>NW_017728993.1:24540053-24543155 GCF_001723915.1 Gavialis gangeticus | reverse complement strand
GGAAGGAGAACCCAAAAATCTGCATGCTCAGCAGGGAGCTTACCAGTTGGAAATGCTGAGGACAGCAACGTGATTAAACTCCTGTAGCCTGTCTCCTTCCTTTTTGGCTCACAGCAGCTTTGGGGGTAATAGGTCAGCATGTCTGGCCAGTTGTCACCTTTGGAGCAGCCAGAAGCTAGCCATACAAACTAGCTGCACGTAGAGGGGACAATGGGTGGCTGGTGTGGCACAGAGCCACAGGCTCAGGGGAGAGGGTACAGTCTGAGCACTGGAGCGTGGTGACCCTAAGTCCTGCTTCGCTGGGATCCATCTAGCTGAGCACAAGGCTTTGCAGTCCAAAAGCAGGCAGCTGTTAACCCTTTCTGTGCTGCAGCTCTGGTCTGGAGTGGGTTAGATGACTCAACTCTGCAATTCTAGCAATTCTCCTGTGAGGTTGGAAGTCTCTCTTCCCATAAGCACTTGCTTATGGGGATTGTTGGCCAACATCAGGCTGCTGGAGCTAGCACAGGCTGTGCTCTTGGCCTAGGCCATAGATGTCTTTTACAAAGTGCAATAAATGCACCCAGTGTTTCTGCTTCCCAGTGTGACTCAGCTCTCAAACCCTCTGACCTATTGGAGGGATTTTTCCCTCTCCTTTCCCACTATAAAGCTGCCAACAGGGTGAAGCGACATGCCCGAGGTGGCAGAGCACCTTGGTGGCAGAGGCAACAGTATTGCTCAGGGAGGTTTAATTGGAATCGCACAGCTGTCCCTACTGCCATTAGGGCACCCTGTATTTAGTCTAATAGCAATCGCTAAGTTCCCAAAGGGAACCATCTCCAGCCCCCTGCTGTGTGCTCAGAGGGGTAAATTCTTCTCTGGGTATTCAGCCTGTCTGGAAAGAGCAAGGCCTGTTCGTATTTCAGTGCCCCCGAGCTTTCCAGGGGCTTTGCCTACATCCATCAAATCAATTGTCAGCAGCACTACTGGTTGTAATGGGGTGCCACCCATTGGGATCAGTGCTGAATTTGTGGGGGATCAGAGGAATGGAGAAATCTGGAGGGAAGGGCTAAAGATAAGGAGTTGGGAGATCGCAGGGGCACAAGACGGGTAGCTCAGGTGCAGTTGTCAGAGGGAGACCATGGAGGTTCCCCCCAAAGTTTATGCAAAGGGTCCTAGTTCCTACTACAGCCTCTGCCTACTGCTCCCTTCTAGCAGTACGAGACCCACAGGGCTAGCAGAAAGGAAATCACTTTGGGGCAGAGGTTTCCTGAATGAGCTGTGTCCGCACTGAGATGGATTTATTTTTGGCTGGCAGAGGGTGCGCTGGCCCCTTCTCTTGCCTTCTGCCAGCAGTAGATTCATTTCCTGCTCTTGGAGAAGGACCCAAGGCCTATTTCGCCATCCCGGACACAGACCCAGCTTCAATGGGAGCAAGCTGCTTGCTCATTTATCATGGCAAGATGCTGCTTCCCCACAACCAAAGCGTCTTACAGAGAAGGAAGCTGTGCACTCAGGTTTTTAGATGGGATAGACAGCTTGGGGGGGGGTTCCCTCTCAAGCCCTTGCTGACCTCTGGTCTAGGGCTTGGGGTGGAACTGGGGTGATTTTTGTCTCCTCTTTAAAGTGATGATGCAGCAAACATGAAAGTCAAACAACCCCCTCTTTGGGGCAGTGCGTGATTAAATACGTGGGTTTGGGAACATTGCATTTCCTGGCAATCTTGATTCTCCCCCCCCCCTTTGCTCAAGCCAACACTGAGATCTCAGTGTTTCTACTGGCTAATGGGTGAGCGGGCAGCTGGAATGCATCAGCCGAGTTTGCTGCACAGCCCTCTGCACCTCCGCTCCAGCCACATATGCCCAGACGCTGGCTCGCAGGCCACTTCATTTAGGCCGTGGGCTGCCGTATGCTTGGTAGGGTGCCTGCATCACATGGACTGATTCCCTGGAAAACCCAGGGCCTGCCCTCCTGCAGAAGGACATGGACCAGCTCCCCCACAAAATAATCCTGCAAGGCTCCAGAGGGGAAAAGGGAGATGAGAACAGCATGACCCTAAGCTTCGATGCAACACAACGCTCGTCTCATGATGTTCAGCCCGGAAGTCACCAGGCAACAGGGTCTGGCTGGTGATACCAGCTCTCTGACGCAGCGTTTTTTCCATTTCCTAATGTACAGCACCAAGCATGCTGTCACAAGCAGCAGGAGCTGAGTCACCGGCCTGCTCTCAGAGCCCACAGCGTAGGGGTATATATTCACATGCGTAAGATTTCGCTCCAGTGGCCAAATCAGTTCCAGATTCAGTTGGGCAAAGCTCAATAGTCCAGTTCCAAATCTGGCTGAGCAGAGCTCAGTCATTCAAGTCTGCTCCAAATCCATGGCAGGCGTCCTACATGCAAGTCCTGAGCCTGGAGGCATTGGGTTTCAGACACGCCCCTCTAGTCTCACTTGCCAAAAGGCTGGGTGGGGGGCATGGGGACTGTGAATGCAGTCCCCCATTGCCACTAAATAGTGCAGGGGTTAGCCTGTTCGGAGCACAAGGGACAGGCCTTGTCCTGGGAAAACCATGGTATCTCCCCTGCCCACAGTTATGAAACAAGCCCAGTCCCCCCCAGTGGCAGCGAGCATCGGAATAAAAAAAGCAGCGGTTACATTTTCAGAGGGAAACCTGGCACATGCAGAAAGCTAATCATAGGATCATAGATGATGAGGGTGGGAAGGGACCTCAGGAAGGCATCCAGTCCAACCCCCTGCTCCAAGCAGGACCAGCTCCAACTACATCGTCCCAGCTGTTGAGCCAGACCTTAAAAACCCCCAAGGAGGGAGATTTCACAACCTCTCTACGTGACCTGCTCCAGCACTTCACCACCCTCCTAGTGAGAGAGTTTTTCATAATATCCAACCTCAACTTCCCTTGCTGCAGCCTGAGCCCATTGCTCCTTGTTCTGTCACCTGCCCCCACTGAGAACAGCCCAGCTCCATCCTCTTTGCAACCTCCCTGCAGGGAGCTGAAGGCTTCATCTTCTTAGAATCATAGCAGTCGGGTCGGAGGGACCTTATAGATCTTCAAGTCCAACCCCCTGCCTGGGCAGGAGAAAAAAAACTGGGCTCAAATGATCCCAG
>NW_017728993.1:24539508-24539830 GCF_001723915.1 Gavialis gangeticus | reverse complement strand
CCCCCCTCAGCCTTCTCTTGCGAAGGCTGAATAGGTTCAGGTCCCATAGCCTCTCTTCATAGGGTCTGCCCTGTTGTCCCTGGATCATGCAGGTGGCCCTCCTTTGGACCCTCTCCATGCTGTCCACATCCCTCCTGAAATGCGGGGCCCAGAACTGGATACTCCTGCTGCGGCCAGACCAGTGTTTCATTGAGGGGGAGGATCACCTCCTTGGCTCTGCTTGAGATGCATCTGTGGATGCAAGACAAGGTATGGTTAGCCCTACTGACCATGCATTGTCAGCCCATGTTCATCTTGGAGTCAGTAATGACCCCAAGATCTC
>NW_017728993.1:24531466-24534508 GCF_001723915.1 Gavialis gangeticus | reverse complement strand
GGGCCCTGCAATAACCCCTGCTAGCTCCCTCAACACCCTGGGGTGGAGAGCATGTGGACCCACTGATTTGAACACGTCCAGCCCCTCCAGAAGCTCTCTGACGCGGTCCTCCCCAACCCGAGGTCTGGAGGCGTTCCCCTCGAGTCCGTCTTGCATCACGGTGGGGAAGTCCCGGTCCCTGCCCAAGAAAACGGAGGCAAAGAATTGGTTAAAGAGGTCTGCTTTCTCCTCTGACGCAACCACCAGATTGCCCAGAGGATCTTGCAGGGGCCCACATTTCCTGGTGCCTTCTTCATCCTCCCTATATATTTGAAAAAGGACTTTTTATTATCTTTGATTATGGACGCAAGCCCTAGCTCGATGTCCGCCTTAGCTTTCCTGACAGCCCCCTTACAGGCCTGAGCAGAGGAGGTATACTGCTCTTCGGAGATAGCACCCCCCTTCCACAGGGTGTACACCGCCTTTTTGGCGATCAGGCTTTCCTGGACGCCCTTGGTGAGCCAGGGGGGCTTTCGGGCACTGCTGCCCCCCTTGCTTCTTGTTGGGATGGTCACCCCTTGGGCCCGGAGTATTGTCTCCTTAAGGAACGACCACTCATCTTGGGCACTGAGTTCCCCTGCCCTCAAGGACCCCAGTGCCTCTCCCACTAATTTCAACTCATTGAAGTTGGCCCTTTTCTAGGAAATGAGATCCTGGAGTGAAGGCAGAGTAAGCTCAGGAAGGAAAGCCTCCTCCACCACCCCAGAGCTCCAGCAAACCACGTGCCTCTACCAAGGGAAGAGCACGGTTAGCTCCTTGTGACTCGGGCCCTTTCACGCTTCCTTAGTGTCTCTGCACTTCCTGACTGGGGAAGTGTATCAGGAGGAGAAATCCCAGCAAAAGATCATCCTCCAACTCAGCTGAAAAAGCCAAATCACCCAAAGCCTCTTGAAGACAGCGGTGACACAGCCACTGCCACTCAAGGGTGGTGGGGCTGGGGGCCCAGGAGGTTACTTAGCCTCTGGAGCCAGCTTGGGACTGACAGAGTGGCATGCCTGCCTGCTAGGGACGCTAAGGGGGGCTCTGCTCCAGGGGCCTTTGTGATGGATGGCTTGTGGCAGCAAGCACAACCGGCAAGGGGAGGGGGTGGAAGGCAAGGGGCAGGTAGGTTTTACTCAGTTGACAACATCTCACCAAGCTCTCTCTTTATCTTGGCTGCCTGACTTCTCACCCCATCTGGGATGTGGCTTTGGAGAGGGGACAGGCCAGGGAACTCAGATATCAAGGCACCCAAGACCACAGATGGGGTTTAGAGTCCAATGGCTGGCCTGAAAGGCCCTGCCATGTGCCTAGGGGAATCCTCTCCCCTCCCTTTCTTGAAGGAGGACAGGAGATCAGACAATCACTGTGGACCAGGACGAACCAGGGGGTGGGTCACAGCTGCTCCATGGGGCACCATGCGGGGCATGGATGTCCTCCGAGATACCTGCAGCCCATTATTCTGCTACTCAAGGGGCTGTCCCGAACTTGTAGGTACCTCCTGCAGTACCCTAAAGGAGAAGACATGGGTCTCACCGCCTATCTGGCCTGGTATTTTCACGAATATATGGGGACAAAAGGGGTGGCAGGCTGTGACCACTGACTCTCTTAGGGCGCTTGTACGCATCACGATAGATGCCACCTGGATTCTAAACACCCATAAAGGTCTGAAGCATTCAGAGATGGGGGTTCAGCTGAAGCCAGGCTAAAAGCTAAGACAACAGGTGTCTGCCGGGCTTTCCAGCCAAGTGTCTCACAACACTGGACTGTGGTAGGCATTGCTATCCCCCATTTGAACTGGAGGCAATGAAAAGAGCCAAGGAGTGGAGCAGAGGCAGGGCAGGATCCAGCCCCAGCAGCAGGGTGGCTGGGTGGGAATGGCTAAGATCCTCAGTTTGGGACAATCTGCACGTAAATCTCATCCCTCCTGTGACCGGGACTGTAAGTGAGTCCTTGAGTCACTCGTTACCTTACTTCCATCTGAGCCAGGCCTGTTGCTGGTGGGGTCAGGCTCTGCTTTCCCAGACTCTCCAGCCTATCAAGGTTTCCTGGGAGGAATCTGAGCCAGAGGGACCTTCCTGGAGTGCCCCAGTTCATGTGACCGTCCTTGTGTCTCACCCATTAGTCATTTCCCACCCCACCAAACCAAAGTTTGCAGGAAGGAAAGTGAAGAACCTCAACCTCAGCTTCCTGAAACGGTTGCCTGCTGGCGATGCTCTTGAAGAGGAAGCTTGAGGGGCAAATAAAAAGGCCTCAGGAAACATGTTTGGTGTCAACATCTTGCAACTTTGGAAGCTGCCTATAGTGAGACCCGCCCTGGCCCACCCCAAGCTCCTCATTTAAAACCACCCAGTGACAGAGCATAGCCCATTGGAGAGCAAAGCAGAGAGCAGGCCTGGCAGAGTCCATTGACCCCTCATAGGTGATCAAGCTACAGCTGTGTTATTTATGCCATGTCCCTATCCACACCCCTGGTAAACCGGTTCCCAGAGGTACAATAGGAGGCTTATAAACAGGGTTGTTCTTTCCTGGTGCTTTGAAGGTGACTGGCTGCAATGACCTTAGTGATTGCTTTAGTGCTGCCTCACTTATCTCTGACTCTCCTATTTAGGTCACCGGCTTCCTCTATTTTCACATCAGGGGCATTAATCACATCACAGATCAGCTGCTTCTGCCCCCTCCCCGCTTCAGCATGTGCCCTTTGGAGCCTTGGTCTTAGGCGGTGCAGTATCTGCATGCAACACTGCTCCAGGCCTGGAGTTCATAGTTTCATAGTTTCATAGATTTAGGGTCGGAAGGGACCTAGTAGATCTTCTAGCCCGACCCCCCGCCAGGGCGGGAGAACAACAAAACCCCAAAACAAAAACGGGACTCAAATGAGTCCAGCCAGGTAGGCATCCAGCCTCTTCTTAAAGACCCCCAGGGTAGGGGCCAGCACCACTTCCCTTGGAAGTTGGTTCCAGCTCCTAGCCGCCCTAACTGTGAAGTAGTTTTTGCGGATGTCCAATCTATACCTCCTCTCCA
>NW_017728993.1:24527962-24530736 GCF_001723915.1 Gavialis gangeticus | reverse complement strand
GGGCCCTGCAATAACCCCAGCTAGCTCCCTCAACACCCTGGGGTGGAGAGCATCCGGACCCGCTGAGTTGAACGCGTCCGGCCCCTCCAGAAGTTCGTCGCTGCATGTCAAGGACCCTTTACTGCCAAGAGCCAAAAGGGCATCTCCTGTAGCATTAAAACAAAGGGGTTACAGCCCAACATTTCTGGAGTTTCTCAGAGTTTTGCTCCGGTGTTGCTCACAGATCTCCCAAAGTAGCCTGCTGTAATGCCAGGGGTTTAGTGCCATTCGTACGAATCTGATGCAGTGAGATCAGGCTCATGTGTGATTATGCTATACAGCTCTGACTTAGTTAGTCCACAAGGTGCAAACCCATCCTGCCTTCTGCTTGAACGTTACACTCTCCGGGGGGGTGGGCAATTCTGCTGCTCTCACTCTTTTTACTGCTCAGCTGAATATTTGCTTTGGGTCTTTTCACATCAGGGGCTGTAGTCACGTCACAGATTAGCTGCCAGACTCGTCGTGTCTGTTTTGCTCCCCGGTTCCCCTGGCCTAGCCCAAGCAGGGCTACTTACGTTTCAAACGCTGCAGGGTTTGAAGCCACATTTCCACTGCGATATGAATCAAACCGTAGGAGAATGCTCCTATTGTTGAGTTCTCGGTCTCTGAAAGGGATCAGCTCCTGTCCACGCTTGCTGGCAGACTAACTAGGATGAACCCTGGCACTACTGAACACCTATGCTGCTTCAGTCTTTTAAGACCATCAGTTGAGATCTTATAAGCAACACCCCCAAAGTTACAGCCTCAGTCTCCTGGTAAGGTGCTGGTGGGATCCTCCCCACTAGATAGAGGCGGGAAACTGAGGCAGAGAGAGGGGAAATGGTTGGATCAAACTGATGGGCGGAAACTAATGCTGGAATTGAGATTTCCCAACTTCCACTGGGAGCGGCAGCAAACGATGGCACGGGGCAATCGCCAGGGGAACAGGAAAAAGGGCAGGTGTTTCTCGGGACAGGTGTAGCAGCTGCAATTTGGGCCCAAACTGAGCGAGGGACATCGAAGCTAAGAACACAAGCTGGAGCCGACCCGGACAACTCTCCACAGCACTTGGGCGTGCGAGCGATTGCCCACGCTCCCCTGTGGGTCACAGAAGCACTCTCCTCCTCCGTAGGCTGACGTGCAAAGTGCAAGGCACGTGCATGTGCAAATCCCTACTGCTGCTTTTGAGTGTGTGCGCACCCCTGGTCCCATGCTCTGCCTTGAGGAGAAGACAAATAGGCTTCAGGGCACTGAGGGTTGAGGGGCTGAATAGAGCCTGGGCTGGACGTGAACATCTGGCTCTTGGTGTGTGCTGCGCTGGCGCATGCAGCCCCGGGCGGAGAGAGGAGGGGAGGGGGGGAGGCTGCTTTTTAACTTGCCCAGGAAGGAGTCTCTGACCTCCAGCCCCACCATGGTGCACCCATGCTCCTGTACCTGCCGTGGGTCCTATCTGGAGTTGCACACGCAGAATGGACAGTCCAAGCAATGCCTCAAATGTCAGGTCTGGGCTCTCGATGACTCCCCAGAGCTTGAACATCTGGACCTGGATCCACAGAGCACAGGCGGAGCCCTCCCGGGGGTCCCAGCTGCTCCAACCTGAACTGGATCCCTGGCTGTCACCATAAAGACGGCCACTTCTTAGCACAAGCCTGGCTGAGACCCTAGCCCCCCTGGTTCGATCCTGCTCGCTTCCCCCTTTGCTCCATGCGCTGCTTTGCCCAGCAGTGCCTGGACAAAAGAGGAAGAGGTGGCTGAGCTGGAAAGGCAGGGCAGGGAGGGATGTTTGGGTTCAGTCCCTGGGCATGTTGGGGCACTTGCAGGCTGCAGCTTTACGAGTAGAAAGCAAGGTCCCAGCTGGAAAGGGGTAGAAATGGGGTCAGACACACTTAGGGTGCGGGCAGAGCTCTTCATAGAGCTGCCCCCCAGTGCTCCTGCACCAGGTCCCTATGCCAGGCCATGCAGCCCACCTGCCGGAGCAGAGGCTGGGCCATCGGTGCATTGAGCTAGCTCCGTGCCCCTCAGCCTGCCCTGCTCCAGGCAAGGTTGCCAACCCTCCAGGATTGCCCTGGAGTCTCCAGTAATTAGATATAAATCTCCAGCAGATGCTGAGAGTCACCTTGGAGATAAATGATAGGGTACTCAATAAAATAATGTTGAATCTGATTTATACAGGAGTCCAGTAGGTTTTTAAAATGTCCTAGTAGTCATGTGCATTTGCCTTCCTGATAAAGTCTGTGCACCATGCAACGCAAGCACGCGGGTGCGTTCGTGCCATGTGTGCCAGGCACGTTGGTGATGCAGCTTCTATAAGGTAAATACAATAACACTTGATTTTAAGTTTAATTAATGAGTTTTTGCTATATAATGGTATTAGAATGTTATTTAATTGTCTGTATTTTTTAAATTAACACACACGTGCACGCAGACCCACAAATATTTAAACATGTATTTACAAGCAAAGTATCCCTAACCCGATCTCAGGGGTGTCGGCTGTAGCCATGTTGGTCTAAGGACACAGGCAGACAAGGTTCGTTGGGTCAATCTGATAACTTTATTAGACCAACTAATAAAAAGACTGGTGTAATAAAAGATATCAGCTTTCCCCATGGACCTCGTTGGCCTAACCAGACGTCACTTTTTAAAAATAAGATTCACATTACAACTTGAGATTTTGCAATCTTATCACAGAGTCACAGAATCACTGAGTGGGAAGGGACCTAGACAGATCATCTAGTCCGACCCCCCGCCATGGGCAG
>NW_017728993.1:24526983-24527194 GCF_001723915.1 Gavialis gangeticus | reverse complement strand
TGACTCCAAGATCCCTCTCTGCCTCTGTGCTGCCGAGAGGGGCAGCCCCTAACCTATAGCCATAATGCTGGCTCCCTCTCCCCAGGGGAGCACCCTGCACTTGTCCTTGTTGAACCGCGTCCTGTTCAGATCCTCCCACTTCTCCAACCTACCCCGGTCTGCCTGGATGCCGTCCCTGCCTGCCGGGGTATTCACTTTACCCCACAGCTTG
>NW_017728993.1:24525989-24526353 GCF_001723915.1 Gavialis gangeticus | reverse complement strand
GTAATCCTTAACTAGGTCTGAACTAACAGTCGGGGGAGTTGCATCCTTCCCGGCCTCTCTACGCTGTCACCCGAGAGCACCCCATGGTCAGGCGACAGGAGCACGGAGGCAAAGAACTTGTAGAAGAGTTTGGCCTTCTCTCGCACGTCCATCACCACTGCCCTGCGCTGCCCCGTAGGGGTCCAATGTTACCCCCAGACTACTTCTTGCTGCCTATATACTTGAAGAAGGACTTTTTGTTATCCTTAATCCCAGAAGCTCATCTAAGCTCCAGTGCTGCTTTCTCCTTCCTCACCAAATCCCTACAAGCTCGGGTCAGGGAGGTGTACTCCTCCTTGGTCCCTGCCCCCTGCTTCCACCGCCA
>NW_017728993.1:24495714-24520989 GCF_001723915.1 Gavialis gangeticus | reverse complement strand
TCTTTGCCCTCAGGCCAGCCTGAATATCCGCGCTCAGCCATGAAGGTTTCTTGGACCCTTTTCCTGCCTTCCTGCGCAGAGGAATTGCATCCTGCTGCGCCCCAAGGATAGCCTCCTCGAGGAAGGACCACCTTTCCTGGACCCCCAGACTAGCTACCCCTGGGCTCTGAGTGCCTCCCTGGCTACTGCCCTGAGCGCATTGAAGTTGGCTTTCCTAAAGTCAAGCACTTGCACTGTGCTAGTTCCCCTCCCCACCTTCCTCTGAATAGCAAACTGGATCATTTCATGATCCCTGTCCCCAACCTCCCTTGTACTAGCACCTGCCCCACCAGGTCGTCCCCAGAGGCTAACACCAGATCCAGTATGGCGTTTCCCTCGTGGGGACGAGTACCTCCTGCACGAGGTGTAGGTCCTGGATGCACGTCAGGAGCCTTCGTGAGTGGCTCGACCTGGCCGACTGCTCCTCCCGGCTGATGCCAGGGTAATTCGTATCCCCCATGACCACAACATCCCTTGCACGCACGGCCTCCCCCAGCTGCCTGGAGAATTGCACATCCAGCTCTCCCTCCTGATGTGGTGGCCTGTAGTAAACCCCTACCACCAGATCCCTCTCCCCGCCCTCCTTGGAGCTTGACCCACAAGGTCTCAGTTAAGTCTTCCTCTGGCCCCATTTGGGAGGTAGAGATGGTATACTGGTCCCTAGCATAGAGTGCAACCCCCCCACACACCGTTTTTCCCCTTCCTATCTCTTCTAAACAACCTATAGCCCTCGATGTCTACTGCCCGGTCAAAAGTTTCATCCCACCATGTCTCCACTAGGCCAACCAGGTTGATTTTACTACTTGCAAGCAGGAGAGCAAGTAGTTGCTTATCTTGTTTATTTATGCAATAGGCTTAAAATAGGAAATGATGAATCATATGACGTTCCTTATTTCCACCGCAGCACAAGGGTCGGCACCATAGCGAATGAGTTTTAGAGCACAGTAAATCGGTCATTAATGTCATTACATCATGCGATGAAATGTCCTGGAATAGATTCAGTCATTAATGTCATGAGATGAAACCTCTCAAGCTGGCAATGCTGGCTCCAGGCTCAGCAACATCCAGCACTCGCCAGGCCAGAGCTGCAAGGAAACACGTTCCTGGGGGTTGCAGACCCTATCTGTGGCTTCGAGGGAGGTAGCCATAAGCCACGGGCTGGGGACCATTGCTCCATCTCAGGGGCTGCTATGGGGCGAGGGGTTGGAAAGCCACGTGGTGGACACCACAGCCAAGCAGTGACCTCCTGGATGGAGAGTTTGTGGCCCCCCACCTGCAGGCCAGAGGGGCAGGGAGGATGGGGCTGCTTGCTGCCCCGTGGGAGACCAAGGGGGAGAGGAAATGAAGGAAGGGAGCCGTGGCTGGGAGGATTATGCCCCCACCCCGATACCGGGCTGACACAGGGTGTGTTACAAGGGAGGGGAAAAACGTTAGGGGCAAGAACATTTCCTTATTGCCCTGGGGCACAGGCCCCCAGAGCCAGGATTTCTGCAAAGTATTTCCTGGTCAGTGGATGGGGAAGGGGGATGTTCAAAATTGCTTTGTCACGTAGGAAATCCCCTGGGCGAGGAAGGAGAGGGGTCCCTGAGCACGGGGCTGCCTCCTCCGGTCGTGCTCCTCTACCGCCCAGCACCTGGGCGCCCCGGGGCATTGCTTTATCTACCACGCATGGTGGTTGATATTTGCTTTCAGCAGCCCTGCCTTACAAGTCACCATGCAAATCAGCACCTCCCTGCCTGCCCCTGACAGTTTTTCATGAGCATGTTCTGCACTGGGACAGGGACAAATGCAGGAGCCCAAAGAAACGCCTTCCTCCTTGCATTCAGCCAAGCCCGCAGGCTTGGGTGGGAGCATGCAGACACCGGACAGGTCGCTGCAACACCTGCAAGCTGCCAGAGACTTCTGGGTGCTCTTATACACCCCAAATGAAGGGATGTATGGACCACAATAGAGAACAAGGAAGCTTTCAATCGATACAGCCCACAGGCCAATGCCGAAACCAGTGGGGCCAGCTACCTGCTGGAAACAGATTTGCATATGTGTACCTAGGCTCCTGTGTTTGCCGTTGCTAGTGCACGTTAGCAGTATTTTGTATACCCATTTCTTGAGTTGGAAAGGGCAGCCGCAGCATTGCCTAACAGCGAAGGGCTGGGGGGGTTGTTACACAATACAACTCAAACACCATCAGTTATCCGGGATTTAAAAAGCAGAAAAAGGCCCGTCAAATCCTTGCCAAGAGCTCCATGCAAACAGGACGAGAAGCCAACACCTGCCCGGTTGCGGTTCACAGCCACGGGGCTGGGCTCCAGGGCTGGGTTACTGGCCTCGTCACCGGGAAGGAGACGGGGTGGGGGGACATTTATGGGCCCCGACCAGTGCAGACCGAGGAAGGCAATCAGGGCAGAAAGCAGAGCCAGGCCAGTTAGCGTTGCTGGCAAAGCCCCGTGCTTGGGTGGGCTGTTGGCTTGTGGTCTTTGCACCATTCAACTGGCAGCATCGTCTCACCAGGAGTGGCGAGGGCCTGTCCTAGCTCCCTCTTTAACTGGGGTAACACCCTCCGGTGCAGCCTGGGCCCCGAGACTTTGGCTTTCCCTCTGGGAAATACCAGGAGCGTCCCTTCTTCCCTGTCCCTACTTCGGGATTGAGGCTGCGGGTGCTGCAGGGAGGGACTGACACTCCTGCGTTTGCCCAGCGTAAGCCCGACAGACACGACTATAACAAAGAGCCATGTATCCCTTACATAATCCATAGGATCACACCGGACTGGTCTCCAAGCCAACACAGGCGTGCTATTGCCAGTGCTCCTCCTGTTACAGAGGCGTTTGCACAAAGCAGGCGGCACTCCTACCCCTGCCTGTGAAACCAGGCTCTGCCCGGCTGTTTGCTGGGGTTTAGCCATGTGGCCAGCATGGTACTGGAGCATGAGTTTATGGCATCTTATTGACTCATAGAAAATGAGGATGCTCAGGAGGTCAAATCTAGTCCAACCCCCTGCTTCAAGCAGGACCAGCCCCAACTCCATCCCCACCAAGGCTTTGTGAAGGTCTTCAAAGCCTCCGAGGATGGAGATCCCACCACCTCTCTGGGTAACCCGTTCCAGAGCTGCACCACCCTCCTCGGGATCCCCAGCTCTGCCTCTCCATCACTCACGACTGCATCACCCTCGTGGAGGCCCGGAGATCGACTTTGTGGATGGATAGCAGCTGCTTAGAGCCGAAACCCAAGCCAGGCGAAAACCCAAGCAAGATGCCCAATAACACCCCCATGAAGGGAACAAGACCAAGCCGTGTGCAAACCGCATGGGATCGACAGCTCTCTGGGCCCTGCTCAGACGGCAATGTCTTTTCTCCAGGACAGAGGTTGGACATTGCTGAGCAAGCGTCAGCACGAGAGCAGGGCCAGAGGGAGTTGATGGAAGAAAGGATGAAGCCCCTATTTCAAACCTATAGAAGCATTTTTGTGAAGAAAAAAAGAGCACGTGCCAATATTTGCTTTTTTACCGTACATTTTTAGCCCCATTTTTTGCATTGTTAACATTTAATTTCAAATTCCAGCTAAGAAATGTTTGCCTATCACTGTTCTGCAGCCTTTCCTGGGCTCATAGGAGAGTAGGGGTACAAGGGTCCTTGGGTGGGGGTGGCCTAGCCCAACCCCTTGCTCAAGGCAGGATCAAACCATCCTAGAGACACGCATATCCCACCTATTCTCCAAACTGCAGGGACAACCTTCTCACACAATTACCAGCCACAAAGACACCGTGAAAGATCATTCTGGCCTATAACATTTTTAAAATTTTGTTTTGACTTTATTCAGAAAAGGCAACTTTGGGTTTTTTTGCATAAAAAATGATTCACGTCCAAAAAACCCTTTTCGTGTTCAAGCCTTTCATTAAAACCAATGAAGGGAGAATTGCAAAGGATGCAGCATTTCCAAGTCATTCGCATTTTTGCAATGAAGAGAACTCCAATGGTTTTATATTGCACCTTGGATGGATGCAGGTGGGTGGGTAAAAGACGCTTTTCTCAGAGCGAACACGACAAGGTGAACAGAGCTTGTAGGAAAATGACTGATCTTTGGAAATCCCTGGCATCACAGCGATACTGCCAGCTTTTCTCATGCTCGGATCAGCTCCCAGAACGCAGACGGAGTCAAAATACTTCTTAAAGAGCAGATGCTGGGCCTCATTTCCATGAGAGCAATGTAATCAGGACTCAGTCGGGTGAGCTCTGTGCCAGGGTGCAGGTGGGAAGAGATAACGAGTATAAACGGGAAAAGAGTCAGCAGCTTGCATGTTGGCATCATGTGATCGCAGTCGCTGATATTTGGCCTTCCCCCGAACTCATAACGCTGGATGACCTTCGCTCCCCCAAGTCCGGTCCTGGCATAATCACATTGCTGCTGGTGATATAAAACCCACTTTCCTGAAGGCAGGCGATGACTACTAGAAGAGCTATGCGCTTGCCATTTTTGACCCGAAGTTTCAGCAAAACCCAGCAATATGGATTGCCCCCAACCTCCCTCTTTGTAGGGGTCACCCATTTCACAATCAGCACCTGTTTTCTCCTGTAACCTGCCCAAAAAAGATGTCGTACTGGTGGTGTTCCTGAAGGGGATTTGCAATCTGGCATCCCATCACCCAAGGGGTGGCTGGGAACAGGGTCCGGGGGCCGTGACCACCCTGCAAGCAGTGTCGAACCTGGATGCAACCCCTTGCAATGCAAAGGGATGAAAATCCCCTGATGTGAGGGGCAGACAAGGTTCTTTGGGTAAACCTGGTATCTTTGATTAGACCAACTAAAATAGTTGGAAAAAGTCTTCTTTGAAAGCTTTTGGGTACAAACACCCTTCTTCAGGCAGAGGAGGCATCTGCAACCATTCACCCCTGTATTTTAGCAGGAAGGGGCATTTCTTTTCAGTCCCTTAGAGACCCTCATGACAGAGCACGGAGCCAGCTGGACCATGCCCTCGGTTTCTGCTGTGTTATGCATCATTGCCACTGTAAAGTGCAGCAGTTGCAGGTGCTGTCCAGCCCAGAACAAGTGCAAGCAGCTTATCAATGTTTCTCTGGAAACTCGCCGTCACTGGGGCTGTACCCGGGACCTGGCAGTGACCGGTGCCGTATCCAGAAACAAGAGCTCAGCAAATGTTTGCAGGCTGATAAAGGGACTTCTCACAGCTCTGGGACAAAAAGGGTGTGGGAAGGGGAGGCGTCTCTCCTAGCAGGAGGTGACCCAGCTGGAGATTTATGCCCCTTTAAGCGTGTGTTTTGTTGTGTTGGGTTTTTTATGGAAAATTTTTCGTATCCCAAGTCAAATCAGCCAAATCAAGTCCAAGTCCATGTGAATCATTCAAACACCATATGCGGCCCTGCTCCCGGCAAGCATTCCCCACCCCTCCTGGGGCTTCAGATACTTCCAAATCCTTTGGCGGGCATCCTATGTGCAGGCCCAAGCCCGGAGGTTTGGGGTTTGGATGCCCCCACGTTTCATTTGCCCTCAGCCATATGGCCACAGGAGCAAGCTAGGGGGGAGTCTCCCATTTCCATAAACTCGGTGTGTGTTTCCCAGGAAGGCATTTGTCTGGACAGTGACAGAAGCCTGCTCCTGGGTGGCAGGGACCTCTGCCACTCACTCCCCGCACAACCTTGGGAGAGTCACTTAACACCCACATATCCTAGGCTCCTGGTAGAGTCCTTCCTCTGTCCCAGAGTGGAAGGGAGACAAGGGGTCTCCACCCCTCAGCATCCTTGACCGGGATCTGATAGTTATCCGGGAGCATTTCCATCTCAACAGCACCCGTAGGCCCACCAAGCCAGTCCCCGATGTGCTAGGGGCTGCATGCGCATTGCAGGGAAAGAGATGCTAAAGCCCCCCAAAGGATTTAGCAATGCAAGACATGTTGCCTTTCAGTGGGATGTGGGACCATCTCCTGCAGAGTAAATGATGGATCCGACCCCAGCTCCTAGTCTAGCGTGAATTCTGGGTCTCTACACTTGAAAAGGGTCAGACCACGCCAGTTAGGATCACCTGGAGCATAGTCTCAGTCTGTCCCCTGCTCAAGCCAGTAGAACAGCTCTCACTGGGCGCATCTACACGTGCACATTACCGCACAGTAACCGAAATGACTGTGCAGTACGGGCATGCATCTACATGTGCACAACTGTACTGTGCAGTAAATATGGCGACTTACACTGACTTGAGTGTAAATTTGATACCTGCATCATACAGGTATCAAATCTATGCCTGCTTAGTTACTATGCAGTAACGCACATGTAGACGCCTTACTGAGCAGTAACATTGTGTGCATGGAGTGACTAGGGGCTAACTTTAGACCCAAGTCAGTCCACACGCAGCGTTACAGTGCTTTAATGCCTGCACGTTGTTACCTGTCAGCTCTGTCTTCCTGAGGGAGGCCTGGCACCCAGCTTGCTGGACTTACAAAGGACTTTTCCTATCCCCCCTCCCCCCCATTTAACCAGAACTAAGCAGAAGAAAAGGTTAATAGGCATCTCGGGCTGTCCATTCCCCGGTCCCAGTATGGGAGGCCTATTTAAACTTGTTTAACTAAGACTCGGTTGCCAGGCTAGGGCATGCCGAGGCAGGAGACCAAGTCACAGGGGTATGAGCAACATTTGAACAATGGCTCAGGGTTCATCACAATGTCCAGCCCGGGGGAGCCCTGACCACAAATGCTGTCATACTTTTCCCAGGCTGACTGATGGAAGTCCTCTCTGCAAAGTTTATGAACACTACAAGTAATCCACCCCCTTGAGTCTGTTAAAAGGCTACGGCAAGATCTGAAAGTCATGCTAAGCTGGGGCTTATTCACAACAGGGGAAATACAAAAAACCCTGATGCTGACTTCACAGTGCAAGCGTGGCTGGGCCACCTGAGAAGACCTTCCAGTGTATCTTCTATATTCAAAATCATTTCAAGTTGGCTCCTACGTGTCTGGTTACTCCTTAAAACTTGATGTTTTTCCTGGGTGTTTCTTGAGATGTTCCAAACCAGGTAACCCCTTGTCACTGAAAAAGGTCATTCATTTAAATTGAAACTTTTTATGTCAGGATTTTCCCTGTTGATGATGGCTTGGGACCCTCTTGATTTACACAGTTAGAAGGATGCTTGGAAGAGGCTGGACTAAGGGTATAAGAAAGCTGTAAAGCAGCAAACAGTGTGTTTCAAGAGGGAGAAATCTCTCTGACACCATCCGCTGTTGTTTTTGAGAAGCTGAGAGAAACAGATCCTCTCTTTCCATCGCCTGTTTAACCTTCAAGGATCGTGCTGGGAACTTTGCCTGTCGACAACATGCCTGAGTGCCTTGAAATGGGGAGATCCCAGCTCTTGCTCTCTCTTTCCCTTTTCCTCTCTACGCATAGCTTTCTGAACCTGAATTTTATTAGTTAAGCTTGAGCTAGGTTTCCCCAAATACTCAAATGAACCGGGGTAATATTGCAATTGTTTTTGTTTGTTTTTCCTTGCATGCCTACTATCGATATACTTAGCAATAAATAACTTTTATAGTCAGATTGGTGCTAACCGGGTGCATTTTTCCTTCTCTACTTCCCCTTCCCCACTTGGTCTGCAGCAACGCTTCTTTTACCTAAGTCAAAGATCCCCCAAAATACTGTGGGGCCCTCTCATCAAGAGGCTACCACTACTAGGACAGTTAGGGCAAAAGATTGGGACGTGCTGAGTTTGAGACGCATACGGGGATCAGCTTGTACAGGCTGGTTGACCCAGGGTGGATCAGACCTGCCCTAATGAACTGAATGCTGGCCCATGAGGGGGTCAGCTGGACAGCCAGCCGGATGCAGAGGTCTTCTGTTCACCTGTGTGCTTGTGTCTGACTGCAATTATTGTTACCTTAATGCACTGATTCCTGGCACACGAGGGTGTCAGCCTGTCCATGCTGATCAACCCGGCCGGGTCAGGCGTGTCACGTTAATCTGTGCGTGTGTATCTGACTGATTCGGTGGCTGGAGGAACCCAGCCCCGTTGAAACTGAGTCCTGCAAGATAGCTCCTTGGTGGGTGAGGACTTGCAGAAGGGAGAGATACAGCTCTGTATAGAGACACAACCAGCCCATTGATAGAATTACAGAGACCCTAGAAACGTATCCCTAAGAAATGAGCGCACCCCAAAGCGATGGGCAAATCCGGTAACAATGTGTAGACGCTGGCCTGTTCCCGCTTAGTGCGCAGTAATTTACTATGCAGCAAATTTAACATGGCATAAATGCATGCATGGATAGATACACCCAATGGGAACAAGATTAGGAGTGGCTCACTTCAGTCCTGCCCCCATGACAAGCTCAATATAGTTCTCCAGCGCACTTCAGCCCTGGTCTGCCTGACACCCCTTCCCCAAAATCCCTTTGTTGGGCCTCTGGGGTATCTCAGCACCCCCTGCTATGTCCATCCCCAGCCCCACGCACCTCCACTGATGCACTTCGGTCCTGTTGTGCAGGGTTATGATTCAGTCCTGCACAGAGGACCCGTCACACCTACTAAAGGCTGAAGCCAGCAATGAATTCAGGCCTTCACTGATGAAAGGTGAATAACACCTCCTGTCATGTCAGCAAGGGCGGTGGAGAAATGCCATCAGAAACTTTCTGACCACTCAGTCTATGGCAACTCTCAGCAAACCTGGGAGGGAAGCCTTGCACTCTCGCTGAGACCGAGCTGCCCTGGGAAAGCCCAGAGGGAAGCTGACCCTGGATACCGTGGTCTTATGATAAGCGTGATTGCCTGAAAACTTTCTGTTGGGCAGCAAAGGTTTTGATCCAGACAGATAATGTAGGTAGGACAGCAGGTCGATGGAGAAAGTGTGGTGCACGGGGTGAGGTTCCCTGTGCTCGGTTTATAATTAAGCCAGAAAAGGTTACTAATTAAGATTAACCAGGTTGTAGATTGCAGTAATAGAACACATAGCAACTATAAACACAACGGGTCGAGCAATCGTCTTTAAACATTAATGGATGCCAGGAGAAGGGCACACCGATGAACATGATTGCTAATAGCATAGAGTCGTGGCAACAGGATAATCCACCCACGCTTGGCCTTGAAACTCAAGGCCGGCAATTAATTCCCAGTTGTGAAAGAAGGGCAGTGGCTAGGATGCCAGGAATGAAGGGAGTGGGAAAAGAAAAACACTTGCATAAGTTT
Organism: Gavialis gangeticus; assembly: GCF_001723915.1. Lineage (NCBI taxonomy): Eukaryota > Metazoa > Chordata > Crocodylia > Gavialidae > Gavialis > Gavialis gangeticus. Next base: position 24,511,784 of record NW_017728993.1, on the reverse strand, counting down.
TCATCGCCAAATGATCATAAAGCACCTTCATTAGCAGGTAGGGAGGACAATTTTAGCCTCAGCTGATTTCATGTGAGCTTGGATCTGGCCACGTCGTGCCAGCGGAAGGAAGTCAATGTACGAAGACTAGAGAGAGTGGAAACAATAAGGAATAGAAAATTAGAAATTCTCCATCTCCTGAGGTCTTCGGCTAGGGGCTGGAGGCCTTTTTGGGAGAGTGGCTACAGAGGCCGTAATGGGCTTTTTGTGGTATCTCTATTGGACCAACTGGGAGAGCCGGAGGACAAACGTTTGGGCCCAACGCCCCTTCTTCAGACCCATCACTACTACAATGCCCCGGCCATATTGCAGAAATCCTTCCATTAGACACGCTGCTGGGCTCGATACGGGTGGAAGTAGAGGATGGTTTGTGGCCCGTGTTGCAGGAGACACCAGATTTGTGGAGATGTGGAAACGTGGGGTTACCTGGGATGGAGACGTGGGGGAAGAGGGCAGAGGAGGAAGCCCCGGACTTCTGCGCACATTGAGTTGGGCGGCGGTCGTGCTGCTGATAGGGGACAAATGTCTGTTTTGGGGCACTGGTATCTTTAGATGTCAAATCTGTTGCTAGATGGGTTGGATTAAGTAAGAAAAAAATAATAATGAAGGCCCTATAACTAGTTTTGGCCACGTTCCTCCCTCCCCACAAAAAAATAAAACTTCCAGCGCTGATGATTTCTGCCACGAACATTTCAAAGCAGTCATTTGACACTTTTTCACCCGGTCCTGGAATAGAAGTGGTGAAATCATGAGGGATGCGTGTTCCCCCCTCCCATGGATTTCTTCCCCGTTCTCACACCACAAGCCTTTTATTTAAAAAAATGGTCCAGAATAAAAAACATGGTCTCCCACGCAGCTCAGGACTCCAACGCAGTCATTCATGATAGACCCTGACTCCATGCAGTGCCGAATGACTGGGGCGGTGACGATCCAATTGCCCGTGGATCCTGTTACTCATTAGCCAGAGCAGGCCGGGAGCAAACACCAGCACACATTGCTCACAACACCTTGATTCAGAATGGAGACGGCCTTGGGCGAGCTCCCAAACAACCGACAAACCGGGGAGCCGCCCTGAACAATAGTTTTTTCCCACATTTATACACTTTGGTTTATACTCACAACCATTTATTCCACTCTCACTCCTCCTTTGGTTCCACCTATTTCTCCTCCCATCTCAAGCTCCGCCTCTGTTTACTGCTTGCTTCATTAGCATGGAATTGCCTATGCATTTCCTTCATTTACGTATCTTTTTGCTATGAGCGCATGTCTAAGACCTTGACTTCTCTTCTTCTATCAATGGGCGGGCTTTGACCAAAACCTGGAAGCTTCTAGAGGCTTCTTCGCCAATCACCATTCAGCTTTTTGCATATGTTGTTTTTCACATTCCGGCCTGTTTTTCTGTCTCAGGTTGTACCATCTTCCACATTCCTAAAGCTTTACCTCATTTACAGCACGCAGACTCACAAAGACTCACTTGAAAATGGTTGACACAGTTAAGATGGTTACTTAGCATCAGCAAATGGCTGTTTTAGATATCATTCTGCCCTGTGGTTAGCAGCTTTTGCTATGCCACAGGTTAAAGCCTTGTTCCAGATACAGATTCAATGCTCCCCGAAAATCCACATAGTGTTACCCTAACCACGGTCACCAACCAGGCCCAGAGGGCTCAGTGTATTATCTAGGAGACCTTGGCAGGAATGCCAGATTAGCATGGGGGGAAGTCAATGCCAGATTAGCATGGGGGGAAATCAATGCCAGATTAGCACAGAGGGAAATTGATGCCAGATTAGCATGGAAGGAAGTCACCAGGAGGGGTGAAGTGAGTCAGGAGTCATGGCTTCATTTACATACAAGACCGAGATAGAGCTCGAGGTACAACCTCAATCCTCTTGCTCTGGAGCCTGGACCCTGGCTACACAGGACCTTCCCCAGTTAGTCTGGTTGAGCGATATAGTTCCCCTCTCTCTATGGACATGCATTCTGGGCATCTAAATAGCATTTCAATTCAATTTGCCTTAAGCCCTTTCTCATGCAAACAAAGCTAAGGTCCCATTCATATGGCAGAACAGGCGCGTGCACATAAATCATGGACTCACAGAATCACAGACAGTGAGGGTTGAAGGTTGCTCAGGAGTCGCATCTAGTCCAACCCCCTGCTCCAGACAGGACCAGCCCCACCTACATCATCCCGGCCAAGGCTTTGTCTACCCAGGGCTTAAACACCTCCAATGATAGAGACTTCACTACCTCTCTGGATAACCTGTTTCAGTGTTTTACTACCCTCCTTGTGAGAAAGTTTTTCCTAATATCCAACCTCAACCTCTCGTGCTGCAGCATGAGCCCATTGCTCCTTGTCCTGTCATCTGCCCCCACTAAGACCAGCCCAGCTCCATCCTCTTTGCAGCCCCCCTGCAGGGAGGTGAAGGCTGCTATTCAATCCCCCTCAGTCTTCTCTTCTGCAGGCTAAATAAACCCAGTTCCCACTGCCTTTCCCCAGCTTGCTGAGGGTGCACCGCATCCCATCATCCAGGTTGTTGATGAAGACATTGAACAAAACCGGCCCCAGTCTCATCACCAGTACCAATTCACCCCCTAGGATAGACTGGGAATTCATCTGTGGAAACAAAGCCTTTCGTTGCAGGCTGGGAGGGGAAGTAGAGATGAAGCGACGTTTGCAAGGAGCCCGTGAAACAGAGGGGGACTCAGGGCACTGGACGTGGATTCAGGACAATGGGAAAATCCAGCCTTGCCCACAACCAGGAAGGGCAGAGGCCAGCGCCGAAGAACAAAAATTCTGTGGAGTTTCCCACTCTGCAAAGCTCAAGTTCAGGCTGACAGCGTCTCAAGCCCGAGTTTCTCGTCTAGCCTTTGTTTGAACATGAAGTGCAGGAAGTTGGCCCAAAAATCAGCAGCTCAAACAGATGTCCCTTTGTGACAGGTGGTAACCCTGGAAAGGACACCAGCTTGTCAAACTGGACCGGCTTCATGGTGGCGATTTTGCTTCCTCTCACAACAGGTTTCCAATGCGGCACCGCAGAGCTGAGCGCTGCCGGGCTTTACCCCAGGGAGAAGGGGTGAGGAGGCCTCATGGCCCCGGGCCCCGCCAGGGACGAGTGCATCCCCCTTCGGTGGGCAGCCGGAGCAATCTCGTGACAATCTCAGGATGATTGTGAACATATCCCCAACATTCGTGGTTGGGGGGTCGGGGAAGAGAGAGGGTAGGGAGGACCCTTCATCATCCAGAAGTGAGCAGCGAAGGAAGCCACTTTACCTGGATTATGCACTTGAGAGGTGAACAGCCCTTGAAGTTTGCGGCATTTTTGACTAAGGTCCAGCATTCAGAGCTGCCTTACCTGACCCATACCGCGCATACCTCCCTAGGGCGGCAGCCGCACCTCTCGGGGGGTGGAAACCACGCTGGTTTGCTGGTGGGACTTTGCCACGTCCTTGAGTAGAGATCAACCATCGGAGAGGACTCCCCAGCGTGATTTGCAGCTATGCGGTGGTGTTCGCTGGCATGGCAGTGTGGGGCAGGGCGAGAGGGGATGGGATACCCTGCCACGCACACACTCACCTTGACCCACCGCCTCTACCTGGACATGTCTGTGTAAAGGAGCCTCAGGTCCCGTGAACATGGGGAGCACTTTCCAGGTACAGGAATCCTTTTCCTGCACTGGATCATCCCCGTGCACAGTGCCCAGGACACGCAGCGCCCATAGCACTTGCTCAGGCTGGGCCTGGGCTGCATTGCATACAGTGCCCGCTCGGGCCAGCGTCCCAGACCGGTCCCAGTGGGTGCCAGCTGTGCTGGATCAGGGAGGTGGGCAAGCGGGTGGGGTCCTTGAACATGGACCAGCCCCCTGCAGCACTCATCTGGATGAGTTTGACACCCCTGCTGTGCAGGGAGCTGTACAAGCTAGACCAGAACAAGGCAAGAGAGACCAGTGGCTGCACTGGTACTGGGGGCTGTCTGGGGACTGGCATATAGCATAGGTGAGTCGTGGGGCAGCCCTGCCAAAGTGAATGCGCTTGCTCTGCTTTTCTTTTATTAGACCAACTAGATGTTTGCAAAAAAAAAAAGAAAAAAAGCCTTTAATTGCAAGATTTGGGGCACAAGCACCCTTCTTTACCCTTTTGCTCTGAGCCTAATCTGCATATAAAATGAACCGTTCCAAACAGGAGATCTTAGCACAGTTTCCACTCTCCTCTGAAATATGAACTCTCATTTCTAGCCAGGAGAACTTGTACAATCTTTTCTCCTATGCCTGAAGAAGGGCGCTTGTGTCCCAAATCTTGCAATTTCAGAACTTTCTTTGCAAAAATCTAGTTGGTCTAATAAAAGATAACTTCTCTACCACGAGTCCTGATTGCTTTGGCCTCTAGACCACTACGGCTACAACCTGGATACCTGCTCTGCTTTGGACGCTAAGCAGACGTAGGCCTGGAGAGCCAGTTTCCCACTGAGTTCAGGGCATGTCGACAGCACTTCTTCGGTGCTCGCGGGGGGAAGATGCTCTCAGGTGTCCCCTTCTCTCACAGAGGATGTGGCAAAAGCTGCTGCAGGATGTGAAGGGACTCAGGTTCCTGGGCCCAGGCAATCCCAGGCCACGCTCCTGGGAGCAGTGACAAGGGCACTGGCCAGTGCCCGGTAGGACGTGGCCATGCCCTTGACCTGCCTCCTGCTGCCCCGATCTTATTTTGAGACTGGCCGGGAGCTCCTGGATGTTTACAAGTGATTTCTGCCCTCCTTTATCTCCTGCCTGCTGCCCTAATGAACATTAGACCAATACCTAATGAGCAATAACACTAGCTATGAAGGGAGGGCAGAGTTTTTTCCATCTATTGACTCCTCTGTGAAATCTGATTAAATATGAACTTTCATTTCTACCCAGGAGAACTTTTACAATCTTACCTCCGATGCCTGATGAAGGGTGTCTGTGCCCGAAAGCTTGCAATTAAAGACTTTTTTTTGCAAAAATCTTGTTGGTTTAATTAGATGATATCATCTCTCCTACAAGTCCTGATTGCCTTTTCCTCTAGACCAATATGGCTACAACCTGGATACCTAACGAACATTTGCATTAACATAAGGGCTTCCCTGCAGGTAAAGCCCCTGGGGGCGTGGGAGGAGAGAGACCTTAGGCCTCACGATCTGCCACGTCCATGCAGATGGAGGGCACGAGGAGCTGGGGAGGAGCAGGGAGCTCCCCAGCCCATATGTGTGTCGTAGGAGTCCACGGCCCAGCCCCAGCACAGCGGGTGACACCGGCTGGCTTTCCTCGGGCTGGCGCTGACCCTGGTGCCCTGCTCTTCTCCATGCAAAAGGCTGCAGGTGACTGCAAACAGCGTCCCAGCCCTCCCCTGGTTTCCCTTTCTTCGTTGCATCAGCTGTAAGCTGCTCATCTTAATGTTTGAGGCTCTTCTTGGTCTATCTGCAACAGGCCCATCTTGTCCCACCGTCGACCGCGCTTTGCTCAGCCCAGAGGCCAACACGCAGGTGCCTGGTTGGTGCCCCCTCCCAGGCTGCTCCTCACACCTGGGATCCCTCCTTCAGCCCCTTGCTGTGGCAGCTACCCCAAGACCTGAAAGCAGAGGTCAGCTCTAGCTCTCATTACGACTCAGGACCAGGATGACCCCCCAACCTCTGCTTTGAACCCTTTCCTTGCTGGTACCCCGCTCCCCACCACAGCTACATCTCTGCTGCAGTTGGGAGCCCCTTAGGCACCTGCCTGAATTGCTGAGTGCTAAAAAAAGGAGGATTCATGCACTATAACACTGTTCCCCCCCCCCCAGGCTGCACCGTGACCGGCAAGGAGTTAAAAACCGAGACCAGCAGACAGCCTGTTGCAAACAGGAAGGCCTCCCCAGCCCCAGAGCAGCGGTTTTTGGTTTTCCATTTTCGGAGAGCCACTGAGAGGCAGGCACCCTCCCTCCGTGCGGTCCGAGGTGCTTGCCCAGTGACAGCTCCCTGGGCCCAGGGCGGCCGCAGCCCCTCCACGCTGCATGGGAGGCCTAGAGGGGAAAAGCAAGACGGGGTTGAGAGGCTTTCATCACAACACTGGCAAATCCTCCGCGCGGGGGTGGACGCAGGGGGTGCACTGGGGAGGCCACGGGCCCTTTTGGTTTCTGCTCCATCCAAACCCCACTGCCCAAGTGGGGCAGCAGCATCTCCGTTCGGGCAGCAGCAAACGACTCACTCAACTTCACGGCTCGTTATAATCTACCGGACTCTTAAAATCTTCACACTACAAGTATTAGCGACCCTCTTTCCTTTCTCTGATGTCCCCTCTATTCAGCACTGGGGAGGCCACATCTGGAGTCCCGTGTCCAGCTGTGGGCCCCCACAACAGAAAGGATGTGGACACATTGGAGAGAGTCCAGCGGAGGGCAAGGAAAATGAGGAACAGGATGTATGAAGACAGGCTGAGAGAACTGGGCTTATATACAATGGAGAAGAGAAGACCGAGGGGGACTGAATAGCAGCCTTCACCTCCCTGCAGGGGGGCTGCAAAGAGGATGGAGCTGGACTGGTCTCAGTGGGGGCAGATGATGGAGCAATGGGCTCCAGTTGCAGCAAGGGAAGTTGAGGTTGGATATTAGGAGAAACTTCACTATGAGGATGGTGAAAGCACTGGAACAGGTTACCCAGGGAGCTGGTGGCATCTCCATCCTTGGAGGTGTTTAAGACCCGGGTAGACAAAGCCTTGGCTGAGATGATGCAGCTGGGGCTGGTCCTGCTTGGAGCAGGGGGCTGCACTAGATGTGACTCGTGAGCTCCCTGCCCACCCTCATTGTCCGTGATTGTAAGGAACAACATCCTCTGCTGATTTTGCCTCGTCTGTTGTGTTTGAGATAGCAAACGAATGCACGTTCCAGTGAAGTTGTATTTGTTCTCGTTTTACTTCCACCGAATAATACAGCCCTAGCGTATGAGTTCAGCTTCTAGTTTCTTCTGACCCGGAGAAAAATATGCATTGCGTCTCACGTGAGGATGCACCACATCATCTGCACTCCTGCTTGTCAAAATCCTCATGCTGCCCAGGCCTCCAGGCCCCAGGGGACCCTTCTGGGATAGGAAGTGGGCAGGGAGGGGCACGGTGGGCTTACAGACCTGCCGGCTTCCTTAGTGCCCTGGGAGTCACTGGCTGGGCCTTAAATACCAGCCCAGCTCCATTGCAGGACCGTGTTTTGAGCCCACCTTGCTGCTGCACCACCATGTCTGCACCTGCACTGCATTTGGCTCCAATGAGCCCTGCAATTCCCTGGACTTGAATCTGGGCACACGGTGGGACGGGGATGCTCAGAGCTGCTGCTTGCGGGGAGGAAGGGGGGTGTTGAAGCGGCTCAGGTCGACCAAACCTCCTGCCTGGGATGTCTGGCTTGGTCTGGGATCCCAGTGGGGCACCAGACCTTGCCTTCAGCATAGGAACCCAAGGGAGCAGGGGCCACAAGGCTTGCAAGGTCCCTGCCCCGAGTCTCCTCTGTGCATTGCTTTCTGTTGCAGCTCTCAACTATGGGGCAGAGTTGCTGAGTGCCACCCTTCCCCTCCCCAGAGCTGGACGCATGCCAGTCCTTCAGGCCGCAACACAGGGACCATAGAGGAAGGATGAGCCGAGGATCACGGAGCAGGTTATGAGCCTCAGCTGAAAGGATGTGCTAGCAAAGTGCTCGTTAATCGGTTGAATCCAGGCTGTCCCTGTGTAGGGCAGAGGAAGGGAAAGTGTTTTGCTGCCAAGTGAGTCAGAGCCTGGCTTCAGCGGTTGCCCCCGCTTCGCCCAGCTGTGAACGGGCACGTGGCCACTGGGACCAGGAGCCGGGGCAGTGAGGCTACCGCATCGCTCGCATGCTTTCCCTGGCTCGCCTTGACCGACCTGCCAGGCTTGGAGGACCCATCCCCAACTCGCATCTGCTTCTGCCGAGGCCCCCAGCAAACCCATGGCAGCTCCGGGCTTTGCAGAAACGCGGGGGGGGGAGGGAGCGTTAGCATTGAACTTCCCCCCTCTGACGCACCTCAGCGTCGAGCGGAGGCCGAATTTCACACTTGTGTGAGAACAGGGCGGTGGAGCTCACACCTCGGTTCACACCTTGCGCTGTGGCCCCTGCTCGGGGAGACTTGCTGAGCAGCGTGGGCCCCGTCGAGACCATGCCACCGCCTACACCTCCGTTCCCACCAATATCGTGAGATTGGCTCCAGAGCCACGTCTGAGCTCCAGGTTCACCGGGGCGTCCTCTGCAACCAGAAAGACCCGGAGACTTCTGGATATGTGCACAGCTGGGAAAGAGCAGGATCACAGTGCTAGGGGGGATGCAAGATCCAAGCTGGCTGAGGCGGTGCCATCTGCTCCGACTACCCCCTTGCGCATTGCTTTGTGGCAGCTCTCAGCCACGGGGCAGCGTTGCGGTGTGCCGCCATTCCCCTCCCCAGAGCTGGACGCATGTCACGCATGCACGGCCAGCGTATACCCCAGCTCTGTGCCGGTCGCAGCGAGCGGGGCGGCACGCGTCGAGCGGAGGAGTCTGTGCCACTGTTGCAGCAGCCGAGTGTTTTCCTCTAGCTCTGTCCTGGCCACGGCAAGTGACGGAGCCTGCTAGGCCCCGCACGAGCAAAGCGGAGAGCTGGGCGGCGGGTGAAGCAGCTCGGCCGACTTTTCTCTGCTGCAGGCACCGCTCCTGCTGGCTGGGTGCAAACAGCTCGGAGCCAGGCCCTGGTTCAGCCTGCTCCTAACACGAGGGGAACGGGTTTTATGTCAGAGCTGAGCGACAGACCGGTGACGCACGGCGGTTGAGTGCGGTAGAGAGAAGAAAAGCCACTAAACAAAACCAGATTCGTTATGGGAGCCCTTATGTACTGGACAGGGCAGTGGGGACATCTAGCGACTAACTCACGTTGGAGCAGCTCAGGTATTCAATTTTCGGTATGAACATCTAAGAAAACTCCTTGGGGGCCAGCACCCCGCGGCGCCAGGTGCTGCACAAGCAGGGCGCATGGACAAACGGGGGCTGTCTACACCCGAGACCGAGACTAGCGGGGCTTTGCTCAGCTCACGCCACCCAGTTCAAACTCCTTAACCTCCCACCAAGACCACCGATAGCCTGGACGGCCCAGGATGGATGCATTTCATTTCCAGCAGCGGGAGACTTTGTTTGGTTTTTGTGTTTTTTCCTTAAACCCAAAATGTCCGATTTGATTTTAATAATCCCCAAAAGCTCAAATGAAAGAGGAAAACATCGGAGGCGTTCAAAGCAAGCCTTTTGTTTCCAAAAAGGTCAAGATGAAAGCCTTCCCCTTTTGCTGGCATTCCCCCCACCTGAGGCAGCTCAAATATCTACATATCAGGCTGCAAAACAATTCATCTTTAATTAATCCCAGTTGGGGCTTGGGGAAAAAGAGGTTGCACCTGAAAGATTTCTCCCAGCTTTTCCTGCTCGAGCAGATAAGGCAGCAGCACGGGGTAATTGCACTTCTTTGTTGAAACTAAAGGAACGGGCCCCTTCTTTTTTTCTTGCACCTCATCCAGGCAAGGGTTTTTTTGAGTAGACGCGATATCTTTTATTAGACCAACTGAGTAGTTGGAAAAAAGTTCTTTGCAAGCTTTCGGGCACAGTCACCTGCTCCTTGTACTTGCTGAATTGCAAAGGGAATAAGGAGGAGGGTAGGTAGTTTCCATCAAGACTCCCCTAACCTTTTGGGGATGCTGAGAGCTGAATGCCTCGTTCAAACCTGGCATACAAAAAACTAGAACGCTTGGTTCCAAACTGACACCTTTTATTAGACTAACTGGGAAAGCTCAAGGAAATTGTCCTTTTCTGCACACTCAGACTGAGCACTTGGCCCAATCCCAACACCCAAAGGCTACTCCCGTTTCCAGTGGTGCATCCAGTTTTGGACTAGATGACCGCTGGAGGTCCCCTCCGGCCCTACTTCTCTATCACTAGGCAATACAGCAAGGGAAACCCTGCAGAAAATGGTCCTCAGAGCAACCTTGAAGTTCACTAGGGGAGGATTTCTCTGAAGGAAAAGCTCTTTTCCAACTTCTTTCCTAAGAAACCATTGCCCCGTCCAGCCTAGGAGCTGGGCTGTATCGTGGGCAGGGAGGAGGACCGGTGAAGCCCATGGGACACCATCAATGGCAGCAGAGTTTCATCAGCTTCATGGGTGTAAATCTGCCCCTGCACCCATTGGGGAGTAGAAAAGGCAACTCACCCTCCTCTCCTGCCCCAGGGAGACAGGGCAAAAAATGGGGGAGCCCCTTGCTGAACATGCTCTTTGCTTCCACTTTTGAAACCCAACCCTAACGAGGCAAGGTTCACGGAGCCCTGTAGCCCTGTCCTAGCCGGAGTGGGACCCATCCACCTCAAACCCACCCAACTAGGGACATTTGCAAGGGAGCTCACTGCAGGGGGGGATGCTATTAAAAGCCAGCCTAATTAGCAGCAGTGATGGCTCAGGTTGGAGAGGAAGGAGACTGGTAAATAGGAAATAGGGTGAAGGATGAGCTCAAGGCCGGGCTGGGAAGTAAACCGTGGTGGAGGCTTGCCATTCCCGTGAAGACCATCCACCCCGTCGCAAGCAGTAGCTATGGAGTCAGGGCGGCTCGTTTCCTCTCAGCTGCCCCCTCTAACGAGCGTGGCAATCAACCGTCCTCCTGCCGTGATCACAGCTTCCTTCTGCCCCCTTTCCTCTGCTTCATCATTAGGAGCAGGGCCCTGAGAGCGCATGCCACCCCCCAGCAACCATCAGGACAAGTGCAATGTTGCCAACTCTCATGATTTTTGGCATCGTTCTTAGAAGTCTATGCTTTGGGAATGTGAAAACCGTAGCTCTTTCTTATATATACATATACACATACATATACACACACAAACACACAAGTGGGTCTGCAATATATAAATAAAAGTGGGTCTGCAGGGCAAATGGGCCTGCAAGGACATCTGTCATCCCCTCTGGTCCAGCAAAGCCATAAAGCACCCCAAAATATACCCCTCTCCGCCAGCACGGCCCAGGAGGAAGCCCAAGGTCACTGTCAATGGAGGTCAAGCATGCTCTGAAGGGGCTAGGAAATGCACTGCCCCCTGTCCCCAATCAGGCCTTGAAGTGGGGGCAAATTCCCTCAAGGCCCCGAGACTGGCAACTGGTTTCATCCCGGACAGGTGAGCAAAACCCGCCAGGCAGAGCTTGAGAGGTTGCTAAATCCGGTTAGGAGCTCCCACATACCCGAGGCATCCTCCCAGCGCAAGAGGATGGAGCCACCTCGGAGCAGGTCATGCATTCAAGTAATTCAGCTCCCATCATGTACTGTCCCCAGGCTGGGGCTGTAGCTTGGCAGGAGGCCACAGAGGAGATGCAGAACCTGTCCCCATGCATCTAGAGACAGAGGCCAACCACGCTGCGGTCAACAGATCTGCAAGATTTATTCTGAAAAAATAACTGGCTTCAGAAAGCAACAGCTTCTCGCACCGCCCGTGTCCCCTGATCGAGCGCGCACAGGACTCAGCCCCCAGGGCCAGGCAGCCTCTCGGACCGCATCTTTGCTTACAGCAAAGCGAGTCTGAAAGAGGAGAGAGGGATGGAGCAGAGGAAAGGGAGGAGGAGGTTGGACAACGCTGAAGTGGTACCTGGAGAACAGACCTAGCAGGAGGAGAAGGACATTTCGAACCAGCTGGGTGCAGTAGGACTGAACTATGGGGTGAAACCTGGTCCTGAACGGGATGACCAGGGCAGCCGTCTTTGGGGTCAACAGATGGACAAGCCGGCGGGGCACCATGTGCAGCAATGGCTACAGAGACATTCAGCTGCTGGAAGGGGATCTTGTAAAAGGAAGTTGCATTAGAGGATCCCCCTCGACACCCTGCCCTTGAAAGAGCCAAGGTGCAAGGATGCGAGCGCGGCCACCTCATCCGACTGCCCACGGGTCTAAACCCACGGAGGAGCGGAAGCAGCACTGTGGGGATAAAACCTTACGGAGATCGGGGAAAAAAGGGAATGCAAAAGAAGAACTTTATTTAAGAAGTTTTGCCTGCGAAAGGCAGTGGGGAAACCTGGGTGCAGACACGAGGCAAGGGGTGCACATTGCGGGCGCCAGACGTACAGCTCCGGGGTAAGCCTGGATCCAGCTGCTTGTGGGTTCGCCCCCTCCATTGCAACCACATCACAGGAATGCGTGCAAGGGTTTCTGCATGGCTTATAGACCCGGAGGCAGGGGGGGGCAGGTGGTGACCTGTTACCTCTTGCACAGAAGCCAAGACCTCTTGGGATTTTACAAACTCAAAAACATTTTAAGTGAACAAAAGGCTCCTAAATATCCCTACCCCTTCCTTGCTGGATGAAGGGGCCCTTCCCATGCATCTGGGCTGTCAAAACCCAGCCTCTCCAGGGGAAACCCCACTTGGGCTGTCAAGTGAAGAGTGAGGGAGAAGATCTTGATTTCCCCCACCTCCTACAGGAAAAAAAAAAAAGAGCTTTTATGGGTTTTCTCAAAGACTGCAGGGAAAAAGGAGGAGGATGAGAACAAGCCACCTCTCTTTGAGACCTCGCAGCTTGCTAGCATTGCTACAGGGTTGTTCCTAGCAGCTCTCTCCCTCCTTCCCTCCTGGAGATGTCGGGGTAGTTGGGGTGCTGCCACGTGGCGTCACACGGGCAGGGACCCGTCCCTAATCCTTTCCCTCGGCCCCAAGAACACCACAATGGAGAAGGGCATCAAAAATGAGTACGGGGTCCAGGCCCTCCGCATTTATTTCAGCTCACGGCTTCGGAGGATTCCTAGACGCGGAGCAGGGGGCCGGTCGCTAGCAAAAAGCAATGAGGCTCGACTGTAATCGTGGTGGGGAGGAGGGAGAGATGTGCCCGGCGGGCCACCGTCGCCTTGCCAAAGGCCACTTCCCGAGCAAAAGCTCGGAGTAAACAGACGGGACAAGGTGGCCCAGGTGGTGGGAACACGGTGCCCAGGCCAGCCGCAGCTCCCGGGCACCCTCCTGCTCCCAACCCGCGCACCCACGGGCAAATAAATAAATAAGTTAAGGTAGTGTCGGATGCAGGGTGCTGCCTGGATCTGGGGTCACAGTCTCAGGATAAACCCCCCACCCACCCCAGCTTTATTTGCATGAGGCCCCCGGAGCGCCCCTCAAAATGCCGAGGGACCGTGCCCATGTACCTGGCCCAGGCAGCAGCAGGGAAGGAGGCTGGGGGTGGGTGTCCCACACTGCAAGCAGCTCACGTGTGCACCCTTGTCCTGGAAGGAGGTGGTCCCCCACATTTAACCCGCGACCTCCCTGCCGACTGCAAAGCTCCAGCTCGTGGGCAGCCGGACCCCCGAGTCAACGACTGCCTCGGCGTGCCAGGGCTGAAACCGGCGCTTCAACCCAAATGCTACCGCCTTGGGGCTCTGCTGGCCTGACAGGGACCCAGGGCAGGGCCGGGGGCCACCACTGCGCCCCCAGGACGAGTTTGCCAGCCCTGGGGCTGGGGCACAGCCAGGGAGCAGAGCTGCTTAGTGGAAGTGCCTGTGGCACGGGGACCCCGCGAGCCCGGCAGCCCGCGGCTGGCTCACAGGCCGCAGAGATGCAGCTCGGGAAACCCTTCCTGAGGAGCTAATTGGCCAAAAAGGGGAAAATATGCATTGGCCACTGCAAGGACAGGGCCACAAAGACGCTGGCCACGGGCTGCAGGCGGAGGATGTAGAAGGAAGGCATGGTCAGCACCATGCCCTACCCCGCTAAGGCACCGGCAGTGGGGAGGGGACCCCACATCCTCCAGGTCCCTGAATTCCTGCCCTTCGCGTACCCAGCTGCCCCATCCGGAGGACACGAGATGGCAGCTCCCTTGCACCCAACGCAGCGCAGGGGCTCATACCGCGGGGAAGCGGGAGCCATCGCACCAGCACGTGCCCCCGCAGAGGCTGCAAGGGGTGGGATGGGCCCCAGCGCTTTCCACCCGGCGGCCGGGGGGGAAGGGGAGGCCGATCGCCACCCTCGCTCAGCAAGGCACTTCATCCTCTTGCTGGCGGGCTGCGCTCTTCCCCTTGAGCATCCCAGTGGGGCAAGCACCGGGGTCCCTGGGCACCCGGGCCGGGCGTAGCCCAGTGCACACGCGGCCTTGCAGAGTCACTGACGCCGGCGCCCCCCGCTCGAGTCCAGGAGCACGCCGGTACGGGGGGCAAAACCGGGGGGTGAGCAAGGCAGGGGCAGGGGCCCGCCGGATGAGACAGAGCAAGCGCAAGCCCCCAAAGTCCTTCCACATCCGGGGTGCACCATGTCCCCTCCTGCCCACTGAGGAGGGGGATGTGTCGTGTCTAGGAAGAGCCAGCCCGCAGCCCCGCTCGGGGTACTGGGAGAAGCCGCCGGAGGGGCACGTGCCTGCCAAGAGCTGGCTGCACCGCAGTCAAATAAATAAAACCCAACCTGAAGCAGTCAGGGCTTCACAGGCGGCCAAACCCGCTGTGGGGTGAAGCAGGAGCCAGTGCATGGGGAGCGTCCCCGTCTTTCCCCATCCCTGGGGATGCAAGGAAGAGTTAGTATGGAGTCAGTGTTAAAACAGCCAGGGGCTTGCATGGTGGGGGTGGCGTAAAATCTCACAGGCCCCAAACCGGGGACGGGGTCCTCCCGCGTCAGGGCATCGCCGATTTGCTCCCCCGTCGTCCCATGGCCCCGCTCCTCCTCCTCCGCCTGGGCGGTGGCGACTCCACCGGCGCCAGCCTCACGTCTGCTCGACGGCCATCGCCGGTCCGGCGGCCTCGTCCTTGGCGGGGGGCTCCATGTAGATGGGGGTCACTGAGGACGGCTTCTTTGCCCTGTGGGGCACAGGCAGCAGGTCAGAGCCTGGACTCGAGGGATCAAGACGCCCCCCGCCACACATCTTTGCACAGCAGGTTCAGGGGGTAAATGCAGCACTAAGGGTAAATGCCCGTCCGGGGAGAGGGCCCAGTACCTGGAGCTGGAGGGGAGCCCCTACCCCAGCCCGGGCAGAGCCATACTCACGAGTACGGGGAGGCCGGGACGCCCACCACCAGCACATGGTTCTTCTTGCGGAAGAGCCGCCACAGGCCTTTGTGGTTCCCCCGGACGTCGAGGTCCCAGATATGGAGGCACTGGGGCAGGGAGACAGAGCATGGGCACTGGCCCACCCATGGGGAGGGCTAATGCCAGGCCTAGGGACCAGCCAGTTGCCTCCATGAGATGCCCTGCGTGCACCCAGGACCTTGGCTCCCCTTCCCATGCTCTTGGCAGCCAGATCCTGACACTGCACCCCCCAGACGGGCTTTGCTCTGCCTGTCCCCATGCAGCAGC
Organism: Gavialis gangeticus; assembly: GCF_001723915.1. Lineage (NCBI taxonomy): Eukaryota > Metazoa > Chordata > Crocodylia > Gavialidae > Gavialis > Gavialis gangeticus. The sequence goes on along the minus strand of NW_017728993.1, from coordinate 24,496,463 downwards.
ACTCGGCTGGGTGGGGAGGGGTCCGCGAGTCACCTTAGCCAGCTGCGTCCAGGTGGTGAAGTCGGCCTCCTGCTCCATCCTGATGTACATGACGTAGGTCTTGCCCTCGGTGTCGGGCAGGAAGGAGTCCTCGCACGGGTTCTTGCCGTGGTCCAGGACCTCGGCCTCGCTGAGGAGAGCACGCCAGGCCGGTGAGATGCGGACCGGGGACCCCTTTCCCCCACCCAGTGCTGGGTGTTGGACGAATAATGGGCCGCGGCCAACAAGGCAACCCTGGCTGCCCTCCAGCGAGGTCCCGCGAGCCCCGGGGACGCCCTCACCTGAGCAGCCGGTGGATTTCGATCTCGTAGGCGTCCTTCTTCAGGCTGCAGGGGAAGGATGCAGAGCATGCAGAGACCCGCGAGCAAGGGATGCTCACAGCACAGGGGCCGTGTCCAGGAAGGACCGAGGCACGAGATCCCCGGAGCATGATGGAGTGGGGAAGGGATCACGCGGAGGGGCCAAGAACCGCGGCGATCCCGAGAGCCGAGGGCCCCGGGGCAGTGGCTGGCACTCACCTCTCCACATTTTTCAGCTGGACATTGGGGACCGTGTTGAACTTGTGCTTCTTGAAATAGGCCTCCTGGAAACCAAGCCCAGAAGGGGGTGGGCAGAGCTGGTACCCGCCGCCCAAGTGTTCCCGATGCTGCCCCCGCCCCAGAGCCGCGGCAGATCTCCGGGCCGCGCGGCGCCGCGAGCCGAGCGCCCGG
>NW_017728993.1:24492486-24495326 GCF_001723915.1 Gavialis gangeticus | reverse complement strand
CCCCCCCCCCCAGCACCGGACCCCTTCTCCCAACCTCCCCGGGACCCCGGCAGGCACTCGCCTTCTCCGGGGTGGGCCACTTGGGCTCCAGCTCGTCCTTGTAGAGGCTCTTCTGCAGCACCCAGCCCAGCCCGGGCATGGTCTCCACGCGGTACAGCAGCGAGGGGTCCTCGGCCGTGTGCTCATAACCCTGTGGAGCCAGAGGCTGGTGCTGGGTGAGCCCCTTCTCCGTGCAGCCCATCTCCCACCCCCCACGCCCAGGCCCTCCTTTCTCCAAGGGCTCAGAGCATGCCGCAGCTGCGTGGGGGCTGGGAGGCACTGGTCTGGGACCCCCCTGAGGCTGCCTTAAAGCCCACGAGGGGCATCAGGCGGACGCAGCCCAGCGGTGCCCTGCAGACCCGTTTCCCAGTGCCCGGCCGGCAGATGGGTCCTGTGAGCGAGGCAGCAATTCGGGGGCTCCTGGCTGCCCCCCGAGCAGCCGACGTGCAAGGGGTGCAGTGGCCGGCACGTAGGGGGAACGCGCCCATTGCCCAGCCAGGCCCACCTGGTCGTTCCAGGCCGAGATGCAGTACAGGCTGTCGTCCTCCTCCAGCAGGTGGATCGACTGGCTCAGGAAACTGGGGAAGGATCACGAGTCCAGGCGGTCACTGACCGAGACGCACCTCTCCCGCCCCCAGGCAGCCGTCAGCCCCCACGGCACGGGGAGACGAGTAGCAGAGGGGCATCTCTTGGGCCACAAGATGCTCAGAGCCCCGGGGCAAGTCCCCCAGAAGAGCCCACGGCCCTGCCATCAGGCACAGGGCACGGGAAACCGCGAGGGAAAGGCAGGCTAGCCTGGCTGCCGTCTGCAGAGCTCACTCTGTTTACGCCCAAGCAGGATGCGGCCCACGCCCCTTCCTTTCGTTGCTCCCAGCCACCTGGGTCAATCCCCCCGTGCTAATTTAGGGCCGGTACCGAGCCCATTTCATAGCCCTGCCAAGAGCGGGGTGAAGAACCAGGAGTCCTGCGGGCTGTCCCAGCGCCCGGCCCGAAGGGGTCCGGCCTCACCTGAAGAAGTCGATGGAGATGTCCAGGTCTTCCTCCAGCACCACGGCAAACCTGGCATCCTGGGGCGGGGTGGGGGAGAAGGACGGATGTGAGGGGGATGGAGCAGCCCCTTCCCCATGCCGCAGGCGGCTGCCAGGGGCAGCTCGATGGATGCCCGCGGCCCCGGGGGAGCGGTGCGGGGCATGGGGCAGCTGCACTCACCGGGTGCAGGTTGAAGGTGGCAGTCAGGCTGGCCTTGTAGTGCTGGGGGGGGGGGACACAGACAGTCGTGAGCATCCCTGCACGTTGCTGCCCCCGCCCTGCCGTGAGCTGCCCCGAGGGAGAGGGAGAAGGGGGCGCGGGTCCCTCACCTGGGAGACTCGGGCGTTCTTGATGCTGATGGGAGTGTGCTGGATCCCCTTCAGGCCAAACAGCTCCACCACGTCCATCGGCTCCTGCAAGGGGAAAAACACGAGACCCGCTCTCTGCAAGGGAGCCGGAGCCCACGTACACCCCCTTCTGCCACGTGCCACGTTGTACGTGGTGACCTGGGGCCATCGGCTTCTGCCCCGAAGCACATGCACCGGCTCTTGCAGCACCCGCACCCCAGCACGGGGGGGACGAGGAGGCACCAGAGACATCCTTACTAACTGGTGTGGGAGGGTGAAGGCAGAGGCAATAACTGTACTGGTATCAGAGGACGGGGGAAGAGACCAGCGGTGCTCAAGCTTCATAGACATTTGGGCTGGACGGGACCCCGGAGGATCATCGAGTCCAGCCCCCTGCCCCAAAGGGCAAGAAGTCAGCTGGGGTCATAGGATCCCAGCAAGATAAGCATCGAATCTGCTCTTGAAGGTGTTCAGTGTAGGTGCTTGAACCAGCTCCGATGGCAGACTGCTCCAGGGGGCTCGGACAGTAAAGAAATTCTTCCTTATGTCCAGCCTGAAACGGTCTTGCAGGAGTTCACGACCGTTCGACCTCGTCATCCCTTGGGGCGCTCTGGTGAGCAGACATTCCCCCAGATCCTGGTGGTCACCCCTGATAAACTTATAGGTGGCCACCAGATCACCCCTGAGCCTGCGCTTTTCCAGGCTAAAGAGCCCCATGGGTCTCAGCCTGTCGTCGTAAGGTCTGTTTTCCTGACCTCTGATCATGCGCGTGGCTCTTTTCTGGACTCTCTCAAGCTTCTCCACATCCTTTTTGAATTGTAGAGCCTAAAACTGGACACAGTACTTCAGCCGTGGTCTCACCAAGGCCGAGTACAAGGGGAGAACGACATCCGGGGATTTGCTCGAGAAGGATCTATGGATGCAAGCCAGCGTTTTGGTCGCTTTACTAGCCGCAGCATCACATTGCAGGCTCATGTTCATCTTGTGGTCAACCATGACCCCCGAGTCCCCCTCGTCTGTAGTGCTAGCCACCGTAGCACTACCGAGCCTATGCGCATGGTGCAGGTTTTTCCTCCCCAGGTGGAGACCCCTGCATTTTTTGGTGTTGAACACCATCAGGTTCTCGTCCGCCCATTTCATGAGTCTGTCCAGATCTGCCTGGATCGCCCGCCTGTCCTCACGTGTGGATGCTTTGCCCCAGAGTTTGGTGTCATTGGTGAACTTGGCCAGTCCACTCCTGACACCAATATCCACATCACTGATGAAGATGTTAAACAGTGCAGGCCCTAGGACAGAGCCTCGTGGGACCCCACTGGTCACAGCGCACCAAGACGATTGACTCCCGTCGACCACCACCGTCTGGGTCCTACCGCGGAGCCAGTTCCCAGCCAGCGGATCGTGGTGATGTCAAGGCCACAGTTAGCC
>NW_017728993.1:24486220-24492340 GCF_001723915.1 Gavialis gangeticus | reverse complement strand
CAAACCCATGCTGGGGATCTCTTAAGATGTTGCCTTCAGCGAGTCTGTTAAGGATGGCCTCCTTGATAATCTTTTCCAAGACTTTCCCCAGGACAGAGGTCAGGCTGATGGGCCTATAGTTTGCCGGACCCACTTTCCTCCCTTTCTTGAAGATCAGCACCACATTGGCCTTCTTCCAATCCTCGGGCACTTCACCAGAGCGCCAGGAGCTCTCGAAGACCCGTGCCAGGGGCTGGGCTATGATGCTCGCCAGCTCCCCAAGTACCCTGGGGTGTAACCCGTCAGGGCCGGCTGACTTGAAGGTGTCCAGCCTGTCGAGGTGATCCTTCACGAGGTCAGCTTCGATGAAAGGCAAGGAATCTCCCTCACCCGGGCCTCCCTGACCCATAGTGGGCAGGGCCGTCCCATGAGGCTGATGGAAAACTAACACGAAGTGCCCATTTAGCAAGTTTGCTTTTTCCTGGGCATCGGTCGTCAGCTGCCCCATCTGGTCTAGCAGGGGTCCAGTGTTGCCCTTGTTTTTCCTCCGGCTCCCCACATATCTAAAAAAGGACTTTTTATTGTCCTTGATATTTGTAGCTAGCTGGAGTTCAGTCGCAGCCTCGGCTTTCCTGATTTGCTCTCTGCAAGTCCGGACTAATGCAGAGTATTCTTCCTTGGTGGCGGTTCCAGTCCTCCATCCTTTATAGGTCCTCCTTTTAAGATGCAGGAGGTCTGCCAGTTCCCTGGAGAGCCAAAGGGGCTGCTGTGCCCTCCTGCTGCCTTTCCTCCGAGACAGGATGGACTTTGCTTTCAGCTCTGTGGACCAGATGCGGGGCTGGTTTGCAGGCTGGATCGTGCCCCATGCACAAGGATCGGGGCCTGTACTGCCTCCACCTGGTCCTATGCACCTAGATAGGGTCCTACAGCCTTGCCTGCTAGAAGCTGGCCCATGTCACCCCCCAAACCCTGACATCAGGTGCCCTCAGGGCCTGGAAATTTGTCAGCCGGGAGTAGTGGCACCACTCGCCTACTGCTAAATGCCCAGAGCTGCGCGAACCATGCAGGCCGGATGATGCAGCCCTCCGCATGCCCCGATACCGCTGCGAGCGAAGCAACCCCGCCGCGGCTGTAACCCCGCTCCGTTCAGAGTGACGGCTACACTGATCCAGCTCCCTGTAGAAGTTATGTCCATCCCAAAGAGCAGCTCCCTCTCTCCTACCGCCGTTCACAGCCGCGCCTGTACAGCAGCCCGTCGAAGGTGGAGGGGCGGTACGGGGACTGTTTCATGCAGGTACAATAGGGATGTGTCTGTTTCCATCACCTACCAGCAAGCTCAGGTCCCCCACTAACCAGGCCCCTTGTTCTCCCCGATGCCCTGCCCTCCGGTCCAAGCCTGTCTCCCAGGTTTTAGCTTTTCCTGGATGCCCCGTGCAGAAAAAGCCGGGATCTGAAATCTCTCCAACACAGCCCAGGCATGCACGCGGCCCCGTTTCCAAGTGATGCTGGTCCAGCTGCTATGGCAACAGGATGCAGCTCTCCTTCCCTTGGGGAGCATTAGTCACTGCAGCAACAGGGATTTTTAACCCCTTCTGGGCCTCGCGTGCATTCGACTCCCTGCTACTCTCGAAGCCAGAGGCTTTGCAGACACAGAGAGAGGCGCTACACATGCAGGAGACGGAAACACAGGCTCTGATGGAGGAGACAGCTGTGCTAAGCCCGTTATACTGATGCCCCTGTGTGTTACATGGACCCAGGCACCCTGTCCTGTGGGCAGAGGGCAATTGGGACCCCGGGGTCCTATTACAATGGGACGTGGGGCAGCTGCCACCCACCTCTGACCACTGGGTGCTACATACCACTTGCACACGGAGGCCCTCAACCCAGTGCACCTAGGTCTGAGAGACCTGCGGCAGCTTACTCCTTCCTCAGACAGGCAGCGACAGGGGGGATTGAGGACCCCCCCAGCTCCATGTTCCTATCAATGCTTTCACCAGGAGATGCCATCTGAAGACCCGGTGCTAACGGGCGGTAACAATGCCCCCCCACGCTCGGGTCCCAGGGCAGGTCTCTGCCCCAAACAACACTAGAGAAAGACCAGCTCAGACACTCAGGGCTGGATCAGGAGAAGAGCCTGGGCACAGCCAGTCCAAACCATCCTATACAAGTCCTAGGACCTAATCCTAAAGCTATGCAGTCAACCCTGTCGCACCGTTGCAAGGCTCATTGCCCACCGACGGCTCCAGCCTCTGAACCTGCCACAGGGAAAGCAGGGGCATGAGGGCTGGCAGCGTCTGGCTGCTGCCGGGGGGGTTCAGATACACTCAAGAGACCCCAAGCGGAGGCCGTGCCCTTGCTACAGAGGAAGGCAAATGCCCCCAGTCCAGACCAGTCTGACCGGGGAGGGTGGGGGGAAATCCCTTCCTGCCCCCACTGCATCAGCCTGAGCAGAAGGGCCAGACTCTGGGGTTGGCCCCAGCAGGAGCGTTGGCGCAGTCCCCATCCCCAGCCTCGGACGAAGGTGAAAACGCCCCGATGCCTGTAGCGGATCGAGGGGAATAAACTCCTTCCTGGCCGCACGTGGCAACCAGCGCAGCGCATCGGCCTGGTAAAAAAGCAGAGCCCCTGAGGCCCCTACCGCAGGGCACTCTCCAAAGCCAAGTCTGCAGGAGCAATATTTGCTGGGACAGCGATGCATCAATGCAGCAGTGCCCACAGCGGCCCTCTGCCCAGCCAGCCGCCGTGGCGAAAGCACCGTCCGAGCGTGTTACACGTGTCTGCATGAGGGCATCGCGCAGGGATCGTGCCTTGGCCCACCCTGCCCTTCCCCTTGGGTTGCTGCCAGGACAAACCTAACCGGAGGCACCAGGAAAATGTCCAGCCCTGACCCCATGACAAACGCCAGCGAGGCGAAGCCCTGATATCTCCCAGCCCAGCGGTGCGAATGGATGGACCCCTCCATGAAACTGGGGAACCCCCCTGCCATCCTTTAAACAGCCTTCCCCCCCACCCGGTTGCAACACGGGGGCATTGCCACTTGCCAATAAGCCCAGTGGGGCATCAGCCCCTCCAAGCCGGCTGGCAGGAGAGGGGGAGAGCGCCAAAGGGGATGAGGATAGCAGCAGGGCCCTGGGCAGAGAGGAGCTCCTACCTCGTAATACCCGTCAATGAAGACCGTGATCATCTGGGGATTCACCCCTTGAGCCGAGAGCAGGGACCGCAGCATCCTGCGGACAGAAGGGAGACAGGAGGGGCTGAAACCTGCCGGGAGCTGATGCAGGGGAGGGATGCTTGCATTTCACGGGGCAGGAGAAGTACCCCCCTAAGACTCCCATTGCTCTCAACCCGAGTCCTTCAGGGAGGGCTGGAGAGTCTCCGCGCTGGGAGAGCATCCCCTAGGCCGAGGGGTGGCCGTGACCACGGTGGGTACGCAGGAGGGAAGCATGAGATGCCTCTCACCCTGCTTGCGCGGGGACCCCGTCTGCCGCCCGGCCGCCCCCGTGGCAGGGACGTGCCGAGTCCCGCCCGCGCTCACCTGTACAGGTAGTTGGGTCTGTTCCCCGCAATGACGGCGACAGGCACGTTATAGACTTTGTTGTCCTTGAGCTGCAAGACGAAAGGGCCAGGGGTCAGGGCTCCCAGGAGCAGCCTGGGGGGTTGTGCATCATCTTGGGCGAGAGCAGCAGGCCGACGAGGGGCGAAGACAAGGAGGGCGGCGCTGCCCAGGGTTGGGGGTTATGCCATCCCTGAGGAACAGGGCTTTCCCTTGCAACCCAGCCCAAGACAGAGGATAACCCTGCTAGTCACATCCTGGCCACCCTCCCGCCACGGACACCTCCAGCAGCTTGCCTACCCCAAGCTGGCTGCAACCAAAAGCAGAGGTGAACAGGGATGGGAGATGGCTTGAGAAAACCCAGGTGTTGCAGGTGGCTGTGGGCCAGCTTTTCCCTTCAAGACCAAGCCCGGGGCCGTGCTCAAGCCAGGAGAGGGAAGGCCGGCGCACTCACGGGGTCGGGGTTGAACTCGATGGGCGTGGGGTCCTTGCAGCTGCACACGCTGCCGTAGCCCTCCACCTTGCTGCAGAATTGCCTCCGGCGCCGGTTCAGCTCCGTGTCGGGCCAGTGGCACTCGGCCTCTGCAGGCAGCCAAGAGGGGAGACGCGAGACTCGCCACGTCCCTGCTGTCTCGGGCACCTCTCCCCCCGGCCCTGCCCGTCTGCCCCCCCGCCTGCAGCTCCAGGCACGGCTGGACGACTGCCCCGGGCGAGGGGCATGCTGCGTGGGGCAAGATGCCCACCCAGGCTGGCACCTGGGTTCAAATCCTCCCACCGTGGACACAGCAGCTCCCAGCTGGCTGCTCTGCAGCCACCCAGGGTTCAAGGAGGGGGCTCAGGGAGGCTTTTCCTGTCTCCCATTATGTTTCCAAGCTGCTCCTGGCATTCCCGCGTGAGCGGGCAAAGGATGATCTAGCAAGACCCTCTAGCCAGGATCCTGTGGGGTTGGCCCCAGCCCCGACTGCAGCCAGCACCCAACGCCTCTGAAGACAGCTTAAAACCCCCGACACATGGAGCAGAAAAGGGGACAGGGGACAACCAGCAAAGCCCAGAAGCCCCCATAGCACAGCACAGGCATCGCCACGCCTACAGCACCCCTATCCGGTGGCAACAGCCACAGACAAGGCCACACTTGAGTGCCCGTGTCCCCATTGCTGCTGCACTACCCCGAGTGCAGCATTTGGGTGCTTGTGGCCATATCCCACAGCCCCACAATCCCTGGGGACAGGCCTTGTCCAGGAGGGTACATGGGTTTAGAGATGGAAAAGCTTCGCCAGACTCCACATCCGGACACATTAACCCCATGTCCTCACCGGGTTAGCTTCCCCAGGAGGGGCGGCACCCCAGTTTTGTAGCCCAGGGGTGCCAGCCCAGGCCAAAAGCACCAACACCCCCCAGGGAGAGGTTCGTGGGTGGCACGAGGGGGTTGGAGCAATAGTCTGCATCAACTATTTAGCAAACGTGTATGCAGGCGGGAGACACAGACACCCCCCGAGCCACAGGAAACATCCCCCCCACGTCACCCACCTTCCACGGAGGTCAGCTGCACTTCGGTCTTCAGCAGGACGGGGTCGCCCCAGGTGGAAAGCACCGGGGACTTGGAGTGCTTCTCGCCATACACCTCGCCTGAGGAGCAGACACGTGGTCAGGGTCCAGATGCCCGGCAGGGCCCATCCCCCCGGCACCAGGCCATCAGGGAAGGCCGGCCAGCTCCCACCCGCTCAACAGAGCCGTCAACCCCCCGGCGTGTCCCATCCCTCCCCTACGCAGAGGACAGGGGCTGGATGATCCCTTCCTCCCCAGCCCCCGGGAGGGAAAGGCATTGCTGCCCTCTCACCTCCCTTCTTCCCCACAAACGTCCACATGTCCCTCCAGCCGAGGGATGCGGCCACCTGGCTGCCCAGGCTCTTCAGGAGGCTCTTGGCCGTGTCCTTGAGGTGGAAGGAGCCTTCGTCCTGCAAGCAAACACCGGCACTCAACAGGCAGCACCTACCCAGGGGCAAGATCCAGCCCTCGACTAGGATGGCAGATATCCTGACCCAGAGCAAAGCCTTCTCCACTCATGCCCGGATGCGATTTTTGGCACGCGCGACAGGACCGTTGACATGCGGCCACGTGGCCTTTAGCTTCAAGTCGCGACCGTTGCCGAAAAAACCCAGCCCCTACTTCACAGTCTGTTGGGCTGGTAGGAAAGTCCCCGATGCTCACACCCACCCTGGACTGGGATATTATTCACCCCATCCACGTGCCCTAAGGCTTGGAGGGTGTCAGTGTTACGTGGCTCTCCCCAGCCAGGGTGCACTTTCCCCAAGTGACTGGAAGGGGCCTCGCAGGTGACAACTAGTCCGACCCCGGCGGCATCTGTCCAAGCCAGCCCAGACACTTCATCACCTAAACTCTTTGTAAAACTACCATCACCCCTGACACAGCACCAGGCATCACACCCGCACCTGCCCCACGGCAAGCGGGGGGACCACGATGGCCAACATCCTACCGCTGTAAAAGGTTGTTAATAGATGCTCCAGAGATCTCAGGTAGAGGCCGTGCCCCTGCTACCAAAGAAAGCAACCCCCCCCCCCCCAAAGCCC
>NW_017728993.1:24484694-24485981 GCF_001723915.1 Gavialis gangeticus | reverse complement strand
AGGGGCATGACCCTGTAGGGCTGGTCCCAGCAGGAGCACTGGCACAGCCCGGTCCCCATCCCCAGCCCGGGCTGCAGCAGCACCAGCGCCTCTGGGGGAGGCTTAAACCCCCCCCCGACACATGGAGCAGTGAGGAGGGGAGGGAGCAACCAGCACAGCCCAGAAGCCTGGGAAACCCCCACAGCAGAGCCCAGGTCATCCCCAATCAGTGGCTGTCCATCCTCCCCTTGAGCCCCTCCAGCGGTGGAGGGTCCACAGCTTCCCTAGGCCTCTACTCCACGGCCTCCCTGCTTTATCTTGGAGGCTGACAGACGATGAAGGCACGCGGAGAGTGGGTTGAAATGGCAATGCACGGAGAGGGCACAGAAAAGTGTCTGGTTGTGCGCATCCCTGTGTCAGCCCGCGGCTGGAGGGCTCGACGAATAACGCATGTTGAAAGATGCGCCTTTGCAGGACAGCTTTGGAGCCGCGACGCCTGGCACGCATCTCCTCTGCCAGCTGGACAGCTAGCCTGCCCAAAGGCCCTTTGAGCACCCCGATATCGCCTCCTCGTGCTCCCACCTGTTGTCTCGTATCTGGCTGAAGACCCCCATCATCGCTCGGGTCTGTGTTAGACTATGTTTTAAAATATGCTCTATCCATGCTATGTTACGCTTATGCTAAGCTGATATTTTGAATGCATTTCCATTTGATAAAAAAAGAAGCAATGAGGGTGCGTGTGAACAACTGAGTGGCGATTGGTAAAGAAGTCTCTGGGCATCGGTCAAAGTCTGCCTCGTGGAAGATAAAAGGGGGGCGAAGACCGAGCCCGGGTGGATGCCTTAACCAGCAACTACCCGCACATCGAGCGAATTGGAGCCGGTGCCCCTCTGGACTGACCGTCGCCTTGAAGAAGCACCGCAGCGTCGCGGATAGGTGACTTAGCGTGAATGAGAAAGAGTGATTTTTATATAAGTGGCTAAATTTGCCTCAGTTGTCCATATATTATGCAATAAACCTTGGTTCGCTGAACTCATGCATTGGTCATTTATCTTAACATATCTGTACAGCGCCTAGCATGCCGGGATCCGGGTCTGAGCATGCAGCCCCCAGCATGGCGGAAATACAAACAGCTCCGACAAGGCGGGTGGAAAGGAAGGGGCGGCTGCTTCGGGAACGCGTCAGGGCAGGAGATGAGGCAGCGTCCCTTACCTTAATGGTGAAGATCAGGACACGGCCCCGGGCCACCATGTTGAGGAAGAGGACCATGGCTTCATCCTCGTGCGGTGAGTAGGTGTCGAAGACCCT
>NW_017728993.1:24478411-24479694 GCF_001723915.1 Gavialis gangeticus | reverse complement strand
TGAAAGCCCCGCTGGGCAAGGACGGGCCCCGGGGGGGGGGGGGGGGGGGACAGCCAAGCAGGCATGACACATGGACGCTGCACCAAACCCTCGCCCCCCCTTGAGCCTCCGAGGGGCCGCGTCCGGACTCGAGGCCTCCTCAAGCCGATGCAGCCACTCCTTGCTGAGCCCCAACGCCCAGCGAGCTGCCCCTTGCCACGTAGCCCCTTACCGTGGCTTGGTTCAGCACGATGACGTGGATCCCGCGGCCCTGCTCCCGCGCCTCGTCCTCCAGGACCTGCAAGAGGGGAGACCATGAGCGCACCCACAAGCCAGCTCCCCCCCTCCAGCTCGTGGCCACGGGACCCCGGAGCACCGTGACCATGATCGCACCCTAGAAACCCTAGATTTAAATCGCCATCAGGCACATGGCTTCGCTGCTTTAAGGGACCCCAGGCGCTGGGTCCAAGGTCTGGGGGCCCCAGGCGCTGACCGCTCACCGTCGTCCCATCCACAGCCACGTAGACCTTGGACCGGCTGGAGTAGACCTCGACGTCCAGGACCTTCCGGCTGCTGGCAGGCCGCCGTGGCGTCTCCAGGTGCTGCATGCCTTCGTCTGCAAGACAGGTGCCCTGAGCCTCAGCCAGTCTCACCCCACAGAGCAGCCCCTCAGTGATCCCGGCTAAATATTTTTCCAAGAAAAGCATCTGTTTCCTGCAGGAAAGCACTAGTTTTTACAGCAAATGCAGGCCCAAGAGGCTAACCTGTGCCTGGACCCGGACACTGGCTAGGGGCTAATGGGAGTCCCAGCTCCACCCCATTGTGTCCCCATGAATTGCGGGTGCTGATCAGCTCTCCCACAGCGCACAAGGGCTGGAGACCCCCACCCATGATACAACTGCCTCCCCACCCCTCACCTCAAGGCCACGGGGCATCATGAGAAGACTACTTGGGCCTAGGGCCACCTTTCAATAGGAAAAGATGGAGATGGAGGCCCCCCCTCCACTCACCATAGTCCTGGGCCGACTCCTCCTCTTCCTCGCTGGCAGCTCTCCGGGTGTCCAAGATCAGCTTGATGTTCACAATCACGGTCACCAGCAGAAAGAGGACGGCTCCGGTCTGCACAGCAAGGGGCTCGTGTCAGCGCTCACCCTGCCCGGCGTGGCTCGCAAGCAGGCATCGCCTCGGGAAAGCTGAGCGCGCATCTCGGAGGCCCGCAGCTTTCCCGAGGAACCGCCTCCCACGGCCATGGGATCTCAGACCCCGAGATACCCCAATGCTGCATTTCTGCACGTGCAGCGTAC
>NW_017728993.1:24475186-24478101 GCF_001723915.1 Gavialis gangeticus | reverse complement strand
CCCCTTCCCCCCCCCCCCAGCAAAAACAAAACAAAAAAGGACTGCTGGGAATTGAAGGGTGCTTACACACAAGGAAATATGGTAAGAGCAGCTTAAGGCCAATCCATATGGAGCAAAACAAGTAGCAAGTTCAGCTCCCTCCCAGCTCGGTCACGTAGTGCAAGAAAAGGCCTCTTCTTTGTCTTTCTGCTGCTCTGAGACAAGGGCGCGTGGTACGCGGAGAATACGGCGTGCGGCCGGGCACCTGAACAAGGTGTGACCCCGGGCAGGTCAGGGGTGTCTTGTGAGACGAGGGTGCCCTGCTCTCCAGGGTAGGGGAGGGGCAGATCAGCTTGGTGCCATGGGCACCCAAACCACCGGAAAGCCAGGCTGCCCCAGGAGCTGCTGCAGGGCTGGTTACTTCCCCCCCTCCAAGGTCGCTTGCGGCTGGAAATTGGAAACCGGCCAGCGTGGCCTATCCCCAGCCGTGCCCAAGCCCAGTCCATCCCGGTGAACTGTGGCATGGCCGTAATCGCCGGTCCGAGGAGGAGGCAGGGGTGCATCGGCACAGCCATCCCGCCCAGGACGCCTCTCCCGCGACAGGTGACAAGCCTCCAGCCAGCAGCCAGGTTGCATGTGCCTATGTGTTTAAGCGTGCAGGAGGGCGGCACGCTGGAAGAAGCCCGTCCTCTCTCCCCCGCACGGCTCAGAGCCGGCGTCCTCCCAGGGCACCTGCCCATTCCCACCCCTGCGGGGCTCAGGCCTGGGCTGCGGCAGCTGGCGGGACGGCTTTGACCGTGCTGGGAGCTGCCTGGATTAGCAGCTGCACGGCACAAGACGGCAACGCGCGTCTCCTTGCTGTGCAAAAGGGAGCCACGGCACCGCTGAGCTGCCCGCTCCATCCGGTCCTGGGCAATGAGGGGTGCAGCGGGGGAGGCCTGATGTGGCCTCACGAGGGGCACTTGCAGCTTGGTGGCAACGGGGGACGCGCTGCCCCTGCTAGCTTCTCCCTCCCTGACTGCCGCTGGCCCAACACGGCCCGAAGCCCGGGCTGCCAGGACAGTCAGCGGCTGCGGGGCCCGGTGCCTGCGGGGCAGCCACGCCGTCCCCCACACGCTGCGCATCAGGCCGCTATTCTTAGCCTCCTGCCCTGAGGCCGGTGGACTAGCCGGGGCTTATCGACAAATCTCCCACAGCAGGGCTGGGCGGGGGGGGGGAGTTGGCAGCTGGCATCCAGCTCTCCCCAACTCCTTATGTCCTTCCCTCCCCGAGGCCGGATTTGGATCACGGCTGGTGCCACGGTACAAAAAAGGGCATGCCAGGGTTTAAAATCAGTTCGGAGGGGGAGTTTCCACCCTCTGCAAATCCCCCTCCTTGCAGCCTCCAGCACCGAAGGTGGGATGCAGCAGGCGCGCCCCTCACACCCACTCTCAACAGCGACCGATGCCCCTTTCCGTGTCCAATCCCGGCGTCGAGCCAAGGGTGCTTGTGGCGGCAGCTTCCGCCTGCCACGAAGGGAGCGGACACGTTCACGAGGGAGGAGAAGGCGCTGGGCAGTGGAGGGAGCTGGGCCGGCAGCTGCCGGTCTCCTGGAGCACGCGTGTGGGGTGGGGAGGTGGGAAGATCGCGGCATCGCCCCACGGCTAGCAGAGGGGCAGGGGGTTAAGTGACTCGACCAGGGCTATGCAGCGCACCCGAGTCAGAGATGCTGGATAAACTCTCAGCTTCTAGCCTGTCTGGTGGCAACGAGCCCCGTGCTTTACTGCTGTGCTGGGCGGAAAAAACAAAATAAAACAAAGAGTGGCCTGGGATTATTGCTAAGCATCCTACCTACCAAGGACCCCTAGTTCTTGCCTGGTGAGACGGTCAGTCCGTAAGAAGTCGCCGTTCAGTATTTCGTAAACCCTTCTCCTGTCCCCCCGCACGTGTCCCTTTTCTAAACGACCACGCCTAGACCTGGCACAGGACGAGCTGTGTAACTGGGCTGCCATCCCCTGCTGGGGGCAATGCCCCGCACCCCCCACCCTGCCCCTGTGCAAGCAAAGGCCATCGTCAAAGTGCTCAGGGGCCTTTGCACTACCGGGAGTGCAGGAGGCTGCAGCTTGGGCCTGATACCAGCTGAGGATCTGGCCTTTTTAAGTGGAAGGTGTGTGTGTGGGGGGGCGACTGAAAACCTGCAAAGCTCCCCACCGGCGCAGCGGGCCCCGAGACTCGGTCTTCTGCGCTCTCCTCTGCAAAATGGGCACCCGGCCCTTTGCAGCTTTGCCAGGAACTAGGATCCTAGAGGTGCGAGGGCCCTGCGGGGGCCATGTCCAGTCCAGCAGCCCCGTCCAAACCCGCGTGGCAGCTCTCAGTCAAACGGCCGGCACCCCCGACACAGCACCAGGGCCCTCCCCACCACACGAGGGGGAGAGCAGGCCCGGAGCCATGCAGGGGTGGCGCGGCCTGGCCAAAGAGCCAGGGGCGTTGAAATCCCCCTTTGCCCCCCGCACGCCCGTGCCTGGATCTCGGCACATCCCGCAAGCGCCAGGCTCCCCGCAAACGTGCCCGCGGGCCTCACCTGGCACAGCCTCCGCACCAGGCGCTGGTTCGTCAGCTTGTACTTCCACGCCAGGTACCAGCTCCGCTTCTTCCGCGGGGCGAAGGGCTTGCCGGGGGGCTTGGGCTTCCACTCCTCCATGGTCCCGCGGCCGGCCGGCGTCAGGATCCCATCGCTGCGGGGGCCCTGCCAGGGCAGGCCGAGCTGGGCACCAGGAGCCGGCCTGCTCTGCAAGGGAACAGCACAGGTGCTCAGAGCCCCCCAGGCGCCGGCACACTGCAGGGGAAGGAGCCCCGGGGAGCGGGCTCAGGGGGCTGCGAATGGGGGCAGGTCGCTTCGCCTGCGCCTCGAGGAGCCGGCCCGGGACGAGGAGGGGCCCGGGAGGGGGTCACGGGGG
>NW_017728993.1:24470446-24475051 GCF_001723915.1 Gavialis gangeticus | reverse complement strand
GGGCGGGCGCTTCCGGAGCCGCAGCCGCCGCCGCCGCCTCTTAAAAGGGCAACGGCTCCGCGCGGGGGCTGGGGGACGCGCCCGGGGCCGCGCGGCGCGCCCGTGTCGGAGGAGCCCACTCCCGCGGTGGGAGCCGCTGTGCTCGGCCTCCCCGGCCAGCCAGGCGTCAAAGCAGCTGTTTCGTCGAGGCAAGCGAGGACTTGGCCACTGTTGCCACTTCCCGGGCCCCCGGTGCGCCTCGCCATCCGCCCAGACGGGTGGGGGGCTCTCCCTGTTGCGCAGAGGGGGCGGCGGGTGCGAAGAGAGGCGTGACATGGACAAGGGCACGCGGGGAGTCTGTAGCAGAGGTGGAGGCCGGACCTGAGGCTGGCTCTCGGTGCTGGCGGTGCCTTCCCGGGACAAGGCCGGTGCCCAGATAGGTCCCATGTCCTCCCACCCGGCTGCTGGGTGCGTAGCGGGCACGGGGGAGCCGGCGTGGCGGGGCCTGGAGGTCCAGGGCCGGACTGATGCCAGATTTGGGGCCAGGGAGGAGTCTTCCCGCCTGGGCAGCGCGCCGCGTCCTCAGACCTCTGCGGGGGTCTCTGGGAGAGTCCTGCCCTTGGAGAAGAGGTCTTCGTGCTGCCAGGGGTCGGGGTCTTGCCTGCACGGAGGGGCCTCCCGGGAAAGTGGAGGCAGGTGGGGTGGCCTCGGCCTCTCTGCCTGTCCAGTTTGGGGGCAAAGCTGTGCTTCACACGCCTGGAGCTCGCAGCCGGGCCCGGGAGAGGCTGGGCAGGAGCAGGGACGTCCCTTCCTCTGCAGGGGCTGGGGCCTGGGCTTTGCATCCCACGCAAGCCACTGCCTTCGGGAAGGATTGGGACGAGTTGGAGAGAGCCCAGCGCGGAGGGACCTGGGGGACGAGAGTGAGGAGGGGCGGCTGGGGGGGCTGAGCCTGCAGAAGAGAAGACCGAGGCAGGGTTTGATAGCGGTCTTGAAATCCCTGAAGGGCCAGGGCAGGGAGGATGGAGACGGGCTTTTGCCTGTGGCTCTTGGGGCAGCACTAGGAGCAAGTCTCCAGCTGCAGGAGGGGAAACTGAGGCTGGAGATGAGGAGGAGCCGTCTGGTGCTGAGGGGGGTCCGGCATTGGAAACAGGCACCGAGAGGTGGGGAGTCTCCAGCCCGGGAAGTTTGCAAGAGCAGGTTGGACAGACACGTGGCAGGGATGGGTGAGTGAAGGATGCTCCTGCCTTGAGCCGGGGGCTGGACGGGACGTGACCTCCTGAGTCCCCTTCCAGCCCTGCTTCCCTGCGATCCAGTATAGACACACATACATGCTACACACAATATATACACGCACACGTACTTCTCAGCTTCCTCTGTGCAAAAATGAAATGTATTTCCTACCTATGGGACTTTGTACCATCTTTAATTTTCCCTGAGCACGAGGAAGGGTGTGCAAGCCCAAAAGCTTGCAGAAAAAAAATTATGTATTTTGCAATTTCTCAGTTGGTCTAAGCCAAGGTATCGTCTCTGAGCCAAGAGTTCGAGAGATTTGCATTTCTTTTTTTGCCTCAGACCAACACGGCTACCCAATATACACACACACGTATACACACATGCGGATACCCGCATATAGACACATATATGCACATATGTATACACACACGTCCATACATGTGCAGACATATATACACATATCACAGACATGGACATATACATACATACACACGTACGTACACACGCACGTGTACAAAGGCTGGCAGAAGTTGGTCCTGGCTTCAGCGGCTGCGCAAGGCTGGGGGTGCCAGCCCCTCTCACGCCTCCCCCCTCCAAGCTGGCCTGTGGGGAGTGCCCACCCTCCGTCCATCTCACAGGGGATCGGGGGCGCCTGCCTTCATCCCCTGGCACCCCATCAGTCCCCGGGCTGCTGCCAGCAAGGCCAGGCCCTTTCCCTCTACCCCGCATCTCTGCTCTGGGCTGCCCGTTGCCCCCAGACCTGAGACCCAGGGACGCCTGGCCCATAGATTTGGGTGAAGATGGTGTCGCTCCTCCACAAGGGGGCAGTGCGCCCCCGCCCCTGGGCTGACCCGGCCCAGCCGGATGTCCCGCTTGCAACATGCTTGGGTTTGGGGTCTTGGCTCGGGGCGGAGGGAAGGGACCGACCCTCTCCTTGCCCCCAGGATGCCGTCCCCTACCACTGCGCCATGCTGCAGGCAGCAGGCACTGGCACCTGGATGGAGCAGGCAGCGCGCTCAGCCCTCCTTTGTGGACAGGACATAGGCACTAAGTGACAGGGCCAGGGTTGCATGGGCAAGCGGTGGCAGAGGCCTGCCCTCCCTGGATCTCAACAGCTCGCACCCAGCCCTTGCGCACAGGGAACTGCTCCGTTGCCTGGTGGCAGCAGTAGGAGGCTGTTATCCTCTCCTGGAGGGGACCAGGCACAGCCCACGAGCCCCACAAATCTCCCATCCTCCTTTCCCCTCCCAGCATCAAGGGCTGCATCTCCTCCCTCCGTGCCTGCCTCACCCTGGGGGAGATCAGCAGCCAGCTGGCATGGCTGGAGGCGGGGGTCCATGTGACGGGCAGCCGGGCCCTCGGGTCCCATCACGTCCTCAGCGCGGCCCCGTGAGTCCTGGTGCCACCTCGCGGGCATCGGGGTCAGGAAAGAGGCTTAGGAGAAGGGACCGGGGACTCGGATGCCTGGACCGTGGTCCACAGAGGTGTCTCTGATGGCTACTGACTGCCCGCAGGACCTTGGGCATGCTACACGTACCTCTACTGCCTCAGTTTCCCCAGACTGTGCAGGGGGACAGGCCACTTCTGTGTCACCAGGCACTGTCCTAATACACAGAATAACACAGGCCTCTTCCCTTTGCCACTGACCCACTGCATGGCCCTGGGCATGACTCTTAAGGTCGCGCTGTCCACAGAGACCAGAGGAGCGATTGGCTTTTCAGAGCAAAGTGCCTGGTGGTTTATGGCTCCGTGCCTCAGTCACCCCATCTGTGAAACGGGCAGAGAACGGTGCAGGAGCCCACCCGTGTGCTGTGCAGCAAGACCGGGAGTGCCCCGCGGTGGTGGCAGGGGGTTCAGCACATCCTTATGCCTAAGCACACACACATGCACACATGTATGCACTGGTGTGCACACATGCATCAGGCCACAACACAGGCTGCCCCCATCCTGCCCAGCTCCTGTCCTTCAGGCCTGCTCGCTCCACAGCAAAACACTGCATGCGCTCCGTGCCTCAGTTTCCCCACCGGAACTGACACTGGAGCTTCAATGCCCCGGGGAGTGTGAGCACCCCCCACACGCGGCCCTGGGACAAAGATAAGAGTCTACAACTGCTGCGGGAGCTCTTCCTTCAGCTCATGCGAGGGATGATCCTGTTTTTAGCGCGGGTGAGCCGTGGCAGTGCCTCCGACCCACTTCCTCGCGTGCTCCGGCCGTGCAAATGATTAGGGACTTACGGAAATACTATTATACGCGGCCAGGTGTAACCAGCCATGGAGACCCCGCGGAGGTGGAGAAAGGGATGGTCCTGGAAAGCCAGAAACCTGCCTCCCTGGAGCTAGAATCACGTTGATTTGTACAGCGCCGAGCACGCAGGAGCCCCAGGGCTGGACCGGGACCCCGACCTGTAGCACTAAACGGCCCCCATCTCTCTCAACTGCATGAAGGACTCCTGCATGATTCTTTATCAATTTTTATCCCAGCAGGCCCTGGGGGCTCAAACCCAGATCCAGACCTGGTCTGCGCTAGGTGCTGTACAGATGTGCAACCAGCTCCGTCCTTGCCACCGAGCACTCAGTGATCACTGGGGTCGGTAAGCACAGGCACAGAGGACTGAGAAGAACTAACGGTCAACTTTATGGCAGAGCAGCACTCAACCTCTGCAGATCCTGGGTTTGTCCTCTATGGCAGAGCAGCACTCAACCTCTGCAGATCCTGGGTTTGTCCTCTATGGCAGAGCAGCACTCAACCTCTGCAGATCCTGGGTTTGTCCTCTATGGCAGAGCAGCACTCAACCTCTGCAGACCCTGGGTTTGTCCTCTATGGTGGAGCAGCACTCAACCTCTGCAGACCCTGGGTTTGTCCTTTATGGCGGAGCAGCACTCAACCTCTGCAGACCCTGGGTTTGTCCTCTATGGTGGAGCAGCACTCAACCTCTGCAGACCCTGGGTCTGTCTCTCGTTTATTCACTGAATGGAGGGACCTTCTCCCAATGCCCGACCTCCGTGGTCCCCTCAGTAAGGGCGTGTCTCCAAACGAGCAGGTCTCTCGCTGCAGAGGACTGGCAGCCTGACAGGCCAGCCGGAGGGGGCTGGGCAGGCCGTGCCTTACACATGGTGGCGCAGCCGGCTAACGAAGCCTCCACACGGAAATGGCTAACGAAGCACCGTGGGTTGGAAGAAGCCGGGGGTGTCAATCATGGCCCTCAGCCACGCGCCAGCAGCAGCACCCCCACTCCCACGGCCTGCGTCCAGCGGGCCCTGAAGCCGCGTGGATCCCCTTGGCACTTGCTCGGCCGCTTCCAAGGGCTTGGCAGGCCTTGCACGGACCGGGCAGCCGGCAATGGTCCCAAGGCTGGTACGGCACAGGCCGGGGAAACTGAGGCACGGGGCAGCT
>NW_017728993.1:24465150-24469099 GCF_001723915.1 Gavialis gangeticus | reverse complement strand
TGCCATAGCCCCCTGGGACAGAGACCCCCAGTATTGTAATAGCCCCCCTGCACGGTAGAGACTCCAGCTTGGTCATAGCTGCCCCTGGGTAGTGCCCCCCTCCCCCGATCTGCAGTAAATAACCCCCACTAGCTCAGCCACAGCTGTCCCCCAGGCATCATCTCCTCTGTTCTGCCCCCTCCTGCACCCGGCCACGGCTCCGGGCCCCCCATGCCATGCTGGGGCACCCGGGGGGGCTTCGTGGACTCAAGCTGGAGCTATTCGGTGTCAGGGCAGCTGTGGGGGCCCATGTGTGACCTTCACCTCTGCTGACAGCAGCCGTTCCCTATCCCCCCGAGCTAACCTGGGCCTCAGTTTGCCTGGCTGCAGCCAACCCATTTTAAACAGCGTGTAGCGCACCGATAGGAGCATTGTTACGGGACAGGAGATCAAGGAAGCAGAGACGTCAGGAATGGGGGGACGGGGTGCAGAGCTGCTTTCTGCTCCATCTCTTGCACCCTCTGTTTGCCCCAGCTTGGGGGCTTGTCGGGGCAGAGGAAGAAGGGGTCAGGGGTGCAGGAGCTGCCCGTTGCTGCAGCTTGCGGGGGCCCAGGAGAAAGTTGGGGCTGGGGGAGATGAGGCTGTGAGGCGGGCCACCCCCCTGCCGCCCCCTGAGTTTGGGGGCCTTGAGCGAGGCTGCTTCCACCCCAGCGAACCACTCCCTGCCCCGCGCTGACCCGGCCTGGGATTATCAGGGAGGGGCCGGCTCCAGCGTCGCCCTGGCCTGCCCCGTGCCTCGACCCCATGTGCCCTGGGCCCGTCCACGGCCCCACGCCTGCGTGGGCGGGCGCCTGCCGTGTTGCGACGGCGAGGCCGTGAGCAGAGCCGTGCAGCCGGCTGTGCTGTTCCACCCCAGAAGCAGCTGCGAGCAGCGGGGGTTGGTCCGTAGCTTGCGATGAAAGCAGCTCCTTGCGGGTAATAATCGCACGGAGGAGTTGAATGAGGAAACCCCGATCCCATATCACCCCCCTTCCTTGATCTCCTGTCCTATAACAATGGCACCCTGCTCCTATCGGCGCTCTGCACGCTGTATAAAATGGGTCGGTACTTCCTGCAGGCTACAGCCAGGCAAACCGAGGCCCAGGTTAGCTAAGTGACGGGCTTGAGGTCACGCAGCAAGTGAGTGGCAGTGCTGGGAATGCAGCCCAGGCCTCCTGGGTCCTGTTCTGCAACCTCCTTTCGGGTGGCCGGAGGCTGGGTGTAATTAGGGAGGAGGAAGGATTTGCATTTCTGGGGACCCGATTCGTCCCGGATGCAACACAGAAGCCTGGTTCCCAGCATCTCGTGTGCAGGCCTGCTCTCTCTGAGTGCCTGATAGGCCCTCCCGGGCCGGCCTTTGCATTCAGAGATGGCTCCGGGGTCCGCAGCCCGTGCCCTGATGCTATAAAGACCCAGCCTGGGGGGGGCAGACAGAGGTGGGGGCGGGGGTGGCCTCCAGGTCCCTGGCAGGAGCAGGCACAAATGTAATTGAGGGAGCTCCCTGCATCGGTTTCTGTAGCCACCGATCTGGCACCAGCCTCTTCCTTCCCTTCCCTGCTGGTTTTGCTGCCTGTCCTTCCGGCGGGCCGGCCCCCGCAGCCCCCGTCCCTGACGCCCGGCTGACGTACACTGTACATGGATACCAGATGCAGCAAAGCCCAGCTCCGCTCGCCTCCGATGGGGGCTCTTTTTTAAAGGGGCGCCGGCAAGGAAATCGCTTGCAAATCGTGCTGCTCGCAGCGTTGTGGCTCGGGGGAGCGGGGAGGGTCCAGGGAGCCGCGGCTTTTGCCAGCCGGCCGCTTTCCCGGTGGGTTTCTAGGCTGAGGTCTAAACACGGAGGATGCTTCGGAGGCCGGGGATGCGGTGGAGGTGCTCGCAGCACCCCAGGGCGGTGTTGTTAACCCTGCTCCCTACCTGGGGAAACTGAGGCACGGGGCAGCTAAGTGACGTGCCCGAGGTCGCCCAGGTGGCATGTCTGGAGATGTGCCGGGTGCCTTGAACTCCTGAGGCCGGCCCTGGGCTCGGCTAAATGCGACGCGGGCCGCGGCCCAGCATCCCTGGCCGTTGCACGCTGAGGATCGCGGGAAGGCCGCCTCGCTCACCACGACCCGGCATCCTTCAGCCCTGGGGTCACCTTGGCGCAGGGGGCCCGGGGCACAGACGGGTGGACGTGACGGCAGTCTTTGCACGCAACGAATATCGAATCCGGTTCGATAGAGACTAACGGGGGCTGGAAGGGAACCGCAGCAGTGCAGCCCCCGAGGCAGCGTCAGCCGCACGCCGGTTGTCTGTCCCCCACCCTCTGTGTTTAGTATCGCCGGTCTCCCGATGCAAGCACGAGGGCTCGCGACATAAAACGAGTCGGCAGGAACTTCACGATTAACACGAGGCCGCTCTTTTTCATCCAGCGTGTTACTAAAGGGTCGTTGCCACCAGACGTGTGGGAAGCGGGCAGTTCGGCCAGGGATGGGACTTGCGCTTGGAGGAAAGGGGCACGGGTCGGTATTGAGCACGGGAGCGAGGGGCACGGCCTCTGAAGCGGTCAGACCTTCATGCTTTTGTTCAGGAGGCGCAGACGTCTGGGCACCGATGGGGCTGGGGAAACACCTGCCTTTGCTCCCAGTCCCGTGCTTGCAGCGCTTCCGGAGGGACGCATCCTGGCCGGGGGTTTCGTTCTCCGTCCGCTCCTCCCCACTTCCCCCGGCTGAGCTGAGGCTGTCCTGCTCCGGCCCCGCTCCGGCCCTAGCTAGGCTGGGGGGTGGGAAAAGCATCCTATTGCATCCCCCAAATCCTGGTCTGGTCTGATCTGAAATCCCCACGAGGAGCTCGGAGATGGGCTGCTGCCCCCCACCCCGGCAGGGCGGTCTTGGCAGGGTGGGTTTCCTGCAAGCAGAACAGCTGTGCGGGCTCCGGGCCGGTCGGGAGCCTCGGGCATTGGTGCTTCGCCAGCCCAGCTCGGCGCCGTAGTGGGGGCAGGAAGGGATTATGTGCAGTTGGCAGGCAGAGGGAAGGAGAAGCAGCCAAGGGGGTTTTCCAGCGCGGTGGAGGGATCGTGCCCTGCAGTGTTGTTCAGGATCGCAGAAGTGGTTCGGGACGTTGCAGCGGCTGCGAGGTCCTGAGATGCCCCCGGGACTGGGCACTGGCACGGAGGAGAAGGGCTGTGCTCGCATACCTCTCAGCCCCTCAGCACCAGACTCGGCCTGTGCTGGGGGTCAGCCGAGGGGCTGCTCATCTCATCTGGACGTGAAGCGGGTCTGGGACGTGGAGGGGGGCTGTGTACCCTGGACACGGGCGCAGCAGATGGAGCGTCCCAGGTCCGGCATGTCTCCGCGGCGGGGCAGGTAGCTCCTGGGGGCACGGGCTGCAGGGATGATCCACGCACTGAGCGCACGCATGACTCAGGGCCCCGTGCACAGCTGTGCGCCTCCGTGGAGGGGTGCGATGGGGAACGAGGACAGAGGGGGTCGGGAGATGGGCTCTCCTAACCTTGGTGCTGCCTGTCTCCCCTCCAGGCCTATCTGCGAGCCATCGACGTGAAGATCCTGCAGCAGCTGGCGGCCGTGAACGAGGGCATCGAGGCGGTGAAGTGGCTGCTGGAGGAGAAGGGGGCCCTGACGAGCCGCTGCAGCAGCCTGACCAGCAGCCAGTACAGCCTGGGGGGCAGCCAGGAGACCTCGCGCCGCGGCAGCTGGGCCAGCCTGCAGGACCCCAACGACCGGCTGGACAGCGTCTCCATCGGCAGCTACCTGGACACGCTGGCCGACGAGCTGGACGAGTACTCCCAGCACACCGCGGACCCCCGGCCGGGTGCCCCCCTGGCCCGCTTCGAACAGGACTGGGCCGTTGTCGACCCCGAGCGGGGCCCGGCGGGGAAGGCGGGCTCCCCCGGGGCCTGGCCGGAGCCCAGCTCGGGGGCTGCAAGCCCCCCGGG
>NW_017728993.1:24447129-24464944 GCF_001723915.1 Gavialis gangeticus | reverse complement strand
GCGGGGGCGGCGGTGGCGGGGGGCGCTGGCAGCCGCAGGGGCAAGGCCGAGGCGGGGAACTGCAAGCCCGGCGGCAAGGTGCGTCTGGAGTACGATGCCCACTGGCGCTGGGTGCAGTCCCAGGATGACGTCACCTTCTTGTAGTGCTGGCCGGCTCTGGCCTCGGGGGCAAGTCCCCGGCCCCGGGGGACCCCGCCAAGGCACCGGATGTGGGAGCGGAGGGGCTGCGAGGGCGGCGGGGCCGCAGCTTGGCCACGTCCACGCTTCTGGGAGCCGAGGCGTGTCGGGCGGGATTTCGTGGCTCTGTGCAACCCCACTGCTGGTTCTTCCCCCAATGTGGATGGTAGCTTTGTGGGGCCTCAGTTTCCCCGTCTGCAGCCCAGGGCTGAGTTTCCCCGTCTCCCAAGCGAGAGGGAGCCCGTCTGCCCTTTCCTGTGGTGATTTAAGTGCCCATCACGTGCTCGGTCCGGGGCGGACGCAGCACTTTGAATCCCCCCCGCGCTCCCTCAGCACGACCCTTGCACGGGCATGGTTATGATGTCATGGGCCCAGCAGTGCGACCTCATAAGTCCGAGAGAGGAAGTTAGCTGTGCTAGTGTGACGTCGGGCCTCTCTCCTGCCCCCCCAACTCTGTCCCTCCTTGCACTTTAAGCCCGTGCTGGCTCTCGTGGCCTGGGCTGCTGCAACTCGCTTGGCAGCGACGACTCCAGAAAGGGTCTCCGGATGCCAAGTCCTTCCTCGGGCACCCCCGGGGCCAGGTACGCTCCGCTGTCACCGCTTGGCTTCTCCTCTGGCTCGGCTGCATGCTGCTGGTGCATTGCCTATGACCAGAAGCAAACTGGACCGGGGCCTGCGAAAGGCCGACGGACCTCTCCCTTGTAGCCGTGCAAGCCCAGGCTCTTGGAGGAAGAGCAGCGATGCTGCTGTCCATCCTCCCGACTCGCTGCCCCTTGCAAGCAGCACGGCTCGTTTCTCCCGCACCCAGCCCAGCGCCTCGGCGCTACTGCCCACGGTTGAGGCCGAACGTGGCTGCTGTGTTGTTACGGATGTTGTGGCACCTTCCCGGGATGTGCTGGCTGCGGGGTCGCGGTGCTGGTAACGAGCTACTGTCCACGGGATCCTCTTGGGGAATAAACCCTTGTGTTCCTAACGGCGGTGTGGAGATAGTGGGCTTGTTCAGCATCACCCTCCTCGCAACCTTGCAAGGAGATTTGGGGCGAGGGGGTAGGAGTCTGCAGCCTGGCGGGGGCTTCAGGGGTCTTGTAGCAATAGTCAGAGGTGATGCTGGTGCTGGTTGGTGTCCTGAGGCTGGGATGCAGTGGCCTGCAGTTTAGAGGCCACAGTTGCGAAAGCCAGACTGCCCCGGGCTGGAGCATTTCTGCAGGATGCAAACCCAGGTCCAGCCTCATGCAGCCGGAGATGCGGGGGGAGCTGGGAATGGCTCTCATGACCTCGCAGGGAGGGAAGCAGGGGTCCCTCGAGGCCTGCGTCCGGCGGCGGCCTGCGTCCTGCGGCTGAGATGGGAAGGGAGCCCCACGCTTCCCCCGTCCCTTTGCTGCTTCCAGCTGCAGCGAGGCATGGGAATAGGGAGAGAAGAGCTGACCGCAGCGTATAGCAGGAAGCAGCTGGCCTTTCTCCAGCATACCTGGCATGGCTGGAATAGCTTCGGAGGCAAAGGGAGGGGGACCCACTGGGAACAAGGAAGGGAGTGAGGGGGAAATGCAGGCAGTGACTAATAGCAGCAAGGGGGAGAGGCAGCTGGACCAAAGTGGGGGGAGGTCTGTGTGGATGCAACCCCCCCACCCCCAGCACGGTCCTCACCAGGCGTGGAGGGAGAGGGGAGTTTGCCCTCGGCCTTGCCAGCAGAGGACAGAGGTTGGGGGGTGAGATAAACCAGGCCCTCTCCCTGCACCCAGCGAAGGCAAAATGCCCTAAATACGTTAGGGAAATGCCTCTGGAGCAGTGGCCAAGGCGGAGGCGGGCACAAGGCACCATTGTCCGGGGGCCGGTGCGTGTGCATGCATGCGTGTGCATGCGTGCACCCTCAGCCGCTGCACAGAAGCGCCCTTGTCTCTGGCTAATGGGATGAGCGGGGATTGAATGGACGTCGCGGAGGCTGGAATGTCAATCCCCGTCGCCCCCGGCCCCGCAGGCGGCTGGTCCTTGGCAGAGGCCGAGGTCCCGTGCCCTGCATTCAACGCACCCCTCCCCGGTGCCCAGTCAGCTGCCTCGAGCGCCAGCCGGCGCCGGAAGAACGGGCCGATTGTTCCTTATTCAAGCCTTTTGTGTCCTCCTCTGCCACCCCCTCCCTGTCCCATGCAGCCAGGGCATCTCCGCTGCAGTCTGCGGCAGCAGCCGGCGGCCCAGCCCTGCCAGCTGTGGCGGCCTGTGGCGCAAGCCCTGCAGGGCTGAGCCTGGACAGGGATGCTCGCCAGTTCCCATGACTCATTGGAGCTGGCTTCGAGCCTCCCCGGGTGCAAAGGAGGCCTGCCCGCATCGGGGCAGCTCGCAGCATGGTGCCCACAGGAGTCAGCAGTGGTGAGAGCCAGGCACCAAGGCAGTGCCCGCCCATGGGGGCATGGTGCCCAGGGTGGGGGTCGATGTGGGGGAATCGGGAGTGCAGGAAGGTAGCACGGGGTCCCGCTCCACATTCAAATGAAAGCTGCGTAGAAACCCGCGATAAAGGTGTCGCCCCTTTTCAAGCACTGACTTTGTAGCCCGTTGGCTCTTTTTGTAGCTGGACAGCCATTTTTATGGCACGATAATTACTTTGCGCACGTGGGTGGTCGAAATGTATTGCACGACTGACCAGTGAATTGCACAATATACGTAACGTGTGCCAGGCGGTGCAGAGCCTCCCCGTTTCCCCTTCTCCTTGCACAACACCCAGTGCTGACGGGATGAGCGCCAAGGCCTCTCCTTATCTGTCTTCCCCAGGCAAAGGCAATCCAAGGACTCTCAAACAGCAAAGCGCAGCCAACACGCCCTATAGCCCAGGCCTCTGCTTGATCCAGAGACTTGCTAACACCATGTCGCGCCCAGCTTAGCTCTGTCAGGGGACACCGTGGCCAAGGTTTGCATGTTGTCTGCCCCTGGGGCTGGGGTCTTGGTGCCAGAGGAGGGTCAGCTCCAGCTCTCCGGGGAGCGCGTCGCCCCTGCTCAGCACAGCTGATGTTGCAGGAACGGGGGCTTTATTAGCCGTGGCTGAAAATGCCCCACTGCCATTCGTGCCCACATTCTGGCCCCTTCTTTGGGGTGCTGTCGCTCACAGCCCATCCAGCTGCCCTTGGGATGGGAAGGGGTGTTCACAAGCAACAATTCCCCCCAAATCCCCCCTGCAGCTCTCAGGGAGGGGGCATCCACCTCATCCCTTTGGCGGGCACTGGTCCTCAGCTCCCCTTTGTCTGCCGTAGGGCATCCTTGTAATGGGGGAGATCACGTCCGGGCTCCAGTCCTGGTTCTGTCTCCACCGTGGGTTGCACAGGACCCCGAGGCCGGTGCTTCCAAGGCAGGGTCGTTCCTCAGATCCGGCGCAAGCATCTTCCTTGGGAAGTCGGTCAGTCCTTCCTGCTGCATGGCCTGCCATCGATCCCGAGGGGACAGGCAGCTCCAGGCACCCCTCTGCTCGCATCGCCAGTGGGCATTTGGGGTTGGGAGCTGGATAGATGTACCAGCACCGCATCCCGCCTGGGCTCGTTCTCTCACTCAGATGCTTCAAGACCCTTCAGGAGCCCCCCACAATCACCCCATGTGGATTAAGGACTGACCCCAAGCGAGACAGGAGGTGCCCTGGGTCCGTCTCTCTGCAGGCCCAGCCTGGAGGGAAATCCAGCACGGATCCCCTTGAATCGATGGGCTGATGTTTGACAGCTGTCCCCCCCTCTCCACCTCTAGCCCAGGCCTGATGCACTGAGACCTTCCCCAGCTCCGTCTCCCATGGTCGTCTTCACACAGGCTCACGCCGCCCCTGCCCTCCTGACCGTCCCGGGAGCTCGGAGATAGTTTTACAGCCTGGTCCCGGATTCCCCCTCCATGAGCTCACCAGCACTCATTGCATCTCATCAAGGACCTGTCACCCCTCCCCATCCCTGTCGGCTTATGGAAAGCCTTTTTATAGCAGGGCGCCGTCCGCAAGACCCCAGTGCAGGCCGCTGGCAATGGTGCAAGATGACTTCATAGTGCACAGCTGCGAGATTTTCGGGACGGGGCTTCTTAATCAAGGCCAACCGCTCCCTCTTGACAGGGTTTGGGTGCAGTCATCCGTGCTGCCCGCCTCATGTTGGCTCTGTCAGCGGGGCTACGAGTTAGGGACCCCCAGACCTCAGAGCATCCTCGATAGCAACTCCGACTCCCTGTGGGCTGGCAGGGAGTAAGCTTTGCAATAAGACCTGGGTGCAAGGGCTTTTTGGGGGTTTTTTTGTCGATGACTAGGAAATCCACTGCAAAAATGGAGTGTTTTTTTTACGGGGGGCTTGGGGCTGGGATTTGAAACAAATCACAAATGGGACAGGTTGGGCTGACTATATGGAGGGACACTTCAGACAGCCCTGAAATAATGCCTTTCGAAGAGCCCCTGGTCTTTTTTGAAAGCCTTCCAACATTTCTTTGTGGGGTTTTTGGTTAAAAATGGAAATTCTCTCCAAAAAAAAAAAAGATCAACTGAAGCACTAAATAGGGAGGAAAACAAAGAAACCTGTTTGTTTCGGGGTGGTGGGTTGATCCCAAAAGGAAACGCTTCATTTGTTCCTTTCCATTTGGCTGAAAATGTCCTTTTGCAGTTCGATCTGAATCAAGTCTCTGCCCAGGTTCAGGGTTTGGATGCTGAAGTGACAAAATGATTATTGGGGTTGGCTTGTGGGCAGCACATAATTCCTCACCGCTTCCAGAGCAGGGTTCGTGTGGTGCGAGCCCCTGGAGTGGGGCAAGCTCACGTCCCACCGTCCAGCTGGGGGGTGAAGTTAGAAGACCTCTGGGCAGTAGAGGAGATGCTTCTTCTTGCTTTCAAGTGCCAGCAAAGTCTGATTAGACTGATTGATGGGCCCAAACGAAACCCAAGACCTGTGTCTCCTCCCCAGAAGGGGCTGGATTGCAAACTCTCGCTGTTGTGAGCTCAGCATCCGGGGGTGTATCTGGGAGATGCAGTGTTCAAACCCCCTTTGATCCCTGCTCCACACAACGTTTAAAAGCAACTTCCTGGGAGCAGCAGCAGCGTTTCTATTCAGGCAGCAGTGAGGGAGTCACTCCACTTCATGGCTTGTTATAATCCCAATTCCTTCTAAACACTTCCTGTTAATGACAATTTTTTCCTTTGTTAATGGTCATGGTGTTCCATTAATCAAGCTAACCTTTCTTCTGCAATTCTGCTGTCCGTTGGCTGCTCCTGGTCCTGTAGCTCCTGTTTCACAGCCCTGCAGGCTGTTTTTAACGCTAGCTAAAAAAATTCATTCAGGTGCAGAAATGTTAACTCAGGTGACCATTAATTAGCTTGGTGTGGAAATAGCTTTCAGTGAAGCATTGGCTGTATTGTCAAGGTATTCAAGAAGGCTGGATTTTATGACACTGAAAGAGAGGTGCATTTAATTTGCTACAGGGCTACAGAAACAACCTCTTTTGATTATATTCCCCTCCTTTATTGTGTTTTTTATACATGCAAATTAATCACAGAGATGCGGGTGTGAAGGGACCTCAGGAGTCACATCTAGCCCAACCCCCTGCTCCAAGCAGGACCGGCCCCAACTACATTATCCCAGACAAGGCTTTGTCTACCCAGGTCTTCAACACCTCCAAGCATGGAGAGTCTACCACCTCTCTGGGTAGCCTGTTCAGTGTTTTACTACCCTCCTAGGTACAAAGTTCATCGTAATATCCAACCTCAACTTCTCTTGCTGCAGCTTGAGCCCATTGCTCCTTGTCCTGCTATCTGCCCCCACTGAGAACAGCCCAGCTCCATCCTCTTTGCAGCCCCCCTGCAGGGAGGTGACGGCTGCTATTCAATCCCCCTCGGTCGTCTCTTCTGCAGACTAAATCAGCCCACTTCCCTCAGCCTCTCCTCACCAGTCCTGTCCCCCAGCCCCCCAACCA
The DNA here is from genome assembly GCF_001723915.1 of Gavialis gangeticus. Classification (NCBI taxonomy): domain Eukaryota; kingdom Metazoa; phylum Chordata; order Crocodylia; family Gavialidae; genus Gavialis; species Gavialis gangeticus. Next base: position 24,458,863 of record NW_017728993.1, on the reverse strand, counting down.
TTTTCATTGCCCTCCACTGGACTCTCTCCAACGTGCCCACATCTTTTCTGTAGTGGGGGGCCCACAACTGGACCCAGGACTCCAGATGTGGCCTCCCCGGTGCTGAACAGAGGGGAAGAATCACTGCCCTTGATCTACCGGCATCGCTCCTCCCAATGCAGCCCAAGATGCCGGTCGCCTTCTTGGCAGCAAGGGCACACTGCTGGCTCCTGTTCCACCAATGCGCATTGCAATAAAGATGTACTTGTTTCTGCCCTCATCGTCCAATGGAACAATATAGGCCCTAGGCCCCCAGCATGTGAGTAAAGCTTCTTGTTTCTTCTTAACCAGAGAAAACTATTTGTTGTGTTAGATGTGAGGAAGCAGCACAGCATCTGCACCCCACTTTCCAAAATCCTAGATCCGCCCACGTGAGCCTTTACCCTGCAAGTGCTCTGAGAATCACAAGCTAGGCCCATGGGTGCCGTATGAGGCTTTTCACCTTTGCCTTCCCAGTTTCAAGCCTTTCCATATGCCTTTTCTCAAACTGATGGGTCCAGAAATGCCCCTTTTAGAAAAAAAATAAACTGAGATTCTCTGAGAGTGCCAGGACCCCAGGGGCTGGAGATGTAGGAACAACACCCAAAACGTTGTGAAATTTGCTTTAAAAAAAGAGTTGTAAAAGCTGCGGAAGCTGGGCTGGCAGGGCCTGCATGTGGCCCCCCCTGCTCACGGCAGGGTCACACATGTTGAGATCACTCTCAAACGAGCAGCACCCTGGCAGCTGAACCATCCCTTTTGGGTGACCGCATCCTTCAGCCCCTGTTTTGAGCAAGGGCTGCGGGAGAGGCGCTGTTGCGATGCCCCTGCAACAGGGAACCCGACTCTGACTGGTGAATGGACCGGCCTGGGGACACGCAGGGGCAAAGCTGGAGCCTGCACCCTGTCCCCTGATGGTCAAAGCTCCCGTGGAGCCCAGGGACGGATCCACGCTCCTCCACATGCAGGGAGATGGCTCCTGGCTCTGCTGAAGCAAGGGACATTACCTCAGTTGGACAGCATTGCAAGCTGGGCACCTCTGGAAATTAGCCCTTGCAGCTGCTGCCCTTTCAGCCTGATGGCTTTCCTCCCACCCAGTCCCATCGAGTCTCAACAGCCTCGTTATCCCCTCGAATGAGCTCTCCACCTCACCCTGCAGAGCAAGGGCCATCGCTGTGGCATTGTGCTTGCAGCCGTGGCCATCCAGCCCCTAGGTCACTTCTAGTCCAAGATGTGTCCTGCAGAGGTGACATCTACTTTGACCCCCAGCCTGGGGCGGGATCAGCTCAGTCCAAACCATCCCAGACAAACCACAGAACGACAGTCAACCCTAACACGACACAAGATGGCACACCCGTACCTGCCACAGGTAATGTAGGGGGACCACGGCAGGGACCAAGACTCCTCCCCTGACACTAAGCTGTTCACCGCCAGGATCTGGGGGCAAATCTAACAGGGTCTGAGGGCTCCCAGGAGCCGCATAGACATAGTTGGAGGAAGCTGGTAAACATGGGGGACAATGCCGGAGCTCAAGCTGTGCGTGAGCCTCTGTGCTTCTGTACAGCCGAGCCCACTGGGACTGAACCTCCGAGGGCTGGGACCCGGCTCCCGCTTCTCACCCTGCTCCCAGAGCTCATGCCATGCACGCGTGAATGCGTCGACTGCCTCTGGCTGGGATTTACCTTCCCCGTGAGGCCCTGCTGGCTGCAGGCCAGGCCTGTGCTTTGGCCGGTAATTGCTGGGCCCCGGCTTTGTTCTGAACCTATCCACACACCTCTAGGAAATGATCAGCAAGCCTAGTTGTTAGGATGATGGAGGGGGCTCCGTTCTCTGCTCTGGCCCCACAAAGCGGGATCTAGGGCAGAACCGGTGGGGTATCACTGCTGCATAGCCCCTTCCCCAGCATGGAGCATATTGAAGGGCCAATTCTGGGATGATCAGCAGAGGGTTTTGCAGGGGACATCAGGCCGTGTAGCCCCCAGAAGGTTGCATAGCCCCATAATGGACAAATGCCCACCAGCCCTTCTGCAATGTGCTATTCATGCTGGGAACATGCTTATAACAGCTGTTAGCCTTTACTATACCGAGTGAGCCCTTATTCACACTGCCCCTGCCCTCCTCTTTATTTAGCGTCAATGTTTTCTCCCAGATTGCCCCTGCAGCTGGAGGGTGACAGAGCCCCAGGTCCTGTCCGATTAGGGTCACGGGATGGAGGAGACGTGAGTTTTGATCCCTGCCGTGGCCCCCCTGCTTTCCCTGTGGCAGGTTCGGGTGTGATGTCCGGTGTTGCATCAGGGTTGATGGTCATTTTATGAAGAGTTTAGATGATGGGTTTGTCTGGGCTGGTTTGGACAGGGCTGGTCCTGCCTTAGGCAGGGGGTTGGATTAGATGTGACCTCTGCAACATCCCCCTTTCTCTTGGCATCTCTATGATCTAGGACCCTTGATGTGGGGCTGTAGATCCAGTCCAGGCCTGGTGCAGCTGGGGACTGTTGAGCATGCCCTCTCTGAACTGCCCCAGCTCGGTCCCCCGACGAGCGGGGTGCCCTGTCCTCACTTCCCCGCTCGGAGGCAGCTCTGCTGGCTGGAAGCCATTCCTGCCCCAATGTATTTTGCCCATGTCCTGTTCCTTGAACACCCATTTCCCTCGCTGGTGCATGATTGAGGGCAGTCCCCCCCACCTCCCTTTCCTCCCCTGTCAACCAGGGACAATCCTATGTATATCATACAACAAACTGGGAAAAGAGCTGTTTGAGGGAAAGGCATGGAGGTCACTTAGCTGTGAAGGGGGAGGGAGAGGCAGTTTCTGCCCCATAGGCTTTACAATTGGCAGAGGCAGCAGCAAAAGGATGGAGGGACATGACCAAGGTCACAGACTATTTCAGTGGCAGAGTGGAGAACAGGACCCAGGCTTTTTCCTGCTCCCGAGCCCATGTCCCACCTACAACCCACATTGCTTCTACCTTGAGGGCCTCTTTACCTGAGTTCATGGGGTGCAGGGTGGGTCCCAAAGGCTGGGCAGTGTGTCCAGGGGGTGATGGTTCCCTTTTTGGACCCAAGCCCCACTCACAAAGTGGGCCTGACTTCTCCCCAGCCCCAACGGCCCTGGCCCGTCATTCCCTGTGCAATTCGGCTGGCCAAAAATAGCCAAGATTGGGGGGTGGGGAAACTGAGGCGACCCCCTCCAGAGCCTAACAGCCCCGCTCGCTGCTACGTGCTGCGCCTGTGTTCCTGCTGCCTTGGGACACGGTCCCTTCCTGGGCCCCTTCCCAGCTCCGCTGGTTTATTTTGGCCTCGCAGCAGCTGGTGTGCTGACGCTCCTCCGTCTCCAGCATGCCAGGCGGGGATGCGGCCATTTCCCCTTTCCCTGGGCAGATGGGCGGGCAATCGGGCAGCCCCAAAGCCCTGCCTTGCATGGTGGGTGGGGAGGCAGCAGAAGCCAGCCCAATACGGGACATGGCTTCCCTGCACCAGTCTTGCATCCTGCCTAGTTTTTACCCCGTCGTGGCTACAGCAACACTCCCAGCCACAGGCCACAGGGGAGGAGGGTGGATAGGCAGGCAATTGGGTTTACTGGTTTTGGTACTTGCTTTGCCAAGGCTGCCCAGGCCCTGGGAAACACTGCTCCAGGGTGCAAAGCAGCTGGCTGGGCTGGGAGCAGCCAGGCGCAGATTGCTCCGGGCAAGGAGGAATGGAGGTGGGGAGCAACCCAGCTCGAGGGCTTTAAAATCAGATTTTCCTGGGCCATGGGCATGACCTTGGCTTGGAAGAAAAAGGCTCTGAGCAGGAGAAACAGCTGGAAAAAAGTACCCAGAGCTGGTAGCTCAGGACTGTCAGATCCATGGAGCCAGGGAAGAGCCACAGCAGAGAGGTTTGCACCCCTGCCCCAGGCAGCAGGGTGGGTGCAGGGAAAGCAGGTGTTGCTGGCTTCACCCCCCAGCCCCCGGGGATCCCAGCTCCACCCGGCCCTGCTCAGTCATTTTTTAAAACTATTTTTTTATTGCACTGTGCCCTGGCATCAGGAACAGAGAAGGACCAACCCAGCATGGCTGGGACCCAAAACCGCTGCGTCCCTCCTCTAAAACAGCCCCCGCCATGAAGAAGCAGAACCAGTTGGATCAGCCTCGGGGGCTCTCCCTTTTCATTACATCTGCCTGCCGCTCAGCCCTGGCCTCTTCTTCCCACCGTGTTTACTTCCAGCCTCTGTGTGCAATTATTTGTTAGGCAAAGCAAACGCCCCGGGGGGATGTGACATGGAAAGGGCCCATCTGGGTTCATTCAGGTGGGGGTGGGGGGAAGGGAGCAAAGCCTGGCACCCATCCAGCCTGCTTCTTATTTTTGGGAAGGGGCCATGCCCTTGGCTTCAGAAGAGCAGGCCAAGCCTCCGAGTCCTCCCCCTTGGCAGGGAGCAGCCGCAGCATGGTGCAATGGGCACCACACCAGCTAATCCTTTGGAGAGCTCCCAGCATGGGAAGATCTGTGCCCTGGGCGGGTGCCCAAGCTGGGATTTTGCATGCCATGGTGGTGTGTGTGTGGAACCAGTTTGGAGGTGGTTTGTGTGCCTCTTGCATGATGGTAATGGCTGGTGGTGGAGAAGCAGAGCTCCTGGGTGCTGGGTGGGAGGGCATGAGTGGGTTCCCTTCCCAGGGGAGCCAGCACCAATTAAAAGAGCAGGCTGCAAAGCTATACATGTTTCCTTGGGGGATGCCCTTGCAGTGCCGAGCACTGGTCCCCATCCTCCTTTGCAGGTTGGGCTTCCCCTGCCAACCTTGATCGCCCAGTGCACCAGACGCATGGGACTTGCCAGCAGCATCCCCCACAGCACCAAGACAGCACATCCCAGTGCATCATGGGATTTGTAGGCAGCTGGCCTATAGAGGGAAAGGGAGCATGAGATGTTTGAACCACATCTCTCAAGAGCCACTGTGGGAACGTATTCAAATATGAGATTTTTCTTTTTTGGGGGGAGTGACCCCTTCCTATGGCAAACACTTATTTCTTCCCATGTGCCCATGTTGCGTGCAATGCTCTGCTGATTTTAGTCTGGAGAAGGGAAGACCGAGGGAGGATTTTCAGCTTTCAGCAGGCAGGTTGCAAAGAGGATGGAGCTGGACTGGTCTCAGTGGGGGCAGATGACAGGTCAAGGAGCAATGGGCTCAAGCTAGAGTAAGGGAAGTTGAGGTTGGATATTAGGAAAAACTGACTAGGAGGTGGTGAAGCACTAGGATGGGCTGCCCAGGGATGTGGTAGCATCTCCATCCTTGGAGGTACTAGACCAAGCCCTGGCTGGGATGATGCAGTTGGGGCTGGTCCTGCTTGGAGCAGGGGGTTGGACTAAATGAGCTCCTGAGGTCCCTTCAACCCTCATTGTCTATGATTTCCAGGGGCTCATCAGGAAATGAGGGCTGGTTGGTGCTGGCCATGTGGCTGCTGGCCTCCATCTAAGGAAAAGCATCTGGCTTTCCCAGGGGTATGAGTGAGTCCTCCCCCTGCTCCTCAGAACTGTCCACTTTGCCACGGCGCTGCCTAATAGGGGATGCACTCCCACCCCAGCCCGTTTCTCTCCGTGCTGGCCCTCAGCCTCTGCACAGCCCCTGAGGCACCGGAAATGCAGCGGGAGGCTTTGGCATGCTCCGCACTTGCATGAGAACGCTCCTCTTCCCGATGGAGATGAATGGCCCTGTCCATCAGATTCATGTGCAGCGGATGCAGTCTCATCTGCGGCAATGGGGGCCCCATGGCAGCGGGGGTGGGATTCGTTCCCTGGGCCAGCGGTTTGCAAACACAGCCCTTGGGCCGCAGAGAGCAGTGGCTCGGGCGGAGGCGGCTGGAAATTTGCTGCTCAGCACGCTGTGCATGGTGCAAGCATCTGCCTGGGGACAGTGTGGGATGGGGGGCCTTTGCGTGTTGTCAAAAGGGGGCTAGAAGTAGAAAAGGGCCAGAGAAGGGCAGCAAGGAGGATGCGATGTGTGGAGAGGCTTTTGCATGAAGAAAGACCCGGCAGCTGGGATTTTTCAGGTTGGAGAAGAGATTTCAGATTGCCTGTCTGCTGCATCCTCAGAAAGTCCCAGAGGCCTGTCCCCACCATCAAACTCTGGGGGCTTTTCCCAGGGAGCCCAAATCCCTGAAGGGGTAACACTGCTCACTGCTGCTGGCATGTATGTGATGGGAAGAGATATCACACCTGGGGGTCTATAGCTTGTGACAACATGGGAAGGGGAGATGGGACTTGCACCATGCTACAAAAGTTCTTTGCAAGCCTCTGCGAGTTTGCTCTGAGCATGTTGCTGTCTGATTGATCCTCTTGCTCCCACAGGTGGGAAGGACGGGCTACTGCCTCCTTTTTCTGGATGGGAAATGGGGAGGTGAAAGTGGTGTCTGCATGGGGGACCGGATGGGCGTAGGCAGCAATAAGCTGGTTCATAAATGCAAGCTGGTGCAGAGGCCCTAGTCCAGAACAAAGGCCCTTCCTGGGTTGGATTAAATGTTTTTTCTTCGGGGGGTTCTCCCCTCCCGAGGGTCTACACGGGGCCCAGAGCTGCCTCATTTCATGATAGCTCTCCTGCTAGTTGCTCTCTTTGCAGAGATGAGCCTGAGGCACCTTGGCCTGGGTTGCACAGGGACTCTGGGCTAGTGCAGGGCCTTGCACTTGGCAAAGGGACGGGAGGAAAAGTGCTGTGGAAATGAAGGGCGAGAGAGGGATGTCAAAGGAAACGAAGCCAGAGGCTCTGCCAGACACATCAGCCTGGCCTGGGGGCGGGGGGCCCTGATGTCACCCAGCTCGGGGTCTGGGCCTTGCACACCCTCCCCGGCCGTGCTTTCCATGCGGAAATAAGACGGGCCTGGCTCGGGACTGCTACCCAAGGGCACTGGAAGACCTCCAGCCCTGCATGCCCCTTCTCTGGGGTGGGTAGCACTCTGTGGGCTGCTCTGAGCTGAGCCAGGGCAGGGGTGTGCCTATAAAGACCCCGTCCTTGTTTGAATCCCGATGAGCTCTGGGTGAAGACGTGAAAGGAGCACATGTCCCATCATGGATCACTGGGCTGTTTGGGGTGGGCAAGGAGAGCGATGACGTGTCTTTCTGGGCAGGGAGAAGCTCTGATGTGCAGCGCCGAGCACAGCAGAGCCCCGATGCCCCTCCCTGGGGCTTGTAGGTCCTACTATAAAGCAGCTCAGGCACAATCGACTCTGGGACCATTCTTTCATGCTCTCAAGCATGCATGGCATAACTGCTCTTCAGGAGGGGGCGTGGGACACTGGCACAACCTGGCAGCTCTCAGCTGCATCCATCAAGCTCCTTTTATGAGCTGTGTGGGAAGACTGGACCCATTCCCATTGCTCTCTGGGGAGGAGGGGTTGCTTTTGTTTGACATGAGTCTGCTTCTCCCCTAGCCCAGCTGCTGGAAGCGTGCCATTTGGGCACAAAGCCTATTTATCATGCAGGGTCTGCTTGCACAGAGGCCCCAGGAGATCATGGGGATGATCACAGCCTAGGACCCCCGGGTGGCGGCACTGCCCTGCAGGGAACAGCGTTGCAGCCTGGGGCTGGAAGATCTCAGTCAAGCTCACTCCTAAACTGAGAGCAACAGCTTACTACTGCTGCTGGTTAGCGGAAGTATGTCTTCAGCTTGCATGGGAAAGCATGCTGCTTTGAGCCTGAACCTGGCTGTTGGCGATGGGGAGGTGGTGGGGAAGGGTCTTGGGCTGTTATTTCCAGGCAGGGCAGCCTAACAGCTAGTGCCGGTTGCAGAGCTCTGCCACTGATAGGCTGAGTGGCCTCATGTGAGTCCCCTTGTCTGGGTCTCAGTGTACCCTATGTGTAAAATGGGTTCACTTTGGGGCCGAGGACAGAGAAATGTCACATTTCCCACTGGACTGTGAGTCTCATGGGAGCTGCCCTTCAGGTTCCTGTCCTCTTCTGCGAGGTCCCACATGCTTCCTTTGGTGATGGGGGAATTAACACCCCAGCATAGCCTATGGCTGCAATGCATGATGGGAAATGATGCCTGGCTGGAGAGCCCAACCCACAGAGGAGAACAGAGGCAGGAGGCAACTGAACCTATAAATCACTGTGGCAACCTTGCTGGGTCAAAGGATCCATTTTGGGGTGCTCATGCTTCTGCTGGCAACACTGAATTTGCAAGTAGACAGAAGAGCCTTTCTGCAAAAAAAAGGACTTTTTTTGTTCAAAAACCCAACGTTTTACTTCAAAACAGTGGAGAAAGACCAGTTTTGACCCATGCAGCCACTGCAATTGAAAGCAAAGCGTAGACGCACAAGATGCTGCTGGAGCCTGCGGGCTGGGCTGCTGCCTGCTAAAACGAGCAATAAGCAGGGAACTGGTGAGCTACCCCAGCAGCAGAAGGGACTGCTTGGCCATCAAGTTATGACCTACTGGAAGGCTGATCCAGACTCACAGGACTCTGGTAGTTAGCTGATAGGCAGCCGTCCTGGCTTCAGGATACCTGCAGACCAAAAATGCCCTGTATATACCTAGGAGAAATTAGGGTCTTTGGCCAGGCATGTTGAGGCTGCAGTTTGTGGGTTGGGACTGGAAGGCAGAAGGTCAAACTGGGCTGTGCTGAGTGATGCACATCCTCTGCCCCTGCTCCTATAAGGGCTGAAGATGCCTCCCGCCCTTTAGTTTCAGGTGCAATGAATCCTTTCCAACACACCTGCTAGGGAAAGGCAGGTAGCAGAGAAGTAGCAGAAGTGGATCAATGAGAGCTCAGGGGTGGAAAAGCGGTTGTCGGGCAGGACTTGCAAGGCCTCACGTTGACACTGTGCTCTGCTTGGTGCAGCCCATGAATCCCAGGGTTGCTCTGTGGGGTTGCAGGCAGGGAGGTGGCCACAGGACAGTGATCCTCAACCGGGGTGTCACCACATCCTTCGAAGGATGCTATGTGAGAGACGAGGAGATAAGCAGTTATATGCAGGCTCAACCCCCCGCCACCTGACCCCTCTGCACGGAGGGATATAGAAATTAGCTTTTGAAATGGGGTGCCACTCGGTTTACAAAAGTTACGGAGGCGGCCTCAAGTCCAGCGAGGGGTGCCTCGAGCCCAAGAAGGCCGAGAACCACAGTCAAAGATGGACCATAGGCAGAGCCATGGGGAAACAAATTTGTGCTGGGATCTCAGCTTTCAGTGGTGTTATAACCACCAGCTGAAGGCAGACACTGCAGTCTAGTCCAGCCTGGCTCTGACGTATCATCTCTTGCACAGCTGCTTTTTATTATGAAGTTGCACACAGGTGCAGCTCCTGCAGTGGACAGTGGCCTTCAGGGCTGCTCCCAGGTTGGTCCCTGCCCCCACTCCTGCCCCACGGCCCTTGCACAGGTGAGTGCATGTCGAGCAAAAGGCAGGACCTGGTGCATGCTGCAGCTGAGAGGAGAAGCAAAGTCTCTCTCTTGTCTCCTGCTGGCCAACTGGGTTGGGGGCTCCTGGCTGCCTGTCACTGTGCCTATAGGTGTAGGATAGAGCCTCAAAGCTTTGATATGACTCACAGAGCCACCCTCCACCAGTGATTCCCAACCAGGGTGCCAAGACATCCAGATAAACTACAATAACTCCAGAAATTTCAAATAGAAACCCATAGCGTCAAAGCCATTCTGTCCTGGTGTGGTCTTTCTGAGTTTTCTGCAATAGGAGAATTGCTCTAGTATTTTACCATAATCAAAAATGAGAGAAAACGGACAGTTGGCATTTTCCGAGTCTAACATGGGGTGCTTTGAGTCTAAAAAGGTCAAGAACCAGTCTGAAATTTTCCATAGCTGAATTATATTAGGCTGCACCGAGTGGCTTGCATACTATCCATCCATTCTGTGCTCATCACCGTGGTATGAGCCCTTCAAAACCTAACCCAGACGTGGCATCCAGCCCTGGGGCCCTGCCCGTGGGTCTAGAAATTGGGCCTCGGGGGGTGGCGGCCAAGCTGATTGCCACATGCTCTCCAAAAGTTTACGGCAGCAAACGAAGACTGCTATATCCTTATGGAGTAGGTCGAACGTCGTGCCCTGAGCTGACATGTGGAAGGGCAGTGTGGCTGAGATCCATATAGCAAGTGCGCACGGATATCTGTAAGTCTGTGTAGACAGAGTCTGGGTTTTGTAGGGTCTGGAGGGCCGCATCTCTAGTGACACAGCACCCTCTATTGCTGCACTGAGAAACTAAGTGTGAGCTACAGCAGGGTGGACTTCTTCAGAGAATAAAGGCAGCTGAAATACCAGGGTAGGTATGCACCTTCATAGACTAACTAAATAAGATAGATATATATTATATATATATATATATATATATCCTTCCTCAGATTCATAGATTCATAGATTAAGGTTCGGAAGGGACCTAGTAGATCTTCTAGCCCGACCCCCCGCCAGGGCGGGAGAACAACAAAAACCCCAAAAAGAGAAATGGGACTCAAACGAGTCCAGCTAGGTGGGCATCCAGCCTCTTCTTAAAGACCCCCAGGGTAGGGGCCAGCACCACTTCCCTTGGAAGTTGGTTCCAGCTCCTAGCCGCCCTAACTGTGAAGTAGTTTTTGCGGATGTCCAATCTATACCTCCTCTCCATCAACTTGTGCCCATTACTCCTTGTTATGCCAGCGGGCGCTAGGGGAAACAGCGTCTCCCCCAAACCCTTCTGGTCCCCCCTAGTGAGTTTATAGACGGTCACCAGGTCCCCCCTCAGCCTTCTCTTGTGGAGGCTGAATAGGTTCAGGTCCCGCAGTCTCTCACTGTAGGGTCTGCCCTGTTGTCCCCGGATCATGCGGGTGGCCCTCCTCTGGACCCTCTCCATGTTGTCCACATCCCTCTTGAAATGGGGCGCACAGAACTGGACACAATACTCCAGCTGTGGCCTGACCAGCGTCGCGTAGAGGGGGAGGATCACCTCCTTGGCTCTACTCGAGATGCACCTGTGGATGCACGACAAGGTCCGGTTAGCCCTGCCAACCATGACCTCGCATTGTTGGCCCATGTTCATCTTGGAGTCAATAAGCCCGAGACTGGGAGGATCGACGAGAACACCACCTGTGCCCCCAGACACTTTAGCCCCACTCCCAAATCCCTGTAGTGCCTCATGACCCGGCTGGGAGCGCTCCGAGCCGTGTTGTTGGTGCCCACATGGATGAGGAGCATGGGGTAGCGGTCTGTGGGCTGGAGGAGCTTAGGGATCTTGTCCGCAATGTCCGGGATGCGGGCCCCCTGGAAAGCAGCAAACTTCCTGGGCTAAGGGGTCAGGGTGGCAGATTGCCCCCTCAGGATGGAGTCTCCCACGACAAACACTTTGTGTTTGGTCTTGGGGAGAATGGGGACGGTAGCTGCAGTGTCCCCTGTGTTGCCTGTGGGAGCTGGCAACTCCGCAAGCTCTGCTGGGGCTGCAAGAGGCTCATACTTGTTGCAAAGCTCCAGCAGGGCAGGGGCCTTGGTGCGACGGGCCCTGGGGTCCTTGACTACCTTGGTTCAACCCCGTGGCTGGACAGAAAGGGAGGTCTGCAGGTCCTCCCTGGCCCTGGAGGGAGATGGTGGTCGACCCTCCGGCTTCCGGGGGAGAAGGGCCTGGCGGTAGGAGTCGATCTCCTGCTCACAGTCCCTGATGGCGCGCGCTCTCTGGACTGTGGCGTGGAGCTCCTCCAGCCGGCATGCCGGAGACCCCAAAAGGGCTCAGACCCCACCCGGGGAGGTGGCCATGCTCCTGGGCCACAGAGCCTGAAAAAGGGA
>NW_017728993.1:24429496-24442129 GCF_001723915.1 Gavialis gangeticus | reverse complement strand
TGGGGGGCTGGGTGAAGTAGGAGCCGGGGAGGGGTGGGGGGGATGCCGTGACCCTCCTCGGTCCACTTGGCCCGCTCCCAGCTGGCTAGATCCCTCCGTTCAGGGGCCCCTGCTTAGCTGCCGACAGGCCGGGGCTCGTCAGGGGTCCTGGGGGCGCTGCTGGGGTCCGTGGGCTCACGGGGGCGCAGCGGGCTTACACCCGCGCGTCTCGCACCGGAGTCGCTGGGACGCTAATACCGTTGCCGGGCCCTTTTCAAACTGCGCGCATGCGCAAAAGGGCCAGCTGGCCGGCGCCTCAGTGCTTTTGGGGGGCTAAGGGGGGGTCCACCGCGGGAAGCAACAGGCGGGTGACTTTCCCCTAACCCGGTAAGCGTGTCTGCGGGGGGTCGCGCGGCTCCCTGGGGGGCTGGGCCAAGTAGGAGCCGGGGGGCGGCCCTCCTCCGTCCACTGGGCCCGGTCCCCGCCGGCTAGATCCCTCCGACCACGGGCCGTTGCTTAGGTGCCGGCGGCCGGGGCTTGTCAGGGGTCTGAATGGAGCGAGCGCAGAAGCTGATGTTATACTGTGAGCAAGGATATTTTTTTCCTGCTATCCTGTAATAAACTTCATAGGAAGTCACAATTTTACCACCATCATTTTTTTTTTTTTTTTTTTGAGTAGATGGATTTTTTTTTTACTTGGGAAAAACACCGTTTTTGTTGAGTGGTATTTTTTTTTTCTTTTTCTCTGACCCCCAAACCCCAAGACATTTTAAATTGGAGGCCTAGAGCGGGGGTGCGGGTTGGACCCGATGATCTGCAAGGTCCCTTCCAGCCCTAACTGGATATATGGATAGATATGAATCTATGAAAATCTTTTTTGGGGTTGTTTTTTTTAATCAACAGATGTCTAAAGCAAGAGTGAAGAAGAGCTGGCTGAGGGCAGCTATGCCTATGTCCTACTGTGCGTATTGCCCATGCGTCTGGGCTTTGCTGGTTGCTGCATGGGGCGGGGAGGGAATTTGGTGTCATTCCCTTCTGTCCTCCTTTTTGCTACAGGTGTCAGGGGTTTCTTTTTTTTAATTTTTAAGCCTTCCTCAGAGGTGCTGGGTGCTGGCTGCAATCAAGGCTGGGGATGGGGGCTGGGCTGTGCCCATGCTCCTGCTGGCACCAAACTGGAGGGTCCTGGCTAGAAGCTCTTGCTCCTCTGCTCAGGCTCAAACTGGGGTCAGGAAGGGATTTTACCCCATGGTCAGATTGGTATGGACTGGGGGGGGTTGCCTTTCTCTATAGCAGGGGATGTGACCCTCTACCTAGGATCTCATGAGTATATATTAGCAACCTTTTACAGCAGCAGGATGTTGGCTGCTGCAGTTTTCCCTGGGGCAGGTGCTGGGTAGCTCAGGGGGCGCTTGTACATGGCATTGAGTTTCTCTAGCTAAAGATATTCCCTAGGATTATTTCATTCTCTTGATGTACCGTGGCTAGGATGCAAGCCGCTCTTTCAATCAGCTCTGAGAAAGCTACGTGATTAAATGATGGGCATCCCTGCCTGTCGTCATTAAGATTAAGGAAGACAGGAGCTCCTGCTTAGACAGGAAAGGATGGGAACCTCTTGGATGGGCACTTGGCAACCCTAAAATCTTCCTTGCAAAAATGCCTTGGCGTTAGTGCTAAAAACGCTATAGCCTCATGTAGCCCTGGCTGCATCGGCGGCTCCACATTTGCCCCCAGTGCCTGCTCTCAGACCGGCTGGACCCCAAGCCCTCATTTATCACAGACTAATTAACGGTTCTGGGGAAAATCAACAGGCTCAGGTGCCCGAGCTCCTGAAACCTGCCACTGCCCCGGGACAGACAAGTTTTGCATTGATGCTCCATGGCATGGGATTGCTGTTCTCAGCCTGGGACTTCCCCAGTATCCAAAGGACACTGGAACCAGTGCTTCCTCCAGCCCTCCAGGCTGTTGTGGAGACTTTTTATTTCATAAACCCTCTCCTAACTCTTGCCCTGGCCTCCTGCCATCTCATCTCTCGTGCCAGGGGCCGTGGACCTGTGTGTGGCTGTGTAGCATATGTAGGCTAGGCTGAAACCCAGGCCTCAAAAAGTGGGGGAAAAGGGATGAAAATGTTGCTCTGGAGTTTCCACACCTGCTTGGCTATTGGAGCAGCTTCGGGGGGTTATTTCTGGCCTGTTTGCGTTCAGTTTGAAGGCTGTATTTCTAGGGATTTTTGAAGGAAAATGCCTGATTGGGCTGTGTGGGTGAGGAAACCCAGCCCCCATCTGCTCGAGCCCAGCATGGGGCTGGGAGCAATGCTGGGAGGGACTGGTGCTTTCCCACATCCTTCTCCGCCTCGGTCTCTTCATCGAGCCCTGCATGGAGGAGATGCAAACAGAGCAGGATTATGGTTGCTATTAAAAGCCCCTGCTCTCTTTCCCCCGCGTGCCTGTAAGGCGCTTTCAGGGAGGAAGGACAGAGTTAGAGGGATATTTGCTGTGTTAATATGGGAGGCAGGAGAAGATGGGGTGAGGCAGGCAGACCCTGGGTTTGGCAACATGCCTGCCTGGCAGCCCAGACACCTGGGTGCCCTGTGCCCACAGGAGCCAAGGAGGGGTGGTTTGCTATGGGTGTGTGTGGGGGCTGCTATTTCACCCTGGGGTGCCCCTTATTTGGGGCTTTGGGGTCCTCAGACAGAATGAGGACAAAGTACTACGGGTCCTTACACATGCTGGATGGGATGTATCATGCTTATGTCCTGGCCTGAGAGTATATTTGCAAATTTATCCCGTATGAAACAAGCTAAGTCACCTCTGCAGGGAAGATTAGGAGGGGCCAGGGGAAGGCTGCCAGTTTCCTACAATGCCAGCAACGCGGTGAACGTGGCTACTGTTGTTATCGCTAGTAGAAACAACCACGCTGCTTCCAGCAAAGGCTCTTTGCAGATGCAAAGCTCTTGCTGAGTCCTCAGCCTTGGGAGGACTGCTGTGGCATCTGGTGATGTGTTTAAGGGAAGATTAAGGGAATTATATCGGCTGCCTGGTATAAGGAAGAGGTCACATGGTGGGTATAATGCTGGGCTGGCTGGATGTAAAGGAGCGTAGCTAGGAAGAAGGGAGGCGGGGGGCTTAGCGAGAATAAGGCTAGAAGATAATACATTGGGAGTCAAAGAAAAAGCACTGACATTAGTTCCTCAGATGCATTGCTCTAAGCTCCCATGATCAGGGGGTTTGTAGCAGTGGCATGGAAGCAAAACCAAATGGATGCACAAAAATTTGAGGCAACAGATGCTTATGAACAAAAACAAAGGCACAAGCTAACAGGTTTCCACATTGCTTGCGTCCCAGCTGGGTCACCTTTGTTGACCAGGGCTCACGTATCACCTTGTGGGCTGGACAGGTCACAGAGACACCTAGTAGATTAGATAGATCCAGCAAGTAAAGACAGCCTAGTACCAGAAACTCAACTTGAGGATGCTGCATGTGATGATGTGTGTTTCGGGCCATGTTTTGTAAGAACCTGCTTGGTGTGCACACATTACTGCAGCTGGCTGGATGTGGGGAATGCTTGTGGGAGTATGTGCTCATGGTCTCTAGGAGCTCATGCTCCCATTATCTTCTTTTAGGCAGGAGATCTAGAGAAGATAATGCCCAGTTACCACTGTCTGCTAATGAAGCTGCTTCATTTGTGTAAGTGGGCCATGCCCCAAGAGGCTTATGGTTCTGCCCCTCAGACCTGCATCTGTGTAGCATACTGTATTTTCTCATGTGATAAACAACTTAAAAAAATTAGCAGCCGGAAATTTGCTCTGTGCATTGTAAGTGAGGAAATATGGTAATAGCAGTTTTGGCAGTGTACGTCTGTTGAGGGGAAGAGGTATATATCTGGTTTGGAGGGGAGCGTGAAGTATGCAAGAAAATAGGGGATGTGGGAGCAGGGGTGTCTAGTTATATGGATCATGGATGTGTTCATCCATCAGGCACAGCGCGGAGGAGAAGGGACAGCCCCCAAACTGCATTAATGGCAAGGCGAGCAAGGGAGTGGAGTCAGCTGGAGAGCTCCTGGCATGATACCCACTGACTGCCTGCCATGGTGTGGACCCCGGGTTGTCCTGTAGAAGTGACCAGGCTAAACCCCAGTGGTGTCTTTCCCCTCTCCAACTCCTACAACTCTCCAGTCTAACTCATCCCTGGGATTTTCTCCTTCTTTCTTTCTCATTTCAGATGGAAATATCTGCAGGGTCTGGCTTGTGTGTGTCAAAAGATGCAACGTCTCCATGCACTGGGCTCTCCACCAGCCTGGGGGAGAATTCATGCAACCCATGTGCCTGGGACTGGGGGTGCTTCATATAGACATTTCCCAAAGGGTTCCCCGCACAAAGCAAAGGGCACTGTGCTTTGACCAGTCTGCTACTGACGGCAGAAGGGATGAGGATTCGTTAGGCAAATATACAGCCTCTGGGTCTCAGAGCGTGGGGAAGCACCAGATTTTCCCAGTCCATAAAATATGCTGATAACTAAGGCACACTCCCCCCCGCAGGATAAAATTGTAGAAAAAAAGTTGTTTAACATACATTTCAATCAGCTTTTCTTACAATTCTTTTTCATTCTGCAGCTTCTGTGTAGAAGAGGCACCTTGATTTTAGGTCTTCATTTTGGGGGATAAAAATCTGTGTTTTCTACATGAGAAAAGTGGTAGCAACTCCCCGCGTGGCGCTGTCCATGGGGGCTCACCTGCACTGGAACGATTTAGCCACAAGAGGGTACTTGAGACCTTCTCTACCCACACTGAGCATCCCTGGAGCCGCCGGGTTGGTTCAGTGTGAAGTCTTTACATCTCTCGTAAAGCAAACGAGTCCTCAGTGGCTTCTCAGGACCAGCTGATGCTTGTCTGGCAACCAGCTGGATCTGGGGCAAGCCAGAGCCTGTGCAGGCCCCTCCATTGTACTGACCAACCTGCTTGGGTCAGGCGTGTCCGGAGCTTGCACGTGGTGGGAACACGCATGGGCCTCTCCCTGGCGTTGGTGCTTTTTCAGGGAGGCAAAGCCCCAAGTTTAGACCTATCTGACTATGGAGGAAACCCCCCCATAGTTTAGACCTATGTGACTTCCTGAAGCATTGGGTTGACTACGAGCAGAGGGGCAAAACCTTCTAGCCAAGAGGCTCTGGGTTTGAGTCCCAGCAGGAGCATTGGCACAGCCCAGCGCCTCTGAGGAAGGCACCAGATGCCAAACTATTCCCAGGTAAAATAGGGTAGAAATCCTCACCAGGCTTCCCTGGCCTGATCTGCCTACTACTTAATCCAGACCGGCCCCTTCCCTCCTGGAGTGCAGTTGTCTTGGGGAGCTGGGATCAACCAATGTGCCACACTTGAGCCACTCGGTGCCAGTGCTTCATGCTCCCGATCAGAGTCAGCTGGGCTAAGCCTGGTTCTGCTGCAGTCTCGTTAACCTGATTTGCATAGCATTACCCAAGACCCTGGTTGCGGGGAACGACGACTTGCATTTCATCTTGAGGCTTATTATGCAGAGAGCAGTTTCTGATGGGAGCCGGGGGCAAGTTTTCTGCTGCCAGGTTGGACTCCGAGCTCCAGAGCACAGCACAGGTTTGGTCACGTATGTTGTGTGGCTTTGTCATGTTCATTCACAACTCTGTGTAGCAATGCTCTGTGAATGCACAGCCCCCCCATGACTCTCTCCTTACCTATTTTCCTTGCCCAAGTGAGGGAAAGCTGCTTATAAAAGGATGGCTACGGTACAAAGAAACTGGACATGGATCACCTGGGAGGTCCGGGTCCCCGTGTCTGCCATTACCTGGCTATTGCTAGCTGTCTCATGGCAGGGCAGGGTGCTGCTGGGGTGAGGAGCTGCTGATGGCATCAGACCAGTCTTGAGTGACTGTTGGAGGGAGCGGATGCAGTCAGGTGCCTGGATGGGACCTGTCCTTGGTTGGGTGCAAAGACTTACCCCTGGGACTTTGGGTATGTGGCTGCTTGGATCTGAGCTATGTGCTGCCATGATGAAGGCCTGTGATTAAACCCACCCATCCCCTAGCTCTGGGTTTTGGGATGATGTCTCGATCGGAGCTGATCTAAGATCAGGACAACCTCCCTGAGTGGCAGTGATGGCACTTGGGTCCCCATCAGACAACCTGGGCTCTGCCTGTCTGGGTAGGTGGCTGCTGTCATAAAACTCAGGGATTTAGGTGCCTAACTCAAAGGGTTCAAAAGGATTCAAAGGGATTTGGGTGCTTAACTCCCTTAGGCCTCCCCATGTTTGGTGTGTGGGGGCAGCAGGGAGGAAGCCACCAGCTCTCTGCCCCCTCCAGCAGGCTTGGGGTCCATTGGAGCTGGGGGCAGCTTGCCCTGGAGGAAGTTGCCTGCCAGATGTTGCATCCCTGAGCAGGATATCTGGCTTCCTCTCCTCCTCCGGGCTTTCAGGACAACCCCCTGGGAGTGCTGCCAGCATCCCCTCCTGGCTCCTGCTTGCTCCCCGCCACATTTGGGGACAGGAAGGAATTTTACCCCCTGATCAGATTGCTACGGGCTGGGGGAGAGGGGTTTGCTTTCCTCTGTAGCGAGGGCATGGCCTGTACCTGGCATCTCTTGAGTGTGTGTTAACCCTTACAGCAGCAGGACGTTGGCTGCCGTGGTCCCCCTGCTTTGCCTGTTGCAGGTTTGGGTGATGCTCAATTTGGGCGTGTAGTTTTGCTAAAAGGTTGCACAATAGATTACCCGGCACGGTTTGCACGGGGCTGATCCTGTCGCAGGCCGTGGGGTTGGACTCGACCTCCGCAGGCCCCTTCCAGCCCTGCTTCTCTCCGATTCTTTGATGCTGTGACCACAGCTGGATCCCGTGGTAGGTCTGAGATGC
The DNA here is from genome assembly GCF_001723915.1 of Gavialis gangeticus. NCBI lineage: Eukaryota > Metazoa > Chordata > Crocodylia > Gavialidae > Gavialis > Gavialis gangeticus. Next base: position 24,435,285 of record NW_017728993.1, on the reverse strand, counting down.
CACGGGCGTGCAGGACCAGACCACTAGGAATTGCAAGCTCCTCCTGGTCTTCTTCCAGCCCGAAGGCCATGTTGCAAACCCTTCTCCCTATGATACTCCCATCACCACCACCCCTTGCCATTTGTGCCCTGAGGTTTTGGCCCTTGGGGGGGGTGAGATGGTCTTGGTCAGGACTGTGTCCCCAGAAGCACACTTGGGGGCTGCCATCCAGGAATGGGGGGGTGCATCATGCAACTGGGGCAGGATGTGGGAGGGCAAGTTCCCCTGTGCGCAGCTCTCTGGGGCCTCAGGACAGCATCCTCTCTCCAGGATCTTGCTGGTACCAGTCTTGGGCCCCAGCTCCCAATGCTGCTAGCACCCCTGGCAAAAGGGAGCCAGGCATCATGGACTGATGGGCTCTGCGGCCAACATTTGGTCCCTGCTTCTCACAGGCCTCATTAAAACCCACCCAAATCATGTTGCCTGTTAACCATGCATCCCATTCTTCTGGGTTTTAAAATGGGAAGAGGATACTCAGAGTCCTGCTGTTGGAAATGCCTGAGCTGCTGCCGGGTGCATACGTCTCATTTCCACACTAACAAGGGATAGCTTAATCACCACCTGCTTCCTCCCCGACCGGGACCCTGGACATGCTGTTTAATCCCTTTCAAGGTGAAAGATGTGGCGGGGAGGTGGGCAGATGCACGAGGGCTCCTGCCATGGAAAGGCAGCGCTTCTAAAGGAGACAGCCGGAGCTTTGTTGTCTCCTTTTGTTGCAGGTGTGCTAACAGATTGCGCCAAACCTCATTAACCCACTTTTTTGCAAGCTCTTCCTCTCTAGGCAGGTACTGCAGCGACATGCTGGCCACGCAGACAGGGGGCAGGTGGGATCTTGCATCTAGCAAGAGCCTGTCAATCAGCCCCACGCTTATGGCAGAAACATTTAGAGGCTGCATTCAGGGAGTGCCTGAGGTTAAATCTTAGTACGCTCCTCTGCCCAGGGAAGCAGCTGGCCCATGTGGTTAGGGCACCTGTTTAGGATGGGTTCAATGCCTTGCTCCTCTGCACATTCCCTGGGTGACCTTATGCTCTTGATTGTTGAAGGAGAAATACCTAGGAGGATCATTATCGCAAGGGCCTTAGCAGTGGAGAGCAGCTCTGATGCTATGGGAACAGGGGTGGTGTAAGTGCAAGTACATGGATAGAGGATTTGGACTGCGAATATAAATACTCAAGCTGCCATATGAATGCATTGCTATTAATGGGCGTGTGGAATTGCTCCAAGTTGCATCAGATGAGGTTATGAATAGGGCCAGGTTTTAGCTGGAGTATTTGCAGTTTGGCCTTTCCTGTCCCCTTTCCACGTGCAGCGTGGCGAGGCTGTATTCTGCCCCCCACCCTGAGGCTCAATGCAGGGCCCACTGGACAGGAAGAGCGGGCAGCAGTTGGCAGTAGTGGGATCTAGGCAGGGATCTGCTCAAGCATTTACTGGAACTGGTTGGCTGGCATACGATAATGTGGCTTTACCGCAAAAAACCTTAGAAGTTGACAGGGACTTACGCGTAGAAATGGGTGCATTAAAAATATCAGTATGCTAGCCAGGCTATGTGGGATTTTTCCTTCTGTAGAGGCTGTCATTATAGTAGCTAACGGCCAAAGGAGAAGCCCATACAATAACTGATAGCATGCTAAATTATTTATCCTGAGATCGACTCTGTTAGCAGTCGAAATGCTTTTCATCTCCAGCTCCTTCTTTCACTTTCCAGCTGTCTTGAGTAGCACAGACCCGTCTGATGGAAGGGCCCGGTGGAAGAAGGCACTGAGCAGAGGAAGGCACAGTGCTTTAATGGGCAACTGTTTTCCCCTTGATTAGAAGAAAAAATGAAGGTGTTTCTAGCCTCATTGAGGTGGATCGTTCTCCCCTGCCTTTTTTAATACTGATCCGTGCATCTCCTTCACCTGAGAGGCTCACATGATGGTTCCCTTATGGCCTGGCATAGACCCATTAGCTGGAGCTTTTCTTGGTAGACGGGGTTGCAGTTTGCCTCCTTCACGCTGATGAGCAGAAAGGAAAGCAATCAGTAAAGCGGCACAAACCTCCACCTCTTCCTCCCCATCTTCCACTGACAGCTCCGTCCGAGTGGATCCCAGTCAGCATTTGCTGATAGGCAACAGGGCTTCCAGACACACAATTTGCAGAGTTTGATTCATTCTCTTTGGTCCTCACCAGGTCGAGGTGCGGTGGGCCCAAAACCAAGAAGCTAACTGCTTGTAGGGGCCCAATGTTGACACCCCAAAATGGGACCCCCCCATCACTGTCAGTGGCAGCTTAGATGTAATGGCAGACCATAGGGAGAATGGTTTTCTCTTTGCTGAATGAAGCACAGACCCAGGAGCAAGCAGCCTGGGACAGCACCGGTGTTTCCTAGCAAACTCATGGGCGAGTTATTAATAAGTCACCTCAGGCCTTTTGCAGAATAAGCAAGGCAGGCAGAAAGCCAGAGGTTAGCAGTATTGCAATCGTCTCTTTGCAGGGGGGCTTGGATCGCGATTGCCCAAGAGACGCGCAGCCTCCTCCGTACATGGGGTCGCGGCCTCATCTTCCACGGGGCTGGGCAGGCGAGGCTGGAGAAATGGGCTTTGCAGTCATGCAGTCCCCTACTGCCTTCCTGTCCGCCTGGCGACCCCCCTCTAACCCTTTCCACAACAGAAAGCGAGGCAGCCCAAACTGAGACCATTGCTGAAAGTGCCTTCACCCATCTAGGTGACTCGGGCTGCTTGAAAAGGAACAGCTTAGCTGTAGACCGCTTTCTTACCAAGAAAGAAAGGAAAAAAGAAAGAGCACCTAGAAACCCCCAGGCAGATGCTAACTGAGGACCCCAATTCATCATCGCTCCCTCCAGCTGCCAAGTGCAAGTTACGTTTTATTAGAAATCAGCACAATGGAGGTGCAAAGGGTTTCCGGCCTGGGGTGGAAGCCGTGGCCCCATTTACAGACCCTGGGCTTGGTGCTGGTTGCTCTTGCCTCAGGGCTTCGGATGGGAGCAGAGAGACCCATGCCCGGGAGGAGCAAGCAGAGGTAGGACTGGAGCCAGGGTTGAAGCCACAACTGGCCAAGTGCCTTGTCTTGGTTGCACGTCAAATCCAGCACAGCGGAGACAGGCCAGCAAGGGAGCATGTGGTGCTGGCTGGAAGTGCCCGATAAACAGGCTAAGTCCCAGTTCAAGGCTTCCAGGACGCGGCTGAGCCATAGCAGCAAGAGGAAAGTCACATATAAGGGGTAAAAAAGGGTGCCCATCCCGCTGCCCCTTCCCACCCACCTTCCCCGCATGCTTTGCACTCCTGAGCCGGTCACGTCTGCTGGGGGAGGTGGCAGATCTCGCTGATGGAGATGACGGTGTCGTGGGGAGGGGGCGCGCTGGGGCGTGCCAGGTCCGGGAGCTCGCCCATCTCATTCACACTGTTGCTGATGCAGTTGACATCACTCTTGTTGCTGTTGTCGTCCGGGCTGGGGCCGAAGATCCAATCTGGGGCCAGAGCAAGAGAACAGCAGCGTCAGATGTGCGTGCAAAGGGGCTGTGGGCGCACATGCGAATGCCCAGGGTCAAAGTCACTGCTGCGGAGATGGGCCCCCGACGAGGACCCATCGCTCCTACTTGGCCTAACTCTTTCCCTGCCCTAGACTGCTGCTGTTATGAGCTGTTCAGCAGCTGCTCCACCCCAGAGGTGGCTGCCTGTTCTGGCCCCAGCTCCGACTCCAGAAGTTGTGATCTTGCAAATTCTCTACTGCCGTCCCCTCCACTGACATCCTAGCACCCAGCTGACTGACCCAGTCCCCCAAGGAGGGAGTCACGGCAGGCATGTTCCCAATGAAACCCCCCCCAGGTAGCTCTGGCCCCATCACCCTGCTATTATTTAGCCGGTCAGTACTGGGAAGCCTCTTGGTTTTGCCTGGGAGCATGAGATGGTTTCTTAAACCTCAAAAGGAATGCAAAATGCAAATTCAATGATGGTGCTTCATCCCTGAGGGGCAAATCAACCAAATTAAGCCACTCCAAAATAAGCGTGCACAGTTGAGTATCCTTTATTGCAAGCTGGCTAATATTTCATCAGCATTAAATAGGCCTTGTATTGTTCTGAGCAAGGGCAGCGGAAAAATACCTGCATGCAAACGCTGCCTGGGCTAAAGCAAACAGCTTGGCAAGCAGGGAGGTGGCTTATAGTTATGAGGCACTGATTGCTGTGTAATTATAACTCAGCAACCGGGAAACAAGGAACGTGGTCTTGTAACCCTTGTTGGCACCAGCTGCTTGGCTCTCTGCTCCTTTCCTTTGAAGCAGGGGGTGCCCGTCACTTTTGCGGGGGTGTCTAAGAGTGCATGGAAGCATGAACGCTCATAAGGCAGCTCTTGGTTTTATCGCAGTGCAATAGCTCTGGCTGGCTGGACTAAACAAGCCTTGAGCTCCCTCCTGACCTTAGGATTTACAAGCTGATCCTGTTCTAAGCTGGCGTTACTGTGCGCTGTTAAGCCGCAGTGGTGCTCCACCCTAGATCTGGCTGCCATCGAGGTGCTGGGAGACACCTCTGCTTTTACGCGGATGTTTGGGAAGAGGCTGTGTATAGCCCTGCGAGCTGTTTCTGCTCCGAAGACAAAAATCTTCCTGGGTGATCGTAGTGGGACAGCGGTATTCCCAACCTGGGCTATCCTGACTGGTCCTTTGCTGGCTGCCTTTTCTTCCCTCCATGTGGAGGACAGCTATCGATGAGGACAGCTAGTGGTCCCATCAGGGCACACTCGCGTGCAGAAAAAAACACGTCTAGGCCAGTCTCTCCTGCAGTAGCTCCCACCTGTGGTCACCAGGGAAGACACGTGGGATGTGGGAGTGCTGCCCTCCTGCTTTCCATCTGCACTGCGAGCTTCGTCCCACCATCACCCCTCACCTAATCCTGTAACCCGCATCCTTCAGCCTAGGGCCCAGGGACTCCTGTGCTGACCTCCAAGTCACTAGATAGCAGGCCTCTAGTGCCTTGACCCCTGGGGTTACTCTTAATGCTGGCAGCCTGACCCTTGACCCCACTCCTGTCCTTTGTAGTCCCTTGAACCCAGATCCTTTTTTGGCCCCTTGCCCTTCCTGTCTGTGGCAGGAGCATTTGAGGTCCCTTTTCTGTCAATCAGATCCATCGGTCTCCTTTGCCAGTGCTCAGTTTGGCTACAATCCTCAGACAAAAGGCATGCAGATGATGCTCTGGGTTGCACTTCCTCAGGGTTTTCCAAACTTTTGATACCTAGAGCACACTTTTTCTCTGACTTAAAATTGATGGCACACTTCACTCTTACATGTGAAGAGGTATCTATCTATCTATCTATCTATCTATCTATCTATCTATCTATCTATCTATCTATCTATCAATCACTGAACAAGCTTTAGTTCAAAGCACCCTGCTGCCTTTTTTCGATGCAGGGATGCTGATACACATGACGCCAGAGTCTGCTGGAGACTGTTTATGTCTGCTCCAGCAGACTCGATTAATTTGAGTCAGCTCTGACACGCTGGATTTCCAGTGCGTTGGAGCCGGCTCCTTGCATGTCTATAGGAGCCCATTTAGTCTGCAGAAGAGAAGACCGAGGGGGATTGAATAGCAGCCTTCAACTCCCTGCAAAGAGGACAGAGCTGGGCTGTTCTCAGTGGTGGCAGGTGACAGAGCAAGTAGCAATGAGCTCAAGTTGCAGCAAGGGAAGGTGAGGTTGGATATTAGGAAAAACTTTATTATGAGGAAGGTGGTAAAGCACTGAAACAGGCTCCCCAGAG
>NW_017728993.1:24421889-24429183 GCF_001723915.1 Gavialis gangeticus | reverse complement strand
CTGTGATTCTCACCCAAGAACTGCCATTTCCTGGGTCAGACCCCACAGGCCCATCTGGCCCAGTGTCCTGTATCCCAACGTGGCATCCAGCAGATACTGAAAGAGAGACCGAACAGGGATTTGCTCCACCGTTCCTCTCTCGCTTGTAGCCTTGGCTATGTAAATATGTTGAATCTGCACATGTGAATCTAAAGTTATTTTTCTGTTGCCAGTGGCAACCCAAGTATAATTTTACTTTATGTTCACAATATAGTTCATTTATGTTCACAATATAGTCCATGCCTGCCAGTCTGGCTAGGCTCTTTCCCAGGCTCGTGGCTGGAGTTGTTTATTGATGAAAGCCCTGGGACAGAGATGAGGCACCCTGTGGAAAATCACGGAGTTAGATCTAAATCTGAGCTAGATCTAAATTCAGAAGACTAGAAAAGTTGAGACTCACTGGTGCCACGTAATGGCAATTGGGGCAGGATCGCACCCTGCCCACCCTGCTCTTTCAATGGTCTGGACTTCGGGGGGCTGGACAGTGCTCCAGCTGGCAACCACCCCAGAGTCCCCCCTGCCGCCCCGGGGACCATGCGCCTCCCCCTCTCCCTACCTGCAGGTATCAGGGTCGTAACGGGTGTTTGAAACATTTGGTTTCAGCGTTTGACATCCTGCTGCAAGAGGGTCCGGAGATTCAGCGTCAAAGAATCGCCCTCGATTTGCAAATGATGCTCTTGTTAATATAACCCAGGCTTTTTTCTTCTTCTTTGCAACAGGAGCACAAAGCTTTTTAGGCTCAAGCTTCCCCTAGTTGGACTTCAACCCCCTCCAGAAACCACCAGCTCTTTACTTTCACTCATTTCCCAGCTACAGAAAAATACGAGAGCAATTCTTCGGTTTGCAAAGACACAACGGGCCGGAGTGGTTTAGACACTCTAGTTTCCTATCTAGGGTTTCTTGTGAATCACGTGTAGGTGTTTGCACACCTAACAGGGCTAATATTCTGTATCACCCTTTAAAGGATCGCACAGCTCTCCTGCAAGCCCTGGTTGAGAATCGCTGCCCTAATATTACGAGATAGCGCTTCTTCGTAGTGTCTGATCCTTTTCATCCTAGGAGATAGCCTAAATAAGAGGGCATGATCGGTGCTCTCCAGACCCTTCATATTCTAGAAGAAATCCACAGAATAATAGGATCATAAAAAAGGGAGGGTGCTCAGGCAGTCGTCTGGCCCCTGCTCAAGGCTAACCTGCCCCAGCCAAGTGCTGGTCTAACTTGCTCTTCACAACTTCCAAGGGGGCAGAGTCCCCACCCCTCTTCTATTCCCTTGACCTCTCTTGGAGTCAGAGAGCTCCTCATCTCCAACCCGCATCTCCCCTGCTGCAGCTTGAGGCCATTGCTCCTCCTCCCATCCCCTGGGGCCATGGAGAAAAGCCCATCTCTATCCTTCAGGTATTTGAAGTCTGCTATCAAATCTTTCCCCAAGTCTTCTCCTCTCCAAAGTAAATAACCCCAGATCCTTCAGCCTTTCCTCATCAGTCTTGTCTTCCAGGCCCCTAATAAATGTTTGTTGCTCTGTGCTGGACTCTTGCCAATCTTACCACATCCTTCCCCAAAACCAGATGCAGGACTCCAGGGGAGGCCTCATCGGTGCCAAGGGGCAGGAGAATCACATCCCTTGATCTGCAAATGATGGTCCTGTTAATGCAACCCAGGCTTTTTTTTAATCCTTTGCAACAAGAGCATGAGACAGGACAGTGCAATTTTGAGTTAAATCGAGGTTTTGAGTGCCAATGTTTGTGAGTCAGGAGCACTCCTTGCTGGGATGCTCTTGGGAAGCACATGCCAAGGGGTGCAAACTCCATTTGTTTCTAAACATAAAATGAGGACAATTTGCTTAAATACAAAATCCACCCGGATCTCAGAGCTTGTGTCCTCTGAGCTCATCCTGGTGGCAGTGGAAAGTTCAAGCGCGACGCACGGCTGTCTGTATGTCAGACTGAACACGCAGTGCATGATCTGAGCCCAATGGCTCGAATTAACCCCTCCATGCCCACATTCTTGCAGGTGACATTGGGAGCCTGTACCTGGCTAAGTGGGGTGTCACCGGTGCCCTGCTAATTGCAATAGCATGAATCTCAGCAGTATTATACTGCGGCTGCTGCATCCTGTCATACAGCCCAGACAGACTGATGCTGGGATCTGAGAGTGGGGTGCTGGTTCCCCGGTGCAGTCACCTATGTATAACACCCCCCCTCCCCCCTGCTGCCTTCCCTCCCGATGTCAGCTTTCACAAGAGGGTCCTTTGTGCATCCAGAATCGGGGCCTGGATTCTTTTTGCCTTTATCCTGGTGTAAATCAGCAGTGGCTCCTCTGGAGTGGGTGGGAGCGAGGGCAGGCCTGAGCCTCCTGGCTGGGGGGATGAAGAACAGGAGGCAGCTGCTAGCTTGGGGCCAGCAGTCTCTCTCCAGGCTCCTGACTTAGATAAGGGGTAGTGATTCCTTGCAGGTTGAGGGGCTGAGATGAACCAGCCCCAAAGAGACTGAGGAAATGCAGGGTTGTGGAGTAGGGGAGTCCTGGCTCTGGCTCTGGCTCCTGTGAGATGTGTCACCCTGGGATCTCCATGTGCCTGCTGCTCCCTATGTCTCCTGCACCTCTGTGCCGTACAGACCGTGGCTGGGAGGGTTGTGGGCAGCTGTGCAGGCAGCTGTTCTGGGAACTCACTGCAGAATGGCAACATCTGGTGTATTCCTTTGGGGGGAAGAGAGAAAACCACTGTATTTTGCGCACACATTATCTGCACATGCATGCACACACACTTGCAGAAGCTGTGGTCTCCCAGCAATGCTCCAACCTGTGCTGCTGTGGCAAAGTGAAATGGGCCCATTTTCTCTCACCCTGTATTAAACCCAGATGCTTAAAAGCAACCTAAGTTTTGCCCTGTGTGGTCCTGGCCTGGTTGTGGATCTCTGCTCCTACTGATCAGGGGATCCATACGGATCTCACAGCCATGATGCATTGGAGAGCTGTGGACCTAGCAAGGATGGGCAAGAAAGAGTGGGTTTCCTGCAAGGCAGCTTGGGGTGCAGACCTATTGCATGTCAAGGGGGGAATTTACCCTGCCGCTGTGAGCTGGGCTTGGGGAGCAAAATTGGCAACAGCTCCTGCGGGGACAGGAGCTAATGGGGAAAGGGTTTTAAAAAGGGTCCCGCACATACTCACACATACACATGCACAACAAGTAACCAACTCGCACACTTCTTTCTCTCTGTCGCACGGGCCCTCCCCTGCTACTGAAGGCTGGCACTCGTGTGTTGACGCACTGACCCACGCTCCCAGACACCAAGGCAGGTGTGTGCACACAGACACCCTTGTGCCCTCACGCTCTTCTGTGCACAGCGGCATGTGTGTTTCCCAGTCTGAGCTAGCGGGCATTGCAATGGATTGGAATTCAGGACACCACCACTGACCTGCTGGGTGACCTTGGGTGCCTCACTTCACCACTCTGTGCCTCAGTGTCCCCAATTGTAACCTGGGCATAATGGCATTGACCTCCTTGGCAAAGTGCTTTGATATCCATTAGTGAGAAGCCCTAGATAGCACTGGCCATGATGATCAATATGGCCTGGCCCTGCCTCAGTCCCTTTTGCCTTTGTTTTGTATAAGCAGCTGATGACATAGGTTGTTTCTGCCTCTCTAAACCAGTCAGTCTCCAAGGTGCCACCCAGCCCTGCCTTCTGCCTGTCCTATTCATGGTCTCTCTTCCCCATCTGGCTACCTCTTTCTGCCTTTACACGTCAGAACCCACCACTTCTCCATGCCATTAATGCTTCACGTTACTATAACACAGGCAAGAGTGAATGCACGGCCTGCTTTTTCAGGGTCCGAGGTGTTCATGGGCACCTCAGGGGTGTGAGGAAAATCCAAATCTTCAGGCTAAATAAACGGTATCCTATGACCCCCACATGGCAAGTGGCCATCGCCTGTGCGGAAGATGATAGGAGCAATGAGAAGTGCGAGGGGGAAACAGTCACCCGAGCGATACACGTGGGAGTGCATCGGATGCACTGAGCGGAACGAGAGGGGACCTTTTGGGCATGGACAACCACCGAGGTTTGCATTCCCAACAAACCAGAGGGAGCTGCCTAAATGCATCAGGATCTCAGGCAGCGGGAAGTCATGTGGAAGGAGCCCTGTGGGCATCCAGCAGACCGTGGCGGCTCCCTGGAGAACATGGTAGCACAGCAGAGGCGAGCCTGGGCCAAGCTCTGAAAGAGGCGTCTCCAGCACTGGGAGGGAGCATGAGCCCGGGGCAAAGAGCAGGCTCCTGATAGCTAAATAAAGGTCTGGACTGGAGGACTTTGTGCTGCTTCTTGCAGAGGGAGCTGATGGACTTAGGGCAGTACAAGGGATGGAAAAGCCAGAAGGAGTTTGCCAGGGATGGCACAGGGCCATCACTCCCACTGTTCTCAGGGCATCCCTCTGGGATGTGACGGGATGTGCCTTTCATCGCACCAGATCAAAGTGCTTCATCACACTATGAACCACCCTTGAGCCATTTCTCAGCCTGCCTGTTTCCAGGCAAATGAAAGGATGAGACCTCCGGAGCCAGGACATGTGTCCAAGACTTTGTAGTGAGAGGAACAACCAGAGCCAAACCACTTCGGCTCTTGGATCTCCTCCATGGGAATCTGCCCAAAACCAGCCCATCGGTCTGCTTCCTTCCCCAATCGCTGGCATGAAACAAATGCAAAGAGGCCAAAATCCCAGCTAGATTTCCCAGAGGCTGCAGGCACCACATCTGTGCTCAGCCGCTGGGGAGGATCTAACCCGTGTTTCCTTGGGGCCCTGTCTGGCAAGATCTCTCTGTGCAGGTCTGCATTACAGCTGGGGGTGGGGGTCACAGCCCAAGAGGCCGAGTGACAATCACGTGCTGCCCTGCCAGACCATCCCTTTCAACACCTAGGCTCACATTGAGTGTAGGGAGCATCTGAAGCCTGGGATGGAGGATGCTTGCCCGTAGTATCTGGGGGCATCCAAACCCCAAGACCTCTGGGCTTGGGCCTGCACGTAGGATGCCTGCCAATGGATTTGGGCGCATCTGAAGTCCCGGGGTGATAGGTCTGGGATGGAGGATGCTCGCTGGTTGTAGTGCCATATACATGGTGTTTCGAACGATTGAGTTCTGCCTGCTCGAGCGACATGGTTTTTGGAATAATTGAATCCTGCTCAATCAATATGAATTGGAACCGATTTGGCTAATTTGACCCAGAACATGAAATATATAATATTAATAATAATAAAATCTCTTTCAACACCTTTCTCTTCCCCTTCCTGCTGCCTGTGAACACAAGATCACAGTGGCTTCATCGCTCCAAGCCTTACACCTGGCTCTTTCTTCAGCTAGGGCAGAAGTAGCCTGTGGCTCCCAAAGCATCGAACTCCATTCACTGCTCCAGCCCCGCTGACTCCAGCGGGGACCTTACAGTGGGCTTCAGCTCGGTGGCTGGCCAGCGCTATGATGCCAGATCTTCCTCACGGGAAGCCAATGAGCTTGGAATAGGGATGCTTTCCAGCCCAGGGTGATAGTTGCCGGTTGACTCTCGGGAGATTTCATGCTGTTGGTAGCCTTGCTCTTTGCCCAGACCCTAGGTCCCCGATCAGGGCTTATTGCAGCTTGCAGACCGCAGCCTCCTGAATGCTTGTCCCCTTCGGCTGCCAGCTCTCGCGGCTTGGGCCAGGCCAGAAGGAGAATCGCTTTTACTGCTCTGCGATCCACATGTCTTTTTCCTCCTTTCATTGCTGTGTGAAAGGGATGAAGGAGGCTGCAGGGAGTGAGGGACCTGCCAGGGTTTTATCTAGAGATTTCATTCAGCAGCAGTCTGATTGATTTATGAACACCATTGGAAACCTAGTTGAGCCTGAGAGCAGGCTGGAGGGGCGCAGGAAGGGAGATGCAGCTAAGGGAAATCCCAGCTAACGAGCAAAGGCAGAGATTGCTATCAGGTCCCTGCGTGGCTGTTTTATTGCCTTTGGAGCTGCTTTGCTTCTTGCTGCCGGATATTTCTGCGGAAAAAGCCTTCCTCTCTTTTGAGGTCCTTGGTATCTCGCTGCCTTTTATGCCTCTCACAGCCCCTTAGAAACTTTCAATGGCAAAGCTGCTTTGCAAGGATGTGGGTTGGCAGAGATCAGCGCTGCCATCAAAGCAAGGGGTCGGAGGTTTCCTGGCAGGGAACATCTCCTAGCTCGAGTGGGAGCAGGTAGAAAAGCCCCCTATGGTCCTTCCCAGATCACTTTGACTGGGCTTTGGCTTTGGGTTCGGGGGCACGCTGTTCCTGCTGCCAGAAAAGGGAGCCCCGGGGGGTTCCTGCTTTGTGCTCACAGGCATAAAACCCTGTCAGACCCCAGGTCCATCCTACCCGATCTCCAGCATCACACGGGCACAGAGCGGAGGCTGGAAGGGAGAGTGACTGGGTCTGAGCAGATGCAGGCCTATTCCTGCTGACTGTGCAGTAAGTTACTGCACAGTAAATTTAAGCCGACGTAAATGTGTAGACACACCCAAAAGGCAGAAACAGGCCTCCTGTTTGTGGTGGGGCAAAGTGCTCTGTCCGAGGAACTGGCTGAGCCATGTTTTACTTGCAACGATACCTTCTGTTTTGATTCGGAGCTTTGAAACAGTTTCCGAATAAAATGGAGGGAGATCTCCAAACTAGAGCAGTTGTTTTCAATTAAAAAAACAAAACAAGAAGAAATCAAGAGGCGTCCATTAAAAAACAGCCCAAACAGCACACTCGGGACTTTTCAGGATATTTTTTTCTTCTTTGTGGGTGTGAATTCAATGCTTTTTAGCTGAACTCATCCACATTTGCAAAATGGATTGGTTTTGCTGCATCTTTCGGTTTTGCTTCCCTCCCTCCCCGCCACCCTGCCAAAATAAAAAAGGTCCAGTTGCAAAATGTCCATGGCAGTAATCCTTGCTTTTATGGTCTGGAGTTGGACATTGCAAAAAGATTCATTTTTGTGTAGCATGAGTAGCCTCAGGCTAATTTGCTTCCTCTGCTGTGGTGTCTTACTATTGCTTATTGCCTGCACTACAGGAGTGAATGAAAGAAAACAAGCATGGTGTGCCAAGGGATTTAGACACCTAACATGGCAGCAAGATGCCTCCTGGTTTTATGAAATGTCTTAAAGAAGGAAGGTGGAAAGAGGGGTGGAAAATGAGCTGATCTGCAGACCCACCCCCTGTTTAGGGTGGCTAAATCCCATTGACTGGAGTCCTGGGTCTAGTTTTGCCCCCCCCCCCCCCCCC
>NW_017728993.1:24408076-24416889 GCF_001723915.1 Gavialis gangeticus | reverse complement strand
ACTGCCAGCAAATCAAGGGCCATGATTCTTGCCCTCTATTCTGCACTGGAGAGGCCACATTTGGAGTCCAGTGTCCAGTTTTGGGATCCCCACTGCAGCAGGGATGTGGACAATTTGGAGAAAGTCCAGTGGAGGGCAATGAAGATGGTTCAAGGGTGGGGACACATGACTGATGAGGACAGACTGAGGGAACTGGGCTGATTTAGTCTGCGGAAGAGAAAACTGAGGGGGGGATTTGATTAACCACCCTTTAACTCCCTTCAGGGGGCTGCAAAGAGGATGGAGCTGGACTGTTCTCAGTGGCAGCAGACGACAGGACAAGGAGCAAGGGGCTCCAGTTGCAGCAAGGCAAATTGAGGTTGGATAGTAGGGCAAACTTTCTCACTAGGAGGGTGGTGAAGCACTGGAACAGGCTCCACAGAGAGGTGGTGCAGTCTGCATCCTTGGAGGTTTGAAGACCCAGGTAGACAAAGCCCTGGCTGGGATAATGTAGTTGGGGCTGGTCCTGCTTGGAGCAGGGGGTTGGACTAAATGTGACCTATGGTTCTGTGATTTCCATGACTGTTTGGTGCCTAAACTGCTTAGGCAGTTTTACAAAGCCCACTGGGTGCTCCTCCCCAGAGCTGTCAGGGAGCAGGAAGCAGGAGGGTGCTCACAGAGAGCTTAAAAGTTGCCAATTCAGAGTTACCAACATGCTGCAATAAGTCTTGGCCCTGAAAATCACCCACGTGAATGTTACATGAGACACAGGGACGGCGGGGAAGACAGAGAACTGCAGGGACTTCTTCCACCTGGATTGTTGAGTCAGCCTGAACATTTATACATTTCTTTAGGAAATTCCTAGGTTTTCAAAGAAAAAATCCCAGCCTTGAACACAGAGCGTGGTTCCCACACGTTCTCTCTCTCTGCTCCTCTTTAGCATTTCCTTCACGAAAGATTGCTGGAAAAAACAAAAAATAACAGGACCAACCCGCAGGCTCCCCAAATGATAATCACCCACCCAAAAAACAACTCCGCGAGCCCTGTTGAGAAGCACTCGCTATCAGCAGCTAGGACGACTGTCCTGCAATGCCGGAGGAGCTCGGCTGGTCTAAAGCAGAGGGACGAGGACGGAGCAGGGGGCCGAGAAGGAGGAAGCAGTGAGCAAGAACTGATCTGCGTGACGGGCAGTGGTCGCTGCCTAATTGCTGGCCCTGATTTTGGGGGTGTCACAGAGGAGGAAGGGGGGCTGGTGCATTGTGCAGAAAAAAGACTCGGGGTTTCTTCACGTTGCTGTTAAGTGGAAAGCCAAAAAGACAAGGGAGTGGGATAAAGCACAGCAGCATCATGGGAGGGAAACCTCAGGCTACATGTCAGGGGGATGCTCCTAACAGGCCCATTTGTGGCCCTCATCTCCCTCATCGGCTGTCGATATCTGAGAGGCGTGAAGACACACCCCTGACTTTCAAGCTTGCCGTGCAAACCGTTTTGAGCTGGGAGCCGAAGCCACATGGTGACAGCATGCCGGGAGCTACGCCTCCAAAATGCCCCGAGCAAATCCTGGACAGAGTATTCCCCTCCCGTCTCATCCACGACGCAGCTTCCCTGGGAATTATGTTGGGAACCTGCTAGATCTAATTACCCAGTAATCTGCAAGCCAATGTAATTAGGACGTCGTTAGAGGGTATTTACTGCAATGCCTTTATGGTTTTACTGTGTAAGCGAGGAGTCAAGTCATTGCACAATTACACGTTCTTTGCGCCCATTGACGCTCCGTGTCTGAAGCCTCCCAGAGAGCTGTGCTGAGGCCCGTATCCCGAGCAGGTCTCCATAAATGCAAGCGACAATAACAGCGTCAGCTCCCTTGTCTCCCCCTACCGACCTCCGCCTGCCCTGGCTTTCCAGGTGGCTTTTTCTGGGGCTTCCTCTCCCTGCAACCCATTGATGATCGATCCATCCTGGCAGGGGCAGCGTGCGGTCCTGTACGGTGTCGCCAGGACTCTCAGTCCCTGGAGGCTGTGAGTCATCCTTCAGGGGGCAAGGCTTAACAGCGGTTTATAAAATGGAGAGCCTTAAAAAAAGACAGATCCCACCAAATGAAGAGGCTTTTCTTGAGCCATGGCCACTTCATCTGAGTCATAATGCCATGAGAGCACCACTGGAAAGCGTGGTGCTGGAGGCTTGCAAGAGAGCCATGAATTTTGTCATCCCATGGGGCCCAGACAATCAGGGTTTGGTTTTTTTTTTCGGTCTTTTGGGTCAGAAATGGCTTTTACATAGAATTTAATGCCACGATAGGGATTAGTTGACATGCAGCAAAGGAGAGCTATGATGCTAAAGAGCTGAGGGGCATCATGTCGAGTAGGGAGGGAGTCCCCTGCAAAGAAGCGATGCCCAGAAGAGCCCTGTCCCAAAATATGACCCCTCTGTGCTGATATGGTGCAAGGGGCATGACCCCAAGTGTGTTGTCTGTGCAAAGTCCCCTGCCCCGCCTGTCTCCACAGTCTCATTTACACCGGGTCACGTTGCATAGGCCCTTTCTAGGAGCCGCACTCAATTCACACGCCTGGCTGCAAACCCTTGCTCCCCTGTCTTCTCTTTTCCCCAATTCCTTCTAGCCCAGTAGTGAGCAGAGACCTCACCAGAGGTCAGGGCCCGGCTGCGCCAGGTCTGTACGTTCCCTGCCCCAAACAGCTGGCAACTGCCACAGGTGGAGCGTGAAAATGTGGGCATGTCTTGCAAAATAGATATCGATTCAACTTCCATAGAGTCATCATAGAGAAATGGGGCTGGAAGGGGCCTCCATCGAGTCCAACCCCTGCCTGAGGCAGAATCAGCCCTGTCCAAACCAGCCCCATATCCTTATCAACATGTTCCAGTTTTGACTATCATATATTGTATTGCTTCTCATCATATATCATATTCAGGGACCAACATATCAACATATTCTGGTTTTCCTATCAACATATTCAGGGACATCAACATATTCTGGTTTTGACTATCATATATTGTCTTGTATCTCATCATATATCATATTCAGGGACTCTACTGTTATTTCTTTTTTTGTGGGTGAGAGACTACGGGACCTGAACCTGTTCAGCCTCCACAAGAGAAGGCTGAGGGGGGATCTGGTGGCCCGTTACAAACTGGGCAGGGGGGATCAGAAGGCATTGGGGGAGTCACTGTTCCCCCGAGCACAGCCAGGAGTGACCAGGAACAACGGTCACAAGCTAGCAGAGGGTAGGTTTAGGTTAGACATTAGAAGGCGCTATTTCACGGTCAGGGCGGCTAGGGTCTGGAACCAACTTCCAAGGGAGGTGGTGCAGGCTCCTACCCTGGGGGTTTTTAAGAGGAGGTTAGATGAACACCTTGCTGGGGTCGTTTGACCCCAGTGCTCTTTCCTGCCATGGCAGGGGGTCAGACTAGATGATCTTCTCAGGTCCCTTCCGACCCTAGAAACTATGAAACTTTCATACTAGAAACATTGTAGGAGAAGGAGAGCACATTTCACTCCTACCAGATTGATGTGTCTGGATTGATTTAAGGGGTGTACGCTGTAGCTGTGTTGGTCTAAGGACACGGGCAGACACGTTTCTTTGGGTGAATCTGATATCTTTGATTAGACCAACCAAATAGTTGCTGTTGAGTTTGACTTCTTTCTTTTTCATGTTGTACAGTTTCTATTTCAAATGGCAAAATTCGATATCTTCCATGTTACAGGGTTGTAGGTTGTAGCCGTGTTGGTCTAAGGAAAAGAAGAATTTTTTCCAAGTATTTGAGTTGGTCTAATCAAAGATATTAGATTTATCCAAAGAACCTTGTCTGGATTGATTTAAAAAAAAATTGAAAACATGCAAAAGACTTCCAGACTGTGAGAATGGAAAAAAAATAAGCCCTGAATTAGAAGATTTGAGAAAAATTCTAGCAAAAAAAAGAACATTCAAAGACAGAAAATGTGCAAAGCCCTTCAATTAAAATGCCCTCTCTGCACTGTCGGAAAGCAGGTGGTCAGCCCTGGCTGTCCCAGCTCTGTTGTGTCCGGTGCTGCATGCTCTCTGCATCAAACGAGGCCCAGAGTAGCCATTTCCCCCTCTTAGACTCACATCTTTCACAAGCAAGTTGCAAAGGACAGAACAAATCTCCTAAATATTACCCGTGATGGCTTAGCATCAATGATCTGGCAACTGGGGTAGCAGGGCCAGCTCTATAAATGCCTGATTTCCCAGTTGGTCTAATAAAAGGCATCATTTTGGAACCAAGAGATCTAGTCTTTTGTATGACTAACAGACTGCTTTCTAAATGGACAGGTAAAGAGATCATCCGTTCTCCGTACGGCGCCATCGCCATCAGAAACTGCCTTGTGGGCACTTCAGGAAGGCTGTGGATTACATCCGGATGCTTGCTTCAAGGGACTCCCGCGATATGCAGAAATATTGCATTTGATCTAAGGCTTCTGAATTTGATGCTCTTTCACCCAAGGGATAAGCAATTAGCCAGGGATCTTGGGGTGCATGCAGCAGGTAGGGTGACAAGGATCTTGGGGAGAATCCGATCTCTTTTATTAAACCAACTCAAATAGTTGGAAACATTCTTCTTTGCAAGCTTTCGGGTACAAACACCCTTCATCAAGCTGAGGATGATCTGTGCTCGGTAGAGATGCTTCCTTAGGATGCCTGCTATCGTTCCCCCATGGAGGGTGGAGGGACCCCCCCCATCTCAAGCTTGCACTGGTAAAACTGGGGTGAGTGAGTGGGGCTGGGCGTTTGGTAGTGATGCCTGGCTCTGCCCTCCCAGGCAGGAAGGTGGTAGAGAGATGGCCTAAAATGGTCTGGCTGTAGGTGATGTGACCAAGGCTACACAGATAGTCGGTGGCAGAGGACACAATCAGCTGCAGATGTTCCCATCGCTCGCTGGCTCTCCCTGCCTGCCTCTTCTTGGCTCGAGCCAGAGGTGCCCCTGACACCTGGGTAACAGCCATGACAGCGGTAGGAAGGCGCAGTCCCACCAGCACTGGAGGCAGGTGAAACCCTTCTGGAGCCCTGGCACTTGCCCTCTCTTGTTGGATGATGCTCTGACAACAGGGGCTCTTTGCTCTCCAGCTAGCCTCGTCCACACCTGGAGGAGATATGGGTACAGACGACAATGCATCAAGTTGCTCTCCAGACCAGCTGAGGCCAAGCCTCTCGAAAGGAAGTGGCCAGGAAGCACGTGGGCATTGCACCTTTTGCTTACTTTAGGGGCACGAGTTCAAACCCTGCTGCAGTCAGAGGCGGCACCTAACCTAATTAACAAACCCAATCAAAGGCGCGTGCGCTCCTCTCACAGGTGCTGCAGCCACGATTCACGCCTCATGCTCCTTTCCTTCTGTGCACTGTAACTTGAGCCAGGACAGGAAGCTCCAGGCGCTGCCGGGCAGCATCTTGCACAAAGGGAGGATGAGTCAACACAGGCAGCCTGGAAATTTGGCCATCCAGGCTCACTCCCCCTGCCCTGACGGCCTGGGTGCCCTTCCTGCACCCGCTGCGTTTCCCCCCTCAAGTGGGTTCATTGCAGGTCACACCAGAGAGCTTGTTGTCTGCTCTGACAGCACCAGCACCAATGCAACGGGCATGGATGGGCATGCAATGCAGTTGGCACGATGGGCATGGATGGGCACAGTCCCGTGTCCTGGCCTGGGGCTCAGACCCAGCCATGATAATCCCAGGCATCTCAGTGGATCTTGCTCTCTGTGTTACCCTCTGGCAGGCAGTCCTGCATCACCAGGGTGGGCACAGGATGGGGATCCTGAATTTTGTCTCTGTGTCCACCTAGGATGGTATGCTCTCTGGCTAAGGGCACTTTAACACAGCCCAGCTCAGGCCAAGCCCATCGGCCGTGTGTTTCCAGAGCCACTCATTTCATGCGCGGTCTCTTTGTCCAAAGGAGAGGTTTCCTATGAGCAGCCGGCAAGGTGGCAGGCGGAGATAAGGCAGGGAATAAAATATGCAGCAGCACCTCCAAAGGGCAAGAAGAGGGGATGGGCTCTCGCCTTCCCTGCATCACGGGCCAGGTCTGCAGCTGGTATAAAACTGGCTTGGCTGCGGTGGGGACTGTGCTGATTGATGTGAGCAGAAAATCTGACCTGGTCTCCCAGCACCATGGAGGAAGACGCCGGCTGCTTCATGCAAAAGGGGCTGCAAGAACCAGCCTCTCTCCTGAAGAGCCTCCCCCAGGCCCTGCTCAAACTCAGCACCTCTCTGTCCAAGGTGCTCAATGCTGAGTAAAGGACTCCAAGGGACCGGGACCCCCGCGTGCGCCCCAGACCCCTGGAGCAGGAAGCGCCTTTGTTTCGGTTTTCCCTCCTCACTAGGACGCGTACCCTATGCCAGGCAGCTGCCAGGGCAAGCGATCTCGTTGCGTGCAAACTTTCCCCCCATGCATAAAAGCAGCTGTGCCGGGGAAGGCCGATTCTGGAGGATTTCCTGAACGAGAGGCGGGAGACGGGCCTGAAATACTCCGAGCCACGCCGGCGCCTGCGGACACTTCTCCAGGACTCCCAGATGCTCCTTTCGAAACGCTCCTGCTCTGCTGCGGGCCTCGCTGAAGCCCCAGGGAGCCTTTTCTATTGACTTCCCAGGGCAGGGGTGGGCAGCCTGGGGCACGCGTGCCAGCAAGAGCACGGAGGGGTCTCGCAGCACACATGAGGAGGGGGCACAGGGCAAGGCGCGGGAAGCAGAGCAGCAGATAGGGCAGCAGGGAGCAGACGGCGGAGCAGCAGACCACACAGGGGAAGGAGATCGGAGGTGCCTCGCTCCCCGCCATCGCGCCTGCTCGCGTTATCGCAACAGGGGTAGAAAGTCGCGGCGCAGAAGGACTCATCGCTCGCCTCACAACGGTCTCGGCGTGAAAAGGCCGCGGCGCCTGCCGCTGCTAATCAATGCCACTGCGCACGCGCGGCCCCTAGCCCCAGCCCGGCTTGCGAGCGAAACGCAACAGCGTCGCTCTGCGCGTGCGCACGCGCCTGCGCATCACCGCCTCTTTCACCTGCCTCTTCTGAGGTGTTGTTTAGGGGCGAAAGGCATTGTTGCAGGCCTCTCCCAGCACGCGCGGAAGTCGTGATTAACGATTCGTCCTTTCATTGCACGAGAGCAGGCGGTGCTGTTTTAGTCCTTATGCGGGCTGTTATAAATACGGTTAGCCCAGAGGAGCGGATGGGGGAAGGTTAGGTGGCGGATTAGGCTATAAATGCAATGCTCGGGCCAAAGGACGGGAAGCAAATGAACGCAGCCTGAGTTACCATTCCCGATTCCTCTGTGGCCAGCCCCAGAAGTCATTTTATGCTAACGTATTCAAATGAAGCCCCTCTTTAAAGGCCAACTTGCCTGATGGTGTTAACAAACGCAATCTCAGCCTCTCTCCTCGGAGGATTCAGTAAATGTGAGCGTGTAAACGCTGGGAAGACATATGCGGCATGTGAAACAGGCAGGTTGCAGGTGTCTGGGAAATTCATTATTCTTCCCCTCTGCCTGGAGTGGAAAGTCCTCTCTTAACATTATTAGTATTATGCTGCCTTTACGGTCCGAAAACATAGGTGAGGTTTCTAGCCTTCGCCTCGGATCTTACTTTGCAACGTGAAGTGCTGCAGAGGAGCGCTGTGGACGTCTGGGCGCAGTGGGAGAGGTCGGGGTGTTCGAAGCCCGGTTCCTGCAAGGAGTCGTGACCTCTGGCAGCCCATATCGAGGACGTAGGATGCTCGAGGGCCCCGTAGTACTTGAGCACGGGCACATTTCAGCCCGAGGCAGCTCAAGACTGAGTGGTGGGAATCGCGTCACCTTGGTGCCAGAGTGAAAGTGAGGAGACGCAAAGTGATGGGCCCAAGGTCACCGAGCGAGCTCGGAGCTGTGTCAGAAAGACAGCCCCAGTGGGAACAGAGAGGTGGGAAGGGCTCTGCCATGGAGCCCCCTCATCCCTCTCATGACCTGCCCCGGCTGCCTCCTCAAAGCCGCTCTGCTGGTGCCCCTGGCCCCCCCAACTGATGCCTTCCCTCTTACCATGAGCTTTGACACTCTGCTGAATCGGGCCCCAGCATCATCACCTGCCCCTAGGCAGCGTCTCGCCAACCCACTACAAACAACACTAGCAAGTCGATGATCGTCAAAGGCCGTTGCTGTGGTGAGGCATATTTGTTAGCCCTCCCCGCAGCAAGCTTGCAGCTTTCCCTGCGAAGGCAGCCACAGGCTCAGGTGAGATGACAGCGGCTAATGATTGTTACCTCTGACACTTTAAAGCCATTTAAGGGAAGGCCGTCAGGGGCATCTTCTCGCCTTCCTCTTTAGCACTGCTTCGACACTGACGGGTGGTCATAGGGGGAAAGGCTGGCACTTTTGTCAGATGTGTCCCAAGAGCTTCTACACATAAGACTGAGCCTTTCAGCCCATGTCGGCCAGGAGCGAAGAAAGCAGACACCATCCCCGGGGGGACGTGCCTGGCTCTCGCAGACAAATCCGAGCTCTTGTAAGGGTCCTGCCAGCATCTCCTTCCCAATGACCTATTTATCCCAATCTTTTGGCACATGCCCTCCAACCCAACAGCTCTCCCTGAGAAACCTTTTGGCTGTATTAGGAGACTGCCTGGTGTATTAGCCAGCTCAGCTTTGCTGAACTGTTTAGGAATGAAGTGAATCACAGGATCCTGGAAGGGAGCTCAGGAGGTCACGTCCAGTCCAACCCCCTGCTCCAAGCAGGACCAGCCAATAAGTGATGCATAAATATGCATAAATGAATATGCACTTACTTCCTCAAGGGACTAAAATATAAGGCTCCTTGTCTGTGAATGGGATACTTATAAACTGTATC
>NW_017728993.1:24397462-24403076 GCF_001723915.1 Gavialis gangeticus | reverse complement strand
TCCTCAAGGCACTAAAATATAAGGCTCCTTGTCTGTGAATGGGATACTTATAAACTGTATCAAAGATGTCATGTATTAATTACTTCCATTTTGGTATCGGCCAATGGCTCCTGATTGGTGACGATGAGCATTATCAGCATTACCGTTGTCGTTACTATTTGGATTTATGATTAGGGCCCCAAATGTGTTTGCTGCTTTAAAGAGCTTGTTATCTAATACAAAAGGTGCTGGTTATAATGGCTAATGGGAAACTGGGGGTCTGATCCAACCCTATTAGGGGTTCACTGGAAAACAGACTCCTACCCATCTCAAGGGCCCCTGGGGATCATCATGTCACCTAGAAGCATGGGATTTCAGCACTCACCTATGAAGTCATGGATGATATCCTTGACGAGATGCCCCACGATGGCATACGCCACGGCCACCACCACCAGGGCTGCCATGAGAAGGTAGAGCACGGCTTTGGGCAGAGGGATTGCATCCTTGGGGGGAGGTTTGTACTCCTTGTAGAGCTGGTCGTTGTCTGAGTACGAATACTGGAACAGGTGGTCAAGGTCGGTGGTGAAGTGACTGGTGTTCATGGGCTGGCTGTTGGGCAGGTAGCTGTCCTGGGCTGGGTTCTGGAGGACGCTCACCACCGAACTGGTGGTGGCTTCCACTTGTTGGACCAGGCTGAGAGTCCTGTTCACTTTGGGGAGAATCTGGGAGAGGAATGCGCTCCAATCTTTGATGGCACTGCTGTTGCAAATGATCATAATGGCAACGAGGCTGGAAACCTCCAAACCTGCGAGATCCGAAAGGTAGGAGAGAAACTACCCAAGGGGCTGCCACAAAGCTCGAGAGGCTCGCGGGGGTACGTGCTCCACTCAGCACCTCACGGGCCCCTCCGCCCTTGGCTTTACATGATCCTCACACGAGGCAGCACCTGAAGTGGAGGAGTTCCTGGAAGAAAAGTGGGCATGGGGCTCAGCTTGCCCAGTGTCATGTTTGCTGCTCAGCACCTTCTCCCCAGCGCCGCACAGTGCTGGAGGCTGGGAGGAGAGAAGTTGCCCGATCGTTTCAGTCATCTGGAATGGGACGAGAAATCCCCCCTCTCCAGCTCCTTTCAAGCAGGCAACTGTCCTTGGAGAGAAGACAGACAGCCAGTGCTGTGCCTGCCCCTCGCTCTTGATGCATTAGCCGGCTCTTCCTACAGACTCCAGCCCCAAAGTGCGTGCGTCGGAGATGGTCCTCGGAAGCAGGGAGCGAGTCCAGCAGGTCACTCGGAGCGGCCAAAATATACCTGGCTGCAGCTCGCATGTTCCTGCACCTCTTGGAGCATTTCAGCAACTTCTTCCATGAGGATGCCCCTGAAAAGAAACTGCAATGGGAGGAGAAGAGCACAGTCAGGTCCCAGGTAGCCCCGAAATGTGCTTTGCCATAAGGACTTGTGCCAGCCCTTCCCGTCCTGGTGTCCTTACACACGTCCCCGTGAAGAGCGGACAGTTCAGAGTGGCTGCCCAGTGCCTGCGGTGTGTGCGTGTGTGTCTGCCTCTCTGCTTCTTGCTGCTCTCCTAGAGGCTTTCCCCGCGGCTGAGAGCAGCCAGGGAGCCTCCCAGCCTGCCAAAATGCCTCCCGAAGCCTGCCCAGAGGTTTGGAGCTGCTGACAGAGAGCTGGGGACGAGTATCAGTGGCATCTGATCAGCTGCCGTCTCCTTCTCTTCTCCACCCCCTGAGATGAACTCTTTCGATGCCTAAGCTCTGGAAACTGGATCCGGAGGGAGAACGATTTGGGAAGAGCGCTTGGTCTGCATGTGAGATCCTGCAGAGAGAGAGAGATGATGATCCTCTCCCAGCAGCGACCCGGGCAGTGACCAGGGCGGATCGGGCTTTTTGTCAGGAAGAAACTTAAACCCTTGTCACCGATTGCTGAAGAAATCCTTTGCCTCTGAGCTGCAACCTGTGGGGAGAGGAGCTGACTCTCAACGTGCTACCAAGGGAGGGGGAGACAAGCTCGATCCAGAGGCGAGAGCCCACAGGCTGCATTTCTGCGGTCTTCGCTCAGGCAACTCACCCAGCCTTGGAGAATGTCACTGTTTTGCTTGAGGAAGGACTGCGTGATGCAGTGAGACACCTTGCTGGTTTGGGACTGGATAGCCCTCATTATTAACCCAGCAGGGGCTTGACAGAAACCCCCAGAAGTCAATCAAAGAGAGCCTGGCACAGCTTCCAAAGAGATTTTGATTAGCCCCCAAGACATGAAATTCTTTGCATCGATCCCCCCGGGGGGTTTTTCACTGGGAGTCTGACTTTATTAAGGGCTGTGGGATTTAGTCAAGGAAATGAGGAAGAAATCTGCTGGGGAAAGTGTATTCCTATATATGGAAAAAGAAAAAAAAGGCTCAAGGGTTTGTTTTTCACATCCACTGGTATTGCCGTCGAGATCCACAAGCAAGAAATGGGTCTAGTCAGTGCAAATAAATCACGCCTTCAGAAATAAGTGCAGTCTAATTGAATGTATCAATAACAACTAATAATTAACGTGTGATTTAAGTTACATTAATGCCTCCGGGCTCCAGGCAGGGATTGGAGCCCCGCTGTGAAATGAAGGGTACAAACACGTATTACATGGAGCCAGGCTTTGCAGCTATTAAAAGCACCTCTTAGCTGGAAGTGGAGGTGTATATGCAGAACCAGGTGACCCAAAACCAAGGTCCTAAATCCACGATGGCGGGGAAAATCTAGAGGAATCCATCTTGCTCTTCACTTGGGTCCTTGCACAGACCACGCTGCTGCCCTGTAAAATCCACCAAGCAGGGGCGTGTGGATGCCTGTTTTGAAGAGATGCCTTAATCTAACCCAAGTCACTGGGGTATCGTGGTATGATTCAGTATTTGGTCTTACACTGGCAGTCTCCTGGGTCTGCAGGGCCTCAGAGGTTATGAATCTCTTATGCCCATTTCTCAGATGGGTAGCTGAGGCACAGGACAAGACTAAACGAGCTGCCCTAGGAAATCTGGGGCTGAGTCAAGATCAGCATCTAGACTATCTGAATCCCAGTTTAGTGCCCCCTCCATGCTCTCTTCTACCCCGCAACAGAAAAGTCTCCATTCCCACTATCCTGGGTCTTCACAGCTGGCTATTGAGTCAGATTGCCATTGCATTTGCTCGATTTTTAGCAGCTGGCAGTGGGGAATGAGGGTGGAGAAGGGTCTTTTATATATGACATCAGAAACATAGGGGGGAAATTATGCGATTCGGGCATCCAGAGATGCAGGTTGGCACCTAGTGAATATTTCCGAAGTGCCTGAGTTGCTTAGGCCTCTGACAATTTTTGCCAGGATCTTCAAGGGACAGACCTGCCAGCTAGTCCCAGAAAGATGTAGAAGGGGACCCCATGGAAATCCCTCCTCCCTGATCTCTGGGGCCATTGTCTGTGACTCTGAGCAGTTATGGCCCCTGCTTCTGCAAGCCCGTTAGTAAGGATCTGATGCAAACCCCACGTCGTTCCTCTTTTTCTAACCCCCATCTCAGCCTCAGCTCATGCCCTACACCCATCCATCCCCTCTTTCTGCCCCTCCACGTCCAGGACAGCCCCTCCTCCCCCGTTACTGAGGCACAAACCACCCCGACACACCTGCTAATTAAAGCTGTCCTAGAAGCTATAGTTTCACCTTGCTGCTTGGTTTCCCTGGTTGTCATGGTGCTCCTCCTTCAGCCAATCAGAGGGCAGGAAGACACAACATCTGCAGAAATACCTGCAGATGTTCGGGGGCGAAGGAGCCCTTTGATGACCCCTTGCTGTTTCCATCTGGTTGGCACCACTGTGGTGCCTCGATTTCTCTAGCACGTGGTAGATTTAAACCAAACCTGATCCACTCCATGCAAAGGAAGGCGTTTGGGAGGGTGGGGGGGGGGGAAAAGGTCTATTTAGCACCTCTGGGCCACGTCCCGAATGCAAGGTCCTCCAGCAGCAGCAGGCAACAGCATGGCCATTTAAATCAGAATGAGGGGATGCCATTTCGTGTGGGCACGATACAGGTGCAGGACCCCACGAGTAGCTTGATGGCTGTGTCCAAGCAAAAAGGAGGCTATTCCAGATACGAAAGTCTATCTAGCATGGTAGAAGGAAGCAGAGCAAGGCTGGGGGACTAAAAAGCCGGGCCAAAGACAGCTAAGAAAGAAGGTGCGCATCCTTAGCGGGCAGGTTGGTTAATGCATGGATAAACCATGGGGGTGTGTGGTGGGGGGGCGGTATCCTTCTCTCTTGGCCTTCAAATGAAGACTGGATGCCATTCAGCAAAAGAAACACCAGTCACACGTGTTATTGGTCTCAGAGGCCCACCCCAAACCAAGTGGCCCATCAGTGGGGGAGTGGGGGAGCACCTGGCTGAGCACACATATAACTCCCTGACCCCAGGGCTGGATTAACGCATAGGCAAACTAGGCATGTGCCTAGGGCCCTACGGGAAGCAGCGGCCCAGTTGTGCTTATTTAACATATTATAATTATTGAGTGAAAAAAGTAATATAAAGATAGTTTTAAGTAGGGGCCCATAAGTTTGTTTGCCTAGGGCCTGCTGAAGGGTTAATCCAGCCCTGCCTGGCCCAAATGACCCCATGCCCGTTACACACATGCACGCACAAGAATCAGGAGGACCGAGCTTCCTTCTTCTGTCTTCATCTCTCTCCTTGTCTGTATAACGAGACCGCGACAGCGCTGACCTGCTGGCGGTGGTAACAGTCGATTAGCTGCGTTACTGGCTAAAGCTTGTCAAGCACCAAATATTATTACAAGTGAAAGGGGGAACGATTTTCGATAGTTGCTTTGGGCGGGGGGAAGAAAATCAATCATTTTGGAGTCTGCATTTGGTTATTGATTGGGCACATAAATGTTTCATTGCATCTATTTACCTCTTCCAGAGCTGCGACTGGGGGATGGGAAAGTTTGGGGGTGGGGGCTGATCATGGGAGACAAAGCCATTGGCCTCCAGGTTTTCATTCAGATCTCACCTGTTCACAGACTCTCTTATGCCTGTTCACTGGTTTAGGAGATGGTGGTCTTCACCTTGCTCAAGTGGTAAATCACAGCCGGCATGGAAGGCACCACAATCCACAGGACATCACTGTCCTTCTTCCTTGCACCTTCTTCCATTGCTACTGGGCACGGCCAGAGTCTGCAGCTCAGAGCAGGTGCCGGCATTGATCCAAGTGTTGCCATAAGAAGCCAAAGGTCTGGGAATCAAACCTAGATGCCAGAGACTGAATGGCAAAATCCCCATTGATTTATGTGGGAGCTACAGGCCAGCTGGGAATTCAGCTGTGGGAGTTAGGGCACCTTTTGCAGACACTGAATTCATAGAATCATAGAATCATAGAAGTCGGGTCGGAAGGGACCTTGTAGATCTTGAAGTCCGACCCCCCGCCTGGGCGGGAGAAAAAACTGGACTCAAATGAGTCCAGCCAGGTAGTCATCAAGCCTCTTCTTAAAGATCCCCAGGGTAGGAGCCAGCACCACTTCCCTTGGAAGTTGGTTCCAGCTCCTAGCCGCCCTAACTGTGAAGTAGTTCTTACGGATGTCTAATCTAAACCTACTCTCTAATAATTTGTGTCCATTGTTCCTTGTCATGCCAGGG
>NW_017728993.1:24386909-24396902 GCF_001723915.1 Gavialis gangeticus | reverse complement strand
ATAAGACTGACGGGCCTATAGTTGCCCGGGTCCTCTCTCTTCCCTTTTTTGAAGATGGGGACCATGTTAGCTATCTTCCAGTCATCTGGCACCTGGCCCGAGCACCACGAGCGCTCGTAAAGCCATGCCAAGGGCTTTACGAGCTTCCAGTTCGTTTGGAAGAAAACTCCTTGCTATCTGCTGTGCAAAGAAACAAGCACATTTGGCCTTTTTCATTTTCATTAATAACCATATAAATTCAAAGTAACCAGAGATCTGCTTAACCATTCATTATACACCTACTGCATCTCCTGTATTAAGCAAAAGCTTCATTTTCATGATTACGGTTTCCTTCCCGTTAAAGAAAGAGAGAGGAGGAGGCAGCAAAGAAAAAGAAAACCACTGATTTTAATAACGGCATATCTCAAACTCGCCATTATTCAAAACCATTGTTTGCATTTGCTGTGATGGGTGGAAGATGAAGAGGATGGTGGTGGGTCCTGCAAAGGGAACATTGCTAATGATTTCGATAAATCATTTCAAATAAAAATCCTCATCTCTGCTCTCCTCCCCAAATGTCCTTTGACAGAGGGGTTGATTATGGAAGCAAAATGAATTTCAAGAATTAGCTGCTTGTCCTAATGCAACTGGACAAATTAAATTTAGAGCTACACGCGCATGGGATCAGGCTCATCTTTCATGGGGCAGGGCACAACAGTGGCCTCTGGGAACAAGAGCGAATTTAGTGGGGCAAGAGAGAGGCGTGGCCCTCGGGACATGACGGATACCAGCAATATTGGCTCTAATCCAATATCAGGCATTTATTCCATCCAGGTTTTCTAGGCTTTTGTGTTGTGTTTTGCTTTCTATCCTCTGCGAAGCTACAACTCTCGATGCTGAGCTTCTGCGTATGAACTGCCCACTACCCCACATGGCTCTTAAGGAAACACATGCACTTTGCTCAGCTGAGCTGCGGCAAGCAGGATTCATCATAGAAATCATAGAAATGAAGGGCTGGAAGGGACCTCAAAAGATCATTGAGTCCATCTTCCATGCTCTGGGCAGGGATCCTGCAGAGATCAAATGACCCCAGCAAGGTGCCTGCCCAGTCTCCTCTTGAAGACTTCCAGGGTTGAGGATGGCACCACCTCCTGTTCCAGATTTGGGTCACCTTTCCCATAAAGAAGTTCTTCCTTACATCCAACTTGAAAGCATCCTCTAATAGTTTATGGCCATTGCTCCTTGTCCTCCCCTGGGGTGCTCTAGTGAACAGTTTTGCTCCCAGCTCCTGATATTCACCCCTTACACACCAAGTCCCTGCTCAGTCGTCTCTTCCCCAGGCTGAACAGTCCCAGATCCCTTAGTCTTTCCTCCTAAGGTTTGACCTCCAGGCCCTTCATCATCCCTGTGGCCCTTCTCTGGACCCTTACAAGACTCTCCACATCTTTTTTGAAGTGCGGTGCCCAGAACTGGACACATTCCTGCAGCTGGGCTCTCGCCAGCGCCGAGTAGAGAGCAAGCTGAGAGGAAGCATCACTTCCTTAGCTTGCTCGCGGCACATCGGCTAACGCATGCCAAGATGCTATTAGCTCTGTTGACTACAGCGTTGCACCGGTGGCTCATATTCATCCCGTGATCAACCATAACCCTGAGGTCCCTTTCAGCCATCATACTGGCCACGACATCTCCTCCTAACCTATATTCATGTTGCAGGTTACTTCTCCCCAGATGTAGCACTCTGCATTTATTAAACGGCACCTGGTTCCGCTCTGCCCACCTTTCCAGCTTGTCCAGGTCTGCTTGGATCCGCAACTTATCCCCTAGCATGACTGCTTCTCCCCATAACTTAGTATCGTCCTCACGCTTGGCCAGCATGCTTTCTGCATCCTCAGCTAAATCATCAATAAAGATGTTGGACAGCCCTGGGGCCAAGATTCACTGCTTTGGACCAGACCAGCGATCCACTCTTTTGCAGAGAGAAATGCCAGCTGCCCCAAAGGGAGGTGCAATGCAGTCCAGTCCAGGCTTGAGGTTTGATACTGGGGTGGGGAGGTCTATTCCCAACCTCTGCCACTGGCTGATTGTGTCATCTTGGGCAAGTCACTTAAGCTCCTCATGCTTCTTTCATTCTATCTGTAGAAAGAGGACCAAGACGCTTAATTCTCTGTGTGAAATGAGCTGATGGAGAGTAACAGATGTCCTCACATACAGCCTACCTCTGAATAAGATAAGCACCTTGCTTGTGAAAAGGCTGAATGAACAAAAAATAATCTTTCATTGAAAAAACTTGGAAACCAGCAATAAGAAATAGCAGTTTCTGCAGTGCGCGAGGGGAAAGAGAGTGTCTACAGCCAGCAACCAGCAGGACCTCCCCAGCAGAAGCAGAAAGCTCTATGACCCTATTTCCTTGTTTATAATGTGCACCCTGATCTCCAGCAGCTGAATTTTGGGAGGAAGGCATGTCAGAAAACACGGTACAGTGCAAGCACAAAGTGTTAGCTGGGCTATTACTGCATAGAAATAATTCATTTCTTGATGTAACCACATCTCATCTAGAGTAGATCAGAGCACCTGGCATGGGATCATACTCCATCCTCATACAACGTTCCATCAGAATCAAAGGATTAAAAAAAATCCTGTTTTTATGAGAATTGCATTAAAAAAACTCAGGAGGGAGGTTCTGACAACATTGAAACATTCTGTTTTGACATCCTTTTAATGAGACATTTCAGTTTTCCATCTGGAACTGACTTTTAGCTTGGGGTTGTCCACTTGATTTGATGCATGATTGTCCCTGCTAAAATCAGAAGAAGGGATTGGGCTGGTAGGTGTGGAAGGATCAAGATGATTTCCGCACCCCACCCCCCAGCATTTTTCTTGTTGGGGGATTTTGAAATCTAGGGGCTTTGTTCTGACAGGGGGTGAAGTCAAATCCTTGAAAATCTTGAAACCTTTCATATAACAACACTTCATCCTCTGTACAGCCCTCTTCCCATCAGTGCTGAGAAAGAATAAATTTTGGTCTTTTTAAATCCTAGCAACATGTTCCTGTCCATCTGCTGGATGGCAGCCCTTGCAGACTGGCTTCTCATTGAAGGGAATCTCAGTGACACAGCTGTATTCTTAGTTTAATTAGCTTTATTTGCAGAGCTGCAGCAGTCTTGCAGCCGAGGTGGTTGATCGTATCGGAGGAGGCCTGTCTGAACTCAGCACCCATTCCCACGTAACGTCCCTGCTGAAGAAGGGGCTGTAGAGAGAGACTTGCAGAGATCAAATTCCCCCGTGCTGTTGCAGCTGCCCCACAAAGACCCCACGGTAGCAAACTGAGAGAAATGCAGCATATCCATCACATCTAAATCCTTGCTCAGACGCTGAAGAATGGAGCTGAGCTCCTGGTCCGGCTTTCAGGAGGGTCTCATCACCTCCAAGGATGGGACTGTACATACGACTGCCTCTTCTGCCCATCGGGCTAGACTCTTAGGTTGTGCTTATAGCCAGGGTATCAGAGCACCTGACACAGCTATGAATACGTTTGCAGGCCTTCTCATGAGCCCCTTTCCCCTTCTGGAGGAAGACATTTCCTGTCCATGGGAGGTCACGGGGATGCTGGTTGAGAGGAGCTCAGAGGACGATGCAAAATCTTTGCCCTTTCCTGAAGCTGGATCCTTGGTGGGAGCTGTTTGCTGAAGGAGCTGAGTCCACGGTGCCCACCGTGCAGGTGAGGTCGAGGAAGAGCCCCGTTGCTGAAGAACCAGGCTGCAGTGCTCTGCATCCATTGGAGGAGGCTGTAAGGGCAGCTCTTTCCTCTGCAAGCCCCGTGCAGTACGGTTCCCCAATGTGGAGGTCACTGGGGGCAAGAAGGATGCAGCCTGGTGGCATGTGCCAGCGAGGAAGCGTGTCATTAGAAAAACCCAAAGCAAGATGCTCTCAGGAGAAGGGGGTGCTCTGGATATAGGGAGCTCTTCTTTTTTTCAAATCACATTTTGTTTCCAGGCCAAATCAGTTCCAGGTTAAGTTCCAGTCTGTGTGGCACTACCACCGGCAACCCTCCTTCCTCCCAGATGTTCAGCCTGGGGCTGAACTCCCAAATCCATGGCAGGTATCCTACATGCAAGCGCCAAGCCCAGAGGCCTTGGGGTTCTGATGCCCCACGGTTCTGCTTTGCCCTGAGCCCAAAGGTCAAAGGAGCAAGCTGGAGAGCACTCCCCCATCACCGTGAGTTGTGTAGTCAAGATCTGGCTACACCCCCCCATAAGTTGTGTAGCATTTGCAGACTCTGGCAGGGGTCAGCCTGCCCGCCGTGCGAGGGACCGGCCTCCACCCTAGCTACACCGAGTCATTGAAGGCCGAGAAGGTGGTGGCCCCAGTTTCCCCTCCAGTCTCACCTGTCCTCCTGTACCGAAGCCACCTCCTCTCCATCCCAGACAGGCCCCTTGACTCGTTGGTGGGCACGGCTATTGGAAAGCCCCAGATCTGGGAGCCAGCTGGACAGACAGTGGGCAGTTAATGAGTTGACTCCTGCTCACATCTGCCCTCGTTAAAAACCATGCTGGCAAACCCTCCCCCCTACAAACCAAACCAAACCAAACCAAACCAAACCTTTGCTATGCTGCAGACAGACACTGCACTGGAGGGCAAGGTAGAGACACCAGTGCCATCCTGGTGACTTATTGGTGGCACTGGAGGTACCCAACAGGCAGGCTGGAGAGGGGGGAAGCAGGTAGAACAGTGAGGATGGAAATGCCTGGGCTGGCTTGAAATGGGTCTGGGAAGGGGAAAAATGAGGAATAACTTCTCTCCTTTCCCTTTGTCCATCCACGTGCTCAGCAGCCTGGCTGGGTAGGGTGTGCAGCTCAAGAGCAGACGGCAAGGAACAGGCAGGCTCCTGCCTGGTGTTGTGACTGTCCCAGTGCAGTAGTCAGTGCAGCTGTTGTTTGTGAGCTGGAAGGAGTTGTCTGCCCACAGTGGGGATACATGATCATTTCTCAGGCTCTGTCACACTCCTGGCCTCTGTCACCCATTACAATGGAAGGAGATAAGCACCCGGCTTTATCCTCCTCGTTTCCCCTGCTTGGCTAAGGTGGAATTGGCTTCACAGAACTTATTTCAGCTGCTCAGTCTCTAATTATGCCAGACAGTCGCTGCCAAAAGTGAACTGGAACAAGCCACACTGTGGCCAGCTGCAAAGCACGTGGCTCTATTACTAAGAGGGACGGAGGGCAGCAGTGGTGGAGGAAGCGAATTTGTGCATGGGTGAAAGATGTTCTATCCCCCTTGTAGGGTGGCTCAGAAAGGGATGACTCTTTATGGGAAATTCCCTTTCAAAGAGGCATTCATAGATTGCCTCGGACTTCTGGAATTCATCAGGTCCAGCCCTTCTGCCCTCCCATTCTTCCTTCCCGGTTTTTCAATGGAAAAAGCATTCTCAGTTCTGCAGACATTTTTGGTCCTCCAAAAATTTCCCCAATCCAACACCTTTTAAACATAGTTTCTATTGTTCCACAGTTAAAATCATTCCCATAGATCCATTGTGAATCTAGTTTCCATCATTTGGGTTTAATACCCTCCTGCATGTATCTCATCCCAGATGGGCCCCCTCCCTGTGAACAGTTTCCCTAGGGCAAGACAGTACGTGGCCCTCAAACCAGGGTGGCCAATACAATTCAACTAGCACGGATAGATGGTGGGCTGGATGATGTGGCCGAGGAAGAGCCCCAGAGGAGATAACTGGGTACCACACACATGGTTATTCTGCCCCAGCTGTTTGTGCAGAAGATGTCTTCTGAGGGCTGGACCCTGACAAGGGAAGGCCAAAAGGTGCCTGCTCTGCTCCCTGTCAAGTCAAGTGTGGCTCCTGAGTTTGGAGACCAGACCTGGCACGTTGGGTGGGCCCAAACCCCTGCTCTGGAGCTGCAGTAAAACACCTGAACTCCTCTGGCTCCAACAGTTGAAGACAGAGAAGTATCAAGGTGTTGGCAATCCAGTCCCCATCCCCAGAGCTCAGGCCCAGCAGTGAGCAGGAGTGAGCTGCCATAACAGGGATCCACTGGTTTCTGGCCTCAGAGGGAGTGCGGTTGGGGCCCTGACTGCTCAGGGCTTCATGCTGTGACCTCCTCTCTCTGAGCAGGACCTGGGAAGAGATGGTGAGTCCTGACCAAGTTCAGGTGGCCTGTTCTCCTTCAGCTCCCTGGAGTCAGGAAAGTGTTTCCATCAACGCAACCTGGCTTTGGAGTTGGCTTGGCTCTTGTGGCGACTCCAAAGTGGGTTTCAAGCAGAGTGGAGGTGAGAGGTCTCCGTTCCCTCCCCTCCTGCCTCCCTCCATAGCTCTAAAGGGATCCAATATTCTCCGTCACTCCCACATACAGTTGCTCTGACCCACCCAGAGGCCGTGGCCTCCTTTCACAGGCGAGCACAATTAATTCTCACGTGCATGTCAATGTGGCCAACTTCGGCATGCAACAAGTTGACTGGCCATGGGCATGCAATAAGTTGACTGGCCATGTCAACTTGTTGCACGCTGAAGTTGGCCAAGTTGACATGCACATGAGAATTGCTTGTGCAGTCAACTTGTTGCACGCCCAGCGCTTTTTGAACACTTCTGTTCTCTCCAAACTCCTGACACCTCTTGCTTTAATTTTGTGATTCCAGTCTAGAAAATAGCAACTTTTTAAAAACAAAATTTCAAAGGTGGAGTGGGAAAGAAATAGGCTCTTCTTTTATGTTTGTAAGGCTCTTCTGTGCTGCATAATTCAGGCTCTTGCAGCCAGGAAAGGTGATGTCTGTATTACAATAACAAAGGCCGTTGAAAATGTGCTGCATGAAACGCAATGCCAAGGAAGACTGCACCGTTCCCCCTCTCCCCGGTTAACAAACTACTGGTTTTGAACATGGCTGGTGGCACTAAGTGATTGATGACTTGGCTCTTCCTGTGTCATGTCATTACCATAAGACATGTCAATAGGTTGGACTGGCAGAAGGTGAGGGGAGATTGCACAGCAAACACCTCAAGGAAAGGCTGGTGCGGGGGAGAAGAGGAAGGGGAGATTGAAATCTCAGGAGGTTCAACAAGGACAAGTGCAAAGTCCTGCACTTAGGAGGGAGCAATCCCACGCACCGGTGCAGGCTGGGGGCCAACTGGCGGGGCAGCAGCTCTGCAGAAAAGGACCTGTGGGGGACAGGGGACAAGAAGCTGAACAGGAGCCAGCAGTGTGCCCTAGGTGCCAAGAAGGCTACCGGCATCCTGGGCTGCATTGGTAGGAGCGTTGCCAGCAGATTGAAGGAAATGATTCGACCCCTCTATTCTGCACTGGGGAGGCCACATCTGAAGTCCTGGGTCCAGCTGTGGGCCTCACACTACAGAAAGGATGTGGACACATTGGAGAGAGTCCAGTGGAGGGCAACAAAAATGGTTGGGGCTGGGGGACATGACTGGTGGAGAGAGGCTGAGGGAACTGGGCTTAACTAGTTTGCAGAAGAGAAGACCGAGGGGGATTGAGTAGCAGCCTTCAGCTCCCTGCAGGGGGGCTGCAAAGAGGATGGAGCTGGGCTGTTCTCAGTGGGGGCAGAGGACAGGACAAGGAGCAATGGGTTCCAGTTGCGGCAAGGGAAGTTGAGGTTGGATATTAGGAAAAACTTTCTCATGAGGAAGGTGATGAAGCACTGAAACAGGTTACCCAGAGAGGTGGTGGACTCTCCATCCTTGGAGATTTTTAAGACCCAGCTCAACAAAACCTTGGCTGGGATGATGTAGCTGGGGCTGGTCCTGCTTTGAGCAGGGGGTTGGGCTAGATGTGATCTCCTGAGGTCCCTTCAACCCTCATTTTCTATGATTTTGTGATGCTATGGTCCTGCCTTGAGCAAGAGCTGGACTAGACCTTCTCATCTAGGGATGACCTCCTTCCCTATGATACTAAGGCTCTGTGTCTGTATAGCCCCTAGCACCTCTGGTAGGTCAGACTGGCACAACCACTCTACAAACAATAAATTGTAAAGTGACATCAGGACTCAAGAATTTAAAATAGTGATTTACTAATGAGATCCCTCAGTTCATGGGAAAGAGTCATAAAAGCCATGCCCAGTTAATAGAGATTGAAGCAAATTCAAGGGATTTCAGGAACAGTCACAAAAGGGTGGGGTTGCGGTAGGATGAGGAACATCTTTAAACGACTTCATGGGTCTAGCACATCTACAGGATGACCCTGGCTCTCAATAGCTGACAGGGCTCAAGGCTCAGGAGCTGGCGTTGCACATAGATCTGGACCCCAAGCAAGCATCTGATGTGGTCCAAAGGGGCACAGAGACAGGAGCAACTGGGCAGAGTTGAGGGCACGGAGACTGAGAGTGGATGGCAGATGAAGGGTAGAAGAAGGTTACAGAGATGGGGTGGAAACCACTGTGTGGAGAGTGGCCAGGTGCTGGAAACTACAGACACAGCTGGTGTCGTGCAGGGTTTTCTGGTCATGACTACCCAATTCCCACCGTGCTGCTCATGGCCAAGGTGCTGCAGGCTGGATCCCGGCTGGGTGGGAGGAGTGGAGTGGGCTGGGACCCAGTGATCTGGTGGATCTGCATGCCACTGCTTTCTCTTGGAGTAAATCAAAATGGCATCACTGCATCCGCTAGTAGGTGCTGTAGACTCGATTGGGCAGGATGTGGCCCATGCCTTTCAGTTCAGAGTCACAGGAGAGTTGGGTTGGAAGGGATTTCTCTCTACCACTCCCATGACTGATCGCTCCGTTGACTCCCCCAGACTTTCCCATCACCTTGGAGGGAAATGCGTCCCTGCACGTGCCTCTGCTGTTTGAGACTGTGGTTTGGACCTGACCTGAGAAGGTCTTTCTTGTTCCCTCGTCTAGCCACGCAGGTGCAAAACAACAGGGATGATCCCTCTCACCTCCTGTCCGCAGATCTCAGCGCACATCACAGTTGTTGGGGAATGCAAGGATAGGGAAACTGAGGCACGGGCCCCATTCAGATCAATTCCTGTTGACATCCATGGGCTTTGGGTTGTGTGTGAGGTGCCACAGTGAGCGTCTGTGGAAGGCAGGGAGAGGACCCAGGCTTTCCAGCCTACGGGCCTGGGACTTAATCCACAGAGCCAGCCTTTCTCCACTGCAAAAGCAGAGCTTCCTCTTGAAAAGTGGGACTCAGGGAAGAAGAGGTGACAGGCTGGATTACGGCTTCATAGACTTTGCAAAGGGAAGGCCAGAGCTGCCAAGGAGAGAGAGCTCCTGTTGTGAGACCCCGGAGTTCAATCAGATGTTGATGAATGCCATAAATTAGATCCCAATCAGCCCGCGGGCCCCAGGGACACAGCCCCAGCAAACAGGCAGAGAGGGATGGGTTTAAAATATGCCCCCCTTCGTGGGGAAGCGGAGGCCTGGCTGCCTCCCAGAAATCACACCAGGCCTTTCCAGAGGAGGAAGGAATCAGGGCTTTAATTGACTCTCTGGTAAATGAATTTCATCATCTGTAATTAGCAGAGAAGCTCCTTTATTTGGAAACCGGGGGAAGTTCCTGGCATGCTGCGTTCACAGCGGCTGCTTCTCGTGGCATCGGCTTTTCAAAGTACGGGCTGAAGGTAAAGCCCTGCTGGCTTCAGGAGAGCTCTGCTAGGCTCTGATCAGAAGGGATCCTGGTTTCCCCTGATTAACCCCCCCCCCCCCATTTTTGGATTTAAGAAAAGTAACCCAAAATCCACATTTTCCCATGATTAAAATGAAATGCCACTAAGATATATAGATAGATAGGTAGATAGAAAGATAGATATTAGTGGTGTTTCATTTTAATCATGGAAAAATATCCATTTTGGTTTACTTTTTTTAATCCAAAAATTGGAGATTTTTTTCTTAATCAGAGAAAACCAGGATCTCTGCTGATCATTAGGACACTGTCTAGGGAAGCAGAAGAAGGGAGTTGGAATCAGGCTGAGAAGGACCTGGAACCTAAGGGTATTTTTACATGTGCTGCAGGACACAGTGACAGGTGCTTTAATTAGTGAGCCAGGGTAATTAA
>NW_017728993.1:24381275-24381909 GCF_001723915.1 Gavialis gangeticus | reverse complement strand
TATATAAATAAGGGAAACCCCCCTCCAATTCACCCTTCGAGGTTCTTTTTTGGGAACTCCCCGGTGCCTGAAGCCTGTAAAGCTCAGCTCAGGGACAAACTCGGGGCTTGAGCCCGTGTTCTCTCCCTGCATGACTGGGATGTGGGGGAGGCTAAGGGGGTGGAGCATCACATTTGTCTGAGCAACCCACGACCCTTTCACGAAAGGTCTCGGCGCATTCTCCGCGCTGAGATGGGGGAAGTAAGACATCATCTGCAGGAGCTCGGGGACCACTGCATCATCGTGGAACTGAAGAGCCCGTATGCCTCTCCCATTGTGATTGTGCGGAAGAAGAATGACCAACGCCGTATGTGTATTGATTACCAGACTTTGAACGCCCGGACCGTCGCTGATCAGTACACTGTGCCACAGGTGCAGGAGGCTTTGGACTATTTAGTAGGGAGCAAATGGTTTTCAGCACTAGACCTCTGCAGCGGCTACTACCAGATACCTCTGCGGGAAGAGGACAAAGAGAAGACTGCTTTTATTTGCCCCTTGGGATTCGATCAGTTTGAACGAATGCCCCAAGGGATATCCGGGGCTCCTGCCACCTTCCAGCGACTAATGGAGAAGGTGGTTGGGGATATGCACATGA
>NW_017728993.1:24371156-24376275 GCF_001723915.1 Gavialis gangeticus | reverse complement strand
GGCTGTACTGTACCAGGAACATGATGGACACCGGTGACCAGTGGCTTTTGCCAGCAGGGCATTGTCACCGAGCGAGACGCGCTACCCGGTACATAAGCTTGAATTCCTGGCCCTCAAGTGGGCTGTCACTGAGAAATTCAGGACTATCCGTATGGGACTACCTTCCAGGTGAGGACAGACAATAATCCCCTTACCTATGTGCTCACCAGCGCTAAGTTGGATGCGACCGGCCAACGCTGGATCACAGCACTAGCCAACTACACCTTCAGCCTGCACTATTGAGCGGGATGAAAGAACGTGGATGCTGATGCCCTGTCTCGACAAGTCCCCAGCATCCCTGGGAGTGTTTGGAGCCCCGAGACAGTGAAGACCATTTGCGACCTGCAGATACAAGACCCTGTGGGGACGAAGGAAAGTACTGTTTGCATGGCTGAGGTGTTGGGGTTGCCCCCTGTGGGGATCCCACAGGCCTGGGTTCAGTACACCACGCTGACTCCCTCTTTGTTGCCCCAGGTCACGGCCACAGAATGGGGACGGTGCAATAACAGGACCCAGATCTGCGAGAGGTGCTGCGTGCCTGAGATCAGGGAATACCCGCCCTGCAACCCTTAGTAATGCTACCCCAGCAGCCCACCTCCTGTTGAGGGAGTGAGAAAGTCTTTGCTTGTTTGATGGAGCGCTACATTGGGAGCTGCAGGACCCAGAAGGATGGAAATATTGGCACCTGGTCCTCCCTCAGAAGTATAAAGCCCTTGCGTTATGGGCCTTGCATGATGACTTTGAGCACAAAGGTGGAGGTGGAGCGCACCCTGGCGCTAGCCTGTGAGTGGTTCTTTTGGCCCAAAATGGCTGAAGATGTAAGGACTAAATGCTCAAACTGCAATCGGTGTGTACAGAGGAAGACCCTGCCTGCTCGAACTGCCTATCTACACACCATCCAGAGCTCAAAACCCATGGAGCTCGTGTGCATGGATTTCCTAGCCATAGAAGGGGAGGGGCACTGAAAGGGGAACGTGCTGGTTGTGACAGACCACTTCACCCGATGTGCCCAGGCCTTCCCCACGCAAGATCAAACAGCAAGAACAGTTACCAAAGTACTGTGGGAAAAGTACTTCTCCGTGTTTGGGCTTCCCGCAAGAATCCACTCCGATCAGGGGCAAGGTTTTGAGAGCCGGTTGTTGCATGAAGTACTGACAGTGACTGGCATACAGAAATCAAGGCCTACACCCTACCATCCCCAAGGGGATCCCCAACCCGAGCGCTTCAATCACACTCTCTTGAACATGCTGGGTGCTCTCCAGCAGGAACAGAAGGCCGCATGGAGCCAGCGTATCGCATACCTGGTGCATACCTACAAGTCCACTAGGAACGATGCAATGGGGGCCAGTCCGTACTTACTCATGTTTGGGGGGAGCCCCAGTTACCCATAGATTTGTGCTTTGGGGTAGAACGAGTCTACCAACAACATTTGACTCATGGTCAATATGCATACCAGCTTCGGGACCATCTCCGTCGTGCGTACCGACTGGCAGCCGAAACTGCTGGAAGAAACCAGCAATGCCATAAGCGGCTTTATGATGTTCATGTGCATGAGCAAGGGTTACAAGAAGGAGACTGGGTGCTGCTGTGAAACCTGGGGCTAACTGGGAGACACAAAATCACTGATCGGTGGTGGGCTGAACCCTATACAGTGGTGCGACAGCTGGGAGACCTCCCAGTATACGAAATCTCCCGAGTCTGGACCGGGTCGAAGTTGCATGGTCCACCGGAATGTCCTGCTGCCTATTGGCGAATTGGTGGGGCCCCCTCCGCCCGAGAGAGAGCCGTGAGAAGAGAGGCCTAGGTCTCCCCGTAGAAGGAGGCCTCACACCACCCAGCCGGCAGTTGTACCTGCAGCTCCCCGGAGGACTCGGACTCTGATGGGTGGTACCCTGCTGACTTTCACCCGAGCTTAGGACCTGCCACTCCTCAAGGCGAAGGGGAAACGGGGACTGCTGCTCGTGGGGCCCCGCCTCACCAATCTGGTAATGATTTGGCCCAGGGGTTTTGAAGGGGTAAAAGATGATTGGAGGACTTGGGATTCCCTTTCATCACCAATCAGGCCCCAGAGACTCACCCTCCCATGTCCCGATTGGCCCCTTGGGTCACCTGGAGGGGGATAAAAGGGGCAGCATGGGCTGACTCGGGGGAGAGACCAGCGAGGGACAACAAGGAGGGAGTGTCACAGAGCTGGGGCAGGAGCGGTGCCCTGGAAGAGCCTGAAAGAGCAGGACCTGCAGGCAGCAGTGGGACCCTCAGCGGTGCGGCGTGTGGCCGGCAGGAGAGGCTCCCCCGCTCCAGCAAGGATCTGAGCAGCGACCTGAGGGGTTCCCAGCTTTGCGTCCAGCTCCTCCAGCCAGAGGCCAGGTACCTCAACATGAGGCCAGGCTCTGGGAGAGTCAAAAGCCCTGGCAGGCTGGAGGAGTGCTACCAGTGGTGGTTGTGTGGCAGTGTTCCTGCCTACCACATAGGTTCAAGTCCCAGCTGGGGTGAGTGAGCTAGCAAGAAGCAAATCTTCTTGCAATGGAAAGGGGCCATTGTGTTTTCTCCCCCTCCAGGTACCAAGGCCCTATATTTCCTTGGCATCTGACATTTTGCATTTTGTGCCTTTTTATATTTCACCAACCAGTATTGTTTGTTCTGCTGTTTGTGTTTTATATTTTGTTACCCTGTTTTTGTCAATGATTGTAAGTGTCTAACCTTTGCCCCCTTGCAGCATTGTAGCGTCCACTATACCGTCTGATTTATGCCTGTTATGTTCCCAATATTAAAAGGTATATGGTTAAGTCCCCACTGGTGGTCTGGCTTTGCTCTGTAGGGGAGGAGAGTCCCTACATCTCCCACAGCACTTGTGCACCTGCTTTGATCCCTTCAATTGGAGAGGGGGTATCTCTTGGAGTACTGCCTGGGTTACATGTGCGTGTGTATGTATGGATGTACGTATGCATGTATGTATAGTGGTGTTTCATTTTAATCATGGAAAAAATAGATTTTGGGTGACAGTGGTATAGGTTGTAGCTGTATTGGTCTAAGGCAGAGCCAGGCAATTATTTTGGGCACAGGGCTGCTTACTGAGTTTTGGCAAGGCATTGAGTGTCACATGACAGGCAGCCAGGGGCAGATAAATATTAATTTTCTAAATGTTTTATTGGCTCCGCCGGCTGGATAGAATGGCCTCAGCTCCTGTATGAGTCCTTTGTGACCAGGGGTATAAATTTCAGGCCAGTGCTGGTGGATCCACAGAAGCAGGATAGCAACCACTATCTTGTCACATGCAACCACCTTGTTCTTTCCCTTCCTCCTCCTCACCTTCCCAGCTTACAAAGCCAGGAGAAACCACTGCCTGGTGCAATCTGCCTACTGCAAGCCAGATGTGTCACCCAACTGCAAACACAGCAAGTTTTTGAGGACAGAAAGAATTAAAAAGAAATAGAGAGGCCTCTGCTTTTCCTTCCCTGCAGCGATGCCCAGCCCCACAGGCTTCACTCCCAGCCCCTTGACTTGCATGCAGGTAAGCAGTGATTAAACAGTAGGTGTTGACACCTGAGCATCATTAAGAGCTGATTGCAATCAAACTGCCCTGAGAGAGGGAGCATTTCCCCTCTGATCCATCCCTTCAGCCTGTCTGGAGACATCCCTTTGCCTTCTGTAACGGAGCAAAGCGTAGCCCTGGGGCCTAGAAATTATTTTCCCTTTTCAAGTGGGAAGCTGTGATTCTGGAGACTGGGATTATGTCACGCAGGTATCAAGCCACATGCCGGACCCCCCCGGTCCATCAGGCCTGCAGGCATCAAGCGGGTGGCATTGCTCAGGCGTGATCTTGCCTCGGAGAAGGGCACAGAGCGCCAAGCAGTGATGCCAGGCTGAAGGAGACTGCATTATTCCCCTGCAAGAAGGAGTCGGAGCTGCCCAAATTGCAGTGCTGAACACCAGGCAGCACTGTGCCGCATTGGGTCTGCGAGGTCCAGGAGCAGGAGGGGGAAATCTCCCAGGAGAACCAGCCGGCAATCCTGCCTTGCCTACCACAGAGGAGAACAAGCCTGGCACTAGGAGCACCCTCTCTTGCAATCCCCCCATTAAACCTGCTCCCACGGCAGGCTTGCCTTCTGATGGGGCTATTTTCCCCAGCCTGCCTTGCTGCAGGAAGGACCGGTGCTTTAAAACAGGCAGAGACGGGCAGCTGATGGAGCTAGGCTGCAACAGCTTGCTTCTCCCTTGCCTGAAACCCCTTTAGGGCCTGCTCTGGTTTCTGCAGAAAGCTGAGGCTTATTGGCACTGAACTGGCTGGGGGGTTTGCTGGGGGAAATGGCTCTTGCTCTCAGCACATCTGCCGGCAATCAGATGTTAGCAAGCATTTGCTGAGACAGCTGCAGGCTGTTTCTCTGCTCAATCATGCCATTTGCTCTCCCTGGGCAGAGGGACTGGGTGTTAGAAAGGGCTGTGGGAGGGCGGAGAATGGGTCCCGGGCTCCGGCCTTGCTAAATCTCACCATCAAGCTGGTGGTGAACAGACAGCTTCTCCGTGAACCAGTTTGAAATGAATTAAGCTGACCGTCCCCAAGGGCTGGCAGGTGTCAGACATGGGGACTGCAGGGTAAAACAGCTCCTTCTCATCCTGGACCACTGCTAAGCTGCTGGTCGCTGTGGCCTCACGGTGCAAGGGGAGGTTGGACAGACACTGGTTGGGGATGATCTCAGCGTAGCAATGCCTGTGCTCTGCTATGGGGGGGTCTCCGGCTCCCAGAAGCAAAGCCCTGCCTTTCTGCTCCATGTGTCGGGGGGGGGGGCTTAAGCCTCCCCCAGAGGTGCTGGCTGCAGCCCAGGCTGGGGATGGGACTGGGCAGCAATTGGGATACATCTTTCCATAGGGAAACATGGAGAGATGAGAGAGGGCTGCACAGTGCCTTTCACGCACAGCCGACCTGGGCTGCTCATTTTGGCCACTTGCTTGGAGGTCATTGCCTGGAAGAGCCATGGGGATGCTCTGATGTTCAGGGCAAGGGAGGCAGAAAAAACAGCCCAACTAGATAAAAAGCTTCTGCTGCCCTTGCTTAGGTCGAGTCAGGATAGGAAGGGAGGTC
>NW_017728993.1:24365804-24366156 GCF_001723915.1 Gavialis gangeticus | reverse complement strand
ATGGGACTGGGCAGCAATTGGGATACATCTTTCCATAGGGAAACATGGAGAGATGAGAGAGGGCTGCACAGTGCCTTTCACGCACAGCCGACCTGGGCTGCTCATTTTGGCCACTTGCTTGGAGGTCATTGCCTGGAAGAGCCATGGGGATGCTCTGATGTTCAGGGCAAGGGAGGCAGAAAAAACAGCCCAACTAGATAAAAAGCTTCTGCTGCCCTTGCTTAGGTCGAGTCAGGATAGGAAGGGAGGTCTGCAAGATAAGGCACTGGCTTGGGGCACTTGGGACGCTTCGCTCTGCTACTGGCTTCCCATGTAGTTTCATAGCTGGTCGGGTCGGAAGGGACCTGAGCAG
>NW_017728993.1:24358048-24365793 GCF_001723915.1 Gavialis gangeticus | reverse complement strand
GTGAGCTGACTGAAGAATTCCTGATCTAGCTCTTCCCCGTAGTTGGGAGGTCTGTAGTCGACCCCACCGTTAAGTCTCTTTCCCTGCGACTGCCTTGTATTTTAACCCAGAGCGCTTCTGTGTCCCCTCCTCTGACTCTGTGCTACCTGGTGAGGATGTGTATTCCTCCTTAATGTAGAGGGCCATGCCCCTGCCTTTCCTCCCTGTCCTGTCCCTCCTGTACAGCCGATAGCCCGTGACGTTCACCGCCCAGTCGTGCGTTGGGTCCCACCTTGGTCAAGTCACTTCATCGCTGTGTGCTTCGGTTTCCCACCTGTAGGAAGGGAATAGCTCTTCCATGCCCCATATGTTGCATAAGGGTTTGTACATCAGTGGTCTGAGTACAGGCAGGCAGCGAGTGCTCCCACAGTCTCGTTTCCACGAGCAATTGAAATGAGCTGAATGCTACCGAAGTGTAAAATGGGCGCGTTTCTGGGCCCAGCAAGAGGCTCCTCTTGGCTTCTTTCTTCTTAATTAAATGCCACGGTTCCCTGCAACGAAGGGGCCGTCTGGAGCCAGAGCAACACGCTTCTTCTGTCTTGGTCATCTGAACACGTCTTCCCACCGCCTCCCCTGCCAGATCAAACAGGGCGTCGGGGGCTCGGCGGTGCAAGGGCCTGTAATATCGCCTTGCTTATTTGGGTGCTGAAATGAAAGGGGAAATGCAAATCCATCCGCTGCTTTGGCTTCTCCCCACGCATCCAAAATGGGTTTAATCTCCCTCCCGCTGGGCTCTTCTGCTTGAACAGTGGCCTGCTCGCTCCAGCTGCTCCTTTGGTCTTGGCTTCTCCAGCAGAAGGGGTAGGGTGAAACGTCTCCATTCCTGTCTCCATTCCCAGGGGCGAGTTTGGCCGTGGGGCGTCCCCTCGAAGTGAGGCCACGGGGGTCTGATTGCCTCCTCTGCCATTGTCCTCATCCTCATCCACCAAAATCCTTATTCCTTGTGCAAGGTGCCGCTCAGAGAGGTTGGGCAGCCCCCAGGGCCTGCCAAATACATAGCCCTCACTTATCTAGGGCATTATATCAAGAGCATCGCCATGACATCTGGGTGCATGAATTACCCCTTGTTTTTAAGATTCCTCACAGGGAATTGAGCCCCACGACACTGCACTGAGCGACGCAGATAACTATCCCCATTTTACAGACAATTGAGCAGAGGTGCAAGGAAATGGAGTCACATGCCCACCTCCCCAGGCTGGTTTGCAGTGGCTGGCAGCCAAAGACAGCAACCAAGGAGCCCTGATGTCCAGTCTGCTCTTGCAACCCCCGACTCTGCACTGCTTTTTGCTGGGGGGAATTTGATGCCAGAAAAGGCGAGTGTCCAGACCACCCTCTGGCCTCAA
Source organism: Gavialis gangeticus (assembly GCF_001723915.1). Lineage (NCBI taxonomy): Eukaryota > Metazoa > Chordata > Crocodylia > Gavialidae > Gavialis > Gavialis gangeticus. The sequence continues at coordinate 24,364,411 of NW_017728993.1, read as the reverse complement.
AAGCAAAGTGGCAGCACAGAAATTGCACGTTAGCCATGACTGCACCAGCCCTGGGTACAGTGAGGATTAGCAGGCAGCTAGAGCAAGGAGACTCCAGCGGGCCAGGAGTTGGGATTCAGATGAATACATCCCCCTTTTTCATGATTTCTTGCAAAGCATGGCTAAAGGATGCAGGTGCACATAGTTTTCTCAAGCGGATATTTCAGTGAGCAAACCTACCAGGGAGCAGAAAGCGGAGCAGCAAATCAGAGAGGGAGCACAAGGGAGGAAGCAAAAAGCAGAGCAGCATCCAGGGCAGCATCTATCCCACTGCTGCCTTTTCTCTGCCCCTTTTCCCTTTCTTTCCCTGACTTTGTTCAGGCCGGCGGCAGAGCGCGCACTCGTGTGCTCCTGTGCGCGTGGCTTTGGCTCAAACAGCCCCCAAAATAAACACGGCTTAAAATCTAGAATAAATACTAGTAACTTTAAGCACAAGGCAAGAATGGCTACAGATACATGCTGAAAGTATTTCAAGGGAACCAAAACCATTAACAAGAAAGTGGTTACACAAAAAGCGTAAGGGCTGGACGTATCTCCTTCCATCTTCAACGCGAGGTTCAATTACAGCCCACTGGGGTTTTCTCGATCTGCCAGTTAATTAATAAAATCTGCATCGCAGATGAGTTTCATTTACATAAGAGCTGGAGAAGGCATTGCCTCCCCTTTCGTTAACGGTGGCGAATATGCAAATGCAAGATTAACTAATGATTGCTCCCGGTGCTGATATTTCAGAAGAAAAAGACATCCTCAGGGTGTCTGGTTTGTCATCGTGATCTTGCAGGGGAGAGGCAGGGACAAAGCCAAGCCTGGTTCTCTTCAGCTGGCCTAAGAAGTGCTAAGATCTGGGGCCGGTGCCATAGGAGGGATGAGGGGAAGTCGACAGGTGGAAATCGGTGCTGCTAGATGTGGTGGAAACGGGGTCGATGCGTCTCGGAGCCAGACGATCGTAGAAAAGCAGGGCTGGCGCGGCCCTGCCCAAAGCAAGGATCAGCTTTGACTAAACCATCCAATAGGTGTAAAACCCAGCGGGTTCCCCCTTTTTCAGACTCAAGACGCCCCTCAACAGACTCAAAGCCCCCAGCAGAAAATGCCAGCTCTTAGTTTTCACTCGTTTTTTGACGACAGAAAAACACCAGGGCCGTTCTCCTGCTGCAAACAGCTCACGGGGACCGCGGCAGGCTGGGTTTTTGAATGCTAATGAATTCCTGTTTGCAAGCTCTGGGTTTATCAGGGCTGCACACGCAACAGGGCTAACCCTGTGTGCCATCCTTGGGAGGATCTGCAGGCACGTGCTAGCCCAGTTGAGCAGCACTGTCTGAAGCTGCATGGACAACCCCATCCGGGGCGCCCCAAAACTGAGGACAGCTTTTAATGCACCACAGGTAAAGCAGGGGGACGAGAGCCCTGCCCATGTCCTGCCATGGAGGAGTTGGTTAGATGCAGATCCCAGGCAGAGGATGGTGCCCTGTGCTAAAACCCTCACTTGTCCTTGCCCATCTGACCATGGGGGGGAAATCCCTTCCTGGCCCCAGATGTGTGGTGTAAGGTATTTACTGGGGTCTGAGGAGGCCTGAGGACCCTTCAGACTTGTGCCGACAAGAAACATGGGTGGGAGGGGGGCTACACGGCCAGTTCGAGGGCCGCAGAGACCAGACTCTGCTGGGGGAGGACGTCGGGAGCGGCGTGGGGAAGGAACCTGGCTGCTTAATCAAGGCCCCAAGCGGCACAGGGCTAATCAGAGCTAATCAGGGAGAATCCAACATGCTGCTGATTACAATAGGGGGCTGCACCGATGGCACGGTAAACCCGAGGAGCCTCCCACCGAGTCCCCGGCGCCAGGAGTTTTATCTGTCAGGCCCGAGGGCTTGGAGGAGGCAAAGCCATCTTGCTCCTTTCAGTGCTTCTAGCTGGGGACCGGCTGCAGCACGGAGCAATGCGTCCCGACCCCTTGGCGACAGCAGTTTATGCCTGAAGGGCCAGATCCTGCCTGGTGCTCAATGCTTTCTCCCCCCAGCAAAAGCCCATGTACTTTAAAGGGTTGTTGTAGCCGTGTGGGTCTAAGGACATGGGCAGATGAGGCTCTTTGGGTAAATGTGACATCTTTTTTTAGACCAACTAAATAGTTGGAAAAATTGTTCTTTGCAAGTTTTCGGGTAGAAACACCTTTCTTCAGGCATGGATTTTAAAGGCATTGGTGCTGCTGACTTTGCTAGATTGGGCTTCCTATAGCCTGTGCCTTACTTCCCCTTGGCATGGCAGCTTCTGTAGGTGTGCAAAGGCTGCGTGTTCGAATCCAGCTTGATTCAACCCATCCCTGATGCCAGTGGCATCAGAAAGGCACCAAGCCAATAGCTTTCGGTTGCAGCTCTGCCACGCCGTTAGCAGCAAGGACCCGGGTTTCCTTTTGCAAGCCTCGAAGCCAGCAGGGTATCTGGACGGCTCCGGATTCAGAGCTCAGGACCTCTCGTGTGAGAAGGGCCGACGCCAGCGCCTCCAAGGGGGACCGTAGCCCTGGGGTGTGTGCTGCGTGATGGGGCGAGGAGATCGTTCGGGGGTGACCGGGCCTCGGAGATTGTATTGAGTTAGAGCAGAAAGGTGCAGAGCTGTTGGGAACGGGACCACTGCGGAGGCTGGAGTGGGCTTAAATGCGGAAACATGAAGGGGAGGAGATGCTACCATGCAATTGAGACCCAAAAAAGACAAGGAGGTGGGGAATTTGATGTATTTCAAGGGGCAGGCCAAAGTGGTCAGACCAGTGGTCCATGCAGCCCCGTATTTTGTCCCTGACAGTGGCAGAGGGATATTCCTATAGTGATCTACCTCCTATTTGATACCTCTCTGGCATCACCCATTATTTAGCGATGCCAGAGGAAACACCTCCCACCGTTGTGTTCCACAGCCATTAATACTGACTGAAGTCCTGGCCTCTTTCCATACTGAAGTCGTAGCTTTTTTTAGTACGGCAGCTGCGTCAGGCCCCTGATCACGCTGGTTGCCCTTCTCTGAGCCTTTTCTAACTCTACTGCATCCTTTTTGAGATGTCATAGGATCAATGGGAAATAACTCATCAGAAAAAGCCACCTGAGAGACGAGGGCATTCAGCTCCGAAATCTTCCTTCTGCGGGGAACTCCCCCAGTGCCTCGGGAGCCTGACTTTATCCTGAGCCTGACTCATGCAGCGGTGAGTTTACTGCCGGGAGCAACCTGCCAGCTCTTTTCCATCACTCAGATGCGGATGAGCTCCCTGGCCTTTTGCCATCACCTGCTGCCACCTGCAAAGGTGAAACGTGCAGCCATGATGTGCTTGTGGGGCATGGCGGGGAGGACGTGATTTTCTCTGAGAGGAATCCAGGTCTGTGCTGCCAAGATGTGGTTGGGGTGGGAGGCGGTGGCCATCTCTCTGCTGCCGACGTGCAACTCTGCTGCTGCAAAAAGCTCGGAAAAACCCAACTGGTCAGTGGTTTTAACACTGCGGGTCGTTGTTTTAAATCGTTGGTTCCTCTTGTGCAAACCTCACAGTGCTAATATTGTGTAGCACCCCACAGCACCCTTGGAAGGATCTCCAGGCACGCCAGGGAGCTGTAGTGCCCTGGTTGGGAATCCCTGGCTTCCTAGCCAGTACCTCAGAAACTCACCATCTCCATGCAAAATGGGTCATAGCCCTGCAGACCCTCTGGGGATCGGGGCTGGGTAGCAGAGGCCAAGTGAGGTGTGTCCCTTTCCAAGGATGCTTGTCTAGCTAAGCATATAGGAACATGCAAGGTTAGGCAAGACTCTTGCATGCATCTCCATTGCTTTCAAATCTCTTTTCTCTCTACTGCTCAATAAGGGGTTGTCTGTTGCTTGCTAGGGCTCAGGTCACAGTCTCCTGATGGGCCTCGGGGAGAGGCCCTTACTGGCTAGCCAAGCTCGGACCAGCTAGCAGAAAGCTGTCTGGGGAACAGGCTGCCTTGCTGTGCCCTTGGCCTGCCTGGACCTCTGACCTGACTCCATGCCTTGAACCTCTGGCTTGCACCCTCTTGTTCCTGATTGCTCTTCTTCTTGTCTTGGACCTCCTGGTTTGGCCGATGGCTTGCACTCATCATAGCCCTTGGCTTGATATCTTGGACTAGGACTGAGTAACCCCCTGACCTAGCACGATCCACTCATGCCCTGGTCTCCCCTTCCACGCTGTTGCTATTTCTTTGTACCGGGCTAACGGCTACAAGCTTGTAAGGGCTTTTTGCTGTCTGGCCTCCTCCTGCTCCTGTTCTTTGCAAGGATTTATGTACCTGGAGGGTAGATAAATCCTCAGGCGTCAATGGGTACCTGCTCAGGTCGTCACTTGTGCTCTTGTGCATATGCCTCTGTCTCCTCCCTTCACCCTCGACTGTGGTTCGTGCCTTCCCACTCATTGTGCTGCTTGGCACCATTAGTTTCAGCTGGCCGCTTGAAGTCACCTCTGAGGTGGCCTCACTGGGGCCCATCGAGCCAACCCAAGTCACAGCGTTATCTCTGGCCGTGCTAGGGTTTGGCTGTGTTGGCTTGCAGGAGGGATTTAGTCTTATTTCTCACGCCAAGCCGCTGCTTTTAGCATCCCCTGTGATCCCTGCCAACTGTCACAACAAAGGGAGGGCATGGTAGCGGCAATGGTTATCGCCACGCCGCAGCATTTAGAAGAGAGCATGCAGTGCAAGGCAGCTCAGGATGCATCAGCAAACAAAAGGTAGGGGTGGCCAGAGAAGGTTAAACAATGCACACAGATATAGGATCGTAGGGAAGTGGGGCTGGAAGGGACCTCAGAGGGCATTTAATCCAGCCTCCAGCTCAAGGCAGGGTCATCCCTGATGAGACTGTCCCAGTCGAGTGGTTGTCCAACCTGCTGTTGAAAAGGGACCTGGGGTAGCAGGCATGGGCCAAACCTCTACTGTGCAAGATGCTGGATAAACACCCAGCAAAAAGCTGGCCTTTGTCCCAAAAAGCTTCCAGCCTGAGACAGAAGCTGCTACAAATGGGTAGAGATGGACGTGCCAACAAATCATGCTGCCATTCGGATCAGATGCTCCCGTGTGCTCTGCACTTAGCACAGCAGCGGGGGGAGTTTCGAGGAGGAAGCTGAAGGAAGATACGTGCGAGTTTGGGGAATATTTCCAGCTTAGCTTTGCTCCTGGTTTCCCTTGTCCAAAAGTCCTCCCGAGCACCACCCATTGCTACAAGGCACCTTCATCCCCACGCAGCCCTACTCCTGTCCACGTAGATGTTTGGTCTATAAAAAAAAACCCCATGGAAAATAGAAAAAAACCATGGAAATGTCCTTGAATCTACCACATGAGAACGCACCGCTCCTGGTTGCATTTAACTTTATGACCTGACTCTTGAAAGCTTACATTAGCAAAATGGATGGGGAGAAAGGAGAGTTGCCATATGCGTGGGTGATTGGTAATTAATTATGCCTCAAATGCAAGTGCGGGGAGGTGGAAGGAGGGGGACAGGGTGCTGGGCTGGACGGATGGGATACAGCAGGGCACCTGGAAGGGAATCTTAATTAAGGCTGGAAGGACTCGAGGCGAGTGTCAGGGAGCACATTTCTGTTGGCACCTCTCTAGGCTGGGTGACCATATGTCTTGGTTTGGCTGGGACAGTCCTGGATTTCAGAGGCTGGTCCTGGCTGACCAGTAAAAATTAAAGCAAGCGTCCAGGTGCAGGGCACAGTCTGGCAGGGAGGCAGAGCAGTAGGAGTTGTGAACTAGGAAGCCCTAGCAGACAGCAAAATTGCCCTAACATCGGTTAGCTTGATTAGTGCATGGTCATTAAAAAGGGCAGGCTGACTCTATCATGCCTCCAATGGGAGGATCTCGGCCTCACAATTGATGGTGATGGGGGATTGCTTTCAGGCTTTCTGCCGAGCTTCTACAGGCGTACCGGTATGTCACCCAACACGCACACGGTCACCACCGCGGGTGTGAACGGTCCTGCTGGGACCAAACCCGAAGACCCCTGCTAGAGGGTCATGCCCCTGTGCTCAGGTTCAGACCGATGCCAGATTTGGGGTCTAGAAGGAATTTTACTCTGGTCAGTTTGGTATGGACTGGGGGTGGGGGGCTGCCTTCCTCTGTAGCGGGGGCCAGGTCCTTTTCCTGGGATCTTGTGAGCCTTTCTTAAAAACCTTTGCAGCAGCAGGACGTTGGCTGCTGTGGTCCCCCCGCCTTACCTGTGGCAGGGTTGGGGGGTGTGTTGTGCCGCATTAGGGTTTGCTGTGCATTGTTGCTGATAGGTTAGACAATGGATTTGTTTAGGACGGTCTGAGTAGGGCTGATCCTGCCGCAGACAGTGGGTCGCACTAGA
>NW_017728993.1:24327313-24353048 GCF_001723915.1 Gavialis gangeticus | reverse complement strand
GGCAGGTTTGGGTGGTGTGTTGTGCCGCATTAGGGTTTGCTGTGCATTGTTGCTGATAGGTTAGACAATGGATTTGTTTAGGACGGTCTGAGTAGGGCTGATCCTGCCGCAGACAGTGGGTCGCACTAGAAAACCTCCCTTCCAGGCCAACTTCTGTATGATTCAATGATCACAGAAGGCTCCAAGGAGCTTCCCGTCTAAGTCGGCCACAAGAGATGAATGATGAGGAGGACAGAGAAGCCAAGTGGCGAAACCGTTCAGCCTTCATCTCAGCCTACGCAGGGTGAAATTCTTGCATGTGTGACAGCAAAAAAAGAGAGTTGCAAGGCAGGAGTTCCCTTTTCAAACTGGCAGATACATTTTTGACAGGGGAAAAATAACAGTATAAGCTTCTTGAGGGTAACGTCTCTAGCTTTTGAGGTACTTCGTTAAGCACAGTCCAGAACCCAGAAGAGAAGTGAAATGAAAATCCTCGGCATTTTCTGCAGCAGCAGTTTTCAACCTTTTTTTTTTACATTTGTGGACCCCTAAAAAAACGTTGAATGGAGGTGCAGACCCCTTTGGAAATGTCAAATAGAAGTGCAGACCCCTTTGAATTGTAAGTGTGGCTCTTCACATACTTTTGATTGATCCTAGTCATCTTTTGCGGACCCCTTAGGCACAGTCTGCGGACCCTCGGGGGTCTGCGGACCACAGGTTGAAAACCACTGCTCTCCAGTATTTCTTCCCAGGGTGCAGAATTGATCTCTCCCGTGGGCAACAATTCTGCTAGGAGCTGATGCCCTCTTCTGCAATATGTCAGCGCTGATGAGCAGAACCAGATTGAAATGTTTTGTTCGGCCCTTTTATATTTCAAGAAGAATGGATTTTTACCAAAATGGACATTACTGCGGGATGCGTCTGACTTCAAAGGTTTTAATGAGATTTTCATTGAAGGGGGAATGAAGGGATGATAACTCTTTTGGCTTTCAGTGGCACGAAACTGCTTTTTTCATGACAATCCAAAAACTTTAGGAGGGATAGATCTAAGAGCACCGTTTTCCTGGAATGCTTTTGTGGGAAGAGACTTCCTAACCAGCTGTCCTGATGAAGGAAGCTAATTGCCTCTGACAGCGTGCCATAATGGGAAGTACTTAGAAATTAGACTCTCTCCAGGGTTTTCCTCTAAGGACAGCATCAGAGTTAGTCATAGAAACTTAGAAAATAAAGTTTTTGCTGCATACTCTCGCGGGTTGAAAGAACGGAGTGATCAGGATGTACGGGGCAACGGAAAGCCTATCTTACCTGAGAGGTCTGCAGGAGTTTGGCCTCACAAAACAAAGCTGCGTTGCTGTCTAAAGGCACATCTGGCAGGCCAACCCCAGCGAGGGAAAAGCTGATAAAAGATGACATTGGCCAAGAACAAGGAGGTACCGAATGACTATGAAAAAACAGAGTCCGAACATGACCAGGAGGTTTCTAACCATCGCACGGGACAACAACAGCCACATTTGCTTGAAGACCGCTTGGTGAGGTGTTAGCACATAGGACATGCCCTCTGAATAAGTGTTTCCAGGGTCTTATGTGCCACGGCACCAGCTCAGCCTGGGTTGAAGCCTCCAGCCACATGAAGCAGGGTGGAGCGCTATCATCACCATCCTTCCCTCTCCCTCTCCCCTGCTCTGCGAGCAGCTACTGCTAGTTCAGCAGCAGCCGTGAGAGGGTTAAACCTGGAACTGCTGGCCCTGGAGCTGATAACAGTGCTCCTTCCCTGTCCATGCCTCCTGCTCCTTCCCCGCTCCGTGCCTCGCTCTCCTTGCCTGTCCATGCCTCGCTCTCCTTGCCTGTCCATGCCTCCTGCTCCTTCCCCGCTCCATGCCTTGCTCTCCTTCCCCGTCCATGCCTCCTGCTCCTTCCCCGCTCCGTGCCTCGCTCTCCTTGCCTGTCCATGCCTCGCTCTCCTTGCCTGTCCATGCCTCCTGCTCCTTCCCCGCTCCATGCCTTGCTCTCCTTCCCCGTCCATGCCTCCTGCTCCTTCCCCGCTCCGTGCCTCGCTCTCCTTGCCTGTCCATGCCTCGCTCTCCTTGCCTGTCCATGCCTCCTGCTCCTTCCCCGCTCCATGCCTTGCTCTCCTTCCCCGTCCATGCCTCCTGCTCCTTCCCCGCTCCGTGCCTCGCTCTCCTTGCCTGTCCATGCCTCGCTCTCCTTGCCTGTCCATGCCTCCTGCTCCTTCCCCGCTCCATGCCTTGCTCTCCTTCCCCGTCCATGCCTCCTGCTCCTTCCCCGCTCCGTGCCTCGCTCTCCTTCCCTGTCCATGCCTCCTGCTCCTTCCCTGTCCATGCCTCGCTCTCCTTCCCCGTCCATGCCTCCTGCTCCTTCCCTGTCCATGCCTCGCTCTCCTTGCCTGTCCATGCCTCCTGCTCCTTCCCTGTCCATGCCTCTTGCTCCTTGCCTGTCCATGCCTCGCTCTCCTTGCCTGTTCATGCCTTGCTGTCCTTCCCTGTCCATGCCTCGCTGTCCTCCTCTGGTCCGTGCCTCCAGAGGGTTCAGTCCTCGATAGGCCAAAGCTGAGCACCGCTTCCATCCTGGCATGGAAATCAGCTTCTTCACTAAAGACACACCCCTGCTTTTGGGTGGCATGTGATACATCAGTAAATGCGGTATGTGATGTATAGCCAACGCTTTCCATTTGGTCCCCAAAACCATTTTCCAGCCCTGCTAATAATAGCATCAGTGGCTGCATGAGTCCAGCTGCTGTTTGGGCTCCCAACGAAGGGGCTCTGCTAATGGAGCATCGTGCCCAGACAGCAGAGCGACACATTGGTAGCAGCATGTGGCATTCTGGGAAGTCAGTGCTGCCCCAAGGCCAGGTGCATTCTGGGTAATATCCCCTTAAGCACTACCCAGCCCTTATCTCTTGTCTGAGCTGATCTTCAATAGTGCACAGACAAACCGGCGTCAAACGCAGCCAGTGTATATGCAGCATCCGTCTCCCTTGTAACCCCTCTTCCCATCCCTCCGTGAAGCTTGGTGTGCCATGATCCCATGCTAGGTCTGTCCACTCTCATTTGGACTGTATACTCCCAGGGCAGGCACCTCATCCTCGTGAATTACAGCCGAGCCCTGTGCACCCAGACAGGACAATGCACTCTAAATAAATCAGAAGAAGGCCTATAAAAAGCTGCTTGGTTTGCTTCCTCTTGACTGGCTTGAGAAAGCAACTGCATGCAAACCAGAGCCTTGGGTTTGCTTTGAAATAAGCAGCTGTACATGCAGAAGAAATTACACTGATCCTCTGTAGGATGCAGTTCTTCAACAGCGCGCCTCATCTTCCAAAGGCTTCCTCAACAGTGATTAACCCACGCAGCCCCATGGTGGAGGAGGGAAATGCTATTATCGCTTTTATTCTGCTGGTGGGAAAATGGATTCATGGAGAGTCCAAGAGTCCCATCTTGCGAGGAAATGGACAGGCGGACTCGGTGCTGGCCGTAGGCAGAGAGCTGGGCGTCATGATGCTTGGAGCTGTATGGACCCAGAGTAAGATGGGGAAACTGCAAAGGAAAGGAGAAAGGCGTGGAGAAAGGAAGTGCCTCACCTAAGGCTGAAACTGGAATTCAGGTCTCGTTAATCCTGGATCTGGGCCCAGTTGCGCAGGCCTTACTACCTTCCCTTTCCTCCTCTCCACCACCACAAAGCTCGTTCCCAATGCAGAATGGTCCAAAGCACCTCCCACAGAGCCAGTCAGTGCAGGCTCACCCCCTCACCCCGTCAGGCCCCTGGATCCTAAAAGCTCTGTAATTACCGAGGCTCGTTAAGTCCTCCTTAGTGACAGGGAGCCTGTCCACTTCTCCGCTTGATTGAGAGCTGCTCTAACAGGAACGTTAATTATACCCATTAGCGGAGCTGGGCAGGAGACTTCCCAGACACAGCTTTGAGCACTTTGACATTGACAGCTTGGGAAAAAAAAACAACCCACCTTTGCTGAGATGATAAAACAACTTCCACTTTGATTCTTGAGAGCCTGAGACTCCAGTGGCTGCATCTCCTCACCTTCCCACCCATGGGAAGAGCTGTCCTGTCCCATCTCTTCTGGGACTGTCTCTTGCAGTAACTACAGCTGTGGCTCATTAGGAAGCAATTAGTGGTCTAGGCTGTGCCTGTTGATCAGCTTGGAGCTGCGTGGGATTGTGGAGATGCATGAAACCAACTCCCTTCAAATCCCCCATGCGAAGCGCAGAGCAGGGCACAGCAGGTAGGTCCATGAGGAACCCTCCTGCGACAGCTTGAAGGCTTGTGACACTGACAGTGCAGCCTCTAGGACATAGTGCTGGCCTGGGAGCTGGAGAGGCTGGCTTCAGTTCCCAACTGCATCCCCAGTGTAGTGATAGAAGGCATAATTTAGTGATGCTCCCTAGCAGAAGACTACAGAAGTTGGGAATTAGGAGATGGTCCCTTAACTGTGGTCACTCAGAGACAGACAAAGGGGCTGCAGAGGCGGCCTACTGCTCCACAAGAGAGTTTGGTCTCGTTAGTTCCTCTCATTCACATGCGCCTGCGCTTATTGAACCCCGGGAGCCCTACAACCAGGGCAGCTCCCTGACAGGACCGTGGCGCCGAGCTCACGAGAGTTATAGGCGGAGCAGTGGATCCTAGCCATGATGCTGCCCAGGCCTCACCCCCAGATCGCTACGCAGCAAAGCAGGCTCAGGAATTGCAGGCAATGGCTAATGAAAGCTCCTAGACACCTGCAACTGTTTGTGGGCCTGGAAAAGTGACTCGGGTAGGGGCCAGCAAGCTTATTCATAGTTTCATAGTTGTTAGGGGCTGGAAGGGGCCTTACAGATCATCAGGTCCAGCCCCCCTGCACTTGGGCTGGAAAGACTGCTGGGGTCAGATGACCCCAGCAAGGTGGGCATCAAGGTGGGTGTCCTATGTCTGCACCTCCTGATGGCCACGGGGAAGGACAGTTTGAGCTGCTGTAGTTTCTTGGGTGGTGGTTAACTGGCTGACAGGCTGATTGGGGCAATTCCACCCCTGCTACTCTTGAGAGCCCCGTAATGATGCGTGTGCTAATTGCCCTGGGGAAGCAGGACACCTCCTCCTCCCGCAGGGCTCTTTTATGGGGTATGAACCTGCTGCTGGCTTGGAAAAATAGCAGCTTCAACAGGTCCTTTGCCTCTTGCTGCTTCCTTGACGCCCTGGGCCTTCTTTCCAGCAACCGTCTTCCCTGAGCTGTTGGCTGGAAATGCATTGGCAAAGACGACCCCGTGGGCTTATGCCTAAATCTCGTTGCAACCTCTTGTGCTCTTGGAACGACTGGGCCGGACAGAGGTTGGCTTCCGGCCACAAACTTGTCTTCAAGCCTCTTTGGAGCCCCTCTGTCCCTGGTGCAAACACCGTTTCTCTGTTCGCTCGGACATAAAGCCAAGCTTCGAGCCCGTTGCAATGACTCCGGTGTCAAAGCCACGCAGTGTAAATGGCGTTCGGGCCCCTATGGCGCTGTGCCGAGCAGTAACGCTCCGTCTCGCAAGCCAGCTGAGTGATCATAATGCTGGCGCGGCTGTTTCGTCTCCGTGAAGCCATGCCCAGACAGGTATTCAAGGTGCCAGGTCATGCCCAAGCTGGTTGAGGAAGGATGGACCCGTGGCTTAAATGCAATGGATATGCAGGGCCGGTCCTGGTTGGGGGCCAGCAATTGTCTGTCATGTAGTTTTCTACTCCGGATCTCACTGCGTCACAGGACGTGCCCTCGCTGCTATGCCAATGCAAATACCGAATTGTTCCTTTGTGAGACCCGCTAACGGACGTCACCGTGGGTTGGTGATCCCGCAAGCCAGGACTGTCAGTACCTGGAGCAGCGACTCGAGGAATAGTTCATTTAAGAGCGCTTTCCTTTGAAGTCCATAAGAACATTTGTACTTACACTTGTTATTGTTGGGGTTAATTACATACCTGCTTCTGGCACTATATTTTACTCAATCTTTTAGTGTAGCTGCCATGTTTTTGCGTATCGATAGGTCAGTGCTATGCTGAATAAAGCAATTAATTATAACTCCTTTCCTGCCTTTGACCTACCGATTGCAAAGTCCATTATAAAGAGGGACGAGTTAATCTTCCGGTGACATCGGTATTGTCCTTATTTTAACAAACGGAGAGATGGATTTACCGCTACGGGCCTTTGATGCATCATGTTCTTGGCAGCGATGTCTTTCTACGCCTGGGAAAAGAGCACTGTCCACACACGCGTGTCTTTGTTCTGATTTCCCCAGGGGGTGTTCAGGCTCCACAATAGCCTTTTAGCAGGGGTCCCTGTGCAGCCCTCAGTGAGACCAGGCGACCTTTCCGTTCCTTTATCAAAGCGCCTGAAAGGCAGCTCTCCAAGCCGACAAAGCAATCATAAATATGCAGCTGATTTGCATGCAGGGCTCTCATCAGCGAGAGGTCAGGCAAATTAGGGCAGATCAATTTGCTCTCCTCAGCTCTTGTGGAGTTTGCCAATTAACTGGGGACGGGCAAGTGTAAAGGGTCGGCAAGAAACAGCAATCGTTGAAGTCCTATGCAGCCCGATTGCACCTCTTCTGGGTCTTGCTGAATGAGTGAGGGGCTATCAGCAACCCCTTCCCTGCTCCTCCAGGGTTTCAGCAGATCCACACCATACAGCCAAGTGTCCTTTTGTGCCGCCCTGACAGGCAGATGTCTTTGTCTCTAGGCCGTTTCATCATTCCCAAAGGTCCTTTCAAGGTGAGCTAGCAGCCCAGTTTGAAGACCTGGGAGTAGATATCCTGGTTGCAGACTTGGCTCTGGACCATTTGGACCTGTTCCCATCCCTCTTCAAGCTGGGAGATGCAGTGGGTGGTGTTACCCACCCGGTCCCTCCCAGCAGAAACCTAGAATTACCCCAGGGTTGTGCAAAGGAGAAAACCCAATGGAGACCCGTGGCATTTTCCCTTGCAAACAGGAGGCGTGAAAGCCATTGGTTCCAATGCCCGAGGGAAATTTGGGAGGTTGCACCCATGAGAAGTGGAGCTCAGGCAGGGACAGGGATGCATGGTGTTAGGAGAAGGCTTCTGCTTTTATCCTCCATGGGGGGAGAACAAGGGAGCTTTGGACTGGGGGTCAATGAAGGCACAAGGCTCACAGCGCTCGGGCAGGCAACACTTGCACATGCTTCCTCAACCCGTAACCTTGTACCCCCGGGCAGTGGGGACCCTCCGTGAGCTCCTATCCATCTTCCAGGACATGTCTTCTGGAGGGAGGCTACCTCTTCCCAAGGGACCCTTTCCCTGCCAGGTTTGACAGACCCTGGGGGGCAGCAAGACAGAGATGATCACAGGCACGTGCATCCTTGAACCGGGAGAAATCCACCCCGTCGCTGCAGCTCTCACGGCTTGTCATACTCAGCATTGCCCAGAGACGATGACAGATCCTAGGTGGAATAAATGAATATAAAGCACAAGCCTATGCTTGTAGTGCGGGGGGATAATGCTTTGGAATAAAAGAGCGAAAACCTAGATACTCTTACCGGAGCCAGGCCAGAGAAATAGTAAACGGAGAGGAACATAATTAATAACTTCTGTTCCACGGCTGTGAATTTTTGCTATATTTTGGAGATTATTTTACCAGCGTGAAAGAAAAAAGAAGGCTTTTGGAGGGGCGGGGAAGGGAGATAAAGGTTCCTGAAGGTTAATGACCTTTTAATAAGAACTATAGACAGGGCTTCGATAGCAGAAGAATGAGTTAATTTACTGGCTGCCCCACTTCATATGGAAAGAAGAGATAATAAATCGGAGCTGGTCATGCTGGCTTCCCTGAGCCACGGCAGGACGGTCGGTGGGGAGGGGAGGCACATCTAGGGAAGGAGATGGGTTTAAATGTTTTATCTGAATGCTCTTTTGCCCTAGTATTATCTCCGTTTTTAAAAGGAAGAGCCTGATAGCCACCACCATTTCTACCAGGCTTTTATGCTCAAGGATTTTCACATCCTATTTACAACGTGGTTCCTTCTGCCTGACCTAAGTGAAATGCAGCCAGCTCTGGGGTGGGGTGGGCAGGCTGATAGAGAGGAGGGGAATGGTTTTACCATTAAAGAGACCAGAGCGGGAGGTTGGAAGACCTGAGCTGAGGGCAGGGTAATGAAAATGGTTTGGGGGCCTGGGGTTCAGGACTGATGAGGAGAGGCTGAGGGAATGGGCTGATTGAGACTGCAGAAGAGAAGACCGAGGGGGATTGAATAGCAGCCTTCACCTCCCTGCAGGGGGGCTGCAAAGAGGACAGAGCTGGGCTGTTCTCAGTGGGGGCGGATGGCAGGACAAGGAGCAATGGGCTCAGGCTGCAGCAAGGGAAGTTGAGGTTGGATATTAGGAAGAATTGTCTCACGAGGAGGGTAGTAAAACAGGTTATCCAGAGAGGTGGTGGAGTCTCCATGCTTGGAGGTTTTGAAGACCTGGGTAGATAAAGCCATGTCTGGGATGATGGATTTGGGGCTGGTCCTGCTTGGAGCAGGGGGTTGGACTGGAAGTGACTCCTGTGGTCTCTTCCCACCTTCCTTTCTAGGATCCTATGATCTATGAATTTCCATTTCTCCGACTTGAGCAAGTCACCCAGGACTTAGGTTTTCAAGTACACCCGGTTGGGTATAGTTCAAATAGGTCTGTTCCCATGTAGACAGCTGAAAAAAAAGAGTTGGATTTTAAAAGGGCCTAAGCACACAGCAACTCCCAATGCGATGCGACAGGGTGATTTCTTTCCAGTTTTCCTCTGTGGTAAGGAGAGGGCCTGTCGCGGCACATCCAGCATAGTCATTCTGCCACGTAAATAATGTCACCGTGCCTTTTCACCAGGTAACTTTACCCTGAAGTCAAGTGATTGACCCTGTAGCTGGGCTGTGCTTTGTGTGCCTGCTCTTACTGTATAACACAGTCAGTTTACTCTGTAGTGAACACATCTTGTGTCCGCATCCTAAATCTCCCTGGGCATTGGATGGGGAACGTGGGTGTGTAACCCGTGTTCCCTCCTGAAGGGCAACTGCCCTGATAAAAGAGCCACTTGTTCTCGTTGCAAACCATTTGTTCTTTGTGCTTTGGAGCGCAAAGGGACAGGGATAAATAAACCCACCCAAAAAACAGTGAGGCAGCTGGACTGGTCTCAGTGGGGGCAGACGACAGGACAAAGAGCAATGGGCTCAAGTTGCAGCAAGGGAAGTTGAGGTTGGGTATTAGGAGGGTAGGGAAACACTGAAAGAGGCTACCCAGAGAGGCTGTGAACTCTCCATCCTTGGAGGTTTTTAAGACACAGCTAGACAAAGTCTTGGCTGGGATGATGTAGTTGAGGCTGATCCGGATTCCCAGCAGGGACAACTTCACACGGCATCAGAAAGCCCCCTTTTCCCCCCTTCTCCAGCCCCCAGCCCTTCCCCAGGGGTCCATCCTGGTTCCCCATGCCCTTGTGAGCTGGAGAAACCCCGGTGCCATTTGGAAGCACTTAGGGATTCAAAGATTTTGCTCATTGGGAACAGGCTGAAAGTCCTGGCCTGTGCAAGGAGATGGGCCTGTGTCACCAACCCCGGAAGGGGAAATTCAGTAGAAAGATCCAGGATTATAAAAAGGAGAGGCCAGGTGAATATTGCTCCTTGCAAAGGGTGCGTTGGGATTTTGCATGCAGGGCTAGAGTCCCAAGAGCTCTCCTAGGTTGTTTTATTCCTCTCTGTGATGATACATCACAGGCCCTGGATGTGTTTCCGAAGGGGCTGGGCGAAGGGGTCCAGCTAAGAGCCCTGTAGCTCTCAGGGTATGGACAGATGAGACAAAGCCTGACTGTACATCAGTCTGATCTGCTGTAGCTCTGTCTGTTCGGTGCCAGGGGCAATAAAAGCTGAACTGTGGTCATTTTAGCAGCTGCATTTGGGGGGGTAAACCACCCTACTTTACTTATCATTTACCCTGGCCGAGAGAGGACACACAGCACTACCACAGATCAGCTGGTATGTGATATGGTTCCCCCTCCTTCCCCTTTTTAGCTTGATACAGTTATTTCTTGTGCTCATGCCACTCATTTATCTACGCACATGACCGATGCACATCCCCGGTACCCATGGGATGTGACTTCAACTCGGCCCTCTGGGAACATGCCCAGCAGAAACTATGGCAGGGTCCAGGTTGCACAGTGCCAGCTGGGCAGTGGATTTGCAGGGAAAGATGAGGTGGGACAGAGACATTAGAAAGGGGAAAGGGTGGTTGGGAACTGGCTTTGAGCCCAGGAGGTAAAGGATGCATCCCCAGCTCAACCACCAACTCCCTGTGTAACTCTGAGCAAGACACTGATGCCTGGAAAGATGCTGAACTGCTCTGGCACCTCAGTCTTTCCCTTCTGTAAAGTGGGCATAATGCGGCCTTCCTCCAGAACTCTAACTCAGTGCTCCCCTAGCCTGTCTCCACTAGCATGCAGGCTGTTATCTAGGGCACAGGAAAGAAAGGAGGACTGCCAGCGATCCAAAAACATGACACAACTTTTATTTTTAGAAGACCTGCCACGACAGCCGGCTCTTTGAAGGCGATGCTTAGGATGACAGACACATGGAGGAGGAGGCGGCGGGTCAGCCTTTTCAATGGCTGGTGACCCAGGGTTTGTTCAAAGTGAGTCCTTAATGCCTGTGATTAGCTCTTTCCCTGACAAGAGCCGTTCTTTCCGGATCATGCAGCCATTTCTAAGGGGCACGTTGGTGTCAGTGAAAGACGAGACGTTCTTCCGAGGAAAAGCTGCGGCTTGAGGATGGAAGAGACGTGGATACCCCAGCGGTGGCTGAGACCGTAGGCTGGTTAGCATGATTAAGGTGCTGTTCACAGCTGGCAGGGGGCAAAAACTTGGGATTCCTTGCTGGTTATGTGTGCGGGTTTGTGTCACCTCCTCCTGGCTGCTCCGTGTCTCGGATAAAAGCCAACTACTGCTGCTCTGCTCATAGAGTCGCTCCTTGAGCTCAAAGGGGAGAGTTTTGTGCTGTTGGGGGGTGGGACAGGAGTGTTATATAAGGCCAAAGAGGCTGATCCTAGCCCCAGGTGCAGCCCTAGTGTAGACAACCCTCCGAACGTGACCTAGGCCAGTCCTAGCTGGCAGAGAGGGCGGTGAGGCATGGAAGAATGGCTGGACCTGAGGCCTCCTGGTGTCATGGCAACCCCTGATGACTAGCAATCTCTTAGGGCCCTTAGCAACGTTATTTAGGTCATCTCCAGGCTCTATTAAGTGAGTTGAGCAGGACTGGGCTGCCAGGGTACGATGGGGGAAGTCTCCGGGGCTCTGGATCCTTTCTGCAGTTGCTCAGGAATTGGTGCCACCGCCCTCTGCCAGGGACCTGCAAGGAGCAGGCGAACGATGCAATGCTAAAAAGCCAGGCTGACTTCTAAAAGAGCATCCCTTGCAAATGCTGTGCGGCCCCTCGCTGCATCTCAAGAGCGTAGCAGGGCCAGGCATCTGCCCCCAGCCCCTGGCTGGCTTGCACCCAGCAGGAAAGTCCTCTGTGCTCTGCCCGTGGGGTGCTTTTGGATGGCAGCTCAAGGCTGTGGGACCAGGAACCAGCCCAATCCTGTGGTCCCTGTGAGCTTTCCCTGCATGTGCGAATCAAGGTCCTGATCCCTGGGCGAGGTGCTGTTACAGGAGAGGCACACGGGCTGCCGTCTGCTAAAGGTAGCAGGTAGTTTCTTTGCCTGTCCCAGGCCGTCAGAGAGGTCCTTGCCCTCATTTTTCACCTGTTTATGTCAGGTTTGATGCTGTGTCCATCACCAGGGTATCTGGCCCTGGTTGTAGCCCACTGAGGAGCATGATTGATGTCTGGTGGGTGTGGCATGCCCTCTCTCCCTGTCCTGAAAAGGAAAAGCATGATGGGAGTGCTTTGCTTCAGACTTTGTGTTCAAATCCCCGTGTCGCTCCGTGTTCATGGGAGAGAGCAGGCCGAATGTAGACCTGGAGGCTGCAAGTGAGAGAGGAGCAGTGGGGAAAAACCCTGCTCAGACCCAGCTCACTCTCCCTTCCAGCCTCTGCTCTCTGCCGTGTGTGACAGGAGACTTGGCCAGATGGACCTAGGGTCTGCTCCACGACAGGGCAGTTTTTATGCTCTTAAAGACTTTTAAAGCATCAGGAAATCCCGCTCATGCAAAAAGGCACGCAGTTGCAGCATATGAAATGGCAAAAAGCGTGGCGTGTACATATGCCCTTATAGTCTTATACATCCACACCCCTTATGCCTGGGATAGCTGGGGTTGGGACCAGGGGTGCATTTCTAAGGGAATCCACGCTAGTCCCCTCCTGGTCCTGTCGGCCACCCTGAGGAGACCGACCTCAGCAGGGGGCAGGAATGAATCAGCCAAGAGCCTGCCACAAAGTGATTAGCAGCAGAGCATTGCTTATTATAGAGCATGGGTCTGGATTAACTACTACGTAACCCTCCCGCATTTACACCTGCCTATCATCCACCTCCCTTATAAACACGTAGGTCCCCGTGTCCCTAACTGTCCTGACAGTGCTCCCTCCCCAAGAGACACAACCCAGGCTGTCCTGTTCCTTTCCTGTGGCTGAATAAAAAGTGGGTCCCCTGACACTGCCTCTCCTGGGAATACTTGTCATCTCCATCTTGCTTCCTCCAGAGAGGAGGACAGCTCTATGCCAACCCCGTCATGACAGCTCAGGAATCCCCTCTGCTTCCCTCCACGGGGTCATCGTGGTTAGTATCAATCAGCACTGGGGGGAATTGGAGCCCAGACATTCAATGTGATGGAGCAGCGCCTCTTTATCTGGATTAGGGAGACGTCTGTCAGCCACTGATAGCTGCAGCACAACAGGGCTGCCAGGATTGAGAGATAGTGTCTGCAGCCTCAATATGCTTGGCTTCCACCTGACAGAGCCATAAATATGTGCCGTGCCAACCTTGCAGAGAGCCCAGCTGGGGGCCTAGGTGGCCCTGAGATACCATAGGATGGCAAGTCAGCTTTCAACGCTAGGTCACTGACTCCAAGCCAGCTCAGGTTGGAAAGTTATCCTCGGCGGACCCTTGGATGACTTCAGTGCAGTTCTGCACCATCCACTGTCATGTACAGTAATAAGCCAGTATCTCTTTAAATAATGTGCGAGCCCATCAGTAGCACTCACCTTGAGTCGGAAATGTCCGCAAATAGGGAAATGCGTCCGTATTAAGTCAGGCCTGAATTATTTGTGTGTGTTTCGTGGTGGGTTAAACCAGCCCATGCTCCAGTTTATGGCTTTATCGTGGAAAAAGGAATGGACAGAAGGCTACATACAACCCAGAGCAGCTATGGGCAGGATGGTTGTTGGATGGGTTGTGGTTGCAAAGGTTGCCTCCATCGTGGAAGGCAGGGCAGACCGGAGAAATGCAGGCTGGGGATATGTCCCGTTCTTGTCTCCGAGCGTGGTGTGCAGGGCGTGTAAAGAATCACAACAGCGCAGCAAGCTTCATCCAACCTTTACTGCTCTCAGTCATCCCTGGCCCACAAAGAGCCTGGCTTAATCTTTATTTTGGACGATTCAGCGTAGCCCGGAAGTCAATCAGCTCACCTTTCTCCATCTTATTTAGGCAAATCTGATCTACAATCCATCCAGAGGCTGAGAAGCACCATGATGCTGTTATTAAAGTGCTTTTCCCCCCCTCCAAACCAGAACCCCACATGGGCGTAATTTGTAACGTACTTTTGCAAGGAGGCAATTTGAGTCAGACAAGAAGTCTTGTCAGTGCTCATTTTCTACCACTATTAGAGCTGCCTTACATAACATCATTTGGGGAGAAATACACTGAATAGGAAAATGCGGGGCAGATTCTCTATATGACTGCAAGATGCAGCTAGATAAACCACAAAAGGAGCGTGGTTTCTGGCCAGGATGCTTTCCTCCGAACAATAAAAATGCAGTTGCACTAACACAAAAACACATGCTTTATTTCCAAAGCTGCCTTGGGCACTTAATGACTCAGCTCCCAGTTCAGTGTAATTGCCAATAAGGGCCTGGTAGGCTTTGAAAATCTCAGCTGGGGCAGCTGGACTATAACGAGCCCATTAACCTGTGTTGTTATGTCCCGATGCTGCATTTTAGTTGCAAAGGTTAAAAGAAAGGGAGGCAGGCATGAAAGGATGCATTGAAGTCAAGCCTTGCAAGGTAAGGCAGGGTGTACCATGGAGGACGAGGCAGCTGTCACCAGGGAGACCTTCAGCCGATGCAGCCCCACATTTACAGCCTGGTTGCCTGGGAATAGGTTGGCTGTAACTACTGTCTTACCCCAGCTTGAAAATTAGCTCCCATCGCTGTCTGCCCTTCCAAGCCCCGGGGCTGGAAAGACTCAGAGCCTCGATTTCAGCCTGGTACCTGCCCATGGAGGGGAGCACAGGCCAAGATGTCTTTGGAGAAGATGTCTCTCTGGAGAAGGGTGTGCTCCCCTACCTTAATAGAGCTGGATTATTTTTGCCCCTGCCTCTTGGTGGTGCTGGTCTTCAGGGCTACGGATGGCGGGGTTTGTAGAGGGATGTCTCCCCACCTGGGATGTTCGTGTGCCTCCACCCAGTCATATAGGATGTTTCCCGGGGGTCTTTCCCTTGTGTGCTTGAAAGCAGCCTTGGGGAGGGAGGTGTATCAGTGTGGGAGCAGGCAGGGCAGGCTTGGGAGCATGCCCATAGACCGTTGGGGTTTGGGGGGCTTGAAACAAGAGTCCCAACATGCAAAAACATGCAACAAGGCACCCAACGTGGCTTTGACAGCTGCCAGAATCAGGCTGGATGTCCTTTCCCATGACAGCTCGTCGGATCTGTGACGTGAACGATGCCATGTCAGCAATGGCTGCGGGCAGGGGAACCTCATCACCTCTGTTCCCAGCCTGAAATGCCAGGCGGGGTCTGGGAGACGCACGAAGGGTGATGAAGGGGAAGTGAGGTCATGTCTGCCTAGCAGACCCCCATCTCCTCAGTCCCCAAAGCAGGTAAAAAGGCCCATCTCAGCGAGCCTTGAGCAGGGTGGGATAGGGTGGTACTTAGGTGCTGGGGAGTAAAATCCAGGCCTTCGAGTCAGGAACGGAGTCCCTGTGAGACTCAGACCTCCTGTCTCCATGCCACATGGCTTGGAAACTCGTCTATCGCCAGCTGCGCTGTAGCCACAGACCCTGGAAGCCGATGGTCTGAGCCAGCCCTACCCCCCGGAGTACTCCTCCCAATTTCACGGGACCCCTGTGTGTTAGTCAAGTGAGTGCACTATTGCACAGGCAATCATGGGCACAAGCCGGATGTGTGGGGTTGAGGCTGATCCGGGATTGTGTGCGGAGGTGGATGGATGCATGCATGCCTCGATTACACACAGTGATGGATAACTACTGTCAGGCGAGGCCTGTCTTGGTCTGCTCTCTGGTACCATGTAAAGGAGTACAGCCTGTCCGACGGTTGGGTTGCTGGTGACTAAACTGGTTGTGGGCTAGCCTGGGTGAGAAGGGTGTGTGGATACGCAGCAGGACTAAAAACAAGGGTGGATGAGCTGCCTGCGAGCCCACAGCTGTTCACGCCTGGAGAGGAGATGGGTGCCACCGGGTCACTCTGCCCGCAGAGTCACCAATGATGCCCAGCATCTAAGGCGCCCCAACGGTCGCAGCGGCTTCGGGACTGACTTGACCTGGCTTGATGGATAACTTAGTCCTGCGCGCGGGGGCAGATGGAGAGATGGGGCATTGTGCTGGAGGACAGATACACCAATGGAGGCGGGGAATACATTGTCAAAAGACAAACTTCCTCATCACATTCATGCCCATCGTGCTTCTCCAGTCACTGCCCAAGCAGTTACGTGCCCTCCAAGACCAACAACACCGCTTTGGGTAGCATGGCCCTTGGCACCGGGGAACGCCGCCGTGCAGCAGAGATGTGCCACGAGTTTTTGAGCCTCTCGGAGAGACGGCGGATTCAGCTCCAAAGGGCCAGGCAAGACTCCTCCGCGGATACCTGCTTTTCTAGTTACTTTTCTCCCTGCGTAAGGAGGTGCCGCCACTGCGGTATGCATCTAGTTGACCTTTCGGGAGCTAGCATGTACTTATTAAATGCCAGGCTTCCTAAGAAACCCATGGAGGATAGTTTTTGCGGCTTCCCTCGGCGGTGCCGGCTTCCTGAGTGACAGGAGCAGCTGAGGGGGGCTTCAAGGACGACGAGAAAAGCGGGGAAGGTGAAGGCGGCGGGGCAACGCATTTCGGAGAGCTCGGTCCATGAGGAACGGGAGGTGGAGAGGACCCTTGCTGCAGAGTCCCAAAGGGACTGGCTCTGGGAGCTTAGATAGCAGGTATCTAAGCTATTGATCTGTTAAACCTGGGGGTGCATCCAGATATCAACTTCTTAATGGCGCAGGGGCAGGGATCCCCTGTCTCCCCGCGGGACTGGGTCTGGCTGTCGGGGTGGCTGCCCCTTCTCTACATCCCATCCCGTTGTGATCTGTGAGAGCTCCCTGGTCCGCTCCAAACCACCTCTCCCCTTCCTTCTCATTTACTTCCTAGGCTTCAGGGCTTTGCTGGTTGCCACCCGGGGCTGGGAGAGAATCCCCCTCCCCACCCTACTCTGCTGCATGGGTCAGGGGGTTTTCAAGCCTCCCCCAGAGGTGATGGGTGGAGCCCAGACTGGGCTGTGTCAATGCTCCTGCTGGCACCAGCCCTGGAGGGTACCGGTTAGAGGGTCTTGCCTCTCAGGCTCAGGCTGATGCTGCATTTGGGGGCAGGAAGGAAGGAAGGTCTCGTGCTACCTCCCTTTTGAAGCTGAGGGTCCAGCAGAGCGTCTGCGCTGCATAATGCATAATGCACGTCCTTGCAGGTGTCAGAGACGGGCCTCACTTGCATGCCTGGCCAGAGAGTGCCTACATTGCTCCCAGCACTCAGCGACCTCTTGTAATCCTGCAGCTCACCGCAGCGCGCACAACCTAGAGGTCTCCGTTCCTCCGCCCGTCCTGACAGCGGAGGTTGCCGAAGTTTCCAGGCGCCCACAGGCATCACGTCACATCTGGCTACACCTCTGGATCAGCACCGGGCAGCTCATGCTCACACCTGTTAGGTGGCCCCAGGGGATGCGAGTACCGTGACCCAGGGGTATCTCCCCTGATGTGAAGTTTGGGGGCTTCTGGCAGAGGGGAGCAGCGCATCCTGCCATAAGCACTGGGCTCTGGTTCCTCTGTAAACCGAGCGTCAATGCACAGGGATCCTTGGGTTAGGTACGAGCTCCCCGTGCCATGCTGAGGAGCATCCCGCAAGGCAGTCTGACGTCTGGGTGTGATCTCATTCAGTCATTACACCTTGTAGGCCCTGGTCTGAAGGATGCTTCCAGCCTTTTTTTCCCCCTTGGGGACCTCCCAAAGTCCTCATTGTTCAGGAATCTCAATGGGATTCACAAAGTCCTTGTTGGCAATCCCTCGATTTGAGGATGGTCTTGACTGCAGCTCACTGATGAGTCCAGACCTTGAGCTGCTCACAGAAGTTGCAGGTCTTTTTGCAAGGGAGAGCAGGCTGCGGACTGGGAGTCCTTTCCTTTTCCTTCCTCCTGTCACTCTTCTCTGCTTTGAGGGCACGACACTTTGCTTCAAAACAGGCTGGCACTTGGTGGAGGTTGCGGTAGCCAGCTCTTGACGCCAGCCTCTGTTTTCTTGCGGTCTGCCTTCAATGTGTCCTTGTAGCACTTTCTGTGGGTGCCGTGAGGTCTCAGGCCATAACTAAGTTGGGAGAAGAGCACAAAGATTAATTAAGCTTGCTCCCTCACCCCAGCATCCTGAGAAGTTGCTGTTATCCCCATTTTACATGTTGGGAAAAGAGGTGAGGTAACGTATCCAAGGATGTATGCTAAGCAAATGGTCGTGCCGGGCCGGGAACCCAAGCATCAGGCCTGGGTTGAGAGACCTTTCTGCACGGCAGTGCAAATAGGGGCACTGGTGCTGGAATTGGCTTGGCCTGGGCAGACCCCTGCTCCAGCTTGGAGCCTGGCTGCAGACGGATCAGCTCGGGGTAGCTGAGCTCATGCAAGTGCCATCAGATGAAGGTGACATCTGGGGGACTTGGCATGGACCAGGTGGTCCCCCGCACAGGTCCAAGGGCAGCTCTGGGCTGCCCGCAGGCTGGGTCAGTGACAAAAGCTCAGCCAGGTTTGTAAATGCAGCACCAGTTCACTAAGGCACCTGTCCAGGGGTTACAAGACGTGAGCCCTGGATACTGGTGGGAACGTCCCCAGGGCCTGGTACGTCCCAGAGATCTCCAGGCCTTCTCTTACACACGAAGCAAGCAGTTCTGTTGACGCTGGGCATTTAAATGACAAACATTGACCCCTCTACCACGTTACCCCATCCTCAGGCTTTGTGCCATCCCCAGGTGTGCGCTAGACTCCCTGGCACTGCCCTGATCAGTCCTCTCAACCATCCCCTTTTCACGCTTTCCTCTCTATCATGCTACAAAGCCAGCTTTTGGCGAGGCCGGCTTTAATTTTTGCTCTTGGCGAAGCTTGCATCTGAGCTGCACCTGCACTGAGCGGTGCTTACGGTAGAGAGAGGTAGTGAGGCATCCTAGTCTGAAGTCAGGGTAGAGATATGCACCGTAGAGCCTAAAGAGGCACACGCGCGTGTAAAGAGCCCGTGCCATAATGAGTGATGCACAGTACATCACGAAAGTAAATCACTCCTGAGTTGTGAAAAGACAGCCTAGAGCAGCGTATAAAGTGGAGGGTGTGATCTGAATGCCAGGACCGGTGCTTATCTCACTCATTGCTCCGGCGAGGCCTACAGCCTTACCCTTTCTCTCTGCCTCAGTTTCTCAGGTTGTAAGCAATATGCTTTCTGAGGCACGAGCTGCCTCTTGCTATGGGTCCAGGCACCGTTTGGGGCTTCCACGGGTTAAATAACACTTGTGCAATTCCTACCTGCATGCCTAAATTCACGCTTTCCAACCGTGGGTCTCTGAGGCTACAAACAGGGGGGGAAAGCCTTTTATCCTGGGTTCCTGCAGAGGGACAAGCCCCTGAGCACTTTGTCATTTGCCCTGGTACAAGAGCGGCTCATTAACTGCCATTCAAGCTGAGTGTGCAAACTGCTCCCTATTTCGATGGAAGTCACAACCCCTGGCAAACAGCTCCGGGGATAAACCCAAGGTCTGTTTTAACCTTTGAGTCCCCAGAGTTTGTTCCTATGAGATGTGGCACAAGAGCAAGATGCGGAAGTGGCTGAGAGGCGCAGAAAAGCAGACACCCATCGCTGCCTTGGAGCTACGGTTATCCCATGGGGTGATAGTCCGGGCTGGGCTTATTTAAGCTGCTATAGGAAGCTCCGAAATCCCTCAGCATCCAGGAAGCCCGGGCTCTCCTGACAAGAAAAGACATCTGCCGCTTAGTCACGTCACGGGACAGAGAGCAATCGTTTACTTGGCTCGGGTGCCCCGTAGCCGGCGGGGGAGCAGCAAGCTGCAGGGATGGGAATGAAAAGCGCCTTGCAAACTGTGCTCGCGGGTGTTTACCAAGCCCCTGTTTGGTGCAATGAACACTGACAGCCGGCGCGCGGGTGACGCGGCCTCCTTGTTCTCGCCGCCCAGCTGCTAGATGGGAACAAATTGGTCACAGGATGGCATGTCATCGGCTTAGTCATGCCCTCCCCGACAAGGCACAGCGAGGTAATGGCGTGTTGTCTCAGCTCAGGGACTGCCTGGAGACTGGAAAGCGGCAGAAGCAGGGCACGACGCCTCTGATCCCCGCGGCTTGCGCGCTTCCAGCCAGCATCCGTGGTCCCTGGGGCTGGGACATGGCAGGCTGGGACACGGCCACGCTGTTGGGGATGGAGACATGCGGTCACGGCGGTGTAGAGTCAAAACCACCTCACACCAAGGGGTCGCACAAAACCTGGGGGTGTACAATTCGTGTGTGTAATCAGGTAATCAGCCTGTAGTCAGGGTTTTGGCTGGGCAGGTTGGCCGGTCATGCACCGCCGACAACCCTCGCCCACTGCCTGGGGACGCAGCCTGGGGCTGGACACAGCATGGGGGGCACTGAGCAGTCACGCTCCTCTTGCTGGCTCTGCTGCCCTTTTCTCACTGCCTCCTTGCGGCAGACTTTGTGCTCCCGAAGGCGCCATGCAGATTTGGTGCATTGTGGGATAAGCAGCGAGCTGCACAGTCCTTTCCAGAGCAGTCAGCCTGTTTTGGAAGTGGGGCAGGGGTCACTTATGTCTTGCCCAGCACAGAGAGGGAGGAAAGCATGGTCTGGGACCTTGGAGAGGCCAGGCCGGTTCCCACCTCTGCCACCGACACACTTTGTGACCTTAGGGACATCACTTGATCATTCATCATCGATCCTACGCCATCTTCCTGCCACCCATGAAAATGCACAAACGCATCTACTTGTGTAACATCTTAACCTCCAGTCTAAGGCACAAGAAAGCAGTGAGGAAGAGGACGACCCAGACACCATTTGCATTCCCTGTCCTTCAGGGACTTGAGTGGGGTGGAATAGGATTGCACTTAGATGCCTAAATCCATTTTTGTGTCTAAGACCTACAATGGGATCTGGCCCTTCGAGCTCAGGCCCTCTCTATGAAGCGGGGGTGAGGCTGTACTGGCTGTTGCTGCAGTTCAATGGGGGTCTCTGGTGTCTGACAGTGCTGATTTCTTCCCGCGCGTAGCAAGAGCATAGGCTCTTTGTGGTGGGGTCCGTCTCGGACTCTACCTAGCACGATGGGGCCTGGGTCCGGTAGTGTCGCTGGAGGTGGGTGTGTAGGGGTCCAGCCTGTGGTGTCTGCATAGACAGGGCACATGATTTGGCGCTGCTTATTATGCCTCTGCTTGGATCTGGATGAGGGCTTCTCTCTTCTGCGGATCAGAAGAGGCTGCCCATGCACTGAGGAGAGTTAGGTCAGAGATAAGTGCAGCCAGGGATCAGAAGCAGGGCTCGGGCTTAATGCCATGAAATTAAAGGATCTCCAGAGCAGATCCTATCAGCCAGTGGGTAGAATCACAGACCATGAGGGTTGAAGGGAGCTCAGGAGTCACATCTAGTCCAGCCCCCTTCTCCAAGCAGGACCAGCCCCAAATACATCATCCCAGACAAGGCTTTGTCCACCTGGGTCTTAAGCACCTCCAAGGATGGAGACTCCTCCACCTCTCTGCGTGACCTGTTCCAGTGCTTCACCACCCGCCTCATGAGGTTTTTCCTAATATCCAATCTCAACTTCCCTTGCTGCAGCTTGAGCCCATTGCTCCTTGTCCTGTCACCACTGAGGCCAGCCCAGCTCCATCCTCTTTTGGACCGCTCTTCAATCCCCCTCGGTCTTCTCTTCTGCAGACTAAATCAGCCCAGTTCCCTCAGCCTCTCCTCACCAGTCCTGTCCCCCAGCATCTTAACTGTTTTTTGTGCCCTCCCCTGGACTCTCTCCAGTGTGTCCACAGCCTTTCTGCAGTGGGGGGCCCACAGCTGGACACAGGACTCCAGATGTGGCCTCACCCGTGCTGAATAGAGAGGAAGAATCACTGCCCTGGATCTGCTGGCAGCGCTCCTACCGATGCAGCCCAGGATGCTAGTCGCCTTCTTGGCACCCCGGGCACACTTCTGGCTCCTGTTCAGCTTCTTGTCCCCTGTCCCCCCAGGTCCTTGTCTGCAGAGCTGCTGCCCAGCCTGTCACCCCCAGCCTGCACCAGTGCAGGGGATTGCTCCCTCCCTAGTGCAGGACTTTGCACTTGTCCTTGTTGAACCTCCTGAGATTTCTTTTGGCCCAATCCTCCAATGTGTCGAGGTCTCTCCAAATCCTAGCCCTGCCCTCCAGCATATCTACTACTCCCCCCAGCTTGGTGTCATCTGCAGACTTGCTGAGGGTGCATCCATCCCATCATCCAGGTCGTTGATGAAGACGTTGAACAAAACTGGCCCCAGGACCGACCCCTGGGGCACTCCACTTGATACTGGCTGCCCACTAGACAGGGAGCCATTGATTACTACCTTCTGAGCCTGATGATCAGCCATTTTTCTATCCCCCTTGCAGTCCATTCATCCACCCCAGACTTCCTTCGTGGAGGAGGAGGAACCAGCGGTGCACAGACTATGTGCAGGGTTCGATGGAGGAGGCTGAGACCTGCCCCCGCCCCATGTCATGAGAGCCTGCTCAGACAGACACAGCCTGTTATAGCACATGAGATGCTAACTGCCTTCCCCTGGTCTCCTCTGCTAGCACACAGCTGCGATGCTTCAGCGACTAAGTAATCACCTGTCAGCAGCTTGCGCTCAGTGACAGGGGCGCTCGGCGCGCTGGAGTCCGCTTTGCCGGCTCATGCTGCATATCTGTGCTGCAGAGGCGCCCTGGGTGGACAGAGGCCAGCGCTGTGACTGCCAGGTGCCTGATGGCCCCTGAGCACACAGATGGGCCTTTTGGCATGGGCAGCAGGAGGAAGGCAGCCCAGGGGAGACATGCCACTGAAGCCACATCCTGATGGGTCCCAGCTGAGACCTGTATCTCCCCAGCACCAGCCCTTAGACATCTCCTGTGCCAGGGTGTGGCATGGCTGGTCTCCCTCCGTTCATCCCCAGCTACAACTAGGGCTTCTTTATGCCGTTTCAGCCCAGACTGAGCTGTTTATCAGCTGCAACCACAGACAAACAGGAAAGCCTCTACACAGTTTGAGCTCTAGCTTTGTCTCAGCTGTTTACCAGGGTCAAACCTGTGTTTGAAACACGTAAGCGCTCCTCAAGGTTTCCCACATCAAAGCATTTCTTCCATAAGGCTGTTCCTTCCCTCCTGCTTATCCAGGATATCCCTCCTCTTTGTTGCAAAGGAGAGGACAGGGCAGCCACGATACCGTGATGCTGACTGCTGTGGTTCCCCTGCTTGACCGGTGGCAGATTCGGGCATGATGTCTTGTGCTGTGTGAGATCGATGGTAGTTTTATGAAGAGTTTAGATTATGGGTCTGTCTGGGATGGTTTGGACAGGGCTGATCCCTGGACTAGGTGACCTATGGAAGTCCTTTCCAGACCAACTTTTCTTTGATGCGTGACTTCTGCTGAAGGTGTCGTTACACCCACAGCAATGGGAAACATGTTCTAAGTGTTGCCTGTTTCTCCTGCCTTGCTAGGGAGCATTGAACATCCTAAAAAGCACCCCCCTTTCATGATCACATAGGTGAAAAATTATCTAAACTATGCTAGGGAAATGCTGTGCGGGGGCAGGCAGGAAACAGCACCATACATCTTCAGTCTAGAGGTGCTCGCTTGCCCCCGGGGTGAAATGATAAGAGGAGAGTTTACAGGGAGAGCCGCCTGCCCAGCCCCAGACCAGCTGCACGCAGATGTTTTATTTCCACAGCCTTTGTCTGAGAAACTTTTATGCCACTTTATTAAATTCTAATACCATGCGAACAGCCTGAGGGAGAATCAAATCCACACAACGTAACCGTCACAATTGCCTCCAGCGCAAAAATAGCAGCATGCAATGAGGGAGAAAATAATGAAGTAACCTGGCATTGATTGGAATTAAAACCTGGGGTCATCTGAGCTGGGGAAAATGGGCTCCTGGAGCTGTATCATTCTGCATCAGCTGAGGATCAGGCCATGACAGTGTGGTCAAGCCTGTGTCAAATAGAAACCCAGGGAGGAGAAGCTCAGGGGTGATCAAGGGATTCAGGGGTGATCAAGTGATCTGGCCCCCCAGCTGCATGGGTGGGGCTAGACCTGATGATCTTGTAAGGTCCCTTCCAGCCCATAACATCTATGAATCTATGAATTACCTGCAGATGTGCCAACTGGGGCTGTTACCCTGGTAAAGCTCAGGAGAACATCTGGGTCACATCTGGACTGGGCTTCTGATCATAGACTCATAGAGAGGTAGGGCGGGAAGGGACCCCCAGAGATCGTCTAGGCCAAACCACCCTGTATAAATCCATCATCTAACCTCTTAGTAAAACTCCTGCCGACCCTGACCCAACACAAGACGTAACACCCAAATGGCCCCATGTAAAGCTGCCTCAGGAAGGGGCTGGACTAGCTGAGCTTTGGAGGGCCCTTCCAGCCTGACTCTCTATCATTTCGGTGATTATGGATTTGTCTAGGCTGGTTTGCACGGGGCTGCTCCTCCTTAGGCAGGGGTTTGGACTAGATGTGATCTCTGGAGGTCCCTTCCAACCCGATTTCCCCATGAGTCTACGATTCTGTAACGACCTGCCTCATTTTGAACCTGCCAGGTGGACCTACTGGCTTTGACCCCCTGCAGCTGATGGGAGGCTTAATTTATCCATGTGTAATTGGAAAGTTTCTGAAAGCAGTACAGGATCCTCAAACACCAAGGATAGTGCAGTAAACGATATTACAGCGAGAATATCCTCCCGTGCTCATCGGGTCCTACATGCACTTCAGGCTTGCTCCGAGGTCCTCACAAAGGCAGTGACAGAGGCTGGTCAACGCCTGTCACAGGATCTGCATGGCAGTGATTGGAAAGTCTCAGTGGAGTTCCCAGATGTTCAGGCCACCGAAGCTATCAATCAAGGTGGTGGGAAGGGACCTCAGGAGGTCACACCTAGTCCAACCCCATGCTCAAGGTAGGACCAGCCTCATCTTAACCATCCCAGCCACATGTCTGGAAGTGTTTAAGTGCCAGCCAGACACAAACCCTCTTGGTAATCTGCTCCGGGGCATAACCGCCCCCAGAGGCAGGAGAGCAAGGACTATAGGAGCATGGCGATGAACAAGCTTTCCCGCAGCCTCTCGGAGACAATTTCCCCCCGGGCCGAGTTTGCTCGTTGATCAATTCCGCCATCGAAGCCTTTCAGGGAGGCACAAAACCGATCTTGAAATGAAGGCCCTGACTTTTGCCGCGACCTTGGCGAAGCTGCGGCAGTGGGGAGGGGAGGGCACCATCCCAGCTGTGCTTTTCTTTGCGCCCTGCGACGGATGCTTGAATTTCAGGGATGACTGTATTTTGGAAATGAGTTTTCTATTCCATTACTCTACCCAACGCCTCCAAGAAGTTCTCGAGTGATAAGCAAGTTTATTTCCATTCCCCTACTACCCCCTTGGCCCTTCCTAGCTGACAGTGAGCAATTATCAGAGAGTTGGGAACACCCCTTACTAACTGCGATTGTTTCTTTTAAATCATAGATTTGGATCCATTTCAGTCTCAAATGCTAGATCCTGTGGCCACTTGTGCTGCAAAGCAAATTGCAGGGGGTTATCCTTTACTGAATCCTGCCATCTCCATTCATCCCAGTATAGATGTCAACATGAGAATGGGATTAGTGCTGCCTACTGGCTCCCAGGATCTCATAACCTCTGCGTAAACCAGTCAAGCCCCAGTGTAAAACATTGCACTTGCTAAGTAGGGATCTCCTTGCTGTGATGGTTGGAAGCCTTCTTCTAACATCTACCTTAGACATCTGGCAGCCTTCGATGGACAGATCTGTCTGTGTCAGCCTGTGGAGCATGGGAACAGGGACCAGCATGGTAGTAGAAAGCCTGGCTTTTCCCCAGTGATTTCCGGAAGCTGTCTGTGGGTCTCAGCCCTCCTCGCCTACAGCGCACAAGCAGCCCAGGGCTGCTTCAAGCCGTGCCACTAGCTTGCTTTGCTATTATCTTGACAAATGGAGGCAGGCAGGCACAGCTGTGCTGAGAAATCGGCCTAATCAAAGCAAGAACGCGTTTCTTCCCGGTTCATCTAACCCAAGATGGGGCCCATGGAAACCGGGGCAGGGGAGGACATGGTGCACTCCTCGCTTCCCGCTGTCATGAGCAAACTAATATAGGTAATTAATC
>NW_017728993.1:24313344-24322313 GCF_001723915.1 Gavialis gangeticus | reverse complement strand
GGGTCTCAGCCCTCCTCGCCTACAGCGCACAAGCAGCCCAGGGCTGCTTCAAGCCGTGCCACTAGCTTGCTTTGCTATTATCTTGACAAATGGAGGCAGGCAGGCACAGCTGTGCTGAGAAATCGGCCTAATCAAAGCAAGAACGCGTTTCTTCCCGGTTCATCTAACCCAAGATGGGGCCCATGGAAACCGGGGCAGGGGAGGACATGGTGCACTCCTCGCTTCCCGCTGTCATGAGCAAATCCTGTATCCTTTGGGCCCTATCAGGGTATGCCCGCATCTCGGCCCCAACCCAGGACATGCCCTGCCCTCCCACCCCACTCCCTCCTGGGGAGGCTCTTCTGGCATGTCTCTCCGTGGCCGCTCTCAAGACCTCTGTCACCCTGGGGCACTTGGAGGACGTGAACAGGGGTGGGTGAGTGGAGCTGGCTCGGACTTACCCCATCTGTGACATGTGGCTGCTTTCCTAACCCCATTGACTCTTGGACTCCATCGGCAGCAGGTTCGCTGTTGATCAAATCCCCAATCAGATCAGGGCTGTTAAAGCTCCTGCACGACACCCACTTTGCTGGGGTCATTTGATCCCGGCAGTCTTTCCTGCCCACGTGCAGGGGGGCTGGACCCGATGATCTGTAAGGTCCCTCCCAGCCCCTAACAACTATGAAACTATGAATCTATAACAGTACCCAGATGGCCCCTGTGATAAAGTGGTGCTGTGCTTAGACTGAGAGACATGAGTCTGGGGGGAACCTCTCAGAAGCCAAAGGGAGTCTTCCCTGCTATTGCAACAGGTTTGGGGGTCTGGCCAGATGATAGAGAGAGACACTGGGTTGTGCGCTTTGCAAGCACTGGGAGGATGCCCACTTGACCATGTGCTGTACATTATGCATGGATGCATCACATAGTCTGCACCCCGGGGGGCTGCACTGGGGGGTATCACACACCCAGGGTGTGCCAGCCTCACTGAAGCATCCCCAGCATAGCACAAAGGCAGTGCAGGCATGTCCTCTGGGCTTGGGTTCAGGACTATGTCTGCTGGCTGGATTCAAAGCCCACTGAAATACTCGGAGAGACTCCCATGTGAGCCCAGCAGGCTGCTGATCCGACATCTATCTGTCTGCCTATCTGTCCAACCCCCTACATCCCTTCTAGCTAGATAGCCTCCAACCCCACACATCCCTTCTAGCTCACTAATCATCCATCCATCCATCCATCCATCCATCCATCCCATACATAACTCCCCTGTCCTCCATCTCCAGGATTTGAATGAGGCTTTTAGGCAACCCAGGTATCCTATTGCATGGACTCTATTATATCCCATCATCCAGGGCATGGGCAGCCTCTATGTGTGGCACATGGCACATTGGGGAAGGGAGAGGCAGCGTGGTGACAGATAGGGAGCAGCATGCAGAGCAGCAGGTCACCAAGGGAGCACAGGGCAGGGAGCA
Source organism: Gavialis gangeticus (assembly GCF_001723915.1). Classification (NCBI taxonomy): domain Eukaryota; kingdom Metazoa; phylum Chordata; order Crocodylia; family Gavialidae; genus Gavialis; species Gavialis gangeticus. The sequence goes on along the minus strand of NW_017728993.1, from coordinate 24,320,865 downwards.
GAAAGCAGAGCAGCTGATGGGGCAGGGGCAGGGGATCAAAGTGGCACTCGGGGGATGGTGTAGGGATTATTTGTAAAACCCCTGTCAAGAAGTGTGGCCCTCACTGCAGTAATCCATTGAGGGGGCACGGATCTAGCCAGCCTGTCCATACGGCTCAGTCCCTCTCTGCTCTGAACTCCCCCAGTGCGACGGCGGGACGGCTCTGCTCCATTTCCTGCTCCATCTCTCTGCAGTTTAATGAACCGAACATTTAATTTGGGGAAGAGAGAGCAGAGAGGCTGAGGCTGCAGCACTGGCTGTGGGAGGCAGACCCTCCCTGAGCCACCCTGAGGAGTATGTTGGCTGTGACAGAGCTGATTTCAGGTCATCCACACTCCTCCTCACCTCTGGCCTTGGCATTCGGGGATGTTAGGAGCTGATTTCCTGTGGATTAGTTGGGCTCAGTGAGGCCTTTTGTGGCTCCAGGCTGCTCCTGCCAGGAGAGGCGGCACATTGGGTTGTGCAAAAGCCGGACGGCGGGGACAGGAGGCTCCAAGTCAGCCGCTCCAGGCCATCCTGGGGAACATGTGTTTGTGGGTGTGGAGGAATCCGTATCACCTGAAAACAAGGCAGCTTGACTGGAGCCAGGGGAAAGCAGGCCAGGCAGATTTTCAGGGCCTGGACTTGCTGTTTTTTTCTCGTCATTCGTGCCTAATACAAGTGCTCTGAGGCAGTGGCCTGAGGTTTAGTTACACAGAGGTCAGGGTGGGCTCCCTCGGTGGTGCTGTAGGTCTGGCGCTTCCGTCCCAGCCCTGAGAGTATCTCTTTATGGCATGGTGCAACATGCCCGCTGCTCTGCTTTAGCATCCCCCTCCCCGCCACATTTCTGCCTTGCTCTGGGGGTCTCTGGGTCTCAGCCCTTTGTCCAGGCCCCAATGGCTGAGGTGACAGGGACCAAAATCACCCACCCAAAGCAGACATGATGCGAAGGAGTCATTAACCCAGCACCTTGCCTCCTTAAGGCTATTCATTGCCATGCCCGCTCTCTGGGCTCACTCTTCCTCTCACACAGGGTCACCCCCTCTTCATCACCAGGTCCCAGGTCCATCCCAATGGACCTGCCTTCCTTGAGGGGAAGCCCTGACTTGCTGCAGGCCTCCAGCTCAGGGGAGAGCAGCGGGCCACACTCCCCTCCTCCAGCCGGGTCCCGCTGAGAGGACTCTCTCCCTTGTCCCCCTCCTTCAAAGAAGAAATTGGGGATGATCTTTCTCCTTGCAGCATGTTGGCCCTTTGCAGGGTGTGCAGATCTCCAAACCCTGGGTCTAAATTTGGCCCTGAAAGGGTCCCCACAGGTTTGCAGAAATGGGTGAGGAAACATAAAATGCAGGAGCAACAAGTCCGGCTTTTTGCACTGAAATACTTGACTGTATTTCTTCATTAGGTGTTTAGACTCAGAGCTCTCCACGTGCAGCGGCCTCCTGATTACCAGCCAAGGAGCCAAAACCTCCCATGCTGCTCACATCTGAGGCTCCTCTATCTTATTTCCCTCCCCTGCCTGCCTGCTTCGCGGCATATCGCTCCCTCCCTAGCTTGCCTCCTAATCAGATAAGCTCTGCTACAACTATACATAGCGCTTTCATTATTCTCATTGTCTAGCTGATTAGGTGTGTTTCAACACAGCTGATTGCCAAGAGCTTCAGTAATGTAATCTCTTTGCTGTAGTAAGTCCCCCGCCTCCTCTTCAGCAATGCAAATGCCTTTGCTCCTCATTTGAATATTTAATCGTGACATCCTGCTGATGAGTAGCTCTTACCTGGCTCAGCTTTGTGCTGGGCTTTATTTTTTGAGGAGTTTTATTCCAGGCCAGATGCCTTTCTTTCCTTTCTACCTCCGCTGGCTCACAGCCTCACTGCTGAAAGAGCAAGGTGGAGATTAAAGCTGGCGCAGGGCTATGTACAGACCCCCGCCTGGCTTGCAATGGAAGGTTTTAGCCACCCTTGCTCTGAAATGAGATGAGTGCTGAAAGGTTTAAATGGGTTTGAATTCACAACTTCTATTATTTCAGTGCAAATCTGCGCATACATCAATCTCCGTTGGTCTACCTAACCTCTCTCAGCCATTTATCTAGCCTGTCAGCCTATATCCATTTACATCCCACTTGCTATTTATCCACCTACCTCTTGTCTGTCCTCTCTCATTCATCCATCTAACTACCTACCATTTATCCATCTCTCTGGTCTGTCTATTTATCACCCACCTCACTGCTTGCCTATTTACTTACCTTTCATGTTCCTACAGAGCCTGTCTCCATGGCAAATTCAGGACAGCCATTCAAGATGGGGTAGACACCTTGGTCTCCCTCCATTCCTGTTTCTTTGGGGGTGTTGACACTGTGTCCTGGGGAGGGACCGTCTTCCCACCTCCCTGTAGATGTCATGTCATGACCAGCCACTGGCATGCCCCCAGATTGGGTTTGCCGCTGCATTTCATGGTTTGACGTATGCCAGGAGGAACAGGTTGGTGGATTGCCCTTAGAAGTGTCTATCTCACGACACAGCCAGGGTGGGCATCTCTTTTGTGTCCTCCAGAGCTGTTCTGAGAGTTTCTATAGAAACAAAATGTTGGCCAAAATTAAAAAAAGAAAAAAAAAAAGAAGCAAATGCCCCCTACGATGGCTGTGGTTTTCCCATTCATTTTCCAACTGGTTTTGTAGACCTTGCATTTGCTTGTTACATCGGCAAAGCCCTAATCCCATTTGGGTAGCTCAGGAGATATCTACTGGAATCAATCTGATATCTACTCATTCTACAGCAACGCTGACCTTTCTTAGAGCAATTTGCCAACATCAGTCATGCCATGATGCCGAAATCCGCCCACCTCTGGGGAGGAGCACACCCACTGTCTACCAGCCCATGAGAACTTATAATGGAGTGTAAAGAGGGAAGGCATAACCATTGGACTTGGCCAGGAGATTTGCTGGCTAGATGGTAATGACCTAAATTGGCATGCAGCCTGGATGGTGTTCGCAGTCGTACGGAGAAAGGCACTGGGGGATAGTTAATGACCGTACAGAGCTGGGATGTTTCTGTCTCTACAACACCACCCCAGGAACCCAGCTGTCCTTGCTACTAGGTTGAAGACCTGGTTTGGGAATGCCTGTGGGCAGCCCCAAACTGATGGGGCTCCGAATCATCCCCAGGTCCCACCTCCCTCAGTGGTGGTCTTAGGGTGGTTGGGGCCCTGGTCAAGAGAGTCCTTTGGGGCCCCTTAGAGGCTTAATTTTGATGACCTATAAGCAAGTCGGACATTTTCAATTTTAATTTCACTTTGCTCTATCCATGAAACTGCAATGAAAGTATCTTAATACAATATAGATACTACAAATATTCAGTGTAATTATTATTTTTTTTTTATAAAGTGTGGGGTCCCGGGCGGTCGCCCAGTTTGCCCTCTCCCAAGGCCGCTACTGCTTCCTTCACCAAGAGGTCTTGACTTCAAATACAGCCTGATTCAAAGCCCCTGAAAAGACGTCTTTGATTTCAATGCCTGGGATTCGGCCTAGGCTAACCAGGGCTGAAACTGCTTCCTCTTCCAGCAGATGCATCATTGCCTTGGGGTCAGAAAGGAATTTTACCCCATGGTCAGATTGGTATGGACTGGGGGGTTTTTTGCCTTGGGGGGGCATGGCCCTCTACTTGAGATCTCTTGAGTGTATATTGAGTCTTTTACAGGAGTAGGGCATGGGCTGCGGCGGTCCCTCTGTTTTACCCGTGGCAGGTTCAGGTGTGATGCCTTGTGTTGTGTCAGGGCTCACTGTGTAGTTTTACTAAGAGGTCAGGGGATGAATTTGTTTGGGATGGTTCAGATAAGGATGATCTTGCCTTAGGCAGGGGTTAGACTAGATGACTTTTGGAGGTCCCTTCCAGCCCAACTTCTCTATGATTTTCTATAATTTCATGACTTCCATACACTTTAGACTAGGCGCCAAGACCACTCCCGATCCCAAGTGCTACCGATGTATTCTGGCACAAAGGTTGCCCCGTGATTTAAAGACCTACGTCCCCTTTATATCTCTGATAACAGTCCCTTAAGGACCATGAGTCTTGACAAACAAAAGCAGACATTCGTGTAGCTCGTGCTGCACAGACGAGATGGGAAGAGAAGTCTGTAAAATAATATTGAGCATGAGCTGGGCTGTAAGGTGGGGGAACCACCCCTAGTTTAATAATAAACCATTTTGCAGAGCGGACGCCAGGGCAGAGAGCAGATCATCGCTCTCCATCTCATCACGTCTTCTGGGGCGAGGGCTTTGCTGGTGCTAGAAAAGTCATCTGAACGTCAGGCTAAGGAAAGCACTGCCAGCTCCTCACCTGAAGCTCAAGCTCATGGTTTCCTCAAAGCCTACTGAGCTACCGAGGCCCGGGCAGGCCAGTGTCCCTATAGCCTGCATCAGGGGGTAATATTGCCAGCATCCCCTCCACCCTCTGACTGCCCAGCACAAATGACCAGGTGCCTGGGTGCAGCTGGGTCAGCTGGGGGTTGATTTTGGCATGAGTTTGGAGCCACACTTACCCTCATACCCAACCTCCCCACCATCACACCCTTTGCCAACTGCCTGTACAGGCTCTTCAGTTGTTTGAACCCTTCCTGCTCCCGTGGATCCATGAATGTCAGTACGTTCCCATGCTCCCTTGATGCCGAGAAGGGTTAAATCAGCAAGTTCAAGCTTTTTGCTGGTTTAACTAGATCAAATTTCAACCAGGTTCAATGGGAGGAAGTGCAAATTTCTCCACTAGACATGCCCTAGGAATCAGGAATCACTGAATTTTCCCCCTTGGCTGTGCCAGTGAATCAAGGCATAATCTTCAGCAAACTCCCGCATGCTGATTAGCTGTACTTATTATTTCATTGCAGTAAGTCCTAACCCAGCTCAGAGCCCCTTTGCCCTGAACACCTAAGAGGCAGTCCCAGTCCTTAAGGACAGTGTTGGCTTGTCTTGTCTTTGATCTCCAAATATACACCCTGAAAAGATAATTGATGAGTGACCTAGGCAAATAGCAGGTGATGGTTTTTCTTCAAGGATTGCATAAGCCATAGTAATACCGGCAAGTCTTTGGCTACATCTATTTACCAGGACAAAATTAATGGCTATGTAACATAGGGCATTACATTACAACTTAATTTTAACTCTAGAGAGGCCTGATTTATGGCACATAGTAGGAAATGGGATTATTTGTTGGCGTGTAGGGACTCATTAGGATGTCCACGGGGAGGAAAGAGATACCAACCCCCAAATCTCTTTGAGCCAGATCCTCTTGACTTTCTAGTCAAGGGATCCCTGGTCTCTGCAATGCTCTGCATGAGTGCACTTGCTTTCAGACCTCAGCTGGCTCTTTCAAGGGTATATTCCAGCCTCTGCCCAAGGTTTGCTGTCATGGCTAAGTAATTGTGATTGTTTTAAGGATTTATAATTTAGCACTTAAGCAATTTCATCAAAACAAGTGGAGGATTTGAGAAAGAGCAGCTGGGCTGCTAGCAGATAGGAACGGGTGCTGCGGCGTACAGGCCGCTAGACAATCGGGGAAGATTAGGATAATTATTCATGGATTCATTTGAAGGAGGAAACAGCTCAGAGACGGATAAAAGAATCGGGCAGGTCAGAGCCAGAAGGGATCGACCAGGGCAGCTGTCAGGAGCCTGCTGCCACTTGCCTGCACATCCCATCCTGGGGAGAGGGCAGGTGCCCGACACCTCTGCAGACTGGGGCATTTCCCCAGGCAGGGGATGGCAATCAAGCCCCAGCCCCCAGCCCTTTTGCCAGCACGCGGCCCGCACCTACCAGCTGCTTCCCATCCTGAGGGGATCAACCACAACCCCAGCCAGGACCAGTTCACCCTTCCCAGGTTGCAGTCTCCTCGCCTGGTCTGGCAGGTCACTCACTCGACCCGAGGAGTGAGTGACCTGCCAGGCTCCCCAGAGCAGGTTACCCATCTGGTTTTAGCAAGCAGGCTGGCACCCCTATGGTCCTCCTCAGCTCAGAGGTCTCCGATGGTTTTTTAGGAGACGCGCCATACCAGCCTCGGACTCCCCGGGTCAGCGCATGGAAGCCAGTTGCTCTGTGACTCAGTTTCCCCATTGGGCAAATGGGACTGATTTTCAGCCTGGCCTGATGGTGGTGGGGCTGCAAAGGCATTGTGGTAATGAAGAGCCTGGTCACTTCAGGTCATTAGCCTCTTTCTCCTTTCATACTGTAGCCACTCACCCCATAAGGGTGCCTTATTCCCCCACATAGTCTGGTAGAGACAGTCAGAGCAGAGCCGTGCACGTGCTGCACATCATAGACCAAGGGCTCGCAAGGCAGCCTGCGAGCTAAGCAATGCAGGGTCTAGTTTGCTGGGTGAGCCACGTGGACTAGCTGTGCCTCGGTTTCCCCACTTGTAGAGTGGGACTAATGAAGCGGACTGGCCTTTGCAAGCGGGGCTTTGGGAATGACTGGTTCAGAGGGAGGCATGAAGATCACCAGCCTTGAGGATGTCTCATTGATTCCCTTTGACCAAAGCAAGGCCCTTGCCTGCGAAGCTAAGGAGAGGTGGAAGCCTTTGGCTCTGTTATCACGGCAAAGCAATAGTCAAAGCCAGGGGAGAAATAACCCAATGAGAACTTTTGTCCCGAGGTCTAATATCTCTCTCCCTGTAAAAAATGGATTGTGTTTGAAAGATGAGAGCACTGAGAGAGATTAGCGGGAGAGCTGTGAGAAGCCTGACCTTGAGGGCACTTGTTCTGTGGCTGCACCGGGCTTTGATTTATTTGGTCGCTTCGCTTTAATACGGATGCTGCCAAGCCGTTTAAACCGCAGCGAGAAGCGCGGTCCCTCTCTGACCTCCAGCAAGGAATTTTCTGGGCATTTTAAACCTTGCTTTTCTTCTGTGTCCTTGAGAGGCCTTTTCAGTGCGCTGCGGTTTGTGTAGGACTCACCCAAAACCACAGGCGTTGGCTTTGGTTGTGCATCTCCCATGTGGCCTTCCAGCTGTTGGCAAGCTAAAAAAATCATCCTCTAAGCCAATATCCCAGCCTAGTTCTGCTCTTCACTAACTACTGGACATTAACTGTCCCCCACTTTTTGCACAGACTATTAGCTTTAATGCTCCTAATACGAGTCTGGGCGATCAGTTCTTCCTCTGATCAGTCCTCCTGGATGCTGTGTGCATCTTCACCGTCTCTTCTAAACATGTGTGCCGGGTGATTCAGATGTTGCACCCCAGAGCTGGCTGCATTCGCTAAAAGTCATCAATCTAAAATTGGTAAATAGCACGTTCTTCTATGTCTTTTTAAACGGGGACCAAAGCATCTTTGTAGGGTGTGAGATCCTGGCTGTAATGAAGCCAGCAGGGGAGCTGCTAGAAGGTCTTGCTATTGAGTTAAATAAAAAAGACCAACATTTCACCCAGAGATTTTTAAGGCCCTTTTGATCATCTAGTCGCAGCTCCTGTATAACACAGAGCAGAGAAAGCTGGCAATAAGCAGTGGAATAGGAACCCCCCC
>NW_017728993.1:24300813-24313196 GCF_001723915.1 Gavialis gangeticus | reverse complement strand
ACTCTACTTATCCACATCATTAATTTATCTTATGAATGAACCGATCTGTGACACGGTTAGGACCCATGGGCTGGGCTGTGGCTGCGGGAGACCTGCAGTCAAGCCTGGATGAAGCTGCGTGGGAAAGCTGTGAGCTGGGGAAAGGCATGCTTCTCCTACGCTGAAAGCGAGCTCTCTCACCAGCTGTGGTTATGATAAATAGCACGTAGGCTGGGCCAGGGAGACTTTCAATGCAGTCGAGTCTCGTAGCTGAATTATGCTCTGTTGAGACCCGTGGGCATGTTTTTGCAAAGAATTGCTTTCCTGGCCTTGACAGTTCGGGTTTTCTGCCTGGGTTAAAATTAGCTCGTGTATCCTAAATGATGGAGCAGACATGTGCAGCAAGGACCTGGAAGGGGAAGACAACCAAATGCACATTAGAAACAAAGCCCCTTTTTAACCAGGGAGGGCAAGTGACTGTTGGAAGAAGCTACTGAGGGATGTGATAAAATCCCGGGGACCTCAAGGATGGTCTAGTCCAGGGATGCTCAACCTAGTCCAGGGGTGCTCAGCCTTTTGGCCCTGTGTGCTTTAGTCCCATGCAAGTGACTGGGTTTAGCACTGGAGTAACTGGATGAGGTTGTGTGGTCTGTGTGACACAGCAAGGATGAGCTGGCCCCATCAAAGTTGATGCCGCATGAAAGAATAGGGAAGCAGCCGGTGCAAAAAGCAGTCTCTCCTGTCCAAGGCATCATTTTTATTGCTTGTGTCTCCTTTACCTGGTTTCTGCTGACACCCTGAAGATCAGCAGGCTAAGGCCTGGTTGCCCTCTGTCATAGCAAGGCTAGGCTCTTCCCATCCACACTTGCAGGCCTGCTCCGCAACCAGAAACACATCAGTGAAGATGTTCAAAGATGCTTCCCTGAACACACACACTCACACGCCCGCGGTCTCCTGCCTGCTTGAGAGCAAACACTGGGGATGACCCTAGAGCAACCTCCCCCCGGGTATTTCTGGACTTGATGCTTGCCTGCTGGGTGGCTGGGTGGCTTGAACTTGAGCCCATGCTTGAGTTCAGCCATGGTGTAGACAAGTCTTGAGATGTCACATGGGCCTGTTATACTGTCGTAGAGAGAGGAGGCAACACAACAGGGTGGGACAGAAGGTGGGCGAGGAGTGGAAGGACCTATGGCTAGATTAATTTATGGCCAGCCAGTGTCTGCCAGACCAAGCCCACGGCAGTCAGTGGCCTTGGCTTGTGCTTCCCAGGACGTGGGTATTGCAAGGAACTTGTACAAGAAATTTAACTTGATTTAAGACTATGCAGCCTCACCAGGGAAGCCACTGAATATATCATGGCAGGTGTGTGAGCCTTGCTAGTCACGAGTATGCTGCACCAGGCAAAACACTGGTCAAGGTAGTATGTCAGCTCATAATGAATCATCAGCTCATATTGACTCATAACAAAAGATTAATCAGTACCATCACTACAGTCAATACCACTGGTACCCACACACGGTCCAGATACAGGCCACCACTAGTGCTGGAAGATGATGGAACTAAAACCTATTGGGAAACATTAATCAGTGGGATATGTTACTGGGGTGTGTTGACCATCAGACTGTGCCACATGACCAGTCGGAAGTCCTGGTTTTGGACAAAGTGGCCAGAATGGATGTCATCATCCCACTAGACAACAACATGCAGAGCACTATGGGAAGGAAGAGAAGATCCCAGCAATGTGGTCATGGAAGGGAAGGTGATCTGGTGCTTTAAGAAGGAGACTATGACATGTCAATTATGATAGCCCATGAAGGGCATGGACTGGTGTCAACTGTCCTACTTCTTCAACAAGTTTCATTCTTCTGACCTTTGATGAGTCCTTCTCCCACCCACAAATTTGGTGAGAAAACAGGTCCATCTTAGCCATTCATGGCCTGCCATGCCCTGTCCACACACTGGTATACGATGCACAGATCCAGGGCATCCTCCTCATCATAAGCAGCATGCCTCTATCTCTACTAACACAACAACACACTCCTGGACACATGCTGGCTTCTCTGCTGGGCAGAGAAATGCTGAAATCCCAGCAAAGAGATGTGCACTGCAGTAACACTGGCCAAGGGCTATGCTTTTACGATACAAAACTGGGTTTTATAAAAGGAAATGAAAGGGTCCAAAATCTAGGGCCTGCATTTCCCAATCCCATCTTTAACACACAAAGGACCTGCCTTTATGCCAATAGCCTCAACAATCAAAGCCAGGCTGAGATCTGAAGGAAAGAAGTAAGGGACCAGAGCTGTCATGCGGGAAGTGCTTCTACTTGCCATCTCCCATCAGGGCAGCTTGTGCTGAGCAGATCATAGCATCCTCATGACACCTTTTCCTTTGTACTTAATCCACACATCTGCTGACAGCATCTAGCCCAAGAAGTCCTGCCATGCCTAATTAGCTACTCAGCGACTCTCTCCTGTCTAACCCACCAGCCTAGACCGCGCGGATGAAAGGACCTGCCGTCTCTGCGCCAAAGCCCGTCCCCGTTCTTGGAGCTCAGGACACCTATCTCTTTTGAGCATCACAGTTTGGCTCTCGCAGAGCTGGCAGTGATGTCAGGAAGGAGGGAGGTAGTCTGAAGGAGCACCGAGAAGGCACTGCTTCATATGCGGAGACACCACGGCAGAGGGATGCGGGAACTGCTGGACCATGTGGCGCTGCTAGTACTTGCAGTGGGGAGGTGCTGGTTACAAGAAGGGGATGAAGTCCCAGTGTAATGTTCAGGCCCAAGAGCCAGTGGTGGCACCTAATGTGACCGTGCAGAGTGGGATGTGGACAGGAACTTAGGGCCCTTGTACACAATGTGTGCTGTTTGGATACACATGATGAAACAGCACCAAAAATTGCCATTTCGCTAGGTTAGTCACATGGGAAAAGACACACTGAAGTTTTTTTAATCATGGTGGGTTTTGATTTATTGTGGCAAGTTAGGCCACCTCCAACGTGTTTTCTTTTTACTGTGGCCAATTGTTCCACCAGGTTTAATTTTATCGTGAAACTTAGGATACGTGTATTCTCACGCATAGCTAAAATTGTCATTTTCCGTGTTCTGACACAATTTGTCCACCAGGTGCGTTTTTTACTAGTAATGAGGGTGTGGGTCATAGCTGCGTTGGTCTAAGGACATGGGCAGACACGGTTCTTTTGGTGAATCTGATATCTTTGATTAGACCAACTTAAAAAAAAAATTCCAACTATTTAAGTTGGTCTAATAAAAGATATCAGCTTTACCCAAAGAACCTTCCAACCCTACCAACTATGAAACTATGAAACAACTATGAAACTATGAAACCTTCTCTTACTAGTAATAGCACATTAACCAATTATGAGAGTTAAATGCATTATGTGCAAAATAGCAACGGGAATCATCGTGCTGTGTTGCAAGACTGAAATAAACCTAGAGATTATCTTTAGCTAGAAAAAGCCAACATTGTATACAGCAGGGGCTGGCAATTATTTTGGGCAGGGGGATGCTTGCTGAGTTTTGGCAAGCCATCCAGGGCTGCATGACAGGCAGCCAGGGGCAGATAAGTATTAATTTTCAAAATTTTTTAGGGGCTCCGCAGGCTGGATAGAATGGCCTGGCAGGCTGCATCTGGCCCGCGGGCTGCATTTTGCCCACCCCTGGTGTACAGGCACCCTTAGAAACCAAGGTTTCTAGTCCCAGTTCTGCCCTTATGGTTCTGGAGTGAACCTACAAATCCCATTGATAAATAAACCCGTATTGCTGTGTGTGTGGTCAAACCTGCAAGATCAATGCAATCAACGCCAATGGTACTAATTACTTGGTACAAATATAGGCTGGAAGATGATTGGACCCAAATGTATCAGGCTATGTTATACATTTGGGGATATATTATTGGGATTTGTTAATCCCAGACTGCCGTGTAACCAATCCAGGCTGTGGTTTCAGATAAGTGGCCAGAGCTGTGTAGTTGATTGATGTTATTCCACTAGACATCAATGAATGCAAAATGGCTTGGAAGTACCTCCTGCAGAGAGCACCAGTATTGTGTGGGGTGTGCGCCCTTTAGGTGTGCACGCCACCTGATTACATGACCTTTGGTGCAACATCACCTACTGCACTTTGAGAAACCTCTGCTGGAGGGCGTAATGTAGGATGGCAGCCACCAGCTCCTTCAGTGAGAAGCTGAACCCTTTCCCATCACAGGAAGGGAAATTATCCCATAAATATAGATATATTATTCATTTGACAACTGGTTTTGGAACCTGCTACACAAACCCCAGTGATTAATGATGGGATTGGCCAGTCTGTGCTGACAAACTTGTCCAATGCTTTGATTGTGCAGGCTGATTTTTGTCTGCTCTACCGTGGGTCATCCTTGTTATCATGCCAATATCCCTATAAGCTTTCTCCACTCAGGATGGGAACCCCATTGCATAAACACACCAGGCAAAAAAATGCCCAAGCCTGACAGCTCACAATGTCACAAGGGTCCCGATTCTGCCATAGCTCCCTCACCACCCTTCCTTAGCTCCTGCTTAGAGGATCAATATTAAGTGCAGACTTAAGTGTGTGCAGAAACGGGGCCCTCAGTTATCAAAAGAGCAGCTTCCTCTTTGCTCATCGGTTGCCCATGGGGCATCTTGTTGAAATGACACCTCCTTCGTCTTCACGGCAATCATCAGGGCACACTTTGTGTTAGATGGGAAGTTTCCTGCTTGGGAGAACTTGCACCCACCAACACAACTCTTTCCCCAAACCTTTGCTTGATGTGCCTGAAAACCTCCTGGCTTCTCATTTTCTTGGAAAATTAAGAGAAAAGTCACATTTATTTCTTCTGTATAAGGAGAGACCTGAACAATTTACAAGATCCCCTCGGTGGACTGTTTTCCTCTGATTGACTCCACTGAACTGTTACTTCAATCAAGTTCTTTTTGGACCCTAGGGGGTGAGGCGGGAAAGTCTGCAATCTGTGAAACGCCTGAAATTTGGGATTTTAGTGCCGACGCAGCCTAAGGTGTCATGTGGGTGACTCATTTCCTTTCACTGACAGAGCGGGTATTGAATGGGGACCTCGGGGTATTTTTCTAGGTCACAGAATCTAGAGTCAGGCCTCTCTGACAGAGCTGGAGTAAGAACACTATGCTGTCAGAAGGGATGATCTCCTATAGTCAGAACTGCATCTACACATGCACTTTAATGCACATTAGCCTATTTTAATGTGCATTAAAGTATCACTAAAAAACCCATGCGCCATAAAATAGGCAAATGCACATTTCCCTAGTACCTCACAATGGAAGGCATTTATACACGTACCTTTGTCTGCTCCGACGTGCCAGAAATCCAGCAGGTTGGTGCAGACTCAATTAATGGAGTCTGCTCTGCATGCAAGCTGATGCTTCTGGTGCTGTGTCTCATGCACTTGTATAAATGGTGTAAAGGACATCACCACCCAGAAAATGGTGGCAGTGTGCTTTTGGATTAAAACACCTTCGATGTGTTTTAGTTCAAAAGCACACTGCTGCCATTTTCTGCACGCTGACGTGCATTTCGCCGTTTATACAACCGTATGCGCCGCAGACCCAGGTGCTTTGAAAAGCACCCAGGGCTGCGGCACATATATATGTACAAATGCCTGGAGGTACTAGATTTAATGCGCATTAATTGAAGCATGTTAATGCATGTGTAGACGCACCCACTGTATAACTATGTACTACGGTCATTCTCTGGTTCTCAAGCCCCATAAGGGGCCATGGGAAAAGGTGGGAGAATATGTCTACACTGCCCAGTTAGCCTGGGTCTGATCACCTGGGGTAGCATAGCCCAAGTATAAGCCTTTTCACAGAAAACCCACCCCACATGACCAGGTCTTCACTGCCTCTGTGCGTCTACGGGCAGATCCCAGTGCTCTCTGTATGTTGACACTCACGAGTTCTTTGCCCCTGGTTGTGTCAGTTGTATGAGGACTTGTTTGTCCCCTTGCGGGGTGGATTGTGGGCAGGGCATTGGAGGACTGTCAGCTCTCAAAAGACCCTGACTGCATGCATGCTGCAAAGGAGGTAGGCCCTGTCGGAACGAAAGCACAGCTGAAGGCACAACCTGTATCTGAAGGTCTGCCATCACGCGCAGGTTCAGAGCACAAGTAAACACGGGCATGAGGGGTTGGGGTGTTGATGGAGGAGGGGACTGGGCAAGGAGACCCCTGATACTGCACGACATTGCAGTCCATACCAACTCCAAGGAAAGAGCATCACCTCCCAGAACCCCTCCTGCTGTCGAAATGTTTTCTCAGGGGATTCCCACCCCAGCAGTGATCAAGCTCAGCTGGTGCTGTCTGCAGCGAGCAAGGGCCTGGTGATGCCCGCATGCCCTTGGAGAGAGCAGCTGAGAAATTCTGTTATTGCACACCAGCTCTGTGGTGTGCCATGCAAATCAGCCAAGTAATAACTTCCCTATTCCCCAAAGCCACCTGGATCACGGCGGTGCATGTGCTGCGACTTGCTTTTTAATTTTGAGCGTCTCATATCTAGCTACAGTGTGGGGGAATATTTTCCCACAGCCGGTGACCCTCCCTCCAAAGGTCTCCCTACCCCCCCAGCTAGGAGACGTGCTGACAGACGCCAGTTAATTATTTGGTGTGAATTAGCCTGGCTGTGCCTGCAAGGAGATATTGCTGGAGAAGGGGGAGGGGAGAAGGTGGCAATAGCATAATGGCTTGTTCCATCTCAGCCTTCCAGGGTGTGTGTCCTCAGCTAGGTCAGGACGTGGCGTGCCGGCCTCCTCCAGGCTCTGGGTTAGCTGTGGGGAGGGCGTCTGGCAATGAACTGCAATGGCTTGCATCTGCTTCTCAGTGTAACACATCCAGGACACCCAGGTCTTACGTGACACAAGTGACCCCTTGGCATTGCATGGCATCTGCAGGCCTGGCAGGGGAGAAGGGTGCTGATTGCTCTCATTGACTACATCAAGGGACAGGCAGCAGGGAGGGAAAAGAGCTATTTCAACTAAAGGACAAGGATGGTACAAGAGGACATGAATGCAATCTGGCCATGGGATGGGGATGAGAATAGGGTCCAACCATGAGGACACAACACCTGGATGGAGCTTCCTCAGGAATTGAGCAGGACAGTGGGCCGTGGAGGTCCCTACCAGCTCGGTGCGCCATGTGACTCGGACCCGGCTGCCCCAAAACCCAGCACTCTGGTGCGAAGGAGACTCTCCCTTCCTCGTGGTACAAGTTCAGGGGCAGTAACTCTGATTCCCTCCAGTAGAAGGCAATGCCGACACGCACGCCCCAGTTCATGACATCCCACGTCTAGCAGCTCGAGATGGAAAAGACGGAGCAGCCAAGACCTTCCCAGCCCTCTTTGCTGGGACAACATCGTTCCTTCAGCATCTTCCCCATGTGTTAGTTGGTCTCATGGTGAACACAGGGCTGGTTGGGAAATGGGATTAATTTCCCCTCTGTTGTGACTCCATCTCCCATGATACCTTGGAGGTATTTAAGAGGAGATTGGACAGACACCTGGCTGGGGCATCGACCCCCCCAGCGCTCTTTCCTGCCCAGGGCAGGGGGTCGGACTCGATGATCTAATAGGTCCCTTCCGACCCTAAAATCTATGAAATATATGATGCACCATTGTGTAGCCTACATTTCCTAGGATGCACCCCCCCATAGCTTATATCTCCCATGATGCACCTTCCCCCCTCCTATTTAGCCTATGGCTCCCAGGATCTTTGGGTTAACAGATGGGCTTGCTGCTGCCTGTTACTGGTCTCCTGCTTTTGCTGCTGGGCGTCCAGTTGCACTGACACCAGTCTTGCACTCGCACGTGTTGTTTGCAGCAGCTTTCTGGCTGCAGGTTTGGGCGTGAGCATCCAGTGGAAGCGATGCAGTTCACATACGGACCCGCACTGCTATGAAGTGGAGTACATTTACTTTCTCGGAGGCGCAGAGATCCTCCACCGGCCACTTTCCTCGCTTACTTAGTCACCTTCCAATGTCCCGAAAGACAGGTGCCACCAGAGGAGCCCTTCCCAGAGAGATCTGGCTCCGTGCATTCATACGACGGGAAAACGGCACGAGTCCTCCTGCCCTGGGAAGCTGAAATTGCTAAACACGGAGCTTCTTGCGTGTGCGGCGTCATGGAGCTGCTCCAGACTCAGGGGACCCAGGTTTGATTCTTGTCACTGTCTGAGGCAGGCGGCACATTCATTACCCTCCTGGAGGCCGAGGCTGCGAGGTGTCTTGTACAACAAGGTGCTGTATACAAGGGGGATGTGGTCCTTGATGTGAGATTGGACTGTCCATGTAGCAGCGTGACAGGTAATGCAACCACAGCACAAGGTGGTTGACCGTCTCCATCAGTGCCAATGGAGCGTCCTTCTTTGATATCAGCTGACGACCCAGCCCCGCAGCAATGAATGAAAGGAAATCAATGGAGTTTCACTAAGGGAGTGAATTTTAGAACCTGGTTTTTGGGCCGTAGGGGGTTTCTCTGGCTCTTGCCCCCCATGGGTTGAGTTCATGCAAGGTAGAATTTGTTGAGGCCATTCCCCAGCATTGGGGAGTTTAAGCAGTCTCAAGCAAATTTAGACTGGAAGCTAGAAGAAAGGCATTTAATTTTCAATGGAGTGAAGGTCTGGCCTAGCTTTCTGAGCAAAGAAGAGGGTGGATGAGGGACCTGAATTGTTCCAAGCTGGGTGCAAAAAGGGTGAGGAGCAGTGAGGACAGGGTGCTATAAATGTCCCTGAGTATTTAGGGATCAAAACTCTGCAAGCTTTCAGGCACAGGCACCCTTCATCCGGCATAGGAGATTGCAAAGACTGTAAAAGTTCCCCCAGGTAGAAATGAAAATTCATATTTCACAGAAGAGCTGAAGATGTGGTAAAGTCTCCTATCCGGAGCCGTTCATTTTGTGCAGCTTAGACTCAGAGAAAAGTTGGAAAAGTCTTTTTCCTTCAAAGTTGTCTGGTGGTAAGCAGGATGTAGACTCATATTTCCTTCTGGTTTTGATGTTTGTTATTTCCCAGAAGAGCGGAAAGATGGAAAGCTCTTCTGGGCAGGAACCTGGATACCAAGGGGATTGAAAAGAAATGCAATCTCTCTGTGGGAAGTGTCTGGTCTCACTGAGCTTTTATCCTGAGCCACCTGGAAGGGCCGAGAAGAACGGGATTTCCCTTATGGTTGACTTTGAGGGGTGCATTTTTGGCTTCTTGAGATGCACTGGATGTTGGTCCTGTCTAGCAGTGGCCTGCGCCCCTCTATGCCCCTCAAAGCAACTGAAAACCTGCTGTGTACCCGTCCGATGAGTCTGGTTCATGCATTCAGGGTCCCACCACGTTCAAGTTTGGGGTGAGGGAGAGATTCTCCTCCTAGTCCCATGGGCAAGGAGATTGGGTGTCCTCCTCCCCACCTTCCTCTGCAGAAGGGCAGGATCCTCTGAGCATGTTGTAACCTAATGCATTCCCTGCCCTTGGGGTGGAGAGGTGCTGGCAGTGCCCTTGTCCCTCCCGCTTCTCCCCTCCGGTAAAGTCTGTTGTCTAGGAGGCCGTGGCATGGCAAGTAGTGTGGGGTAGACACTTTAGCAAACCAGGGGACGACAGGACTCAATGGCCAGGAGGCTCCTTCTCGCCCCGTGGCCCAAAGTGTCAGTGCTCACAAACTGCCCGCGGAGGTGAACAAATGGAGCACCCAGGTGGGAACGGACTCAGTCTCCAGGTCCGATTTCGGACGAGACGGGTGAGTCCAGCTTTGCTGAGAGCAGAGATGCGCGATGCCTGCCTCCCCTCTCCCAGCGCTGCCGAGGAGCCCCGCACATCAGCAAGCGCCGGGGCCAACCTGCATTTCCGCGCTTTGAAATGACACTCGTTTCCTGGCTCTCGCCCTCTGTGTAATTTGTCTGTGATGTCCTCTGCTTAGATATTATTAGCTGCGTCTCAGGCGAACGCTTGTCCTCTTTCAGCGGTGGGGGGGAATGATGAGCTGTCTTCTTTATCTAAATGAATTTAGTCAGGATGTCAGACCCAGGTGCCTTTTTTTTAATCTGGGAGGTTTGCTAACTGCTCCAGAGTTTCATTAAACTAGTTCCCCTTAAGCCAGTCCCTGTCCTTTGGCATTATATTCAATCTCCACCTTCACCAGTGAGGACCTTCGGGTCTCGTCACCCTTTCGGCTGCCTCTCTCTGTCCTCCCCTAAGGCTGCTTCCTTCTGAGCCGTAAGCTGCACTCTGCACCTCTCCGTGCCCTTTGCTCCTTCAAATCATTGTAGCATAGCCAGAAAATGGGAACTATCACAGCCTCTCAGAAAAGCATGGCAACCACTGAATAGGACCTGCATCTAAACCAGGAGAATCACCACGAACTGCAAGCAGTATAGGGCTTCTGACACCCAGTTGGGCAGTGCTGACCTCGTCCATTAAAAGGCAGTGAGGCAGCTTTCCTGCCAACAAGTTCACTGCACTATATTAACTTACTAGATATGGATTATTGCATGAAGAAAGGGGGAGGAACACGTCATCCTTTACTCTTTCAGTCCTTGGACGTCCTGGTAACCTGTCCTTGCCCTGTGTCTCCCCAGACATGTTCCTTCCCACCATTTATATATATATATATATATATTTGATATAACGAGCAGATGTTCAGTCTCTGTCCGTGTCAATGGAGCATCCTTCTTGGACATCAACTGAAGACCCAGCCCTACAGCAATGCATAAGAGGAGATCAATGGAGTCCCACTAAGGGGGTGAATTTTAGACCCAGGTTTTCTGTTGGATGAGCGCCCATATTAGAAATATAGCTGGAGAGAAGCAGATTTTGGGTATGTCTGTGCGGTCACCTTGGGCTTCCCTGAGACCTTCCCCTTAGTGCAAACCCACTGACCACCCACTTTGCAAAATCTCCCCCACCCGCCGCACTCCAGCCCTGCCCTGGAGGCTCTTCTGACTATTTGGACCCAAAGTTAAGTTTCACCCTAGCTGACCCCCCCTCCCAGCCATATTCAGGCTTCCCCTCATCCTCTCTCCCATTTCCTGTCTCTACTACCCCTAATTATAGCCCAGCATGGCCAGAGAGACAAGCAGCGAACCTGATTCCTAGAAAGGCGGCATTTGCGTTTCCTCCGCTTGCTCTTCCAGGGATCTGCCTGCTTTCTACGTGTCTCTCCTCTGCTTATTCCCCACGTCGGCTCAATGAGACAGCCCATAGACAGGAAGAGATAAGGAGGAGGACCCCCCGTCCTCCTGGATGAGGATATGGGAGGGAAACCCTTCCATTGGCCCCTTAATAGAGGCATCATCTTAGCCTTTGCCGTTGGCCCGCAACAAGTGCAAACGCATGTCCTTTGGTCACATCACGGGTAGAGACGGAAACGAACCTTGAGGAGGTCCTTTATAGGAGGACGTGCCCCAGGTCATTGCAGTACGAGCCAGCCCAGGAGGAGATGGACAGATGGCGAGGGCTGGCCACGGAGAGCTCGGCTGCTGGATGCTAGATAGCGACTGGTTGAGACGGCTTCCAAAAATCCTGCTGCATCACCCCCAAGTATTCAGGCATGAACAAACAGGCTTGTTTCCTTGTTTTATCCCTGAGACCTCCATCTCTCACTGGTAGCATGCGAGGTATGCCGGCCCTAGCATTCCTGCACGGCATTGCACTCGCTGCACCATGGGCTTGCCTAAGGGTTTTGCATCTTGAGAAGTAAACATCTTAGAGATTCAGCCTCCAGAGAAAGATTTCTAAGATCAGCCATTGCTGCTGAGCCCCTTTCTTTCTGATTATCCTCCCTCCCTTGAGCAGACACTCGGTGCAGCTGCGGGGGTGGCTTTGCTCAGCTTAAAACAGGCAAGAAGGTAACATTTCTGCTGGTAATTGGAGATAAGATCCAGGGCTTTGCTGTGGGCTCGTCTCTCCCGGTGACCTAGGAATAAGTTGGGAGCCTAGCGAGGTTTTGCTAATCATAAAATAACAAAGGGTGGTGGCACCAGAGTCGGTCACAAAGGAGGCCACGTATCCCCAGCTGGACTGAATCAGATCAGTCCGTGTCAGCTTTTCATCTGGCTTTGATTCTCTTCTCCAGGGAAAGGCGCCCCAACCTGCCCCGGACCCCGGGTCACTGCACCAGATGGCTTCAAAGTGGTCGGCGTTAGCCAGCCGGTGCTTTGAAATGCCGCATGCTCATTCCAGCTTGCAAGAAAGTGCAAGGAAAAAGGAAGAGCTCTGCACTCCACGACCGTTTCATTTTCTGAAGCAAGCTAAAGACGCGCCTCTCTGCCAGCCCCGGGGGGAATCAGCCCCACGACCCACGACAGGAGCTACCTGCCACTGTCCTGAAGTGTCATCAGGCTTCCTCCTGACTCTCAGCGCCTCGCTTGCCTTTGGTTGAAGA
>NW_017728993.1:24269928-24300796 GCF_001723915.1 Gavialis gangeticus | reverse complement strand
AAGATGGAGAAGGAAGGGTGGGAGGGAGGGGAAGAAAAGACCCGCTGTAGATACAGCAGAAGCCTGCATGTGCTTGTCATATAGTCACATAACCATGGACAGGTGACTGCTGTAATCATGTAGGCCCGCTGTCTATGCCCCTTTCGCACTAGCGAGGGATGGTAGTTCATAGACGTGCCAAGCAGCCTGTGACATGAGTCCTACTGTGCCACGTGGCTTATCAGCCCCCAATAAAGGAGGAGGGTTTTTAAATTGATGGAAATGGCTCAAAATACAGCACTGAAACAAATAGAGGTCCACAAGAACCTAGAGGGCCATTGGGCTGCTGTGGCCAAGGTACCAGGAAGCGATCAGGCCAGCCTCACATTGGGCCAGCATCACATCTTTGCTTCCCTTATGTAAAATCTCATTTCCAGCCGGGTTTGGGCAGCCTTCAGCACGAGATCAGAGAGGCTCCAGCTCATGCCTTCAGCACTGTAGCAAGACAGCGCTTCTACGACCTCCCCACTGAAGACGATGCAAGATCATCCATAACGTTGACTGCATTTCATCTTCCTTTCTGTCTTTACTGGCCATTTTTTTGTATTAAAAGAGTGGTGCTTACAAGTGCACAACTGCTGATAGTCTGGTCAAGCGCTGCTTAACACTCGCTACCGACCCCTTGCATTACGACTGTTCTTGATAGGATGCTAACAGCTAAAGACCCTGCCCCAGGCTCTGAGTAAGAAAATGTGCTAAACTGTCCATACCTAGAATAAGAGACAGTCCCTGCCCCCCAGCACCTACAGCCTCCCACCATCCCATTGTAACAACTGATTTCAGGAGGAGTTAGGTACCCAATACCGGTGAGGGTCTGGTTCTGAATTATTATCTGCAAATAAAAAGTTGACTGCTTTCACCATACAGCCATCCCCATGTATGGGTGGTTATAGCTACAGGTGTTCCCATTCTCTGGGTGGTTCCCATTACAGCCATGGGAAGGTGTTTATACTTATAGGTATAAGGAAATAACCCTCCTGACTTAAAGTGCTTTTACACCAGTATAGCTGCCTCTACACTAGGGCTTGTATTACAAAAAAAATAAATTGCCTCTTCATTGAAATAATGCCATGAGGACAAAAGCCATGTGGAGGCCAGACCTCGTTAGAAAACACAAGCCAAGAGGGGCAGAAAGGAAATATTATCCCCCTGTACAGGAACATGGATTAAGTATCTTGCCCCACATCATGCAGAGTCAGAACCAGGTGTCCCGTGGTCTAGGGCAGCGTTTCTCAACCCGTGGGACTCATGACCCAAAAGTGGGCCACGAGACTGTAGGAAAGGGTGGCGAACAAACTTAAAAAACGGACAAAAATGTGGGTTTTCCCCTTTGCAGGCTGTCAAGAGCTCCAGAGCCCCATATATCCCCCCTGCGCCACACACTGGGGGGAATGGGGGGCATGGGGTCAGGACTGGCCATCGATGTTTGCAAATGGGTCCTGGTATAAAAAACCACCGGTCTAGGTCATTTCCTCAAGCACAAGGACGCCCAGGGTGTGGGACCACTCATTGCTGACCGACTCCGGCGGAGGCTTGAAAGGAGACGCCCCCCCAACCCCAACCCACCTGCACCCTGGCAAAGGGAGGCTGAGATTTTGCCCGCTTCCTATCACAAATGTAAATCGGGGGGCCCTTTACTCCCCCCACAACACGGCATCCCCCCTAGGCTGAGGCATGATGCCAGAGCAATGAAGATATTTGCTGGCGCTCCGACGGCATGAACTCAAGCCTCGGTCTCTTTCCAAGCCAAAGCTTTGCCCGGGGCCCACCCAGCTCGAACTGAGCACCCTGGCCGCTCTGGCACCCGAAGCGAAGGCAGCCACGTGGGGTGGGAGTCACGTTGTTCTCATGTGTGCCATTGCCTATAGAAACCTGCTTGCCATACCCGTGCTTGCCTGGGAGCTGCTAGGCTCAGGTGGCCCTTGCTGCTCTCCGGAGCACCCGGGGGGGCTGTTGACGCTGCCACGCATTTCTAATTTGGCCAAGAAATGTCAAGCCTTCCCCTTGCTCCGCGTGCCGCTGACATTTAGCATTTTGCCCGCTGCCGGGGGATTCGTGATGGCATCGGCACAGCAGCTGCCGTTCAATTGAAAGAGGCACCGCGGCTTCCCTGCCCCCTTGAAACAACCCCCCTGCCAAGAGGCCTCAGCCTAGGACGCAGAGACGTGATTAAGGATGACAAGAGGATCTCAAGGCAAAGCTGAGGGAATATCCCAAGTGCGCTCTGCAATGCATTCCCTTTTCTCGCGCTCTCTGCCGCACGCTGCATTTTGGGAACGGAGCTGAGCTGCACTCATTGCAACCCTGGGGTTATTCGGGAGGCAAACAGATCCCCGGCTGAGAGGCAGAGGGTCACTCGGGAAAGGTCTTCTCCCGGTGCTTTTGCTGGAGGGCCTTGCCCAGCACCTAAGACGTGGTGCCAATGGGCCGTGTCCCCCAGCATCCTGTCTCCAGTAGTGGGAGGCAGCAGATGCTTTAGAGCAGGGGTGTCGCGCTCACCCAGCCCCCCCGGACAGATGTGGACCTACCCCGGTGTGGGGGTGAACACGACTGTAAGCCACGGGGGTAACACAATGGTTGTTCACTCCATTGCGCCCGCCGAAACGTGTCCCCTGGGGGGCTCCATACCCTGGGTTTTGGCCACGGGCGCTACCCCACTCACCAACCTCTAAATCCCCGTAGGTCAGATGTCCCAGCTCTGCACGTTGCTTATCTTCGACACCCCTGGTTTGGGGGAAGAGTTTGAGACACAGGGTAGCTGGCTGGCATCCCGGGGTCAGAGTCACCGTGCCAGCTGGGGTCACGGCACTTGTGAGTGGGGTTGTGAGTGCAAGGGGAGTGCAACAGGATATGGGGAGGGGGTCACCATCCTAGAAGGGGGAACATCAGACCCAAGGTGCAACCGGAAGTGATGTTGTGAGCCTAAAAGTGATGTTGTGCGCCTGGTAGTGGGGGTCACAAGCCCACAGGGACAATCAGGAGCGAGGTCATGAGCCTGGAAATGCAACTGGAAAAGGGGGCACGAATGTGGAAAAGCAGGGTTGTCAGGAAAAAAGCTGAGGGAATGCAGCCCCACTATAAACCTTGCTCAAAGCAGAGAAGCCTTTTTGTATCATCCTTTTGTGCCTTTCCCTTATTTGTGCAACCTTAGAATAATAATCAGATGGACATAAAGCCCATGGGAAGGATACCAGGCATCCTAATCCTTAAAGCCTAGGCCATGCTAAGAAAGGGATTAACAAGTTGTAGTTAACCTTGCCCTAACTCCACCCTTTCCCTGGTGTAGATATAGTTACATGCTTCTGGCTCGATTCAGCTGGGCAAGGTCAACCTGCAGCTTTCCCTTCTGGTGAACAGCAGCCAGAGCTGGGACTTGGACCTTTGCTCTCTCTGCACGCCGGGGAAAGGTCGAGGCTTGGCTATAACATGGCAGCTCATCTTGGCTGCTTCCCCCCCCAAAGAAACATTCACCCTGTGCAGGATGCCTGGAGATTGCACTGCAAACAGGGGGGCTGCTTGAAGCGCATGCCTTCCAGAAAGGCATCCCTCGAGAGATGGAGAGCCCACCGTTGCTCTTGGTGGCTTCTTCCAGGGTCAGTCGCTCCGTGCCTTATTTCTAAGTTCAGCCTGACTGTATCTCCCAGCTATTTGTTCTTGTGACCTTCTCTGCCAAATGCCCTTTAGGACCTGCTGCCTTCTGCCCACAAAAGTACAGATAAACTTCTGGCCTTTGGTACTGTAGTCAAGGGTGGTTTGGGATGGGGGAATTGGACCAAGCCCCTGGCTGGGAACTGGACTGGTACCGGCAGAGAAGGAGCAGACAGAAGGCCTGTATAATATGAAATCCCTGCAGCGGTCAATTATGGAAGCATTGAGCTTTAAGGACGTGACGGCCGGTGATGCTTCTTTTCCCCCCGCGGCAGAAAAGCCACCGCGTCCCAGCTCTGTGGCACCCCGTCGCCTCTTCGCGCTTCTGACCATGCTAGAATCACCCTGTCCCTTCCCTTCCCTCCGAAACAACAAATCAGCGGGTGAAGGAGCGGAGCTACAGCATTCATTATCTCTGCCTCGGATCAGAGCGATTCCTCCATAATTGCATCGCCTTTGTCGGAGATGATGAGATGCTGCTTATCGGAGCTGGCATCAGCGGAGGTGATTCTCTGCAGAAGGGGAGTCATTAGCCCCGTCCCCCGGGCCCTCCGCTGCAGCCTGACCCACGCTGGGTGGGGTCAGCAAAACCAATTTGCATGCTAAACGGGAGATATGGCGAAGGTTCGTCTGGTCCTGCCGCGGCCCCCATGCACCTGCCCTGGCCTGGCAGGGATCTGCGAGGAGAGGGGATGGCAGCAATGAGGCAGGTTGGCCTATGCGGCCAGTGCCGCCTGCCCTGCCATTCTCCGGCCTGGTGACTAGAGGACACGCGGTCACTGGGACGTCCACCAAAAGGGAGGATGCGGCAAATCCATCCGTGCCCCGGCTGCATCCTCTGCAGATTCTCCTCTTCAAAGGCCCAGAGCCTTGCTTATCAGTGCTTGCTTATCCCTGCTTTTATTCCCCGCCAGCCTCCTGTTTGCCTGCTCGCATGCAGTAAATAGCACAGGTTGAAGCTTTCCCCTGAAATCCAGGCCCTGCCAAAGTCAATGGCAAAATTACCATGGGCATTGGTGTAGCCAGTGTCTATAACTGGGGTCGTGCCAGCATGCCCAGCTCTCTGCAAGCCCCAGCTGCCGGAGTCACTTGATGATTCAGGGAATCTCAGCTTCTGCCTAAGGATAGGAGAAGTTTCTGCACCTTGTGGTGTCTGAGCTCTCAAAGCCCTCAGAGACAAGTCCACAGATTCCTCATGGCATTATTTTAAATCATGATTTGCGGCCCACTCCCCTGCTTTCAAAAGCCCTCATTCCTGGTCTGTGAATACCTGAAGTCAACACCCTTAGGCTGCCCTGGTCTGTCCTTTGTTCAGCCAACAGGTGGGTAGTTCGCAAGGCATCAAAGCATCGAAAAGGGCCTCTTTACTGCCGGCAAAGGGGATGCTTTTGCATGAAAACTTCCACCCAGGTCTGAGTGAGCTGCTTTTTCAGCAACAGTGTGTGGAAGCCCCCTAGGCAGAAGGCAAAATCCAGGCCGGCATGAACGTAAAGCCCAGGGAGCATGGGGATTTATGACTTACCACGAGGTAAGACATTCAACGCTTCAACGGGAGGCAGGTGCCTGTTGTGCTGCGTGCACACACGTGCACATGCATGTACGCAAACCCTTGCACTGATGCCCTTTGCCAGTCCAATGCCATCAGAGGAGATCTGCAAGATCAGCCGTAAAAACAGCCAAGTGCACAAACCCTCAGGCTGGCATAAATGGCTTTCCACAAAGTTGCGGCTCGTTGACACCCAGGGCAGGCTTGGCCCTTGCTGCTGGCCTGAGAACAACATTAATGAAACAGCTCTGCTGAGTGTGGAAAGGCAGCACACACACACCCATCTGGCAGCCACGGGATGCATGCAGCAGAAGGAAGAGGGGCATCTCCACGGTCCATCTCCATCTGGAGGTCACAGGATGCAGCAGGAGGACGAGGGACATCTCTGGACCCGGAGCACGGGGGAAAGCCTATTCAGAGGCAGGTTGGCTGTTGTCGCTGGCATGAGCTTTCCCATCCGCCACCAGCCTCAAGCGTGATGACATTCACGCTGCAGTGGACAGGCACTGAACCGTTTCAGGCAGGCTCAGCGCCCCAGGCTGCTGGGAGCGTGTCGGCTTGCCCACACCGAGCGGCACGGAGACCAGTAATGGGATGTGAGAGAGAGAGATCCACCTGCCCGTGACTCAGCTGGTGCCTTCGAATCGCCCCCAGCTCTGGGGGTGCTGCAGCGGGGAGTCGGGGCAGGCCCTTGGATTCAGTGGTGGCTAGTGAGTGTGTGCAGATTGGTTCCTGTCTCCTCCGGGAGAGGAGAGACCAATATCTGATCTTTTCCTGTCCCTTTGCTTGTTGTGTAGCAAAGAAGTGCAATTTGGGAGCAGGACAGGTGTCTGGAGGACTGGGCAGTTAGCTAAGGGGGCACATGGACCACTGGATGCAGATAGGATGCTGTTTTGGGTGTCGTGGTCCCGACACGGCTTATAGGAAATGGAGATTTTAGGTGGTGGGAGCCAGGGATGCCAGAAGATCTGCTGGCTGACCATGCAGTGGGCTTCCAGCTGGTCCCAGGGGCCAAAGATCATGTCCAAAGATCACCCACCCCATAGACTCCTTCTGCCGGCGCGTGGCAGGTCAGCAGTGGTGACTCCCCGATGAGGCGCTGCTCCTTGCTGTCTCCAGAGCCCACGCTGAGGGGAAGTGGCACTTGCAGACAGACTACCTGGCTGTATCAAACCGGGCGAGTGCCCTGGCTGCTCTCTGCTTAGACTACGTGAAGGATGCTATATGGGAAACAGGAGCCCAGGTCACTGTCCATAGGTGAGCCCACTCTAGCACTGGAGCCAGGAGAGTCTGGAAGTTGGTGTGGCTCTGCCACAAACTTCTTGCGTGACCGTGAGTCCCTTCCTCATCTGTAAAATGGATGGAAATTGCCCACAGGGGCTTAGTGAGGATAATACACTGGAACTGGGAGGCATTCGCACACTAGGGTAAAGGGGGGAAGCATCAAGCCCTAAAGTCAGTATTGAAAATGATGCCAGCCCTCGCTGGTTGTGTTCACTCTCAGTGCCGGCCGTTGTCACTCAGTTCCTAAAACCTGCAGTAGGATGCTCCATATTATTTACAGTAGATCTTGGCTCTTCTGGGACTTTAAACCAAGAATTTGCTCAGTTCAATTATCTCCAGGAGCTTTAAAGCTCTGCGGAGATGTCCGTACAGCTCCATTTGTTCCCGGAAGCTGACAGGTTTTTAACCAAGTAATTAAGGGTTGGTTTCGCTGGTACCTGGGAGTCAAGCAACCAGACAGCAATAAGATAATAGCAATGCAGCAGGTGCTCTGCTATTATTTCTGGCTATGAATTAATCACAGGGACAGAGGCTTTATGAATAGTTCATTGATCATATGCTAGGACAATAGGAATTTCAGCCAATTACGTACTTTTCCCTGCTATAAATACTTAAGAGACTGCAGACCTAATGAAAATAGCACCGGTGCTTTCCTAGAATATGAGCAGAATCAGGAGAAAAAAAAATCCAGACCTTTAGTTATGGCTGCAGGACCTGCTTTAATGACCGCCCAGGTCTTGGGAACATCAGCTGTGGGTTTTGAACTGTCCAGGCCATAGTACATAGCAAGTGGTGGTCCCCACACTCACGTAGGACTTGAACACAGCAAGAAGCATAGCATAAGCATGAAAAGAAAGGAAGACGTGGATGCTGTCTCTCCATGCAGCGGTGCCATCACCTGTCATGATTTTCTTGTGCATCTGATGCTACTTGGTGGTTTTCCGCAAAGCCCCAGTCCCTGGAGTTGTGGGGTGATGCAAGAATGCATTCATTTATTTTAGCAAGTGGGTCTCTAATCTCTATGGGGGGAGGAAAAAGCTTCCAACTGTGTCCCAAGTGCATTCAAAAGTTCAGACACCCAAAGAAATAAAAAGAAGCCCAAAGGACTCTTTTAAATCCCATTCTTTGAAGCCCAGCAAAAGGTATTTGAATCTGCAAGGCTGTGTTGGGGACACAGAGAAGATAAGAGGCCAACTTCTTCTAACTAGCTGCAGTCTCCTTTAGCAGATGAGGCGATGTGGGATTAATGGAGCAGAGCTCTATGCCCACCGGTGATTTAAGTACTCTGCCTTTCATTCAGGACACAGAGCCTTTACAGCATGGGGAGAGAGCGTCTCTTCTTGTTTCACAGCACCTTCCAGGGGTGACAAGGAGTGGGGCCTCCAAAAGTGTTTTCACACCAAAGGAAGAATTTTTTCCAACTATTTGAGTTGGTCTAATAAAAGCTATCAGACTGCCCATGTCCTTAGACCAACACGGCTACAACTGACACCCTTTTCACACCAAAGAAATGCAAAACTCCAGAAGGCTTGGTTCAGAGATGATGCCTTTTATTAGATCAACTACGAAATGGCTATTTTCCTTGCAATTTCTTAGTTGGTCTAATAAAAGGTATCATCTCTGAACCAAGCCTTCTGGAGTTGTGCATTTCTTTGTGTCTCAGACCACCCAATACGTCCCTTTTCACACCAAGGCATCCTTGGCTGGTGTTCTCCATAGGTATACACAGAGCTATCCCCTCCTTTCCCTTGAAGCATCTGGGATGCCTACGAAAGCTTCACACAGGGGCTGGTGGGCTGTGCAGACTTGTCTGACTGGTGTTGCCTTGAGCTCCAACTCTTCTTTCTCATTTCCTCTTAGGTCACCAGCTTTTTGTGGGAGGACCCATCATTTCGCTGTATTTCTGTGCAGCCCCTTGCACCACGGGGCAGAAGGCAGCAAAGAGGAGTCTTTCCACTCCTTTACTTCTCATGGCCTAATACTTGCCAAGTGCTCCCTGCTGACTCTGGCTGGCGTCTACAGCCCTCCAGATTCTCAAGTGGTCTCCAGGCAAGTACCAGCCCACGCTAGCTTAGTTTCCACAATCAGATCAGATTGGGTACATTCAGTCCAGCAGGCACTAATGGTAATAACATTAATCAAGTCAGCCAGGGTATGTATCCAGACAGACAATACAGCGTGTGCACACATCCCTGTGTATGATCCAGAAATAACAGTGATGAAGCCAAATTGCCAAGCAACCGTATGCTAACACAAGGGTTGTCTTAGCTGTGTCTTGAGGCGGTCGAAAAGCCTTCGCTGCTCATCAGCCATATCAGAGCAATGTCTTGCAGAAAAAGAACTGAGCTGGGGCTTTGGAGATCAGGATTCGGCTCCTTGTCCTAGGACAGACCCCCGGTCGTGCCCAGCTGGCTCACATGCCGTGCCCAGAAATCAGGGATGTCTTTGGTGTTGGTTTGAGACAGAAAGAAACGCAAAATCTAGAACTCTTGGTTCAGAGACGATACCTTTTATTAGACCAACTAAGAAATCACAACAAAAAAAAATGTCTCTTTCTGCAATCAGGGCTCGTAGTAGAGATGAGATCTTTTATTAGACCAACAAGATTTTTGCAAAAAAAAAATCTTTAATTGCCAGGTTTTGGGCACAAACACCCTTCATCAGGCATTGGAGAAAAGATTGTAAAAGTTCTCCCAGGTAGAAATGAAAGTTCATATTTCATAGGATTTTCTTTTTCTGCAAGCTTTTGGGCTCACACGCCCTTCGTTTGGCTCACACGCCCTTCATCTGGCTCAGGGAAAATTAAAGATGGTAAAAAGTCTCCATAGGTAGGAAATAAACTTCATTTTTGCACAGAGGGAGTTGAGGACCAAAGTCTGGTCCCTCTGGGTCCATGCAAATGAGTTGCTCTTTGTTGTGGCGATCAGGCAGGATTTCTTCCCTGCTACGGTCGGATGGCATGCAGGGAGGTTGTAGAAATCTTTATTGTTGTTCAGCAATGAAGTTTAAAATCCCAAATTAGCTAAAGTTCGGCATCTTCCATGTTTCAGGGATGTATTTGGTAGCCATGTTGGTCTGAGACAAAAAGAAATGCAAAAAACAGTGCCCAGTAATGGCATTCTCAAATATACAGACAGCACAACCCTCCCCCCGGCTGTGCTAATTGGCACAGTGACTCTTCTTGGTGCTAATTAGATGAGTCTCAGCACTGCATGGACTTAGCTGCTCTGCCTTTGATTAAGGTGACTGTGCAGAGCCTGGGGGGGGCCGTGTTATAGCACCGTGGCAGCCTTGGGTAGGTTTGCAGCCTGGATATCTCAAGGCAAATCACTTAGACCTTGATCCTTAACGATAAGTAAGGCTACAGACAGATGTTGCATTTGTCCCAGGATAAATATTTTTGCCAGGACAAAGTGCGACCATTGAGACATGCATGTCCGTTGTCCCAGGATAAATCCTAAAAATGTTCACAGGATAAGAAGTGCTAGCAGTTGATCCCAGGACATTGCAAAGCATGTCTGAACTGTGATCCTGGGATTGCAGCATTGAACCAATAGCGGAAAAGTGGCAGTGTGGTCAGGTGCCCACTAAACTCAGATTAAAAGGGTGATGTGTGAACCTGCCGGTCCTAGGATATTTCTATTCTGGGACAAACACAGGGACAACTTGTCCAGGGCCAAATGCAGTGTCTGTTCCTAGCCCAGGTGTCCTAAATTCACTGAGATACATGATTTCTACTTTTAAGGAGCTCAGCTTTATTATCTTTGTATCTCAGATCCCTCTCTGTGAAACCAGAACAATATTCCTTTCTTTGTCTTTAACTCTCCAGAGTAAAGACTGTCTCTTCAAAATGTTTACATGGGGCAATGCAACTGGGTCTTTAATTTCAGAGTGGGGCGTCTACATTTTATTCTGATACAGCGCTTTATAATCTCCTGGGACCCCAAACGCACCCTACAAACATGAGGGCGGGAAATGGCTATGAAAATAGTTCCCATCCTGAAATGGGGCAACGAGCTGAAAAATGTTCATGACCCAAGAGTAAAGATGTAAAAACGATCAGATTGGGGTCAAAGTGTCTCAGCTGAATCATTTGAAAATCACAGAAGTCAGGCTGGAAGGGACATTTGAGAGCTCATCCAGTCCAACACCTCACCAAAGGCACGATCATCCACGTCAGCTACTTGTGGGGTATGGTTTTCTTGCCATAAGTAGCTGAATTTTCCACTCAAAAAGTCAGTGGGATCTGGGAAACTGGAATTTTTCGTTTAAGAAAAGCTTCCAAAATGAAATGTGTTGATAATCTCAACGCTTGCCCTCAGCCAAAGTCGAAACCACAAACTTGCCTAAATCAAACTCCTCAAAAAGATCTGGTTTTGATGAAAAGGCATTTTTCAACCAAAAAAAGGGGGGGGGGCATCTTTCAACCCCCTTTCCTCTCCCCCTACCCTCCAAAAAAAAGGTGGGGGGTATGGATGTGCCTTTATTTTAAACACTGCTGTGCTCTGAGTGGGCTCTATATTAACCACTAGCATCATTGTCACGGGGAGGGAAGCCTTAAGGTCTGAGCCTAGTTTAGACGCACTGAAGTAATCCCACTGAGTCCTGGAGAGCTGCCACCCAGGCCCCAGGTTGAGAATGGGACAATCCCACGATCCCACTCCAAACCAGCTGATAACGACAGGCCTGAGCCGTGGCTGGGGATGCCCTTGACCAGACAAGAAGTGAAGGGGACCATGACAGCCCACAGCACCAGTGACTTGTACCTCTTTGAGGGTCATTGGTGGATTTGTGTGCAGTCATCGGTGAATCTCTGCTCTCCCTGCCAATCCCCTCACCGAAATGAAAGTTCACCAAGACTTCATTTCAACCACAGTCGTCACACAACACCAGGCAGGCTGCCGTGCTTATCAGCAGAGCTGCCCAGAAAAGTCCCTTATATTGAAGTTGCAATTGCTGTAATATTGGCTTTGCCTGCCAAGAATTCCCTGAGCCAAAAAAAGGCCTTGTTCAGTTTATCACATCGGATGATTCCTTTATTAAACACAGCTGAACTAGGAAAAAAAGGATAATACACAACAAGCACATCTAGCTATTAATTATTAATATGAATATCAATGCTATTTGGCTTTAGTGGGCATGTCTACACAAGACGCTTACTGCACATCAGTCTAATACAACTGTGGAGTAGTGTGGTAGTTAAAAACCATGCTAATAGCCTGCTGTGGAGTGTTATTAGGTTAATGCATGGTAAGCATCACAAAATAACCGCATGCCGGCGCTACTTTTTAGTTAGTACTTTGTTAAGGAAGTACTAAACTAAATGCTCAGTATCTAAGGCACATTAATGAACATGTAGACATGCTTACTGTGCAGTACATTTACTACACAGGAAATTTACTACCTGCAAATTCAGGTAGTAAATGTACTGCACAGTAGATTAATTTACTGTGCAGTAAGTGCCTGCACATGTAGACAGTAATGCTTTACTGCGCAGTGGATCAGTCTACTGTGTAGTAAAGCATCTTGTGTAGACACAGCCACTGACTGCAATAAAGAGACAGCCCCTGTGTGATCCAAAGACTAAAGATCATCATTTCATTACCAGGCCCAATGAATTGTGAAGATCCTCAAGGAAATTAATGGTGGGAGACACCTGGATGACAGCACCACGTTCATCCTCCTATGAGATGCTCAGGTGTTGGGGAAGAACATGACTTGAACCTGGATTCTCCTGGCCAGGGCAATATGTTGCCCAGTCTAATTTCAGGTGTCCCAAGGGTTTTACTCATAGTTTTATTCTAAAAGAGTGGCGTTCCCCTCTGATCACGTAGCGGGCACACTGTTGATTTATCCCCAGGGAAAGTCCACAACCCCAAGAACTCAGGCCCCTCTAAAATTTCTGAGAGCAACATAACCATCACGAGATCTTAGTTATTCCTCTTGTGTGTTTTGGTTTCTGGGTCACATTTTCAAGCTTCTCCCTGCCTTCACAGTGATTGGAAATGCACGCTTTGTTTTCCCTCTTTCATTTAAGGCCAGGAAGGCTTGTCCAGTCTGACCTCCTGCATATCACAAGGTGCTAAAATTCACCCCCGTTGAGCCCAATAATCTGTAATCTATGACAGCGTGTTCTCTAGAGAGACGTTTATCCAGGCTGGCTGTGAAGCCTTGAAGGACCCTTATTCCAAGAGTTAATCACCCTCACTATAAAAAATGTGGGCCTTATTTCTATTTCGGTTTGTGAGACTTTGTGCTTCCAGCGCTTGGTTCTTGTTCTGTTTTTCTTCTCTAGATTACAGGGCTCTGTATTTTCTCCCTGTGAAGATACTTAGAGACTGTAATCAAGATACCTCTCAATTTGCTTGGTGATGAGCTAGCTAGACTGAGCTCTTTCAAACTATCAGTGTCAGGAATTTTCTCCAGCTCTGGGATCTTTTGAGTTTGGCCCCCCCTTTTTTTTTTTTTGCCGCAATTTGGTAACATCCTTAAAACAATGTGGACAGGAAAACTGTGTTTCCTATCCTACTGTCAGCCTCTCCAATCTGAGACAGACTTGCTTCCCTACTCCTGCTCACTGCTTCGTGTTTTGTGCCATAGGTTCTTACATACAACACGCACCTTTATACATGGACGTTGCTGCTGCCTCGCTCAGACTGTCTCCTGGGATGCCACATTTCCTGGACGCTTTGTATTTCAAGGACTTACTCTATGTCAGAGTCCTCCATGGGTCTAGAAACATCTTTTTTTCCCACTTCTTGCCTTCCAAAAACAAAGCCTGCATTTTATTTTGGGGCATATTGTATGCCAGAAAATAGGGTATATCCAAAAATTGCCTGACCCCTTTTTTGTCACAACGTCATGCTGACAGCTGGCAAGGCTAAGGATGTCATTCTCTCACTTTACGTGGCATTGGTGAGGCCACAGCTGGAGTACTGCATCCAGTTTTGGGCACTGCACTTCAGGAAGGATGTGGAGGAGCTTGAAAGAGTCCCAAGGAGAGATAGGCATATGGTCAGAAGTCTGGAGGACCGGCCGTATGAGGCTGAAGGACATGGGACTGTTCAGCCTAGAGAAGAGAAGACTTAGAGGGGACTTGGTGGCAGCCTATAAGTATATAAGAGGTGAACATCAGGGGCTGGGAGAGCATCTGTTCACCAAGGCACCCCAGGGGAAGATGAGGAATAATGGACATGAACTGCTAAAAGATTGCTTCAGTTTGGACAGAAGGAAAAACTTTATGGTCTGGAACAAATTCCCCTCAGAAGTGGTACAGTCACCTACCCTGGAGATCTTCAAAAGATGACTGGACGCGCACCTTGCTGGGGTCATCTGACCCCAACAGTCCTTTTCTTTCCTGCCTCTGAGCAGAGGGGCTGGACCCGATGATCTTGTGAGGTCCCTTCCAGCCCCCAACTTCTATGACTCTATGAACTGTGTGTTTCATAGTTTCATCGTTTCTAGGGTCGGAAGGGACCTGAGAAGATCATCTAGTCTGACCCCCTGCCATGGCAGGAAAGAGTACTGGGGTCAAATGACCCCAGCAAGGTGTTCATTTAACCTCTTCTTAAAAACCCCCAGGGTAGGAGCCTGTGGGGCTCCTAGACTCCTAGCAGGGCCACTGCTTTCCAGATAGAGGCCTTCATTCTGTATGCCTGGCCAGCATGTCAGCTTCATCCTAAAACATGGGGCCATGAGGACCAGGTTACAGTTTGAAAGGGCGCCGAGATGCATCATGACCTTGGACGCATGACCTTGCAGAAGGAGCGAAAATTCAGGGGTGCAGCATGAAGAGAGACCCCAAGTGCAGAAATGCACCATGTCTGAATACAGGAATTGTCAACATTTAGGGGTGAGCTGTTGCCCAGGCCAGGGGGGGAAGGGACCTGACTACATGAAGCTTGGGCAAGTCATGCAACCAGAGAGGCAGAGACTCTGCCCTCTTCCCCAGGCAGCACCATCTCTGCCACCAGCCGGGGTGGTCTGGAGGACGTGATGATGATTTGGGTAGGAGGAGGTTTATGTTGAATTTCCACCTCTGCCATGAGCTTCCTGGGACCCTGAGTCAGTCTCTTCTTTGTTCCTCATTTCATCAGCAACCTGGCCTTGGTCTATAAGACCCGTGCTGTAGTAAGGTCTTTATTGAAGGTTTTGCTCAGAGGCTGGTTCTAATGAAACAACAAAGAAAACAGATTTGGCTTTTGTGGCCTCCCCCTCAGAAGGTAAAAGCCCTCAGAACAAGGCAGCCATCTCTCGCCCGGCTCTGATGTGTTCAAAGGTGTTTAATCAACACCCCGCCGGAGATGGCCCCATGATCTCTCATTGAGCAAGGGGTCAGAAGGGGGATCATTAGTCTTGGCAGGGCTTTGTCATATGGGTCCTTGCCTCGGAGTCATTATTGCCCTTCCAGTGGGTCCCCGGCATCGTCCCAGCCCATCTGCTCATCCCTTCTTCTCTTGTGTGATCATTTCCTGCCACGCCTGACCCCTGATGGGCTCTGTCCCTCCAAAGCAAGTGAGAAAAATCGACGGGTGGCATCGACATGGCTGCCGGAAATGGACCTGTACTTTTTAGCATCTTCCAGTTCTTCGCTGTTGGCTTGGGGTTCACAGGCCCGTGAGCGGGGACCTGGCTGGGAACTGACCTCACCTGGGGCTGGAGCTGCTCAATCTCTTTCTGGGTCTGGCTTGATCGGACCCAATCCTCCCCTGGGGTGAGAGGCACAGAGGGGAGGGATCCGCACCTCCTCATTTGGTGTAAATCAGCGCAGCGCTGGAGGTTTCAGTGGAGCTATGGCAATGGATACCTGCTGAAGCTGTGGCCCCTTAGCGGGGAGGGAAAGTTGGTGTCTACCGTGGCTCTTTTGGAGGCGTCCCATCCCATCCCATCCCATCCCATCCCATCCCATCCCATCCACTCCTGCTTCCAAGGGCCAAGCCTGGAAATGCAGTCATGAAGCTGCTCCGGGGTGGTCCTCTCAGAGAGAAAGGGCTCCGAGTGACTGATGGCTTAGCTGCACACAGATGCTGCCAGATGTGTCAGTCTTGTTAGGCCCCTCACTACCACTTCTGAGCACAAACTCCCAGGGAAATCTGGGCTGTCAGCCTCGAAGAGCTGCGTGCAGCAATATTCAAATGCACTGATGAAACTGGGCCTCGGCCTCCTTTCATGCCTCTGATGATCTGAGAGTGTCTGGCACCCTGTATGAATGGTAATAATAGGACATAATGAATGGGAAGGGACAGGGGTAATGCTGAATTTGGCTTCTCTCTGCTAACAAGACAGGGAAGTAGGGTTTGTTCCAGCTCCCCGGCATAGTTAAGGAACCTTTCCCCGGATTTTGGTGGGAGGTGAATTCGGCCCTTGTGATCAGGTGCGGGGATGCGTGTCGAGACGGAGAGGCTGGCAGGTTGCAGGCTGTGATGAAGCTTCGTAAAGGAAAGGGCTCAAACTGAGTAGCACGGGGCATGGTTGTGAGCTTTATGGATCGCAGTGTAAAAGGCTGCAGAGGCAGGGCAGGGTGGCACGTTAAAGACTTATGCCGATGAAAGGCGTAAGCTCTCCTAGGTGACAGCCTCCTCCATCAGATGCTAAGAGAACGATGGTACCTCTGGGATCAGGGGGAGCGATGAGCTGACTTCACTAGACAGAGACCCCACGTCCATGTCAGAGTGAAATCGGGGAAGACTAGTTGTCCTGAGATGTTCCCAAAGCTGTATCAGGATGTCCTGGGGATATCCAAGCCACCTGCATTTCCATCCCCCCGCCAAATGCAATTTGATTTCTATGGACCCAGTGAATCCCTTCGATATGCCGAAGGGCCGGGCTGTGTTTGTTATTTGCAAAGGATGCGGAGGGAAGTACAAAATAGCTCCACTTCAACATAGGAGCAGACAATGGGGCTGACCTGCGTGGGCAGTGCCGCAGGGATGAATCACTTTGATAGATGAGGCACCCTAATTGCAGAATCACCTGTTTCCATCTGCTCGAAGGAAAATGGTATTAGTGCAGCTGCAAGTACATGAAAGAACAAAGCTGAAAACCTCCCCTCGTCTCTCCAAGTTCAGCTAATCCATGCCGGCCCCCAGCATCCCCGACCGGCAGCTGACAGGGAACGGGGCAGAGGTTTTGAAAGGTTTTGCTTGCATCAGAATAGTCCAAATGATATTTAGTCGTGCCACAATTACTTTTGACAGCAGCCATGTGAGAGAGATTTTTTCCTGGGATGCATAGTCTGAAGGGACAGTCCGATATGGAGCTGAAGTGGGGATCCGGTCTTTCAACCCAGCCAGCATCCTCTCATCTAGTGGCAGAGCCCATGCTAAGGGGAGGGTGAGCAGGGCATGTCCAGCATTTTTTGCCCCCTGCTCCTCTCCCCGTCTTCATTTAGGGCCCAGATGCTTTTAAGTATCCAAGGATCTGGGGTGCTCCACCTTGACCCCTAAAGCAGGAGCTATTTTTCAGGAGGTGCCAGGCACCAACCCCCTGGATACTTGTCTTCCATATGGTGTCTCTGGCTGGGCGTGTAAAATCATGAGTCCCTTCAGAAATCTTGGCCTCGATTCCTCTCAGCCCCTCATTTTCCATCTGCCAGAGCTGGTCAGCTGTGCTCCCTTTCTCCCACCCTGGGTTTGCCTTTTCAGGTCCGCAGCTCTCCAGGGCAGGGACCTTCTCTTGCCATATGTAGGGACAGCAGCTAGCATAACAGGTGCCCTGATTTCCTGATGGATTCAGCACAGACGATAACCCACTTCAGGGCCGAGGTGGGATCGCTTGTCCCTGTGGCAGCTGGAGCTCTTGCTTTCCGAATCCGGTCAGAGAGGGCATGTGGGTACAAATCACATAATCATGGTGTCTGCTCAAATCTGGCTTTGTGGCTTTGATTTTCATCAATACCAACAGGATAAGGGTTATGGAGAGTGGGG
Organism: Gavialis gangeticus; assembly: GCF_001723915.1. NCBI lineage: Eukaryota > Metazoa > Chordata > Crocodylia > Gavialidae > Gavialis > Gavialis gangeticus. The sequence continues at coordinate 24,283,354 of NW_017728993.1, read as the reverse complement.
ACCAGGGACCAGCTGGGGAGGATGCTGGAGAGTAAAACAGCTGGGGTGGGGGAAAGCATAACCCTAACCCTAACCCTAAATCTCCCTGTCTACATCACCAGAAGAGCAGCAGCTGAATGAAACCAGTGTTGACTTGACAACAGTCAATGAGCCTGCCTGAGTGAGGCATAGTGGGTGCGTCTACATGTTCATTAATGTGCAGTAATTACAGCGCATTAAGTTTAGGACTTGTATAACCAAGTACTGAAACAATGTGCGGTAACTTGTGGTACTGCACAGTCGTGCCTGTGCATGGTTTTTTAGTGACGCTTGCTGCACAGTAGCCTAATAACCGGGGATCCTGGTTTTCTCTGCTAAAAAACGTCCCCAATTTTTGGATTTAAAAAAGTAACTCAAAATCCACATTTTTCCATGATTTAAATGAAACACCACTATCTATCTATCTATCTATCTATCTATCTGTGGTGTTTCATTTTAATCATGGGAAAATATGGATTTGGGGTTACTTTTTTAAATCCAAAAATTGGGGAATTTTTTAATCAGAGAAAAACAGGATCCCTGCTAGTAACACTGTGCAGTAGCGTATTTGCATGGGTTTTGCCTGGCATGTTACTGCACAGTGTTATTAGGCTACTGTGCAATAAGCACCTCATGTAGTGTGAGGGAAACCCCAGTGCAGCTCTCCATCCTCCCTCCTGCTCAGCCAAGTTGGATAGATATCTGGCTGGGGTATTATGATCCCAGCACTCGTTCCTGCCCAGGGTAGGGGGTCGGACTTGATGATCTGTTCAGGTCCCTTCTGACCCTAGAAACTATGAAATTAAGTTTCTCCTCTGCTCAGTCCCGGTGCTCGGACTCCATTCAGTCACCTCAGTCTGAACCTACAGTTTCATTTGAGCCAATGAGCTTGGAATTTGCAGATGGACTGGAAAGACAGACAGAGCTACCTCCGATGTCATAAAAATGCCTGTGCTGGTAGCGTGATGATGTAAGCAGCCCTCGTTTTCTGATTGTCTCTGCAATTGAGCAATTTTTCCAGAGACCTAGAGTATCCTGTGAAATTTTGGAATCAGTTGGACACAATCTTCTCAAGTCATCATGTTACAGACAGACTGAGAAATATCACTGAGTTGAGTGTGAGCTCCTGTTTCACGAAGGCAGCAACTAATAACATATCAAGGCCAATGTTTTAACAGGCACAAAACACAAATGCCATCATGAGACTCTCCCATGGATTGTCCTAGGATGGGTGTTACAACAACTCCATTTGGCCCCACGCTTATCTGCGATGTGGCAAAGAATGGTTTGAGTCTCAAAATAGAAATCAGAGGGCAATTTTATCAGTTGTTGGCAATTTGTCATCTGAGAGGAGGTGTTTGAAATCCTATATCTCTGTCCACGGCACTAACATTGATGTCTTGTCTTTAGGCTTGTCACCAGGGTATAGGACATGGCAATGACAAGCAGCACCAACAAGACATAGACTTGAGGAATCTTGGTGTCGAGCACGAGACAATTCATAATTTTTGGCGCTGTGTTCTTTTCCAAGCCCTTTGCCTGTGTTTTGGTGACCCACAGCAAGCAGTGGTCTGATACACCTCTGGTCTTGTTCTCCTTCATCCATAGGGCCCTGTTATATAATCCAGGTTTTGGGGTACAGCTTGTCAAAATTTTCTAAAAATTGAGTTTCTGGATGCATTATTGTCCCAATTCCAAATTTCACTGCAAAGAAAGCAAGCAAGCAAGCTAGATAGATAGGTGACTGGTAAGGGGTGCACAGGGGTGCACGTGCCCCCCCAGTGGGGCCGGTGCCACCCCTGACGGCCAACACTGATACTGTTGGTAGGGCTAGTGCCCCCCATGACAGGGTCGGCAGCTTCTGCAGGTGCCCCCCCAGATTCAGGAGGCACCAGTCACTCATAGATAGATAGATAGATAGACAGATAAATAGAGAGATAGATAGATTTCAGTGGCAGTGGTCTGATACACCTCTGGTCTTGTTCTCCTTCATCCATAGGGCCTTGTTATAGGACAAGGGTACCTTAAAGTGCAATTAAATTACCTGGTGGGCATGTCTACACATGCATTGACTCTGGCTTAAATTTACTGTGCAGTAAATTACTGCACACTAAGCAGGAATAGGCGGCGTCTACATATGCAGGCATTACAGCACATTAACTCTGTGTGTGGACTGACTTGGAACTAAAGTTAGTCCCAAGTCAGTCCACACATACAGCTCTACTGTGCAGTAAGGCATCTACACATGCGTTACTGCACAGTAACTAGTCGGGTGTAAATTTGATACCAGCATGATGCAGGTATCAAATTTACACTCAAGTCGGCATAAGTCACCTTATTTACTGTGCTGTATGGGTGTGTATGTGTAGACATGTATCTACTGGGCAGCAATTTCAGTTACTGTGCAGTAAATGTGCAGGTGTAGATGCACTTGGGAAGTAATAATCCAGGTTTTGGGGTACAGCTTGTCAAAATTTTCTAAAAATTGAGTTTCTGGATGCATTATTGTCCCAATTTCAAATTTCATTGCAAAGAAAGAAAGAAAGATAGATAGATAGGCGACTGGTAGGGGGTGCACGGGGGTGCACGTGCCCCCCCCGATGGGGCCAGTGCCACCCCTGACGGCCAACACTGATACTGTCGGTAGGGCCAGTGCCCCCCATGACAGGGTCGGCAGCTTCTGCAGGTGCCCCCCCAGATTCAGGAGGCACCAGTCACTCATAGATAGATAGACAGATAGATAGATAGATAGATAGATTTCAGTGGCTTTTTTGCATGATTTTGCAGGGATGAAGGGGTTATTTTCCTACCAGTGCTCCTGTTACATATATATAAATATATAAATGAATACTAAGCTAGTTTCCACCTGAGCAGTTGGGCTGTATTGGCAGGTGTTAAAATGGCCGGAGATATTTTCATTTGCAGATACTGGATATGCTTAAGCATCCGACTGAATCAATTTCCATCTTATTTAGGCCGTTCTTGCAGCGCACGGAAAATTGGAGCTGTTCATGGGCTTGGCTTGGGGCTTTATCAAGGCTGTGCTTGAGGCCACCCAATCAGCCTCTTTGAAAATCAGTATCATTGTCATCTAAAAGCCATGAATTCATAAGAATAGCAATCGTGCTGCTGTGAATGCCCGTGATTAGCCAGCAAGCAAATCGGGAAGAGCAGGGGCTTTGGTAGGCTTCTTTAATGCAGTATGTGTTTTGCCGTGCACCCCATCTTCATGTCAGATGGGATTGTTTGAGGTGTCACTTGGAAGGACATGGGGGGATGGACTGGGGAAGAAAAGAGGGAGCCAGGGGGGTGCTCATCCAAACTGAAACAAGATGCTGAGGAATCTTTTCAGGCTTTGCAAGCGCAAAGGCTTGGCTATTCAGCTTGGCTGCCTACCTGGGCTGAGGGGCTGTGTTCAAGGCTGAGGGGGAGGCAGGCTGTGGAGGTGAATGGTGACGGGCTCTTGCCACAGGGAGGCAGGAGCCTTGCAAGATCCAATGATGTGCTGTGGTTTCTGCCATCTGAGAAAGCGGACATCTCATGATCTTGGCGTCTGTCCATACCTGAGTTGGAGAAGAGGCTCTTTCTACTTCCAGCTGGGAACGTGAGCCATCCAAATGCCAGGCAGCTCAGGGCTGAGCTTCCAGTTTTGGGCCCGTCTCTCAGCAGGACCGGTCTCTGTCCCATATGAGCAGGCTATCATTTCACACGGCTATTACTTCATTCTCTGTTTCTCTGACTTTCAGATATATAGGACAGAAAGGGCTTCAAGGGTCACCTCACTTGACTTGTGGCACCACACAGGCCAAGGACCCTCTGCTAGCACTCCCTGCGATCTGGCCCATAACTCTTGTCGGAGCGATCCTTCATCTCTCACATCTCTGGCCTCCAAGGCTAGGGACAGAAATGACACATAAACTGGTATAAGTGATTGGAAACCGGTTCAGATCTGTAAGGCAACAGAAGTGCAGTGCACATAATGGCTGAAACTGGTTTAAGATAAACCTTGGATGGATGTAGTATCAGGCTCCACTGATTTAGGATAAATCGGTCTATTGAATGTCCGTCCCGGATTCAAGTGATGGAGGATCTGCCACGTTCCCAGATTTCTTCCAGTCGGAAGCACTGTTAGGACTTTGTTCCACGTAGTGCTGGAGTTTCTCTTCTTCAGCTGGAAGGAGGTGGGGAACAGGATCCTGAAGACAAAGAAATCATGGCTCAAAACACAGCATCTGAGCTTCTGCAAGCTTTGGGGAGTCAGGTGTATTGTGGTTTGTCCTTCATTTATCCAGTCCGCTCAGGGCAGATCAGCTACGTGGAAGCCAAGAAAACTAACGGCCTCCTTCCTACCCTACATAAAGGGCTTTCCGAGCCTTATTGACCCGTTCCTCCCTGCTCTAGGACACGTCCCTAGCCGTGAGCTACAGTCACTGCCCTTGTGAAATCAAGAACACGTTTACTGAGCACAGAGTCGCTTCTCCCAGAAGATAATATATTCTGCAGTCAAAGGAGGACGCCAGGACGGGGCCTCGGCTGAAAGAAGGCTCACCCTGCCTCTCACAGAGCGGCTGCACTCAGAGATATCCTCGCAGGCAAGGGTAATCTGAGGAATTAACGGATAAACCTTTGCTTCTGTGAGTCAGGCCCGGCTGGATTTAAGCAGCTAAATGGCATAGGAAGCAGGGGATTAAATGAATTTGAGAGCTGGGTGAGAGGCCGGGTCGGCTGTCTCCTGCTCTGCAATACCCAGGGATATCAGCAAATGCACACAGCCTTATTATTTGCATTGCAGAAGCATCCTGGGTGCCCTACTGAGGTCGGAGAGCTATTGCGCCAGGTACGGGGTGTACACATAGCAAGGGGGGACACGTCCAGTCTCTTTAGGAAAGAAGAGCAAAGGATTGAGGAATGAATGGGCTGCCGACCCTAGCATTACAGAATGGAAACTGGTCAAGTGAGTGGCCTGAGGTCCCAAAGGGAGCCTGTGGTAGAGCCAGGATCTTAACCAAGATCTCCTAAGCCTTAATGTAGAAAACCCTGCATAACCCTGTACCTGAAAGCAATAGATATTTGAGCTTCTAGACCCCAAAATTGTAGAGCCAAGTTTGCAAACTTGAGCCCCGGTTGCTCAAGCAGCACAAAGATATCTATGATGGGAGAGGTCATCCGTTCTCCTGACTTGCCTATGACACTGCCGTGTCTGCACGAAGGATGGCAGCAGCCTGGGAGCTGTTTGCTGCATAACCGCAGGTCTCTCACAGGACACAAAACAGGGGCAGGGGGGCAGTGAAGAAAAAGCAGAGGGGCAGCAGGCTCCTTCCCTCCGAGTCCTGGGTGAACCGGGTGTCTTCTCCTGGACGGGAAGAACAAGTGGCTGTTTGCTGTTAAAGCCTCCGTGTGTATTTGTTTCAGCAGGGGGGCCAAAATGAGCTTATCCGGTGCCCGGCTATGATGTCTTCCTGCCACTTCCATTGCCCGCAGCATTCTTCGGAGCCAGGGGGTGAAGCCTTGGCCATCCTGAAGTCAGTGGGAAGTAAAAAGACACCTCCTGTTGCCAAGCTCAATGGCCAGACGGGGCTGCTCTAATCATCACGTCTGCTTGACGTCAGACAAGCCATCGCATCTCCCCTTGCCAGTCTCACCGTGTGTGCAAATTGTCCTTCCCTGCTATGTAAGTGGTGGCTATTGAGCTCAATCACTAGTGGATGGAAGAGAGCAGACCTTTTCAAAAGACACCTGGTCTCACCAAATCGCCCTTCGTTTCCTGCCCTGAGCTGTTGTGTGTTGTTAGAGGCAGCTGGATTTCCCCCGTGAGCAAGGTCATCTCTGGGTTATTCAGACAGCAATGCGTATACAGCCTCCTTGCGGAGCGCTATGAAACGGGAAACATTTTAATTTTCATACGAGCGGTTGCGTTGATGTGGCCCAGCTGGAGGCGATGAGCGGAGCATAGGCAGCGCTGCAAGGGCTGGTGATTCACTCCTGTGACTTGAGATCCCCGGGGGTTTTGTTAGCGCTCCCTTCCTGGGAAACAGGTAATGCTCGACAAGCTCCACTCTGAAGTGAAAACAAGAGGTATTTGTGTTTCTAACCAAAACTGTGAAGCAAAGTTTGCAAACTTGATGCTCAAAATCATGACATGACTTAGGCTTGGCTGCAGCCGTTACAATGTGCTGTACAAGGGGAGGTCAGCATCATTTCCCTAGCATTGCAGAAGGGGAAGCTGAGGCACAGAAAAGAGGAGACTCATCTGAGGTCACCCAGCAGGACGATGACAGCCCCACAACTAGATCCCACATTCCCCAGTTCTGGTAGGGCCTGTTGCCCACTAGGCCAGGCAACCTCCCAAAAAGTGTTAAGACAATCTCATGATTTTGGAGGGCCCGCTCTGGTTTCACAGTAGAGGCCTGAAAGATATAGGGCACGGCAGTTTTGCACAAGGTCTCCACTTTGAGCCCTTTATTACATTACACATTGAGTGGAGGCATGATGATGATGATGACATATTCAATCGGAAGGCTGCAGAGGATGGACATTAATTCTGCTGCCACATTATCATTCATTTTCTCAACACAGAGAATAAACTATCTGATACCTTTTAGCTTGTCTTAGTGAATAGAGAAGGCAAAAAAAAAAAAAAACCCAACAAAAAGACCCAACAAAACACCATACAAGAATGAAAATGGGCTAACCTGGTAGCAAGCAGCTAATGTGATCAGATGAACACCTCGAAAGGGAAAATTGAGACAGGCTCCCACATCTTTTTCTAAATCAATTTGAAGCCTGCTCCACAAAAGAGAAAGCATAAAGGGTGCTGGAAAGAGGTCTGCCGGAACCAGAGCCTGCTGTTCCTCTGATGATGGATGAGGGATCGGTACAATTACCTGGACGCTGAGAGATTGTGTGTTGGCTTTTTCCCATCGGCGAGCACAGACCATCCTTCCCCATGAGCAGCAAGAGTGCAGACTGGCCGCTCCTGGAAAGCAGGACTGGTCCGTCTCTCCCCGCTGCCTAGGGGAACAAGACAGCAGGCTACATTTCCCCGGGTCTGTCTGCACCGCTCTCCAGATTATAGCTCAGGTTGATAAGCTCACGCAGCTGCAGGAGACACACAGAGAAAGGCCTTTGATCTGTTTATGGACCTCTCATTGTAAAGCTCCACTGTGATCAGCAGAGATCCTCTGATAAAAAGAAAAAATCCCTAATTTTAGGATTTAAAAAAGTAACCCAAAATCCACATTTTTCTACGACTAAAATGAAACACCACTATATATATACCTCAGGTACACCTGCACAAGAATCAATGACTCCCTGACGGTCGAACTGCTGCCTGGCCCAGTGGACGCAAAGGGGCTGGTTACTTCTGTGTGTTTCTCCATCTGCCCTTAAAAAACTACAATGCTGAAAAAAAATCCCAAAATAAAGGCACAGGATTTTTTTGGATGCAGGGAGAGAGGGGTGGGGGTTTGGCGATGCTTGGTGGTGCCTGGGTACTACGCGATAAAGGGGAAATCTAGATTTCATACATTTTATAGATTTCTAGGGTCAGAAGGGATCTTGTAGATCATCAAGTCTGACCCCCTGCTCTAGGCAAGAAAGAGGTGCCTAAATCTAAGCCATTCAGTTTTGCTTGCTAGCCAGTGGTCTCTGCCTTCTGAGCAAGGGGATGTGAAAGCTGCCTAGCTCAGGTAGCAGAGAGATAGGAAAGGTTGGCTCTAGGGATGGATCCAGGTGGGGTTCAGTGGTGCAGTCGCAACGCCCCCACCTTTGATTCCTGCTCCACCCAATCTTAAATGCAACTGCCTGGAAGGGGGAACAGCATTTCTGTTCAGGTAGGGCTGAGAGAATCAATTGGCTCATTATCACCTCCTTGATTCCAGCTAATCTCTTCACTCAACAGGTGTTGACAACCCTTTCTCCTATTTAATGGTCTTGATGTTCCATTAATCAAGCTGCCATTTCTTTTGAAAGGCCTGTTAGCCATTCCTGGGAATGTCCCCTTTTCATTTCACAGCCCTGCCGACTGCTTTTAGCTCTAGCTAAACACCTTAACTCAGGTACGATGCTATTAACTCAGGTGCTGAAAGGACTGCCAGTGAAGTGTCAAGATGCTCAAGAAGGCCAGAGGCAGACAAGGTTCTTTGGGTAAATCTGGTATCTTTTATTAGACCAGCTCAAATAGTTGGAAAAATTCTTCTTTGAAAGCTTTCAGGTATAAATACTGTGGCAGCTGGGGCCCCTCACAGGGGTCAGAGGCATCGGGAACAGATCCTGACGCTCCTGATGGTAGCCCTGGGGACCCCAGTGCCGCAGGGAACATACCCAGGAGGGAGCTGGAGCTGGGACTGGAGCCACATGAGCCGGCGCTGCACTAGCTTTTCAACCATCTGGCAATCAGGCTGGGTGGCGAGCTGCGACCATGACCACAGGAGATTAAAAAACCCCAGCGGAAGCTGGGTATGGGGGCTGCAAGCGGGGCGAGACACCAAGCACATTGGAGTGTATCTCGGCCAGCGTGGGTTCCCCACAATGCTGACCTGCTGGAATTGGGCAGGATAAGCATGGGGAAGACAGAATGGGCTTCCCCCATGCAGAGCACCCTCTGGAGGTCTCGGGGCTCGGTCTCTGCATTGGGAGTTCTGAATTGTTGTAGCTGTCCTCGACTCTGCAGAGGGTACAGCTGCTCCAGGCCCGATGAAGGGATGAAGCAGGGTTGAGAAGTAGGGGTGAGTGCTAGGCTGAAGCCATAAGCCTGCACTCTCCACTGAGACCAATGGGGGTGATGCCTGACAAGAGGCCATAAGGGGATGGAGCCGGTAATTGGCAACTGAGGCACGACAGCCCGCATGTGTAGAGGAGGCGAAGCCCCAGGACTAGCTGCACTGACCCAGTAAGTATTACCGTCCCCAGGACAGTGCAGGAACACCACTGAACCCCTTCTTCAAGTATGTTTCCATCAAGTCGTGGCAGGAGACTCGAGGTGCCTGACCCAGGGAGTGGGAGATACTCACACCACCAACTGGGGACATCACAAATACCCGTTCAGGCTGCAAGAAGGCCAGATTTTTTTTGACTAATCTAAATAAGAGCTATATAACGGGACATTTTTCTCCGTTATTTTTGTCTAGTTCTTTGTGCTCTTTTAAACACAACGAGAGGCTACGGGAGAGGCGATAGGACCTGAACCTGTTCAGCCCTCACAAGAGAAGGCTGAGGGGGATCTAGTGGCCTGTTACAAACTAGTCAGGGGGGATCAGCAGGCACTGGGGGAGTCCCTGTTCCCCCGAACACGACCAGGAGTGACTAGAAATAATGGTCACAAGCTGGCAGAGGGGAGATTCAGACTAGACATCAGGAGGTGCGATTTCACGGTCAGGGTGGCTAGGATCTGGAACCAACGTCCAAGTGAAGTGGTGCTGGCTCCTACCCTGGGGGTCTTTAAGAGGAGGCTAGACAATCGTCTTGCCAGGGTCGTTTGACCCCAGTACTCTTTCCTGCCATGGCAGGGGGCTGGACTTGATGGTCTGCTCAGGTCCCTTCTGACTTGACCAACTATGAAACTATGAAACTTTATATATAATCTAGCAAATCAGTGTGCATTCCTATAGTTATATTTGGTTTTGCTTTGATCTTAAACTGAATAACAGAGCACTACCCCACTAGCTTCTAGTTTCTCTTTCTTTGGAGAAAAGCGTGTGTTGTGTTGTATGTGATGAACACCCCATGCCCTCTGCATCCCCCTTCTCAAACTCCTACATCCACCCACAACTGGGCCTTCCCTTAGCAGCCTATCACAAATGCTTGGTAGCGCCACCAGCATCTAGGAGCAGGCAGTAATAATGATCCATATCTGAGAGAAAAGTGCAGGCCCACAAGTTGCCCCCATATATACATCTGGAGTGCCACGACACGGCTGCCAACCCAGCAGGCCCTGATAGACTCCGTCAGGCCAATCTGACAGGCCGTATGTCTTGTTATGTGGTTAAGTGACTACAGCCTCAATTTTTTCTAAAGTTTCACTGGCCTTGGGGAAAAGAAATCATGTCTCAAACACCTCATCTTTGCAGGCAGCGCTCCTGAATACGCTATTGTCAGGCCCCTGAGCAGTGACTCAGATCATCTTTAATCTCCAGGCAGGAGCATTCTTTACGGCTTTCATGCTATTCAGCTGAATCTTCAGAGACATTACCAAATTAAGTGTGATTTTTTTATAATCTCCTTGCACTTTTCCTCTCCTCATTTAGGAGTCCCGGCTCAAAGGCATCCAGTGTGGCCTAGTCTGAAGCAGCCTAATTAATGCAGTCACTTCAGCAGCAAAGGTATTCGTCGTGGGAGAGAAGCCTGGGATGTGCCGGTAACCTCATTTCCGGAGGAGGTTTGAGAAGCCCTTTTGAAGGTGCATCATGATGGTGCCACATGCTGTGGGAGTGTCAAGATGGGATGAGCAGGACAGGTGGCTTATGTCTAGTGGGCACCGTGCCCCACTCCCGAAGGGGCTGAGACCGAGACAATGTACAGGGAAAAATGTAATGTCTAAATTAAGTGTCTGACCATTTCTGAAATATCAGCCACAGGTCACAGGCAGGCAAAACTCTTGGGGTAGGGGTGATATCCAGTTGGTCTAATAAAAGATGTTGCCTCTACCCCAAGAGTTTTGTTTGCCTATGCTGTTAGACCAACATGGCTACAACTAATATCCCAGCCACAAGTCATCACATTGGACTCAAATTTGCAAATCCTTTTGTTCCCACCCAGCACAAAACCCTCCCGTTTTTGGCAAATATACCTTTAATCAGTAAAAAGCTGCTCCGTTCTAAAGCAATCAGGACTCGTGGTATATCTTGTACTAGACCAACTTTTGCAAAAAAAATTCTTCAATTGCAAGCTTTCAGGCACAAATACCCTGCTTCAGGCATCAGAGAAAAGATTGTAAAAGTTCTCCTGGGTAGAAATGAAAGTTCATATTTCATAGGAGAGTTGAAGGTGTGGTAAATTAAAGAAAAAATAAATTAACTTAAAGCTTGTAATTAAAGACCTTTTTTTTGCAAAAATCTAGTTGATCTAATAAAGGATATCACCTCTACCACGAGTCCTGATTGCTTTTGTCTTTAGACCAATACAGCTGCAACCTGGATACCTGCTCAGTTCTACACCTATGTGCCTGGGAGCACGCGGGAGCCTTCATGTACTTGCAGCGAAATAGAAGTGAGATAGAGAGAGCTGAACAAAACAAAAGCCAAACCCAGCACCATGGGCTTTCTCGGCTGGGATGTTTCTTGTCACCTGGTATCTGTCATGAGAATTAAGGAGGAACACATCCAGCTCACGCACCCATTGCCTGAGTAACACAAGCCCTTCCCTGGCTGGCTGCTTAATGAGAGCTAAGTATGCTAAGGAGATGCTCACCTTCCTGAGTGCATAATGGGCAATTTGATGCCCTTTAGTTTGAAGCTGTGGAACAGGATTGCTTTTAATTACTTTCCCCTGTCCTCCTGGATGGCATGCTCAGCTCAAGATTAACTCCCCGCTGATCTCTTTGAACTCCATCTCTCTCATTCACAAGTGTCACCACGGGTTTCATGAGATTAAACCCATCTTGGTTAAAGGAAGCGGCAAGCGTATGCTTTTTTTCTTTCTGCGCATAGGATGGACCAGCCTTGCTAATTAACTTCTGCATCATGCTGATGCCCCAGTTAGGGCCATTGGTTTTCGAATATAAGAGTCCCAAGAAATGCAAAGCAGACGCGTGTCTGGGGGCTTTCTCTTGAGGTTGCGGAGCTCTTTTGCAAGCTGCCTCTAAAACACGTCTGTGCGACCCAAGCTATATAGTTGGTCTAATAAAAGATATCGCATTTACCCAAAGAACCTTGTCTGCTCACAAAGCAGGTGTGCAATTAAGCAGAGGGAAAACACGCAAGCCCTTTTGTACTGCCAAATGAGGTGTCGCTGATATGTCTGCTGAAATGGGAAGATCACAGCTCCACAGCCCGGCTTTGATGCAGCCCTCTGTAGTCCTGCTCCAACTGCAGAATCGTTTCCATGGGCTTCAGAGAGCAGAGGATCTCCGTGGGAAGTAATAGCAGAACTGAAGCACATGGGGGAACGCTGATATTTCCCTTTTAAACCCCGCGCAAGGCATTTTTCTGTATTCTACTCGAGGCCTTCCTCAGTGGCAGGACCTTTCCAAACTGAGGGTATTTTCACCAGTGCAGTCATTGCGGTGTAATGGAGACGTACCCAGGGTGTGAATTGAGGGGGGAGCTCGGTGGGGGCTGAGCCCCCCATAAGAGAGGAGAACCCTCCGTAAGATTTGAAAATCATAAGCTGGGGGGAGTCTCTGCTCAGATTGCTCCTTCACTTAGGTGGACTCGTTAATCAATGAACCAGTTTAATTTTATTTGCAGACCCCTCCCCCCCAGAATAATTTGAACCCTGGATGTACCTAAATTAGATTTAAATTTACTAGACTGGGGACCACAGCAGCGGGGAGCTCAGTGTGGGCCAATCTGCAGTGCTGCTTAGGCAGGATTTGCTGCCTGAGTTGCAATCTGTGCTGCCAAGACTACACTGAAAGAGGGGATAAATCTTCCCCCAGTCTGAGGTGCTCAAGTCTTGGTGTCTGGGGTCGTACAGCACAACTCGTAGGTAGGCATAGGCATGAATCTCAATGTGCATGGAGTTGGGGCAGTACTTGGCTCTGCTGTGATGATCCCTTTATGCATCTGGAGGTTGTTTTGCTAGAGACATGCAAATTGACAGCTGCAATGTTCGGGTCCCTGCCCAAACTCTTCCAAAGTCTCACGGGTGTGGGTTGGCCCAGTACTGAAATAGCTAGTCCTAGCCTTCCGATCTGGATCTGAAAGTCATCAGTTTGGCCCAAGGGTTTGACTTGAGACTTACATGGGAGCTAGACAAGGTGGACGTTCGAATTCCCAGCAGACCTACTGCCTGAATCGACCAGGCAGGGTGTGCATGTCTGGTACAACACAGTAATAGCAAGGGACAGAGGAGCTTGCAAATTGCTGCCATCACCTCTAGACCCCAGCAGCCAGAATAATGTGTCATGACGCATTTTGCCATTTATATTCAGCCAGAGAATTCATTTGTGATGTCTAGGGGTTACATGAGACATCCCTGAAATGAGTGGCTGCTGCCTGTCATTTAAGATCGCTGGGAGAGACAATGAAATATGTCATGACCAAAGACGAAGGCATCCACAAGTCGGTACAGGAATAGGAGGCAGGTGGGCAGAGGGGCTCTTCTGGACCGTGGTTTGGGTAGACATGTGCAGATGTACCCATGTTTTTGCAACTGTCTAGTTGGTCTAATAAAAGACATTGCCTCTACCATCGCTGGGGTCATTGCAAGTCCCCTGGCGCGGCTTTATGAACACTTGTGGTGCTCTGGA
>NW_017728993.1:24265972-24269215 GCF_001723915.1 Gavialis gangeticus | reverse complement strand
CCAGAGGAGGGCCACTCGTATGATCAAGGGACAGCAGGGTAGGTCCTATGAGGAAAGGTTGCGGGACCTGAACCTGTTCAGCCTTCAAAAGAGAAGGCTGAGGGGGGATCTTGTGGCCTGTTATAAACTGGTTAGGGGGGATCAGCAGGTGCTGCGGTAGTCCCTGTTCCCCCGAGCGCCGCAAGGAGTGACCAGGAACAATGGGCACAAGCTGGCGGAGGGAAGGTTTAAGTTGGACATCAGGAGGCGCTACTTCATGGTCAGGGCGGCTAGGGTCTGGAACCAGCTTCCATGTGAGGTGGTGCAGGCTCCCACTCTGGGGGTTTTTAAGAGGAGGTTGGATGACCACCTTACTGGGATCATTTGACCCCAGTGCTCTTCCTGCCATGGCAGGGGGTCGGACTAGATGATCTGCTCAGGTCCCTTCCGACCCTAGAAACTATGAAACTACCACACTGACTGGTGTACTTGGGTGACACAGGACTAACAAGCACCCAGAAACAGAGAGTGCACTGGCAACATGCATGAACAATGAAGACACCTCCTCTTCTCTAATCCCTGCTGTACTGAGGAAAGAGCATTTTGTACCTGGGGGTTTCCTTTAGCATCACCTTCTCCTCCTAGCCCTGACTTGTTGGCTAGGAGCTCAGGTCTCAGATGGTTTTTGGAACATCCTGCTCTTACCTTTGTAGCTGCTTATTCGCACTGGAGCAGAAGCAAAGCTGGACATTTCACAGTATACGTCGCATTGCTGCCACAGTTTTCTATCCAAGCAGGAGGCAGCATTATACTCCTTGTGCAAACTTAGGCAGACAGTCAGGGAGACTTTGAAAAGGAAATGCCAGCAGGCCGACGCAGCACCCAGTTAGCCAAGAGCACAGTTGTTCTGCTGGACTCCACTCCTCTCTCCGGCTCAGGACTTTCATCCCATATTGCAAGAGATGAGGAAGGCTTAAAGATGCCACCGGCAGTGTGTGCTGTGCTGTTGGCCAAGTGGGCTGAGCTCCACACTCCAGCAGACCTGCAAATGCCAGGAGGAACGACAAATCAGTCCTCGATGTGGCAGGGCAGTCAGTGGCTGTGCACTTCCACTGGGTTCTTTATTTTTACAATTGGCTCTAAAATAATTTTTCTACCCCTACAAATTGAGTTGCTGAGGAAAGAAGTAGGACAGTTTTCTGCTGAAGAGGGTTCACTGGAGTCAATGGAAAGAGCCCCATTGCCTTTCATCGATTTTGGAATTCGCTCATATAGTGTGGGTTTCTTTAGGCTGGCATTAGACTTCCTTAGGCTTAGGCTGGCATTGGACTAGGCATGGCCTACCTGCATCACAGGTGCCACGAGAGGCGTGGGCAGCCTCTGTGTGTGGCACGCAGCAGATGAGGGAGGAAGCAGAAAGCAGCAGATAGGGAAAGAAGCAGAAAGCAGAGCAGCACATTAGGCCGGGAGCACAAGGCAGAGAGCAGATAGCACAGCAGCTGATCAGGCAGGGGAAGGAGATTGGGGTGGCACTCGGGGAGGGTGCAGGGCTGATTTGTGGCACATCTGCCAAAAAGGCTGCATTCAACAATGACTCATTGGATACGAAAGCATTGACCTTGGCAGCGCCTGGCTGCTTTTTTCACCCCCAGGATCACACAGCAGCTGCAAGAGGCAGGGAAATCCCGTAGTTAAGGCACTGAAGTGCAGGTCAAGGCACTTGGGTGAGATTCCTTGCTCTGCCACAAGCAGAGTGACCCTGAGAAGGTCAGTTCATCTCCCATCTATAACACAGAAGCATCTTTCTTCGGTCCGCTTAGACAAAAGGGGTCCAAGCTGTGCAACCAGAAAGACCTTCTTGCAAAATCTCAAAGGTCAAATGGCCCTTTGGGCCTATGCCATGAAGAGCTGCCAGTGTCAGAGTATACAAGTGGATGATGTCTTCTCAAGCACCAACTTTGCTGGACTGGAAATTGCGTGCAGATGCATGACTCTCAACGCCGCCCCCAAAATGCTCTACTCCCAGTTTAGTTGTGGCCTGAGATCATGTGGTGTCCAGAGGAAGTGCCACAAGGACACATTGAAGGCAGGCCTCAAGAAAACGGATGCCGACATCCAGGAGGAGCTGGCTGCCGACCGACTCCAATGGCACCGCAACCTCAGCCAAGCGGCATCCCACTTAGAGGTAAAGCGTCTCACCCTCAAAGCAGAGAAGAGAGAGCGGAGGAAGGAAAAGGAGAGGAATCCCAACCTGCAACTTCTGCAAACAGGTCTGTGACTCAAGGACTGGACTCATGTCCCTTCAAGATGGATCAAGGAGCCATGGTAGAGACCATCCAGCAACTGAAGACTTGCTACCATAGCTGATGAGCATCATGTCTAGGACCCCCTCCTCCCCAGCCTGGATGACTACATGCCACAATGGATGTTTAAAAATATACTGTTTTTAATGGGCCTTTAAAATGTGTTGGGTTTTTTTTAACCATTTTCAAATTTTCACATCCCCTCTCCCCCCAAACCAGGTTTCAGCAAGTGAAAATGCTAATAACAGTGTTGAAGCTTCCAGTAAAAAAATTGCTGATCAAATTGCATGAAAAATATACTGGGACCCTCCCAGGGGTCAGTTTTGAATCCTGCAGAATGGAAAAAAATGTAAAAGGACTGTTTCAATGTCAGTGTTTTGCAGAGTGTTTTGGACCAGTTCTGCCATGGTGACTGCAATCCTTTCAAAGCATGGACTGTGTTTGATGGTTTGTTTTTACAACATACCTCATAAACTGGCGTTTGCTTTGAAGAGGATTTCTAGATCCACTGGAAGGGGCCTCTGGGTCACAGTCATAGAGTCCTAGGAAATGGGGGTTGAAGGGACCTCAGGAGGTCACATCCAGTCCAACCCACTGCTCCAAGCAGAACCAGCCCCAACTCCATCATCCCAGCCAGGGCTTTGTCTACCTGGGTCTTGAAAACCTCCAAGGATGGAGAGTCCACCACCTCTCTGGGTAGCCTGTTCCAGTGCTTTACCACTGTCCTAGTGAGAAAGTTTTTCCTAATATCCAACCTCAACTTGCCTTGCTGCAGCTTGAGCCCATTGCTCTTGTCCTGTCATCTGCCCCAACTGAGACCAGCCCAGCTCCATCCTCTTTGCAGCTCCCCTGCAGGGAGTTGGAGGCTGCTATTCAATCCCTTCCTAGTCTGCTCTTCTCTAGACTCAATAAGTCCACAGTTCAACATCCTTTTTTTCTCCCTTCCTGCTCAGAGAAAGGC
>NW_017728993.1:24258342-24260972 GCF_001723915.1 Gavialis gangeticus | reverse complement strand
TGGGTTCACAAGCACCCATTAACCAAAGTAACCCCCCAAACTGCCTCTTCAGTCCCTTACCTCTGACTACACAGAACATAATTCAAGGCACCCTTTAAGAAACCAGGGGGGAAAGCAGGGATGATGAGGGCAGTGCCAGCGCCTCGCCACTGCCATGCCAATCCAAGATCAAAGTGTCACCCGTTTGGAGACGTTCGTTTCTAACCCAGACCCCTGAGCTAAGATCTGCCATTCAGGAAGATGCAACAGTGCTGACTGCTGATTTCCAGTAGCTTTGCCATCCGCTGCCCTTCTCCATTTCATAATGATCCAAATACTAAAGGAGAGTGCAAATTCCCTGTGCTTCATCAATTTTACCCATCTGAGGTGATTACCCTAGTGCATCTGAGACCTGTCGTCTCAGCCCCCTCCCTTCCAATTTACCAACTCGTATGGTGTTGATGGACTTAGGTGGCCATTTACAGACAAATTGTTTGCCCTACATTTCAGGGCTTATTGATTGTCATGTAATCAACTGATTCATTTCTTCCATATCATCCAGAGGGTGTGCAACCTACTTCATCAGCGCAGCCTGCACACAAGGCAAGAGTTTAATTAGACTGTGCTAATAGCCCCTGCAGAATGATTCTCCTGTCTTTCACTGTCAGCCTGTCTTTGTATTGACAGTCAGTCTCAGCCAGGCTTGCTGAGATCAGAGCCACTTCTGTCTAGTTGCTGGGGCAGGGGATAATTTGATCATGTTGTGACTGGGGAAGAGCCACGGAGTTGAAATGAGCTATTTCTCTTGGGAGCCCCGAGGCCCCCGAGAACCAGGATGCAGGATCTGGAATAGCATCTCCACCTTCATCTTCCACCTCCCAGAGAGGCCTGAGCAAATGCTGTCTTTTCTGGGTGGTCGCTATGTCCCCAGACCATCCCTGAATGGAGATCAGAGCAGTGGGGTGTTGCACAGAGCTTGAAAGCTATAATCCAGAGACCCCCAGCTGCTGTAAATCCTGCATCCATCCAACAGGAACGAGCCCTGACACATGCACCCAGCAGTGCCCGACCCAGATCCACAAGGGACAAACAAACCAGGCTGACTGCTTCTCTGTGGGATTATTATTTATGCACCAATTCTTCTGTCGTCTGCAGAAGAGCTGGGAGCACAGGCAGAGCTTGATGTCCAGGGCAAAGGAGGTTAAATAGCCTAGATATTTTATGTATAAAGCTTAATAGTATTCAGTCACCCTTGATTCATGGCTCGGTGACAGGATAAACTAGATCATTCCATCTCGTCACTAATTTTGGTACCCAATCGATTCCCAATACCATCCATTCCTCTGTGTCTTTTATCCACTCTCTTCTCCATCTTCCCTTCCTCCTCGTCCCTTTGCCATGGCCTCAGGAGATGGCTGAGAACATTTTTCCTAATATCCAACCTCAACTTCCCTTGCTGCAGCTTGAGCCCATTGCTCCTTGTCCTGTCGTCTGCCCCCACTGAGACCAGTCCAGCTCCGTCCATCACGAGAACTGCGATTCCAGGTTCTCCGAAGGTACAGTCTGCTGGTTCGACACCCGGCAGGGTGCCTGTGGTACCCTAACCTGTGCATTCAAAGGGGTGGGGATTGCCTAGGGGTGGGTACCTGGATGGCTGGTGAGAGGGTTTCCGTGTGTGTCAGGGTCCCCACCTGGAGCTGACAACAGATCTGCTGCCCAAGTTCTGCCTGCATCTGTCTCCACCTGCTTCTGGCTTCACAGAGACGCTGGAAGACAGGCCTTGTTCCCTGCCTGCTGTCACCAGGAACCAGAAACCTTTGCAGCAGGTGCAGCCTCTTGCTCATCCTCTGCTCCACAATGCTCCCAGGGGCTGTGCTTATATTGCCTTGCTACTGCCACTACCCGTGCAGTCAGGGGCTGTGCTACCCCTGCCCATGGACACTGCCACTAGCTGGGGGCCATGTTCAGAGCCCTGGTCATTCTCACCCAGGCATCTGCAGGCCCCGATGCCATAGATACAGAGAGGGGGCCCATGGGGGCTCTATGGGCATGCCCCTTTCATTAACATGCATCCAGTCCAACCATTGATAGGTGCATGTCATTAATGAGCATCCATCTCTGAGTGTCAAGCTGGGCCGTTTGGGGAATGAAGGAGCTAAGTAATTAAATCACTTGCAGGAGCTCAGAGGTCCTTGGGTCTGGCCTACCCATCCTCCCAGGCACAAGTCTGCTTTTGTGTTTCCACTGCCTGATCTGAATGTTAGTTAAACATACGTTAACTTTCCAACCAAGTGATTCTCTTGAGAAAAGAGAGATGCACTCTCTCTAGTCCAGGGTCCTGTCCAACGAAGTAAGCTCCGTGTCCTAATTTGGGGATAGATGGCTTCTCTTCAGGCAGGACCTTGCAACAACCAGCTCAAGAGGAGATGCCCGTTCACCGTCTGATTGCTGTGACACCCCTGCACCAAACCATGCCAGAAGCACTTGTAAAATCACCACTGATTTTTTTTTTTGTGAATCAGCAAAATCAATTCCCAAGTCTATTGATTGAGCAAAGCGCAATCGTTCCAGTTTGTGTGGCGCTACCCCCAGCAAGTTTTTTCCCTCTCAGATGCTTCAGCCTGGGGCTTCAGAGACTCCCAAATCCATGG
>NW_017728993.1:24257202-24258331 GCF_001723915.1 Gavialis gangeticus | reverse complement strand
TTCCCAAGTCTATTGATTGAGCAAAGCGCAATCGTTCCAGTTTGTGTGGCGCTACCCCCAGCAAGTTTTTTCCCTCTCAGATGCTTCAGCCTGGGGCTTCAGAGACTCCCAAATCCATGGCAGGCATCCTACGTGCAAGCCCCGAGCCCGGGCTCCCTGGAGTTCAGATGCCCCCTCGTCTACTTGCCACAAGTCTGAAGGAGTAAACTAGAGGGAAAGCCGAGAGCAATCCCCCATCACCACCGATTCTGTAGCAAGATCCTCCCATCAGGAGGCATTTGTAGACTCTCATAGGGGTCAGCCTGACCCCAATGCAAAGGGCAGGTCTCCACCCTCACTTACAGGGTATCATTAATGTGTTTGCCTCCATCCCAGGGTAACGGCTCAAAGCTATCTGTCCAAGGGTGAAGCACTAAATAGGCACTGAATGAGCTAGCCCAGAAGAGCTGCATGCCTGGCTATTCTTGGACCTGGTATAATTTACACAAGTATATAAACCAATATAAATTACCCCAGCGTAGGTGGATGTCTATCTGTGCCCACTTACCACAGCACACCTCCGAGGCATCCCTGGGCTTTAGGTGGGTTGTACAAAGCAGTGAATATGCCACCCGCAGTCCAAACTGAAGCCAGGTTCCCCGATACACCCCCATTCATTGAGATGGGGGCCTTGGCATGAGCCAGGAAAGGGGGAGCTCCAGTAGGAAGCTAGATCAGGGTTAGCAAGGGGAAAAATGTTGTGCTGAGTTAGTTCATCAGGTCTTAGCTGCTTTTGTGAGACAGGAAGAGAAGGGAGGCAGTCGGGCGGCTGCTCTCTATTATCCAAGCCGCCATACAATGCATTTGCCTGACATTAGTGATAGTTGACAGCTGCGCTCGAGTTGGAGACAGCTCTGTTTGGCAATACTTCATACAGACACATCTGTGTCTCTTGGTTTAGCTCAGGTTTTTTTTTTCTCCTTTTGCAAGCAGCAAAATATATTTTCCCCTTTTTCTCTCTCGCTTTCACTTTTTATGCTCCTCAAACAGGGAGAAGATTAAAAAAACCAAACCCAACCCTCAGTAGCTTCAAGGTTATGTGGCCAACATCCCAGACATCTGCTGGGAGGAGCAGTCGGCCAGGTCCGAG
>NW_017728993.1:24254725-24257191 GCF_001723915.1 Gavialis gangeticus | reverse complement strand
CCCTTCCGACCCTAGAAACTATGAAACTATGAAACATTGACTTCTCTTGGCTGCACCCTTAGCTGAGCACCCTTGGGAAGGAGTGATCGCAGAAGGTAGAGATCTAGCTGGTCAGTACTTCCCCGGTTTAGGGTTTCAGCAACCAGGGAAAACTTTTGCACGGAAGAGATCATCAGACAGTCCCTGTAGCCTGAGGCTGTTCCAGCGCAATGGCTAGACATCTTGTAGGAAATCACAGAAACCTAGAGAAGTGGGTCTGGAAGGGACCTCCAGAGGTCACATCCAGTCCAGCCCCCTGCCTGAGGCAGGATCTTCCCTATCCAAGCCATCTCAGACAATCCACAATCTAAACTCTATATAAAACTACCATCAAGCCTGACCTAACACCATACCCTGCCACAGGTAAAGCAGGGAACCACGGCAGCCAACGTCCTGCTTCTGTGAGAAGTTGTCAATCTCTCAAGAGATCCCAGGTGGAGGCTGTGCCCCTGCTGCAGAGGAAAGCAACCCCCCCCTCCCAGTCTGCACCAATCTGACCATGGGGTAAAATTCCTTCCTGACCCCAAATCTGGCATCTGGGGTTCCTTCGTTTTGTCTTTGTGTTTTTGATTATTCCTCCTGAGGTGCAGTACCTTGCATTTTTCCACACTGAACTTCATCCTGTTAGCTCTGGCCCAACTTCCCAATCTGTCAAGATCCTTCTGAATTGCACTCACATCCTCCAACGTGCTCGCAGTCCTTCCCAGTTGCGTGCCATCTGCAAACTCGCTCGTTAAGCTTTCTGTGCCAGCATCCAAATCCAAATGTTAATGCATGTTCCTTTTTCCTCTTAGAAAACATTTGAACAGTTTGGTGGAGAGGGTGGGTTGAACAGTCCCGAATGCTGGAGTTTTTTCTTTCGCCGCAGTTTTCTCCCAGGAGTTTTCCCTCACCTACCACTCTGACCGAACCAGCCCCTTCTTTTTACACACAACCATACAGTATAAAGCTGGAAGGGACATTGGGAAGCTACCTTGTCTAGTGGTGCTCCACCTTTTGGCCCCAGAGGCTGGGTGGGTGGCACAGGGTCAGTCCACAGTCCAGATCAGACCCCACACACCCAGACTGGGCTCCATGGTGTCTTGGCCCTGTGCACCTGGACCAGCCCTTGTGTGCCTGGATCAGGCCCTGTGCCACCTCCCATGCCCGGATCAAGCCCCATGCAGCCTCGGTCCAGCCCCGCACTTCTGGGTCAGTTCCTGTGCCACTGCCTCCACTTAACCCCATGCTCCTGGATCAGGCCCCACACGTCCAGCAATTAATGTTGCCGCTAACCCTCCACTGCCAAATTTGCAGATTCGAGGGGATCCTCATGGTCCAGATGACGTGGCTCTGGAGGCCAGATCTGGATCCCAGACTTGGGGTTGAGTTTCCTGGCTCTAGTCCATTCTCCCACCCATCAACAGGGTCAGCTTTACCTACACCAGTCCTGATAGGAGTCTGTCTAACCCAGGGGTTTTTAACCTGTGGTCCACAGACCCCTGGGGGTCCACAGAGTCTGTCAAAGGGGTCCGTGAAAAATGACTAAGGTCAATCCAAAGTATGTGAATACCCACACTTACAGTCCAAAGGGGTTCACACACCTTCATTCGACATTTCCAAAGCAGTCTGCACCTGCATTCAAAATTTTTTAGGGGTCCACAAAGGGTCTAACCTGTTCTTATAAAGCCATGAGACAGCTACAGCATCTGCATTTGTTAGCACAAGTAACCCCTGTATTCTTGAAAACCCACCCTGCCTGGCAGCAGCTGTACAGCTGTGCTTCCCTCTCTTCAGAGGCTCTGCTTAACATTCAGTGCGCAGCTTCCCCGGATGTTGAGTGACAGTCGACCCTGTTAAAGTAAAGTGTTTTTCTTTTTTTAACTTAAAATGCCAGCTTTTCTTTTTCAGCAGCTAATGATTTATCTCTCCATATAAGTGGCTTCGATGGACGGGCATTTAAGCCCTCTCTGACAGCGTTGAAAGGGTATTATCACTCTGGCTGACACCAGTGCAATGTGATTGTACTTAGATTCCCTCTTGCGGTTTGCAAAGGAATTAACTGGTAAGGATAGATGTGTAATTACTTTAGTATCTGAATACATCTGAGCTCTGCTTATGCTTAGGCCTGGGTCCTGCAGTCACCATCCTCACAGAGATTTGCTGGGATGGATTCAATGACAAGATTGGGGCATCAGAAGAAAGAATATATCTGTTTAAATATACACGTCTCAATTGTTTGGAGGTTTTTTTGACTACAGAAAAATAGAGCTATTCCTCTGTTGCAAAGAACTCTGAGAGACCCCAGCAAGGCAGAATGGTTTGGACCCTGTGGCTTCCTACTTGAAATCTCTGGGTTTATCTTGTGAATCGCATGCAGATGTTTGTGCACCTAGCATTGTGTGGCACCTTCCTTCCTTCAACCCAGGTTGCAAATCTGTGTGTGTG
>NW_017728993.1:24240370-24249725 GCF_001723915.1 Gavialis gangeticus | reverse complement strand
GTGTGTGTGTGTGTGTGTGTGTTTCTGTAGTCTCTATATCTTTTGTAGTTAAAAAGAGAGTGAAAGAACCGGGATTTTTCATTGCAAATTTGAATTTTGAATCCAGAAATGGTTGAGGACCACTGATACACACAGACGTGCACATGAGCGTGTGTGTGTGTGTGTGTGTGTTTCTGTAGTCTCTATATCTTTTGTAGTTAAAAAGAGAGTGAAAGAACCGGGATTTTTCATTGCAAATTTGAATTTTGAATCCAGAAATGGTTGAGGACCACTGATACACACAGACGTGCACATGAGCGTGTGTGTGTGTGTGTGTGTGTTTCTGTAGTCTCTATATCTTTTGTAGTTAAAAAGAGAGTGAAAGAACCGGGATTTTTCATTGCAAATTTGAATTTTGAATCCAGAAATGGTTGAGGACCACTGATACACACAGACGTGCACATGAGCGTGTGTGTGTGTGTGTGTGTGTTTCTGTAGTCTCTATATCTTTTGTAGTTAAAAAGAGAGTGAAAGAACCGGGATTTTTCATTGCAAATTTGAATTTTGAATCCAGAAATGGTTGAGGACCACTGATACACACAGACGTGCACATGAGCGTGTGTGTGTGTGTGTGTGTGTTTCTGTAGTCTCTATATCTTTTGTAGTTAAAAAGAGAGTGAAAGAACTGGGATTTTTCATTGCAAATTTGAATTTTGAATCCAAAAATGGTTGAGGACCACTGATACACACAGACGTGCACATGAGCATGTGCATGCACACACATATGCACACACACAATAATGGTTGAGGGCCACTGATACACACAGAAGTTCACATGGGCATGTGCACATGCACACACACACTATAGTGGTTAAGAACCACTGATACACACAGATGTGCACATGGGCACGTGCACGCACAAACGTGCACACACACAATAATGGTTGAGGACCACTGATATACACAGACGTGCACATGGGCACGTGCACGCACAAACGTGCACACACACAATAATGGTTGAGGACCACTGATACACACATGGAGACACTATACTGGCTGAGGACCACAGATACACATGCACACCAGCACACGCACACACACTATAAGGGTTGAGAACCACTGATACACACACGGAACTGATAATACTGTTAAGCAAGTTGCAGGTCCAGCACAGACTCCCAGACAAGCACAGCTGAAAGGGCTCTCAGGAGGTTACATCTGCTCCAACCCCCCTGCTCAAGGCCAATCATCCCTGTCTACATCATCCCAGCCAAGTATCAAGAGGCCTCTTGCATCAAGGGGCATGGATGGGCAGGGGGTTACACTGTGGGCCGGCTTGGTACCTGCATGGCACGCTCTCTAGAACAGTGCTGGGAGCTCAGTACTTGTCTGCATGAATTGAGTCAAGTGGTGTCCTGAACCATCCTAACCTGTGGCTGCTGGAAGCCATCGTGTCAGCAGCTATAACAAGCAGCAAGCCCCTTATTTCCCTGGGACAGCGCCTCTGTCTGCTGTCCTAATGGAGCCGAGGATGCTGAGGCTTTGAAGGACTTGCCTGCATGAGGCCTCCTAGACACCCCCACCCCACAAACCAGGGCATTCAGATTTTTTTTGAGGCATCAAAGTGCCTGGTATTTAGATCGTGGAGGTGGCAGGGAGCCCATATGCTGCTATACCCTGAGCAAGAAAATGACAGAACGAGCATTTCCTCCCATGCGCTTTCCTGTGCCGTTGTCTGGGCCTGCTGGACCGCAGGACTTGGGCATTCAAAAAGACCTCAAGCAAATTACCCGCAGTGGTGTGTAAACTATTAATGTGAATGTTATTCAAGCCAGGAAAAATAGCCAATTATCTTCACAGAGAGCCACTTTCTGCCTGTTGTGCCAGTAATTGCAACAACTAACATTCTCGCCGGGCTCTGGAAGCACTTCTGAAATAATATGCTGAAAAACAAGTTCAGGCTTAAATACACCATCGGAAGGGGGGTAAGATGTCCGTGGGTGTAAATGGACGTAGCTTATAAATGAACCTAGTCTAATTTGGACCCCAGATTTCCTTCAGCTACGTGCATTTGGCTTGCCTCTGTTACGGGACGTACTTAAGAGTGGAGTATTTGTTTGCAGAGTCCTCAGGCATAGATTTAACAAGAAAAAGACTAATGGAAAACGGTGCTGATAGCAAAAGCAGGCAAATTTGTGTTGCTAAAAGGATCTTCATTGTTTGTCTCCTGATGATTTAAAAATGTTGACTCTGCAACCATAATGATTTCTTTTTGTATTCCCAGGGTTAAGAAAGGCCAAACAAAGTAAAAAAAAAGATGATTAGGAACAGTCAGCATGGGTTCACCAGGGGCAAGTCATGCCCGACCAACCTGACTGCTCTCTATGACGAGGTGACTGGCTCTGTGCATGTGGGGAGACCTGTGGATGTGGTGTACCTTGATTTTAGCAAAGCTTTTGATACAGTCTCCCACAATGTTCTCACAGGCAAGCTAAGGAAGTACAGGCTGGATAAATGGGATGTAAAGTGGATAGAAAACTGGCTGGAGCATCAGGCTCAGAGAGCAGCTATCAATGGCTCGATGTCTAGTTGGCAGCTGTTATCAAGTGGAGTGCCCCAGGGGTCGGTCCTGGGGCCGGTTTTGTTTAATGTCTTCATCAATGACCTGGATGATGGGATGGATGCACCCTCAGCAAGTCTGCAGATGACACCAAGCTGGGGGGAGTAGTAGGTATGCTGGAGGGTAGGCCTGGGATTCAGAGAGGCCTTGATACATTGGAGGAATGGGCGAAAAGAAATCTTATGAGGTTCAACAAGGACAAGTGCAAAGTCCTGCACTTAGGAGGGAGCAATCCCACGCACCAGTGCAGGCTGGGGGCCGACTGGCTGGGCAGCAGCTCTGCAGAAAAGGACCTGGGGGTGACAGTGGACAAGAAGCTGAACAGGAGCCAGCAGTGTGCCCGTGTTGCCAAGAAGGCTACTGGCATCCTGGGCTGCATCGGTAGGAGTGTTGCCAGCAGGTGGAGGGCAGTGATTATTCCCCTCTATTCTGCACCAGTGAGGCCACATCTGGAGTCCTGGGTCCAGTTTTGGGCTTCCACTGCAGAAAGGATGTGGACACATTGGAGAGTCCAGTGGAGGGCAATGAAGATTGTTGGTGCTGGACATGACTGGTGAGGCAAGACTGAGAGAACTGGGCTGATTTTGTGTCCCTGCAAGCTGACATTGGCACCCACGGTGGACGAGTTGAGTCCTTCTGGGTTAAAATCCGTGGGGAACACAGCGCAGGGGATACTATGGTGGGGGTCTACTACAGAACCCCTACGCAGAGTCAGGACCTCGACCAGGAGTTCACCAGGGAATTGGCTGAGGCCGTGCGGTCCCGGTGTATGGTTGTCATGGGAGACTTTAACTACCCAGACATCTCATGTGAGGAGCACTCAGCCAAATCCAAGCGGTCACAAAGCTTTCTCTCACGTGTGGACGACCTCTATCTGACGCAAGAAGTCTACGGGCCGACAAGAGGTAAAGTGTTGCTTGACCTCATACTGGCAACCAGGGATGACCTAACTGGCAACCTAACAATAGGAAGCTGGGTGACAGCGATCATGAACTTATCACCTTCACCATCTGCCATAAGCTGGCAAGTCAGTCAGTTGTACAGAAGTCCTTGACTTAAGGAAAGCTGACTTTGACAAGATACGGAGGCTTGTCAGAGAGGCCCTAAAAGGCCACAACCCGATGGAGAGGTGAGTTCAGGACACGCGGATGCTCCTCAAGGGAGCAATCTTGGATGCGCAAGCAAAATCCATTCCGTTTCGGAGGAAAGGCTGCAGGAGGGCACAGCAGCCCCCTTGGCTCTCCAGGGAACTGGCAGACCTCCTGCATCTTAAAAGGAGGACCTGTAAAGGATGGAGGACTGAAACCGCCACCAAGGAAGAATACTCTGCATTAGTCCGGACTTGCAGAGAGCAAATCAGGAAAGTCAAGGCTGTGATGGAACTCCAGCTAGCTACAAATATCAAGGACAATAAAAAGTCCTTTTTTAGATATGTGGGGAGCCAGAGGAAAAACAAGGGCAACACTGGACCCCTGCTACACCAGATGGGACAACTGACAACTGACGCCCAGGAAAAAGCAAACTTGCTAAATGGGTACTTCGCATCAGTTTTCCATCAGCCCCATGGGACAGCCCTGCCCACTGTGAGTTAGGGAGGCCCGGGTGAGGGAGATTCCTTGCCCTCCATTGAAGCTGACCTCGTGAAGGCACACCTCGACAGGCTGGATACCTTCAAGTCAGCCGGCCCTGACGGGTTACACCCAAGGGTACTCAGGAAGCTGGCGAGCATCATAGCTCAGCCCCTGGCACGGATCTTCAAGAGCTCTTGGCGCTCTGGTGAAGTGCCCGAGGATTGGAAGAGAGCCAATGTCGTGCCAATCTTCAAGAAAGGGAGGAAAGTAGATCCGGTAAACTACAGGCCCATCAGCCTGACCTCTATCCTGGGGAAGGTCTTGGAAAAGATTATCAAGGAAGCCATCCTTAACAGGGCTCAAGTTGCAGCAAGGGAAGTTGAGGTTGGATATTAGGAAAAACTTTCTCACTGGGAGGGTGGGGAAGCACTGGAACAGGTTACCCAGAGAGGTGGTGGACTCTCCATGCTTGGAGGTTTTTAAGACCCAGATGGAAAAGCCTTGTCTGGGATGATATAATTGGGGCTGGTCCTGCTTGGAGCAGGGGACTGGACTAGATGTGACCTCCTGAGCTCCCTTCAACCCTCATTGTCTATGATTCTGTGAAAGGAGGAAGCAAAGGAGAATCCCCCTCCGTTGCCTCTATAGAAAGCTTCTTAAAAGAACAAACCAGTTATTATGACACAAATGGTGGCTTACAAGAAACTTTGCACTTTGGGGGCTGAGGAGTTGCTAGGAGTCCACTCTTTGGGTAAGACAGCAGCACTTGCAAGAATCACGGTGCTTCTCCCTTCAAAAGCACTGTGGAGTATCGAAACAACAAAGCCGACTACCTAAAGAGTGTCATAGAAAAACATGGCTGTGATAGCTGCGAGGGCTTGACAAGGGTTGGAAGACTTCGTGTTGAAAGGCTGCAGCCAGACAAAGCTGGTCTGGTGGCTTGTAAGCTGTACATAAAAGGATGCCCTCCTTGATCCATTCACACAGGGGCCAAATTTTGCTCCTGTTTCACTACAAAAATTAACTCTGCTCTGTTAGCATTTCGCCAGGGTAGACAGGAATGGAATTTTTCTGGTAGCTCAGAGATTTCATAGTTTCATAGATTTAGGGTCGGAAGGGACCTAGTAGATCTTCTAGCCCGACCCCCCACCAGGGCGGGAGAACAACAAAACCCCAAAACAAGAAACGGGACTCAAATGAGTCCAGCCAGGTAGGCATCCAGCCTCTTCTTAAAGACCCCCAGGGTAGGGGCCAGCACCACTTCCCTTGGAAGTTGGTTCCAGCTCCTAGCCGCCCTAACTGTGAAGTAGTTTTTGCGGATGTCCAATCTATACCTCCTCTCCATCAACTTGTGCCCATTACTCCTTGTTATGCCAGCGGGCGCTAGGGGAAACAGCGTCTCCCCCAAACCCTTCTGGTCCCCCCTAGTGAGTCTATAGACGGTCACCAGGTCCCCCCTCAGCCTTCTCTTGTGGAGGCTGAATAGGTTCAGGTCCCGCAGTCTCTCACTGTAGGGTCTGCCCTGTTGTCCCCGGATCATGCGGGTGGCCCTCCTCTGGACCCTCTCCATGTTGTCCACATCCCTCTTGAAATGGGGCGCACAGAACTGGACACAATACTCCAGCTGTGGCCTGACCAGCGTCGCGTAGAGGGGGAGGATCACCTCCTTGGCTCTACTCGAGATGCACCTGTGGATGCACGACAAGGTCCGGTTAGCCCTGCCAACCATGACCTCGCATTGTCGGCCCATGTTCATCTTGGAGTCAATAATGACTCCAAGATCTCTTTCTGCCTCCGTGCTCTCGAGTAGGGAGTTCCCCATTGTGTAAGTGTGCTGCTGGTTCCTACTGCCCAAGTGCAGCACCCTGCACTTGTCCGTATTGAAACGCATCCTGTTCCTGTTAGCCCACCCCTGTAACCTATCCAGATCCCTCTGCAATCTCTCACTCCCTGCTAGCGTGCTCACCTCCCCCCAAATTTTGGTGTCATCAGCGAATTTAAACAGGTTACTTTCCACCCCATCATCCAGATCGCTGATGAAGAAATTGAACAGCGCAGGCCCCAGGACCGAGCCCTGGGGGACTCCGCTACCCACCTCCCCCCAGGTCGAATATGACCCATCCACCACCACCCTCTGAGTGCGACCCCTCAGCCAATCTGCAATCCATCTGACTGTGTAGGCATCGATGCCACAGTCGCCTAGTTTTTTAACTAGGATGGGGTGAGAGACGGTGTCAAAGGCCTTGCTGAAGTCCAGAAAGACTACATCCACCGCGACACCTGCATCCATGGCCTTTGTGACCTGATCGTAGAAGGCAATCAGGTTGGTCTGACATGATCTCCCCCTAATAAATCCATGCTGATTGCCCCTGAGCATCATTTCTGATGCCGGCCCATCACAAATGTGCTCCTTGATGATCTTCTCAAAGAGTTTCCCCAGGATTGAGGTAAGACTGACGGGCCTATAGTTGCCCGGGTCCTCCCTCTTCCCTTTCTTGAAGATGGGGACCACATTTGCTACCTTCCAATCATCTGGCACCTGGCCCAAGCAGGTGCGGTTTTGCAAGGAAGTCTGCAATGGCTCAGTGTAGCATTTAGCAGTTATAATTTATCACTTGAAGTCTGTGATCCATGGGATGAGTACACCATTGTCCTGCTTTCCTGAGGAATAGTCAGACCACTGCTTGCAAGTGAAATGCATCTGCTCCTGAATTGCTAATGCTACCAGGATTTTTCTATCCAAGAAATGCCCTTGAGAAGATACAGACAAAGGTGGATAGAGGGAGGGCGCAGTGGTACGGCTGCATCCCCTCCTTTGATTCCTGACTTCTCTGAGGTTTAAAACCAACTGCCTGGCAGTGGCAGCAGCATTTCTATTCAGGCAGCAATGAGGGAGTCCCTTTACTTCAGTCATAGAATCACAGAAAATGAGGGTGGGAAGGGAGCTCAGGAGGTCACACCTAGTCCAACCCCCCGCTCCAAGCAGGACCAGCCCCAACTACATCATCCCAGACAAAGCTTTGTCTAGGCGTGTCTTCAAAACCTCCAAGGATGGAGACTCCACCACCTCTCTGGGGAGCCTGTTCCAGTGCTTCACCACCCTCCTAGTGAGAAAGCTTTTCCTAATACCCAACCTCAACTTCCCTTGCTGCAACTTGAGCCCATTGCTCCTTGTCCTGTCATCTGCCCCCACTGAGAACAGCCCAGCTCCATCCTCTTTGCAGCCCCCTGCAGGGAGGTGAAGCCTGCTATTCAATCCCCCTCGGTTTTCTCTTCTGCAGACTAAATCAGCCCAGTTCCCTCAGCCTCTCCTTACCAGTCATGTCCCCCAGCCCCTAACCATTTTCATTGCCCTCCACTGGACTCTCTCCAATGTGTCCACATCCTTTCTGTAGTGGTGGGCCTAAAACTGGACCCAAGACTCCATATGTGGCCTCTCCAGTGGAGAATAGAGGAGAAGAATCACTTCTCTCAATCTGCTGGCAGCGCTCCTCCCAGTGCAGCCTCGGATGCCATTAGCCTTCCTGGCAACAGGGCACACTGCTGGCTCCTATCCAGCTTCTTGTCCCTTGTCACCCCCAGATCCGTTTTTGCAAAGCTGCTGCCCAAGCAGTCACCCCCAGCCTGTACCGGAAGCACGGCTCTGGTATTTTTCTGCGGCTAAACACGAGCAAAAACTAGAAGCTGACATTTTGCAAGGGGGGCCTCGAGTCTATCCAGGTTGAGAACCACTGGCTTAAAGGATTACATGGCCCTGCAGACCTAATGAACTTGTACTCGTGGGTTTGAGTGGGAAGCTCCAGGCTGCACGGCTGGCCACATCACATTGATTTGCCTGCTGGCACCTGCTTCTAGGTTTTGACAGAGCTCACAAGTTGCACATAATTACATATGACACAGCACATTAAGGTGGCTCTTTAGATTGATGCATCTCCCTGGATGCTGCTTCAGCAGACAGAGGTGGTTTTTTTGGTTGGTGCATGCAGCAAATCAGAGAGGAAACCAGATGAGGAGAGTCTGCCTGTTGACTTGGGAAGGGGCATAAAAAATCCTGGTTACAAGCTGCTGCAGTGCAAGAAAAGGCAAAAAACATGGCATGCACAAAGGCCCCAAAGGTGCAATTTTTGAGGGCTGCTGTGGTGGCGAAGGCTGCCAGCATCTTTGAAGAGCTTGTGAGGGTCCAAGATCTATCCTGCTATTAGCCACGTCAGTGCACTTAGGCACCTAAATGTGATTCAATTCCACCATGAAGAACAAACCATTATGTATATATTTTTGTGCATCTTAAGATATGAAATGCATCTATAATCTAATACCGGTTGGACTAGATGGCCTCCTGAGGTCCCTTCCAACCCGTGGCAGTGGTGGCAGCGGAGCGTGGTGGCAGTTGGAGCGCAGCAATGGCAAGTGCAGAGTTCCCGCTGGCGCTGTCAGCAGCCGGGTGGTCTTTTTGTAGGGGGTGCGCTGCCACGCTCAGGGGATGCATGTGCCCCTGCGTGCACCCCTTATGCGTCGCCCATGTGTACAAGGAAGAAATTCTTTACAGTGAGGGTTGCCAAAATCTGGAACGGGCTCCCAAGGGAGGTGGTGCTCTACCCCCCGGCAGTGTTCGCATCAGGCCGGGGTTACCTGACCCCAGTGCTCTGCTGCCTGGAGCAGGGGTTGGATCCAATAATCTTCCAGGTCTCTTCTGACTCCAGAAATCTATGAAAAGCGAATGGCTCCTCTTGCTCCCTGCTGCTTTTGTGCAACGCAGGTTTACGCGCAAGCCGCCGGTGCGGTACAGAAGTCGGGGCAGTGGCGGGTGTTCGGGGTGCAGCAGAAGCGCACTTCAACATCTGCGTCCGTTAGACACCGAGCAGGCAGAGCAGCCTCTACCCCTGCGAGCGCAGCGGCGGTGGGTGCGAGTGAGCGGGACGGGAACAGGCAGACGAGGGTCTTTGGGGAGATGACAGCTTGCAGAAAAAGATGTTTTTTTTGTGGTGATTTCTTAGTGGGTCTCTCTCATAACAGGCACCATCCACTAAGAGACCTCGAGTTTGGCAAAACGAAGAGCTGGCGCCTGCAAGCGACGGCGCCCCGCGGCCCTGCCCCGCCTGCGCCCCGCCCAGAGCGCCGAGCGCATCGATGGGAGCAGCGGGGGGAGCGCTCGGCACTCGCTTCGTCGCGCCTGCGCGCCGGGGGC
>NW_017728993.1:24234960-24240249 GCF_001723915.1 Gavialis gangeticus | reverse complement strand
CCTGTGCTGCAGCCCAGTGCCCCGCATGGGGCTGCGTCGCCTGGGAGGAGATGGTGAGGGGCTGGGTGCTCCCCATATGCCCTGCCGCTGTTTGGGGGGGTCATGCCCCACGGGCTCCCCCTGACTGTCCCCCTCTCCCTGCAGCGGAGGAGCCTGGCGCCCAGCCAGCTGGCCAAGCGCAAGCCGGACGGCGCCGACGAGGATGAGGACTGGTGCCCGCCCGCCGTGAGCTCCAACCCCCACCCCCGATGTCCTGCACCCCGACAAGCCTCCCCCCGGGGCATCGGGGCTCCCTTCTCCTTTGGCAGCCCCCCACGCCCTGCTTCCATGGCTGCACCCCCCCGGCCCTCCCAGGATCCCCCTTGGCTACAAGAGCGAGCTGCAAGTCTCTCTCGTTTAGGCAGGGCTTTCTTGCCCCATGCTCGGTCCCCCTGGCTGTTGGCACCTCATTGGTTTTTTTGACACAGCCTCCTGGGATTGGGACTGAAGCGTAACTCCAAACTTTCTACGTGTTTAGGAGCATTTGCATCTAGACCAAAAATCAGAGTGTGCTTGGTAGAGCGGGTGCCTCTCGGTGACACGCATGATCCCTCCTGGCTGTGCTGCGGGAGGATAAATTGCTGGGCATCACCACTGGTTGAATTTTTTTTTAAGGCAGAAAGGGGCATTTTGATAGCCTGGCCTGATTTGCAGTATAATATAGGCCAGGAACCTCAGCCAGTGATTTCTTTGTCCAACCCATCATTTCTGTTTGTGCTCAGATCATTAGGGAGGTGCCCCGGTGGGTGAAAGAAACAATTGCAGTGAGATCAGCATAAGCCATCGATCTCCTTTTGGCTTGTGGCTTTGAGTGTCTAAAAATTGGCTTTTAAACGCATGGTGTCTTCATCTGCATAATAAGGACTCCCAACGCGCACCTGCTTCCAGGAAGAATTGAATGCTACGATCCGAGTGCCAGCACCCAGGGTTTCTTTTTCCCCATGAAGGAAGGATGCAAAGTGAAAACAAAGCTAATCTATTTTTTGCTGATCCAGTCTCCTGCTCCATGACATTTAAACCCTTGTATTTTAGCAGCAGAACCACTGTGGTTTAGTGAGGAGTTGAGGGATATAGATTCATAGAAAATGAGGGTGTGAAGGGAACTTGGGAGTCGCATCTAGTCCAACCCCCTGCTCCAAGCAGGACCAGCCCCGACTACATCGTCCCAGCCAAGGCTTTCTCTACCCAGGCCTTAAAAACCTCCAAGGAGGTGCACCACCTCTCTGGGTAACCTGTTCCAGCGCTTCACCACCTGCCTTGTGAGAGCGTTTTTCCTAATATCCAACCTCAACTTCCCTTGCTGCAGCTTGAGCCCATTGCTCCTTGTCCTGTCATCTGCCACCACTGAGACCAGTCCAGCTCCGTCCTCTTTGCAGCCCCCCTGCAGGGAGGTGAAGGCTGCTATTCAATCCCCCTCGGTCTTCTCTTCTGCAGATTAAATCAGCCCATTTCCCTCAGCCTCTCCTCACAAGTCCTGTGTTCCAGTCCCCCAACCATTTTCATTGATATCTTCTAAATATGAATATTTTAAGCATTTTAGCTTCAGGACAGGTTAAATGTGAGGCCCGTTGACTTTGGTAGCATCCCTTCTGAACCTGGCTTTGTTGTAGGATAAGGGCAGGGAGTAGCGATCTGCTGTTTTCCATTTCACTTGGATGGTCTGTGCAGTTAGACGCTTATTGAGCATGATGGTGATACCTTTATCCTATTTGGGTGTCTGCATACCCACGTGTTCTGTCCTGATTCTCTTTTCCAGACGCCGAAGAGACAGAAACCTGGCAGCAACACGGAGAGTGGGCAATGCTACATGTCGCCTTTCCGGAAACCCCTGGCTCAGCTTACCAATCGGCCTCATTGCCTTGATAGCAGCAAACATGTACGTGGTCTCTCGAGAGGATCTGTTGTCAGCACAAGGCCGGGGCGGTTTTACTAAATATCTTGCTTAACTTCAAAAGCATGAATGGATCAGGACTAAGGTCTTCTAAAGGCTTGTGTTGTCTCGTGGGGACTCCATAGCAAGAGGACTTGTGGGATTACCTTATTGATAGTATCAGTGTAGCACCTAGACACCCCGCTGAGATAACTTTAGCTGTACAACCAGGTCCTTTATGGATGGTAACATTACACACTGGCACCCGTGGGATTAAAAATGCACTTAAACAAGAGGCAGATGGTGTTGAAGAGAGATGGTATCAGTTAGTTTCGTGCATTTGAGAGTCAGATAGGAAAAGTCCAGAGGGGAACTTTTGCTGATCGTGGTGTTTTTTTTTTTTCCTCTGTGCTGGATGTAACTTAAAAATATCTGGGATACAAGCCTCAGTGGACACTGGAGAGCACACAGCTGCTGGTAGACTGGGGCCCTTAGTATGCACCTTGTTCTGTTTTATTGCTACCTTTGATAGCAAATGGCTCTAACATAAATTTCTTTTCTCAACCCCTAGGAGGCATTTATCCGCAGCATTTTGTCAAAACCTTTCAAAGTCCCTATTCCAAATTATAAAGGTAAGATGACTCTTTTTCCTTCCCCGAATAATAATGATTTGGACAAAATCTAACTTCATAAAATAGATGGTGCTTGGGTTTATGAAATATCCTTGCTACTGGGGCGTGCTTTAGAAGTTCAGAGTTAATTTGGGAAACAAAAAGACTAGCACATTAGTGAATTGATTTCTTCCTTAGCAGTGTTTAATTAGGATTATCCTGCACTAGCTTCCATGTTGTTGCTGTTAAGTATTTTATGTAGTGCTGTAAAATTGTATGCTGCATTACCGGATACAAGTGCGAGACAGTTTCTTGGCTCCCAGGGTATTATTTAGCCTGCAAAACCCTAAGATTGCTAACAAGACAGAATGTGCGGGAGACCGATAACGCGTGCCAGTTTTCTTTATGTTCAGTGGGGTGCTCGGGAGTCCGAAGGTGCTATTTAAAGCAAGAATTGTTCTGAAGTTTGTGGTTTCAGCTATTTGCAAATCAGCGAAGCACAGACTTGCTGATGGGAACAAATGGGGCCATTTTTCCCCCTGATTGAATAATTCCAAAACAGGTCAGCCAATTTTGCTTCAACTTTATTTTTTAAAAACAAAACAAAAAGATGCCTTGGAGACTTTGGGCCAAGTCAAGCATTTAATAACCAGCCCAAAAGGAATTGGTTTGACAAAGTTGGTAGGAGCTGAAAAAGTAGGTATGAAAAGAAGTTTGAATTCCTTGGCATTTACTATGAAAGGTGCCATCTGTAACGGCAACTGCGTGTTTTTGTGGTGGGATTTGGCAGACCACATGTGCATGTGTGATCTTATGATCTCTCTTTTGAGCGTGAGTAGCATGCAGACCTTCGAAGAGAAGCATGTTATTGGTTTTGTGATGAATATGGTCCTTAGGGAGCTATGTGCCATCTGCAGTCGTCTCTGACAAGAGTCAGGCCTTAGGGTAGAGTTACTTGTTGGGTACTAGGCACTGATATTTGTGTTTGCACTGAGATTTCAGAAGAAGGGTTTGGGCCTGCTTGATGTTTGTGACCATCTCTGTTCCAGGGTGTGTGTGTTTCTACATATAACAGATAACACTAGGTAAATGGCCAGATTCTGCATCCCTGTCTTCTACTCTTCTATCTGGCTGTTGACCTGAAAGGCCTCAACATCTACTGCACAGCAGAAGGATGATAATGCAGTAGATTATACGTTGCCATTACAAGACGTGCTAGTGCTGTACAAAATAGGGTGTTGTAAAGGTAGACAGCTGCCAAAAGTCCCCTTCTGCCCTCAGTGTGTGCAGGTATCTGAGAGGAGGCCTTGGCTCAGTGGCTTTCTAAAGTACAGTGTTCAGAGAATGGCCAGGCTTCTCTTTAAGCAGAGTGAAATTATGGCCCTTGAGAATCAGGAAACAGCAGCAGCCCCTGAGTGCTGTCTTGGAAGGCATCCTGCTGCTTTGCAGAGGGAGAGTTGCTAGGTCTGTGTGGGTTTGGTGGGTGGAAGTGCTCTGTGTTCCCTGCTATCAGCAAGCAAGCCATCCATCCAAGCTACAGCCTGGCTTCAGAGAGCATCTGTATTTTGCCTGCATCCCCAGCACTGCACATCGCTTGTTCAGCCTCCTCCAGCCAGGCAACACCTTGTTTCTAGACCCTTGGTCTATGGTAAGGCTTGGTTTTCTCGGATGACCCTTTGAATTTTGTCTTTGGTTGTTTTTAGGGCCTCTGGGCTTGAGGGCACTGGGCATCAAGCGGGCAGGGGTGAGGAACTCTCTCCACGACCCTTTTGAAGAAGGAGCTCTGGTTCTCTATGAGCCCCCTCCACTGAGCGCGCACGACCAGCTGAAAATAGACAAGTAAGTTACCCTCAGAGGGAAATCATCAGTGCTAATTTTAACTCCAACCTCCTCCTATATTTATTTCTTCCATTCCCCTGTGGCCTTGAGCCAAATGTAGCCTGTGAAATTTGGAGGAGCTCTGGGCTGTTTCTACTTGTAGAAATAATAAAGGATGGAACCAGATCTACAATCAGTTGTTTTGTGTTCTGTCCAGGGAATGGGCTCTTTGATTTCCCATTACTCAGTGGTCTGTCAGACCTTTAAGTCTGCTTCTCTGAGAGTCTGTGCTCCATGGAGAAAAGTTGTTCAGAGAATATTAAAGCTTGATTGGTCCAGTGTTCAGTCAGGAGGTACCAACAGGAAGGTACAAGCCAAAGGAAACAGCTGACTGAAAACAGGGGATTTGAATGGGAACTCTTAGACAACCTCACCCAGAGCAGTCACTTCTCCACCCTTTTTATAACTTGGAGGGTTTGCCATGTGGCAAGGTTGGTGATAGGTACTAACTTAGGACTTGAGAGATGGAGGTTCAAGTCTTGGCCTCTTGTGTGACATTGTAGGCAAGTTGTCTGTCCCTTCTGTGCCACTTTCCTGTGGTGTGGAGATAGCATGTCCCTGCCTCGCAGGGGTGACTTGAGGATAAATGTGTTAAAAGATTGAGGTGCTTGGCTGCTGCAGTGATGGTGGCCGTTGTTTGAGAGTTGTGGGATGCTTTTAGCGTGGGTGGCTGCTGACAAACCCATTACATCAGATCCCAGGATGGTAGGCACGAGAAGGTGGTCTCTCCTGCTCCGATATGGTTCTAGCACATGTCTGTGTTGTGGTTGTGGGGGGAAATCTGATGCTGATTTAACTGAGCCTCTGAGCTATGTTTCAGCCCTTCATAGATTTCATAGACATTAGGGCTGGAAGGGACCTCGAAAGATCGAGTCCAGCCCCCTTCCCCAT
>NW_017728993.1:24226822-24229960 GCF_001723915.1 Gavialis gangeticus | reverse complement strand
TTACATCAGATCCCAGGATGGTAGGCACGAGAAGGTGGTCTCTCCTGCTCCGATATGGTTCTAGCACATGTCTGTGTTGTGGTTGTGGGGGGAAATCTGATGCTGATTTAACTGAGCCTCTGAGCTATGTTTCAGCCCTTCATAGATTTCATAGACATTAGGGCTGGAAGGGACCTCGAAAGATCGAGTCCAGCCCCCTTCCCCATCTGTGCTGCAGAGTATTAGATCGCAACCACGCGACTGTGCCCCCAGCACGGTTGTTGTTTCTGGCAGTGTGGATTGGCTTCTGGGCAATTACCCACTTCCAAGGGTTGTTTGAATGACAGCGAACAAAAAAACAACCCCAGCCTGAAGCGGTGCATTCACTCAGTGCTTTTTTTCTCTCTTCTCACTGCCTTATAGGGACAAAGTGCCAGTCCATGTGGTGGTGGATCCTGTTCTCAGCCGCGTCTTACGGCCCCATCAGAGAGAAGTAAGTTTTGTAGGATACAGCCAGAGGGTCCTGGTCTTTGCGGGGAGTCTTGATCAGGCAGGTGGAGGGGGCTGAAGAGCTGCACAGCTGCCTTTACTAGGAAACTCTCCTTCTAAGTGCACTAATGGCAAGAATAGATGAATGGATTTTGAGCTGTAATATATGCAGCCATAGCAGGGTCTGCACTCTCTATCAGATGTTGCAGGGGATGTATAGGAACTTAAAGCTGATACTGTGCTAGATCTTTGCCGAAAATCACTAGTGAAGTTCTGATTTTGACCGTAACGGCCAAGCAGTGATGAATATTTGCTGGCACCCTGCCCCACTGCATCCATTTTAGACATGCTGTACCTGTCCATTTTTAAATGAAGATACATACATGTTCAACCTCAAGTTATTGGGCTCATTGCAAAGATCACTGGGAGAGATTCTCAGGCCTGCACTTAAGCAAGAAGTGAGACTGGATGCTTGTACTGGTCCTTTTGGGCCTCAGAAATCTACAGATCTGCTTCTTCTGGGAGAAGGCAAAATCTCCCACCCCCCCCTGAAAAACCATCTGTTATGGTTAGAGACATTGGAATTTAGAAATGTTAACCACCCAGCTTCACAGAGTTGCTTCCTGGGAATACTCACAGCTGTCTGCTTGCTGTAGTGATCAGTGTTTTATTGCAACTATTAAGCTTTATTGCATCTATTGAGCGATATAGAGCCAGCTTGGCTCTGGGAGAATGACTTAAGTGTTGTCAATACAGGATGTTATCCAAAGGTTAGGTTATGAATGAAATACTGTGCAGAGCCCTGCTTAAGGCTGTAGGGTCTGTCCCCACAGCCCACCCCCTGTCCTGATTTCTGATTACCTGCATGCATACAGAGGTATTGTCTCCAATGTTCCTCTGACATGCCTGGGGCGGGTACATGTTCCTGGCAGGGTGCATTAGTCAGACTGACCCCAGGTGGACAGTAGGATTCCAGATGTATCTGGAATATTTGTGTTGAAATATTTTCTCCAGGAAACGAAACCCATCAGATCTAGAGTCATTAAGCTGACAAGTCAGGAGCATTCTGCCTTCCCTGCTCTCCCTGCCAGTTGCTACACAGGACAGAGCCATGCTTTCAAGGCCTGGTAACTTATGCCTAGCAATCAGTGCATATAAGCTATTTGCAAATCACTTGTTGTGTCAGCTGTCAATAATAGCTTTGGATTTGGAGCTAGCCAGGGTAGCTGTGCCTGTGTCTTTCAGTGAAAAACCTCTCCTGGCCTATATATCTGTTTCCCAAAAACCCCAGGATAATGGGAATTATATACGTATGGGCTGAGTACCTAATAAGCTATTGAGGTTTATTGCAGATACAGGATCTAATCCCTTAGAACCAGAGGTGGGGTGGGTAGAAGCTTTCATTTGGCTCTCAAGCTAAGCGGGGTCGGGCTTGTTGAGTGTCTTGATGGGAGAAAGGAGCATTACCATTGCTGCAAGGAGTGCTGCAGGCTCTCTACAGGATCAGCAGTGCAGCACGACACTAGTCTGTAGCGGTGCCCTTGTAGGTACGTGTCCTCTTGGATGAGAACCTGGCTACTTGCCAGCAGTGAAGATCTCATAGCATTTTTCCTACCTCTAGCACCCAGGGTAACTTAGACCTTCCCATATAGGTCCTTCTGCTATGCCCATCAATACATTAGTGTGACTAATCAGACTCTGCCTGTCTGATATCCCTCCTTTAATTTACTCTGGACACTTCCTGTCTCTGGCTGCTGGGTGGTATTCACTAGCTGCCTTATCCCACAGCAGAGGTGGCTGCATTTCTGCAGCAACTCTGGTCTTTCCTTTGGGCTTCGGGTTCCCCGAGTTGTTCAGTGTCAGCTTTTGCTGGTGCCAAGCTGCAAAGAGAAACCTTGCAGCCTTTATCCGGCACCCACGGCTCCATGCTAAGGCCAGGGCTCTTCCCTCAGGGGGTGAAGTTCCTGTGGGACTGCGTAACCAGCCGACGGATCTCTGGGAGCCACGGCTGCATCATGGCTGATGAGATGGGGCTGGGCAAGACCCTACAGTGCATCACGCTCATGTGGACGCTGCTTCGGCAGAGCCCCGACTGCAAGCCAGAGATTGACAAAGCCATGGTGGTAGCCCCGTCCAGCCTGGTGAAGAACTGGTATAACGAAGTAGAGAAATGGCTGGGAGGACGGATCCAGCCTTTGGCCATTGATGGAGGCTCCAAGAATGAGATCGACAATAAGCTAGGTATGGAGAGAGGTTCATGAAGGTGGCTTTTCTTGTCCTCTGCTATAGATGTTTTAGCTGCTGATGGTCTTGGGGCCTGGGTCACAGCTTGCTGAAGAGAGCATGAGTCTTTCCATTGCCTTCAGTGCATCCCTCCTTGTTTATTCTGTGGCTGGTCTTGTGCCCTAAATGCTGGAGGCTGCACATGGGAGAGGAATAGTAGGGGGAAAAAAACCCTGGTCAGACCCTGCTTACTCTCCCTTCCAGCATGTGCTCTCTGCCATGGTCTGACCCAGGACACGGCAATCATATGATGAGACTCAGGTGGCAGGCTCTGTCTGGGGACAGGTCTGAGGTCCCCCCCGTGCCCACTGTGGATTGGAGTCAAGATAGGAAAGGGCAAGGGAGCCAGATGGGAGGACAAAGCAGGAAGTAAAAGGGCACTGTGTG
>NW_017728993.1:24220237-24221822 GCF_001723915.1 Gavialis gangeticus | reverse complement strand
AGGAAAGGGCAAGGGAGCCAGATGGGAGGACAAAGCAGGAAGTAAAAGGGCACTGTGTGGGAGGTGAAGGCATGGGGTAGGGTCAGTGAAAGCAAAAGAGTAAGGGAGGTTGATGGGAAGAGATGGGAGGATGCTGGGAAAGGAGCCGAAAGACAGAGGGGAGCAAAGTCTCTTTAAATAGCTAAGGCCTTTGCTGGGGCCTCATCAAAAACAAGTCAGTACAGAAACCCTCCCTTGATTTAGAGGAGACTAGAGTCCTAGAGCCGTGGGGCTGGAAGGGAGCTGCAGAGGTCACATCTAGTCCAACCCCTGCCTCAGTAAGGGTTAGCCCTGTGCAAACCAGCCCAGACACATCCATGATCTAACAACTTTGTAAAACCATAGTCAGCCCTGACATCACATCTGAACCTGCCGCAGGGAAAGCAGGGGGACAGCAGCTGCCGACGTCCTGCTGCTTTAAAAGGTTGTTAACAGACGCTCAAGAGATCCCAGGCAGAGGCTGTGCCCCTGCTAGAGAGGAAGGCAAGGGGAGTCTGTATCAGTGTGAACATGGGGGAAGATTCCTTCCTGACCCCAAATCTGGCATTGGCCTGAGCCTGAGTGGAGGGGCAAGACCCTCTAGCCAGGACCCTCTGGGTTTGGTCCCAGTAAGAGCATTGGGACAGCCCAGTCCCTATCTCCAGCCTGGGCTGCAGCAGCACCCGGTGCCTCTGAGGGAGGCTTAAAAACTCCCTGACACATGGAGCAGAAAGGGTAGTGGGGGCAGCAACCAGCAAGGGACAGCCCTGGGAGATCCCCGTAGCAGAACACAGGCATCACTATGCCTAGATCATCCCTACCCCATGGCTGCCCAGCCCTAGCTCAGGTGCTGATGGTTACCTTCTTCCTGGATTCTCAGGGCTGTTCTGTCTGTGATTCCCTCTTCCCTGTATCCCTTTTTCCCTGTAGCTGGATTCATGAATCAGCGCGGCTTGCGGGTGCCTTCTCCCATCCTGATCATCTCCTATGAGACCTTCCGCCTTCATGCCGAAGTCCTTCAGAGGGGCAGTGTCGGGCTGGTCATATGTGACGAGGTAGGGGTACAGGGGCTGATGCTCCCTTATGGCTGGGCAGTGCTTCTTGTAGTCGGCCCACCAGTACTGATACCCAGTCCTTGACCCTTCGATCCAGTGATAGGAAGGTGCTCTGAGAAGGGCAGTCAGCAGCCTTGGCTTTGCATGCATGACTTGCCTTGGCTTGTGCCTGCATCTTGGGACTACGTGGTAGCCGTGGCATCAGCAGGGACCCCCTCCCCTGGAGACGGCACAGCACAGTGTAGGGATTGAAGGGGAAGTCTGTTGAAGTCTGGGCAGCGTTCCTGGAAGTTAAATTGGGACCAAAGATCACCTTCAGGGCCTCATGTCACTGAAGGGACTGGGCTGGCCGGAGGTGGCTGATCCGTGCAGCTGAGCGCAGGCGCGCTAGGAGAGCACTTTTCCAGGCTGTGTGCGGAGGGGAGCTCCGGAGAGGCTTTCCCAGCCTGATGGGCCTCTCTGTACAGACCTGGGTGCTGCTGGCGGGGGCGGGGGCTGCGGCGGGGCGGGGG
>NW_017728993.1:24206689-24220157 GCF_001723915.1 Gavialis gangeticus | reverse complement strand
CGGGGGCGGGGGCTGGGGCTGGGTGGGGAGAACATGGGAACTGGCAGAGTAGGTGATCCCATCTCTAGTGCCTTTGTACTCTGGTTTCCCCTCTTGGCAGCCGCTGGATTGTCTTTGCCAGGGCTGGGCCAGAGTAACTTCCTCTGCATGAGCAAGTGCTGTTACTTCCAAACCTTTTCCTCAATCCTTCTCATTCACTAGCATCTAGGAACAGGGACTCTTTTCCAAACGCTGCTGCGACTCCTTTCTTCTGATGAAGAAGCAAGCAAGCAAGCAAGCAAAGCCCCTGTGCAGGGCTCTCGCAGGGGTTGGAAGAGTTAAGGGCACAGTTCTTCCCTCCCCAAACACGGCATAAAGTTCCCTCTGCCGCCTCTAGTCTAGAGGAGTTTTATTCCACACCAGCGGCATCTGGTGGCGTGAATTTATATTGGCGAGAGCACAGATGGGCTGGAAACAGGGAGAGGCACCTTTCCCCGTTATGCACTTACATTGGGCCCCTCATTGTGGGATCTGGGCACCCTAATAATCTGCTTTGCCCCCTTTCACCCAGGGGTCTTGAAGCCCTTGAGACAAGTTTTTGCCTTCTCTGTTGCTTCTAGGATGTCTCCACTTTTATGCAAGGAGATTGCTTTGTTTAGGTTGGGGATGTCAAGCTTGCAGCTTCTCCCTTCTAATCACTGCTGCATCTGGGGTCTCCGGGTTCCCCCTCTCTCCTCTGGCTTCTGCCTCCTTCGCCCACCACTCAGAGCATGGTGGCAGGAACTAGGGAGTCCATGCAGGTGTGGGAAGGGCATCACAGAGGAGTACCAGTGAGTCCATGTGATGTACAGCCCCATCTGCTCAGACATTGGACAGCCTCGGTTCAAGCCACGTTATCAGAGAGGTAGGGTCCCTCTCTGCATTGGTCCAAATGCAGACTCCATCCCCAGGCATTGATGCTGTAGTGAGTCCCGCCTGGTTGTGATCTTTCCGGTGCCATATCTCCCAGCATCATTGGATTCACATCTTGCTCTTTTTCTTCCTTAGGGTCACAGGCTAAAGAACTCTGAGAACCAAACCTACCAGGCCCTCAACAGCCTGAACACCCCCCGGCGTGTCCTCATCTCGGGGACCCCCATTCAGAACGACCTGCTGGAGTATTTCAGCCTGGTGCACTTTGTCAACTCGGGAATCCTCGGTAAGGAGCACAAAGGTGGCTTGCATGGAGGAGGTAGCTTGCAGGGCTCCTACCCCCCAGCTTCTGCTGTTGGAAGAGCTAGAAGCATTGAGTGAGGGACCCATGCTACAGAGTTTCTTAGCGGGGGATTTTAGGATCACCTGTAATGCAAATAAACAAGAAGAGATCCTCGCCGTGCTAGGCGCTGTATGTATTCGTAGTTGGAGACAGGACTTTGTGTTCCAAACACGCAAGGCAGGAAGAAGGATGCTCCCTTCTGTTTTACAGATGTGGAAGGCCAGTCTCCTGAATCCTAGACCAGTGTTTCAGCCGGTGGCCCATCCTTACTTTGCATGTCACAGTGATGGTCCTGATTTGCAGGGAGGGGGCGGTGAATCTCAGTTTAACCACAACACTTCCTGGATGGGGAAAGGATGATGGCCTTTTAACTAGAGGGAGGGTTTGTGGGGCTTTAATTTCCCCCCTCACTGGGGAATCAAATACCTCCTGCAGCTGCTATTTGCCAGTTCAGACCTTAAGAATGTAAGAATTGCTATTTACTGGGTCAGCCTCGAGGTCTGTCTTGCCCAGTCTCCTGTGTCATGTGGGCAGAGAGCGGAGGCTGGAAGGGAGAGTGACTGGGTCTGAGCAGGACTTTTCCCTTGTTCCTCTCTCTCTTGCGGCATCCAGCATTGATGGTCCAGGAGTTGGGGAGCTGTAAATATTAACTCACATGCTCAATAGTGACTGATGCCTGTTTTCTCCAAGAATGCGTCCTGTCCCTTTGTGCATTTGGTTAAACCATCAGCTTCCACTATAGGCTGGGGACCAAAGCTAGCAGGTCTGCAGAAAAGGACCTGGGGGTGACAGTGGATGATACCCTGAACAGGAGCCGGCAGTGTGTCCTTGTTGCCAAAAAGGCTAATGGCATCCTGGGCTGCATTGGGAGGAGCATTGCCAGCAGATCGAGGGCAGTGATTCTTCCCCTCTTCAGCACTGGGGAGGCCACATCTAGAGTCCTGGGTCCAGTTTTGAGCCCCCCACTGCAGAAGGGATGTGGACACATTGGAGAGAGTCCGGTGGGGGGTAATGAAAATGGTTTGGGGGCTGGGGGACAGGACTGGTGAGGAAAGGCTGAGGGAACTGGGCTGATTTTATTCTGGAGAAGAGAAGACCAAGGGGGGATTGAATAGCAGCCTTGAACTCCCTGCCGGGGGGCTGCAAAGAGGCTGAAGCTGGACTGTTCTCAGTGGGGGCAGATGACAGGACAAGAAGCAATGGGCTCAAGCTGAAGCAAGGGAAGTTGAGGTTGGATATTAGGAAAAACTTTCTCACTAGGAAGGTGGTGAAGCACTGGAACAGGTTACCCAG
Source organism: Gavialis gangeticus (assembly GCF_001723915.1). Classification (NCBI taxonomy): domain Eukaryota; kingdom Metazoa; phylum Chordata; order Crocodylia; family Gavialidae; genus Gavialis; species Gavialis gangeticus. The sequence continues at coordinate 24,217,630 of NW_017728993.1, read as the reverse complement.
AGAGCTTGTGGACTCTTCATCCCTGGAGGGTTTTAAGGTCCAGCTCAACAAAGCCTCGCCTGGGATGATGTAGTTGGGGCTGGTCTTGCTTGGACTAGATGTGACCTCCTGGGGTCCCTTCCTAGCCTCATTTTCTCTGATTCCGCCATGTCTGGTGGCAATGATTCCCACACTTTAATGACAAGCTGGGTGAAAAAGAACATGTGTTAAACTTCCTATCTCGTAGTCTCACGTTGTGAGCCCTTGTTCTTATCTGGTGAGAGACAGTTGATAATAAATCCCTCTGCACTTTTTCTTCGCCATTCAGTAATTTGTAAGCCCTTAATATTTCACCTCTGGGCTTCAGCTTGTGCACACAGATAAGCCCTGGTGCGGAGAGAAGGAATGGGGCTGATCTGTCGGTGCTTTGCAGTCTCTGCTGCCTCTGTGAGTTCAAATTGGTCTTCAGACTTGCTGGCAGGAAGAGCCAAAGTTTTCACCCTTCTCTTCGGGATTTAAAAATAGACCAACCCCTGAGTTGGTCCTTCATCTTGCTGTTTGCGAGGGCTCTGGCCTTTTTGGGGTAAACCCAACCAGCCTGTCATTGAAATAGTCCCTACACGGAAGTCTCTCTGACCAGACACCAGTCATCACATCCTGACTGCGAGAGCAGTATCTGGGTATCGTTGGCTTCTGCACAGCTTCTCTGCCACCCAAGTGCCATTGGGTGTTTTATATCCCCGTCACGTTCTCCCTATGAGTTTCAGTTCAGTTTGACGCTCTTCCAGGAAGGTGGCTTGGCTGTATTGATCTATCTGTGCCTCGGGCACCTCTCTGCACTTCTCTTTCCCTGTACAAAATGGGGCTAATATGCCAAGGAGGCGAGGGTAATTATGACTGCAGGCCCCTTGGAGAGGAAAATGTACCAACATTCAGTCATTTTCTGTCACTCGCATTTGCTTGCTGTGTTCAGTTGCTACAAGCTGGTGAGATGCACAGCAGAAACTGCAATCACTTGCAAATCAAGGGAAGTGATTCTTCTACCCAATTCAGCATTGATGAGGCCGCCCCTGGAGCCCTGTGTCCAGTTTTGGGCCCCGCACTTCAGTAAGGATGTGGACAATTTGGTGCAAGTCTGGCACAGAGCAACAATAGATTAGGGGCCTGGGAGGCAAGACTGATGAGGACAGGCTGAAAGAACTGGAGTTACTTAGTCTGGAGAAGAGAAGATTGAGGGGGGATTTGATCAATCTTCAGATCCCTGAAGGGTGATGAAAGAGAGGATGGAGGTGGGCTTTTCTCTGTGGCCGCAGGGGACAAGATTAGGAGCAATAGCCTCAAGCTGCAGCAAGGGAAACTTTAGGTTGGAGATGGGGAGGAATGGTCTGTTTGTGAGGCAGGGGTCATGCACTGGAGCAGGCACCTAGAGACCTGGCAAGGTGTAGGGTGGGGAAGGAGGCTGTGTATTCCCCACTGAAGCAGAGGAGACTAAGAAGGGCTGAAATTGCCATTGCTTTCCCTCTGTTCCTCCTAGGGACGGCACAAGAGTTCAAGAGGCATTTCGAAATCCCCATCCTGAAAGGCAGGGATGCTGCCGCCAGCGAGGCGGAGAGACATAAAGGGGAAGAGCGGCTGAAGGAGCTAATCAGCATCGTGAACAGGTGTGTGGTCCCCTGCTGGCACCCCTCCCTCTTTTACCCCCATGGTTTTGAAGGCTGTGGTTTCTCTTGGAAGCCGGCCACACAGCCACGGGCTGCAGTAGTGTGACCCGGTGCCCCCCACAACCTGCACGGTGGCTGTGGGCAGCTCCCTACAGCCCCTTGCTCCTTGTCACGTGTCTGAGTGGCCTCCACTGCATGTAGGAGGGTTTGGATGGGGCTGATCCAAGGCAGGGGGTTGGACTAGATGTGGCCTCTACAGATCCCTTCCAGCCCCATTGCTTTAGGATTTTTGTATGCATCGATGGCCCCCAAAATCCATCTGGGGAGATGCTGGAGGGAAAGCCCAGAGACCCCAGCTCCTGCCAGAGCCAGAGAGATTGGGTGGGGGGGAGTGGCAGCTGGATGGGAGCCCAGGGGCTACAGGTTAAGCCCTTGCAGACTGTGTGCGCGGCTTTGGGCTGCCCAGCCATAAACTCTTGCCCAGCTGGCCCTTGCAATGCACTTGTGAGGGAAAGGCCATGAGGAGCAGGTGAGTCATTGGGATCCATGTGGCGTCGGGGAGTTCAGGGCAGCAATTGGGAGTCTCTGACAGGACCCTTCTCGTGACCCCTCCACACCCCTTGGCCAAGCGTGACCTGCTCCTGCCTCAGCGCAGGGTCCAAAACCAGGACCCCTGTGGTGGATGGAAGCGGCAGCTTCTTATGCCCTTAGGGACTCATGCAGCAGGCTCAGCGGGGCCCTCGCATCTAGTCCATCCTCTGCTCGGGGCGGGCTCCAAACTTAGCCTAACCTGCTCTTAAGGCTTCCTGTGACGGAGAGATGCCAAAGCCTCTTTGGGCACTCTGTTCCAGTGCTAATCCACCCCTAGAGCTCTTCTCCCCATCCTTCCTGAGATCTAACATCAAATATCTTCCTAAGACGCTGGAAACCAGCCCGTTTTGTCCCGGCACTTGTGGACACACAAAATAGTTGATCACCATCCTCTTACTAGGCACTGTTTTGTGGTTGACAACTCTTCCTAAATCCCTAGACCTCTTCTTCACGATCTCCATGGGGATCACACTGAAAAGCTGGGGGTGAGCTCTGGTTTTCATGCGTCTCATCTCCATCTCCTTTGCAGATGTTTAATCAGGAGAACGTCGGACATTCTCTCCAGGTATCTGCCCGTGAAGATCGAGCAGGTGGTGTGCTGCAGGTATGCACGCCCCTTGTCCCCCGCGGGGAGAAGGGCAACGCTGTGGTGACTTCAGGGCCTCGGATGTCAAGGTCCCCCTCATTACCCAGTCTCTGTGGGAAAGATCCCACCAGTTAGGAGCACATCTTGACCTGAAGTGCAGGTGGAGGAGGGAGATGGTGTTGGAGTCATGGCTTATGTGTAGCAGGCTCAACTTATGTCCTCGTGTCCCAGGCTGACGCCCCTCCAGGCCGAGCTGTACAAGAACTTCCTGAAGCAAGCGAAGCCAGTGGAAGAGCTGAAGGGTGGGAAGATCAGCGTCTCCTCCCTCTCCTCCATCACCTCCTTGAAGAAGCTCTGCAACCGTGAGTTGGGGCTGGGCAGGACAACGCCATTATGGCTGTTGCATTATCTGCATTGCTGGAAAGTCACGCGGTGTTCCCTTGAACTCTGCAAGAGCTCATAATATGATGTGACCTGCAGAGGTCACATCTAGTCCCATGGGCTAAACACCAGTGACACTGTTGCAGTGCAACTCGGCCACACTTCTGGAGGTGGGGACTAGAGCCTTGGACCTGTTCACCGCCAACCCTGGGCCTCTGCAGAGGTTTCCTGCAGCTTGCGGCAGTCACAGGACCCTCCTCCCTGAGGACCTGTCACTGAGTGAAGCAAATTATGCTTCATACACACCCGAGATGCAACTGTACTGTGAGGATATAGCAACCGTGCTGCTGCTGTCTGAGAGGGAGACCTGTCCCTGCCCAGGCAGCTGTGGTGGTTTCCAAGCCTGGTTTTTATTCTTCAGACCCTGCCCTGATCTATGAGAAGTGTGTGGAGGAGGAGGAGGGCTTTGTTGGAGCGATGGACTTGTTCCCTGCTGGCTACAGCACCAAGTCACTGGAGCCCCAGCTCTCAGGTACCTGCGCAGCAACGCGATTTCCACTGGAAGGGGGCACGGGGCTGTGTTGAGCGATGCTTCAGGGCTTCTCCAAAGAGAGGAGGTGCATCTTGTCCTTCTCTAATCCCATCGCTACTCTAGATCTCAAATGTGGGTTACTGTTGGCTCCATTACACAGATCCCCTACTACAGAAAGGATGTGGACAAATTGGAGACAGTCCAGTGGAGGGCAATGAAGATGGTTGTGGGGCTGGGGAACATGACTTGTGAAGAGAGGCTGAGGGAACTGGGCTGATTTAGTCTGGAGAAGAGAAAGCTGAGTGGGGATTTAAGTTTTCAGCTCCCTGCAGGGGGTTGCAAAGAGGATGGAGCTGGACTGTTTTCAGTGGTGGCAGATGACAGAACAAGGAGCAATGGGCTCAAGTTGCAGCAAGGGAAGTTGAGGTTGGATATTAGGAAAAATGTTCTCACCAGGAGGGCAGTAAAGCACTGGAACAGGTTACCCAGAGAGGCAGTGGAGTCTCCATCCTTGGAGGTTTTGAAGACCCAGGTAGACAAAGCCTTGTCTGGGATGATGTAGTTGGGGCTGGTCCCACGTTGAGCAGGGGGTTGGACTAGATGTGACCTCCTGAGGTCCCCCCCATTTTCTACAATTTATGGAGAAAGCGAGGCACAGAAAATGTGGCTTGCTTTCACTGACCCGAGGACAAAACCCAGGCACTTGGCTCGCAGTCCTGTGCCCGGTGTGTTGTACCCTGCTGCCTCCCTCCCTGGTACGTTTAATGACAGGCAAATATTTTTCCCCAGGGAAGATGGTGGTTCTGGATTACATCCTGGCAGTCACTAGAAGCACCAGCAATGACAAGGTCGTGCTAGTCTCCAATTACACCCAAACGCTGGACCTGTTTGAGAAGCTCTGCCGGAGTAGGAGGTTTGCCTCTAGGCTTGCTTTATGAAGCTCTTGTATATACAGTCTGAACTAATGATTCTCAATCAGGGTGTTGGGGTACACTTGGGTGCCTCAAGACCCTTCCCAGGGTGTTAGAGGTGCCATGCAACACTAGCACAGGTAGGTATGCAAACATGATTCACAAGATAAACCCAGAGTTTTCTAGTGGGAATTCAGAGTGTTAGAAACATCCTGTTGCAGTCCAGTGTCTTTGCAGCAACAGAATTGCTCTCGTGCTTCTCTAGTCAACAAATGAAAATTGAAAGCTGGCATTTTCCAAGCGATGCCACGAGTCTACAAACCTTGAGAGCCACCTTTTAGATCCATATGTTGAATTACCTGTCAAGATGTCTTGCAGAGCCTCTTGTTTTAAATTGTAGTTCAGGAGCCTCCCTCTGAAGCTGATGTGACCCGCTTGGTCTTGGCTTCCAGGGGGAGGCTCTGCTCCTCTGTGTAGTTTCCAAGCCTGGCCTCCCGTCACAAGGCCGTTCACTGGAGCTGCTGTTGTCCCTCTTAGTTTTTCCTTCCCTTTTTAAGGCCTCTTAGATGGAGGTGGTGTTGTGAACCCATGAAATATTGTATATTGTCCCAGGTATTTATACGTCCGACTGGATGGCACGATGTCTATTAAAAAGAGAGCGAAGATTGTGGAGCGGTTTAACAGCCCCTCTGTAAGTAGAGCTTCCCTGACCCCACACCCTTCTTGTGGGAGATGCAAATGATTGGGAAGCGGCAAGTTTTATTTAATCTGAGTGTCTCTCGACCTGCAGAGCCCCGAGTTCATCTTCATGCTCAGCAGCAAAGCTGGCGGCTGCGGCTTAAATCTGATTGGAGCAAACAGACTCGTCATGTTCGACCCAGACTGGAATCCAGCCAATGATGAGCAAGCCATGGCTCGGGTCTGGAGGGATGGCCAAAAGAAGACCTGCTATATCTACAGGCTGCTTTCAGTAAGTCTGCCTACTCCCAGGCTGCAGGATCCTGAAGTACATTTTGTAGCTGGGCAGCAGGGACGGTGTGGGAGCTTCCAAGCTGGTGAAGCCAGTAAGAGTGGAGTCACTACTGGGTTCAGTGGAGTTGCTCCTGGGTCTCGGGGCAGAGAAGTGACTGAAGCTTTAGGGATGAGAAGCTCAGCATCAGATGCTGGATGGTAGAGGCCACAGAGCTTTGTAAAGATCTGTCTGGTGGCGAATGGGTCTGGAAGCTGGGAGAATTTGTGGCAGGCCCCGAGAGAGGATTCTTCATCCTCGGGGACCAGCTGCGCTCCTGGAAGTCCCCCATGTGTGTCTGCTTGAGGGTGTCCGTGCAATGGGTGATGCTGCAGCCCATGGGGCTGTAAACTACCAGGGCAATGAGAACAGGTGACTCCCATGCCCGTGTCTCATGGTGCAGCGTTCATGTTGGTGTTCGCGCTGGCACCATAGTGTTTCCAGGCCAAGCTCGGCATGGGGAAATCGCTCGCAATAATTATCAGGCTGTTGTAGCCACAGGGTGAGTCTGCGGTTGGAATTTGGCTGCCTTGCTACTCCTGCCTTGTCTGGCAGCCCTCCTGTATCTTGCCATAAGCAGATAGAGTGGGGTCCATGCAGAGATGGGAGCTGGCCAAGGGTGTGGCATGGAGTGGTGTTAGTGATGCCTCTCGTGTCTGCCCAGCCAAGCGTTCAGTGACTCCGGGCAGCAGGTGGTAGAAGAAACCATCAGATCCCTGTGGAGCTCTTCATAAAGATGAGTGTCCGTGCTGGTATTCAGGCTTTGTTCCCATTCTCTCATCTGTTCTCTCGTAGACGGGGACGATAGAAGAGAAGATCTTCCAGCGGCAGACCCACAAGAAAGCACTCAGCAGCTGCGTGGTGGACGAGGAGCAGGATGTGGAGAGGCACTTCTCGCTGGGGGAGCTCAGAGAGCTGTTCACACTCAGCGAGACCACAGCCAGTGATACCCACGACAAGTACGGCTGGAACCGCCGCGAGGGGCTGGGTTAGCTAGTGGCTGGGCTCTAAGCAGCAGCTGTTGAGCCCAGAGGCTGCAAGTCAAGTCGCCAGCCCTCCTGGTTGCTGAATGCTGCTTGCAAAGCCATTTGGGCTCATGTAACTATGGATCAGCTGATTCAAAATTCCCTTGGGTTGAAGGAGTGATTAGAGTAGAAGGGTCTCATGTCTGTAGGTGGATGGGCAAATCAATCCATGTCTAGTAACAGAGAGATTAACACTTCCTAGCTACCTTCTGATTTCAAAAGCTCTTCTGTCCCAGGTGATTATTCTTGGACACCCATCTCCATAGGCCTGTCCGCTTGCAGCAAGCGGTAACTCCCTCAGGGAGGATTCAGGGTAAGATCTTGAGGGGAATAGCTGAATGTGCCCTTCTCTGTCGGGCCGTCTGGTCCACACAACTCCCTCGCTGGAGGATTATTTCCTGCTTGACCTCTGAATGGTGGCTCGCCCCTATGACATGTGGCCTTGAGAGCTTCCTGGCTAAAAGGCATTTTTGTTCGGTGCCATAATGCCAGGCTCAGAACATATTTCAGGGATATATGTTGTAGCCGGGTTGGTGTAAGAAACAGAGACAAACAAAACTCTTGGGCTAGAGGCAATATCTTTTATTAGACCAACTAAATAGTAGCAACAAAAAAAAATCCTTTCTTTGCAAGCTTTCGGGTCCAAATACCCTTTATCAGGCTGCACAGAATTCAGATTATAAAAGTTCTCCTAGGAAGAAAAGAAACTTAATTTTGTACAGGGCTCAGAGCAGTTTTATATGGGATCCTGCTGTGACTTGAGTCTGAGCTTCTGTGTTTTAAAGTCAGTGGCATCAGCTGCCCAAAACAGAGGACAGGACAGTAGATCCTCACAGTTAATGATGGGCTTAGCTTCTGTGCAAGGGAAGAAAAAGGCTCCTGGAAGGGAAAAGTTTTCTAATAGCAATGGTTTTTGACTGATGTGCCCACATTATGATGGGCTTTGATTTGGCAAATCACAGCTGCTTAGGGCATGGGCAGAAGCCTTTTGGCTTCCCCAGCAGTGCTATTTATGTGGGAAATGAAATGTTTTTTGGGACTGCTGGAGCCACTGCTAGTTCTGTATTGATTCTCTCCTCTGCTGCGCTTTGAATGCGGGTCAGGCATTCACGAAATGTGTGAATGCTGCAGAGCTGAGAGGTTTTCGGGCATGTGAAGAATCGCACAAATGACCCGTTACACGTTCACAGTCCCTTGCAAACGGGACTGATGGTGCTTGGTGTGCAGCAAGCTAACCCAAGGCTGCCAGGCTGCTCTCTGGGGGCTTACGTCATCTCCGTTGCAGCTCCCCTAGCACGGATCTGAACCAGGCAGTCTGTGCCCAGCACAGGAGGTCTAGAGCGAGCCTCCGACCCTTGCCAACATAATGCCCTTGCTGTTGCAGGATCAAGTGCCAGCGCTGCGTGAATGGCCACCAGGTAAGGTCCCCTCCGGAGGGATCCGACTGCACGTCTGACCTCTCCCAGTGGAACCACTGCGCTGACAAGCGCGGGCTCCAGGACTCGGTGCTGAAGGCTGCCTGGGACGCTGCCGTCACCTTCACGTTCCACCACCATTCCCACGAGGAGCAGCGAGGGATTCTTTAGCAGGCCGCCTACCCTAGGGAGGAGGGAAGGCTTCTATGGAAGTCAAACCCATTTCAGCAGCTTTCTGAGAGAGCCCCACAGCAGCATATGCTGGATCTATAATAGGACCACAGTGGTCTGGTTTCTGAGCAGGAAGAGCTTTCTAGCCTGCCTGGAGCAGCGGGAAGCACCTGGCAGTATTTGTGGCACTGCTCTTTGACTTGGCTATGGTGCACTTCATTCACTCAGGACATTTGAACAGCATCGGATCCTGCCTCTATGCTAGCAGGATGCTGGTACCACACAGTTGGCATGGGTGCCTTTTATACAGGAGAGCCCCACTGCAGGCAGCAAAGTGCCCTCTTCGGATTGATGGTAATAGCTAGTTGCCACTACTATGTGCATTAGATCTGGGGTGTCAAACATATGCCCCTGTGGGTCAGATCCAGTCTGCAGTGCCATGCCACAAGGCTGTGGGGCTGGGGCTCACTGCTGAGATCTGGGGTACATTGCTCAATGCTCTAGCAGCAGAGGAGCAGTCATGGCTGTATTAACCCCTACAGGTCCCTGACATGGCCAGAGGTGGATCCAGATCCAGCCTGGGGCCAAACCTGCTTGACCCCCTGCCTGTGCTCTAGAAGCCATAACTACTGGCTGATAAGGTGCAGCTGTATTATGAAACCTGTCTCACAGGTTATTCTGAAAATAAGATCTCCTCCACCAAAGATCAGTCCAGGTTGTGAAGTCATTTAAACTATAACTTTCCCAAACAGCTGGTCAACTGGGCATCCACTTTAAGACACCTTAGCTTCTGATTTTTTTTTTTTTTTTTAAACTTGGATTACACCCAGTTTAATTGTAACTTCAGAAAACATTGGTCTTCATTATATTTTTAGGAGGAAAAATCCACCTGATCTGATTCACAGCAGCAGGCTTTTTAGTGAGATTTTCCCTTACCATACAGTTGAAAGAGTCCGTAGCAATGCAAAGATTCCACTGAACTGCGTTTTTATTATAAAATAAAGTTGCTGAAGGATAAAGAAAACTCACTTTTGTTTAAAACCTCTTTGTAAAATGTGTGTGTATGACACTTGCCAGGATGCATACAAACTCAGGGAGGAGAAATTCCTGCCACAGGTGTTGGTAAAAGTTTCTAAGCAATGCTGAGGCTGCTTTTTGTTCTGCTAATGGGCATTTATAAGACCATCTCATTCTGCTGAGGAAAGGGGCTTTGATTATTTTTTTAATTGCAAATTTGACAGAGGGATGTTATGTTCCAAACTACTACAAGGAAATGAAAGTGTGTTGGGATGCTAATTAACCTCCAGCAGGAGTCTGAGGCTCTGAGCTATTACTGAATGGTCAACTCAAACACATCTGGCAGAATCACCTTATTTCTGTCCCTAATCCTCAGGTCCCCTCCGCTCTGATCAGTTCTTTACTGCTGAGTTTCTTCCCCTCCCCTAATCACACTTCTGCTTCTCCAGCTGCACCATGAGTTACATGGTCAATTCTGCACAATGCAAGCAAGATCCCCTTGCTTTTTGACTCAGCCTAGTGTCATCTGAGCCCACCTAATGCTTCCCTCCCCTCTGGAATACAATGGAAAAGGAGCCCTGGGGGCAATGTCCCTGTGGAATTTGAAATCAAGGTAGGAGGCTGCTTGGCAGGCCCTGCCCATCACATCACGCTGATGTAATCGGCAAAGGCCTGGGAGGAGTCCCATGTGTCGCTGACCACGCTGCACACTGCTCTGAGGCGCTGGAGTGCCTCCTGTGCTGTTGCAACATCCTGGTCCAGCCAATTCTGGAAGAGGCGAAGGTGGGTGAATTTGGCCCGCTCGCCTCGCTGCAGCAGGTGGCTCTCCAGCTTCTTGGTGAACTCCAGGAGTCCGTCAGGCTTAATGCAGTTGGAGCTGTCGGAGGGGAAGAAAATTCAGGGTGAAATATCTGCCTGCAAACTGGGATTTGCTTGAGATCAGGCAAGTGCTTGCCCTTTTGCATCTATTATCCGCTGCCTACGTTAGGTTATTAATGTCTGTGTGTGTATCCAGTGGATACAGGCCACTCTTCTCTAGCTGAGCCTTTGCAAACAGTTGAGATGTCTCTGTTCTCCCACCAGCTCTCACTTCAGGGGTGGTCCTGTTGTTTAAGCCCTCTAAAGCTGGTCCCTCTGGTTCATTCTTTGTGTCTGTTCGGATAATCTGCAGAGGCATCTCGGGAAGAAATTTAAAATCTTAGGCATCTCCAGGAAGTGACAACAGCCAAGTGTTCTCTCCAAGTCTTTCTCTGTTCATCCTGGGAGAAAGCCTTTTGCCCTGGGATTATAAAAGGGCACTTACACACATGTGGGGAGGTCTGCTCGAGCATATAAATACATGTGTGCTGGCAGCCTTGCGTGTCACATGCCTCAGTAGCACAGCAAGTGTCAGTGCTCCAAAAGTGGTGGTGGCATGCTTTTAGCTAAAACCCGTTCATAGTTTCTAGGGTCGGAAGGGACCTGAGCAGATCATCTAGTCCAACCCCCTGCCATGGCAGGAAGAGCACTGGGGTCAAATGACCCCAGTAAGGTGGTCATCCAACCTCCTCTTAAAAACCCCCAGGGTGGGAGCCTGCACCACCTCACTTGGAAGCTGGTTCCAGACCCTAGCCGCCCTGACCGTGAAGTAGCACCTCCTGATGTCCAACTTAAACCTTCCCTC
>NW_017728993.1:24189223-24206049 GCF_001723915.1 Gavialis gangeticus | reverse complement strand
CCCCCAGCTTCCTAATGAGAATGGGGTGAGAGACAGTATCAAAAGCCTTCCTGAAGTCTAGGAAAACTATATCCACTGCCACCCCTGCATCCAATGATTTAGTGACCTGGTCGTAAAAGGCCACCAGGTTGGTCTGATAGGACCTGCCACTGATGAACCTGTGCTGGCTGCCCCCGAGCATGCAGTTCCCTGCTAGCCCCTCCTGGATGCGCGCCAGAATAAATTTTCTCGAACAGCTTGCCCAGGATCGACGTGCTTTAGTTCAAAGCTCACTGCCTGCTTCCAATGCAGTGCTGGGCACACATGTAAAAATGCCCACAGACATCCACTGTAATTGCCTATGAAGTACCTTGGGTAAACTGCAACCCCCAGACTCCCTCCCAGGTGCCACTCTTCTCACTGCTCCAGCTTCTGCCAGAGGTGGGCTTCCCTTCCCTTCCTGCTCCTGCCTCCAGAGGTAGGAGAGCACATCTGGGGAGCCAGGGGCTCTGGCATCCAGGTGACCTTGTGAGGGAGAGCTCCAAGTGCATTGAGCATGGGGAGGAGGTGCAGATAAGACCCACACGCAGCAGGGGAGATGCATGGGGTGACTGCAGAAACCCATGCACTGTGCAGTGCAGGGGGCCTGTGGCCCCTACAGATATAGTCCCTGGCTGCTGAGAAGCTGGACAGCTTTCTACTAACATTTTGCCCTAGGACAGTTCTGTATGTTTGTACAGTTACTGCAGTTCACGCCACGGGCAAGCCGGTCAGGCCACATCCACTTGCTGGCTGAGCAGCAGCAATGCAGCTGGGAAGGATGACACCCGATACAACTGATCCGTATCAAGCCTCAGGACAACTAGCCCCAACGAAGCAGGAAGGGTAACTGAAGGGATAGGATTAAAGGCAACAGAATACCTGACATCCAGCTGGCAGATGGAAGAGGATGAATCTTCAGAGAAAATATCTGCTAGAGCAACCAGCCGGTGATTCCCTAACAATACAGAAACAGTGACGTGAGCAGTGAACACTTGTGGCAGGCATCCAGGGAGGGAGGAAGGTGTGCCTGCTGCAGCACGGAGGCAGCTTAAGCACTGTCACTGCTGGCAAACTGCTGTGGAAACTAGGCTAAGAGCACATGGAAAAAGGAAAGTTGCGAATCCCTGAGTTTTGGGCTCATTCAGACTGGAGGCCAACAGGTTCTGTGGCCATCTGGACCGGCAAAAATAAGTTTGCTTGCCAAAAACATCATTTGGCAGAACTGTTTGTCAATTTGACATCATTTTTCATCCAAGAAAAGTCAAACACAAAACTGGAAAGAGTCACATTTTTTTGTTTGCTGCCTTTACTGAGCAAAAGGTTTTGTTTTCAATACTGCCAACGGTCAAGGTGAATCCAGGAAAGAAAATATTTCAGTTGACCCAAAGCCACACCTTTTACTTTGGACTGACAGGGAAATTCCTGTCCATGTCTCTCCCCTTGAATTTGGCCAGGAAACTGAAGACCTTGTTTAAGCTAGTCCAGGCCCATAAGATTTCCTGTGCCATCCAAGTCTTTATCTCCCCTGCACCTTTACCTGCTCCCAAAACAATGGTCAAAGCATTAGCAGAGCCAGAACAAACTCATTAGGAATTGTAACCCCGAAAGGTATTTTAGGAAGAGCCAAGTCCTGCTGGTTAAGTTGGTGCCAAGGCAAAGGGTCTCTATGGTTCACTTGCCTAAAAGCAAATGGTTTCAGCTTCATTTCTCCCTAGTGCCCACCAGACAATTGTCACGTTTGGCATCCTGCCTGTGTCAGTTGTCAATAGCAGCATTTTCAGAGACTACACGCAGGGGTGTTAGCGACAGAAGAGCTGCTGCACTAGGCTGAAATTACCCACCTACTTCCCTATCCCACAGAAAACAGAAGTCATCAGACAGTGGTTATTGTGTTTCTTCACCCCAGTATGTGTTGAGCAATGGCTCTGAGCCATCCTGGAAGGCAGCTAGCAGGGAGCTTGTCTAATGTAGCCACCTGTTTCATTGAGCTCTTGGTACGTACCAAGTCTGTTTCCGGGTAGTTTGAGGCTCTTCAGAGATGAATTTCTCTTCACTACATTGATTATTTCAGAGAGGAACTCGGCGGTGGAGCTTTCAAACAGCCGGCAAAAGGAGAATGTGATTTCTGCCAAAAAAACACAGACCATTCAATACCTTTGTACTATACATGTAGTTACGGGACATTATTTAATACTTCAGTTACTACTGCAGACATCCTTAAGTACCTTATTTAATGTAGAAGAACAAAAAATCCTGGCTGGGTGCCCAGGGACAAGTTTAAAGGGGATGCTGTAGGTAGGGCTACAGGACACAGATAAAGTCCTGGGAAAAGCAGATTTGAATTGGGTCATGTGATTGTTACACGGCTGATGTACCAAAAGCAAGACACCGTTGTCTCCGTTATATGAACTGGCTATGGACCCATCCCTTGCATTAGCTGATAACATCAAAGCTTGTGCTTTCTTATTCCTCTGAAAATTACAGTTTTGTTTTCCGACCTTAGACACAAAGAAAACTGGGGCTCTCTCTTGGAAAAATCTCAGGCAGCCACACCATCAACCTCTGCATTCAAAGTAGTCCTTCCAGACAAGAGTTTACCTTGGAGGATGGGGTCCTGAAGCAGGAGGAGGACTTCTTCCTGATGGTCAGCCAGGTTGACATCGTGGAAGCTCAGCTTCTTCAGGTCTGGGTTGCGCTCTGCCAGGAAGAGTAGATCAGTAAAGGATCCTATGCCTGTGTGTTAAAAAAACCTGGGGCTGCCTGCTGCCTCATGCTCACACAGCTGGATGTCATGAGGAGTAAGGGGGCACTTCTCAGCAACAAATTCTGCTGTCAGATTCATGCAGGGCAGCAACCATCACTTTTGGCTAAACCAAGACAGGGAAGAAAATTCCTGCTGGTTTTGTGATTCTGCATCACTGTGGGACCAGGCGTGTGCACAGCCCAGAGAAAAACCTGGAAATCAAGTTTTCAGCCTCCTAAACTAGGTGCCAAAGTGAGGCACTTGTGAAAGCTGAACCCAGAGCTTGCAGCTCCAGGCCACAGAAAAGCACACACTAGGACTGTAAGGGGAGGAAAAGAACTGATAGGCGGCGCACAGAAGAGGTTGCTTGTGGAGGACTATTATACTTTCAGCATGAGAAGCTCCTTTGATGGTTTTTAGCAGGGTACCTTTGAGTGCCTGCAGAAGCAGCCCGAACTCTTGGGGACATGGTAGCGCTGCGCTATCTAGGGACAGCTGCTGGAGAGATCTCGAGGCTTTCAAGACAGGCAGCAGGAGTGCAGTCTGCAGTGGTTCTCTGGGGAACCGGATCTCCAGCTGTTCCAGGCAGCTCTCTGCGGAGCAGGGAGAAAAAGGTTCTGCTTGTCAACACATTCCTGCAAAATACACCTGAATCTCAGAGAAACTGTCCTCTGCCAGCACGGGCCTGTCATTCAGATGTGCAGGCTACGCCTATCGCCAGGCATCTGGGCCTACAGGACCGTAATGAGTATAAGCATCCCAGGAGAAAAATCTCCTGAAGTCCCGTTCCAAAAGTGTTTGGAGGCCCACGTACCAGCCACTTCAACAGGACACAAAAGCCTGATGCTACGTCTATGCTGCGGCTGAAGGAACGACCCCCACCCAGCTTCTCCCCTGGTGTGCAGAAGCAATGTGGCAGAGGCACTCCAGGTTGTCACTCACCAGTATGGTACTGGGGGCCACTCCTCAGGGTGTCCTCCCTACCTTTTTCCCAGGGTTTATGGTCTGGGAGCAGGAGTGGAAGGCTGGGGCTTATTCCCTCAATGGAGCATCCAAACCTTCTACTGCCCTGCTGCAGACATGCTTCATAAGTGCCAAACTCCCATTTTGAACAATAACCTCTTAGTCTCCACTATCATGGCAGCAAGTGGAGTTTTCCCCTCTACTCTCCAGGGTTTGACAGCTCAGTCAATAACATGCACCAAAGCGAGTGCGAAGAGAAAGCCAGTGCCAGCCTTGGTGATCCTGCATAACATGCTGTTCATGCAACGCATGGGGAAGTGGGATGGCAGGCACTTTCTACACTCGCTGCAGGCTCTGTCTGGCCTTGCAAACGCTGCCATTGTGCTCTGTTGATATTTTGTGTGTCAAATACAGACACTTCTTGGGAATGATTTAGATCAGACATATTCACCTCCCTTCCTGTGGGCCAGGTCTGGCTCAGAGCCACGTCATCCAGCCCACCAGGCTCTCCAAGGGTCCAGACATTTGATGCGGGGGGAGGAGGAGAGTGGTGGCAGCATTAATCACTATTTCCCTGGTGCCAAGTATCCAGACTCATGGGGAGCCCTGCAGGCTGGTTAATGTGGCCCTGTGCATCTGATCGCAACTGTGCATCCAGAACTGGACACACACGGTTGAACCGGCAAGCCCGATGCCACCCATGGACTGACCTCGCACGCTACTCATCTAGCCCATGGGGCCAGAAGATAGGGTGCCACCGGTTTAGACAGGGCTGATCCTAAGATTTCCTAACAGCTTTTCTAGCACTGCTTTTCTATGATTCAAAAGGAGACTGAATATACACCTTGCTGGGGTTATTTGACCCAAGCAGTCTGTCAGGTCCAGCCCTGCTGCTCTGGGCAGGAAAATCTCATTAGGTCCCCTCCAGCCCCAAACTTCTGTGAATCTGCGATTCTATGACTGAATTTTGTGCCCTGTGACAGGGGCCTAAATTGGAAAGGAATGGTCACCACTAGCTAAATGCAAGCGGAGCCAGCAGCTGGACACCTCGCTGTATGCACAGGAAGTGGAATCTCCTGCTTTCTATACAGAGCAAAATCTCTGTTATTTGGAGCCAGTTCTCTACCTGGGATCTCCTCCAAGGAGTTCAGACTGCCTTCTGGTCTACTCCCCTCGAGGTGGTGTTTGAGATCGAAGCTGACGGAGAGTGTGCGGAGCCAGGGGAAGGCGCTCAGGATGCAGTGAACAAGCTCCACTGAAGGGACGTGCGAGAAGACATCGCTTACACGCACCACGCGAAGGCGGCGGTCATTGTGGTGAGACAGGGCCCGGAGCCCAGACAGGATGCAGAAGATATTAGCACCTAGGCCTGAAACCAACAATTCAAGAGAAAGCAAGAGGAGCATCAGATGCCTGTGTGTAGATTCAGTATGGCCAACACCGACGCATGGCAGAGGCTATGCATTGAACCTACATATCCTTCCTCCCAGGAATGTGCCCCATCCATGAGGCTGTTGGCTCTTCTGGGATGGGACAAGCCCTCTCTCACCATTCTACTTTGTATAAGCAAACTTTCCCTGGAGTAAGATGGGAAGTCCTCTGGCAAGCTGGGCACTCACCACTAGGCCAGGGATTCACAGCATTTTTTTTGCCAGGTCAGGGCTGATCAGACTTTGCAAACAGGAAAGCTGACTCAATGCTCAGCCTAACTGTCCTCTTCCGTTTCATTTATGCTACTCCTAGCTATACTGAACTGTTCCGTAAGCCAGCGGGTTTATACAGTCTGGTTCCTTCCTCAAAATTGAAGCTACCATGGGATATTTTTAATGTGCTGTAAGCAATTCCCACTGTTGAAAATTTCCCTTTTCTTCCTAATTATGTACTGTCATCTTGGCATCTTTTTCCTCTGACATGTCCAGTTCAGGGTTCCCCACTCCTCTTATAAATCCTGATGCTACTGACCACGGTTTCTCTGCTGTGTTTCCTATTTAAGCAAGTTTTTGCTGGTTTGAAATACCTTTGATAATGCTTTCTTAAGGGTGAGGTTAATTAAGAGAGTGCCAGTAATGCCTGTTGCACCCAACTATCATTTCAGTGCAGATGCCAGCAGCTGTTAGAACTTTGCTTAGGTTGAAAACCAAATTGTTGTACACCTGGAATTAAACATTCTGCTTTTACTAACCATTGTAGGAGAGAACTAGGCTTTCTAAAGAGGTCCAAGAGCTCAGCAGGTTACCCAGAGTCCGACACGCGTCCCCGGTCAAAGGGACGGAGAACAACTCCAACGTGGCTATGCTTCGGAAGGGAGCTGCAGCTTTCAGAGAGAGAATCCCAGAAGAGCCTCCTCTTCCCATGCAGCCCAAACTCTCACAGCTAAGACGGTCTGCTGGGGTACTGGCCAAACTATCAAGGTTTTCTCTTTCGTGGACACTTTCATTGAGTGTCTCTCTTGTTGCCTCTCTAGCAACAGTGAAGACAAAGTCATAAAGGTCTTCTGGATCTGCACACAATCCCCAGTTTCTCCTGGGGCTGCGGCGCTTCCTCCTTGACGAACACTTAAGCTTTCTGTGAGGCGTTCGGAGAGCAGGGCCAGCTGAAGACCTTTCTGATGGGGAAGACAACTCCCTTTCAGCGTTGTACTGCTCAGGGGGCATTGTGCAGCTCACATCATGACACACTCGGTTCCGCAAAGGATGGTTCCTCAAGCCATAGAGCATTGGGGTTTTAGAGCCACTGCTTCCTTTGAGCTCTGTTGAAGCTTTTGGGTCTGGATTGGCTTCTGCAGGGACTTTGGTGGAAGCATTTTGGATCTTTATGCTACTGGACTCATGACTGCCATGTTGGCCCGTCTCTAGTTTCTCAGTATGTCCATGGCACAGATGCTTTGAGTCTACCAGGTCATCTTGAGTTGACTTTTGGGTCTGGGAATCAGGTTCCTTTCTGCAAAGACTGCATGGGCCACAATGGTGCATAAGTGTCTTACTTGGATGCCAAAACCCAGCGCTCATGCTCAGAATGAGGACCAAGAGCACCGTGTCAGGAACAGGCCAGGAATACACGGACACCTGGTTGACAGCCCCATGGTGGATCAGGCGATGAAGCAGCAAGCTCAACGAGTGTCTAATGGACAAGTCGGAGGACAGCAGGTGACGAAACTTCAAGGTTTTCAAGCAGCCTGCCAGGTTTTCTACAACTCTCCGGTTGCGCTCAGCAGTGAGCTCTGTCACCCCCTGCAGCATGTTGAGGATGGTGAGCTGGGTCACGTGTTGCGAGCTGTGGAGCAAGGGTGAAAAACGATCGTCGTTCAGGCGCTGATCTGAAGAAACATCCAAGACTCCATGAAGGATGTTCGAGAAAAAAGTTTCAAGGAACTTCTTCCTCCAACAGGTTATGTGCTGCAATAAAATTATCACAGTTAATTGATTTCCATTTAAAGAAGGGCACAGAATGTATAAAGTGTAGTAGCCCTTCTTGATGGAAGAGGCTGTATAAATACAACAAAGTGATTTCCAGCAAGTCTTGAAGACCCTGATAATACTTTGGTTCTTCACCTCGCAAACACTTACGCACATCAAAAGCCCCAGGAACAACTTTATGCATAATCTTATTAAGCAAGCTGAGGTATCTACGAAATATGAAATAGGACACAAAGCTGACACCCCAAACACAGCTTGTCAACAGATTTCCAACTCACCTCCGACTTGGGTGGCCTGGTTTTCATTACATCGTTCCAGAGTTTGCGCCATATTGGCTGAGTTGAGAGTCCTGAAAAACAAACCAAATCCTCCATTTCTAAAGCTCCCTTTTCAAGTTTCACAACCATGTTGTACCAAATGAGATTCAAAAGCAGAGCCACGAAACGTTACCTCTTTAGGGGGATAAAATTCAGAGCACTAAATTCTGCCTTTTTTAAAGGGGCATGAAAAAGGTACATGTCTTTTAAAGAATGTTTACCATCCAACATTTTCGGATGTTACCTGTATATATCATATACTAGCAAAACTAAAACCAACAGCGATCTAATGCATTTCTCAGCAGTAATGCCACCTTTATCCACTTAGCTTTTTAAAAAATTTATTCTGGACAACATTTATTTTCACTGTTAGATTCTCATATACTAGAAAAAGACAAAATTTGGGTGGCAGAAACAGCTGCGTTAGTATGAAGTCAGACAGAAGATAAGGTGGGGTGGGGTGGCACGTTGAAGGCTCGTGCTTGTCGGAACTGGTTAGTTTTTTCAGGCAACAACTTACTTTGTCAGAGGCTAGGAATGGACTGCCTGGATTGCAACTACTGCAAGTAATATTGACGGTTACCAAAACTTCTACTTGCACGTAGGCGAGTAAGAATTTTTTTGTATGTCAACATTTCATTTCTGCAAGACCAAGATATAGGGGGAAATTTCCTTGGGGCACAAGTCCTGTTCCTCTGTGAGTACAACCATCTCACTCCCTCCGCGTTACACTCTGCTGTCCTTTCACAGTACCTGATGAAGTGAATGTGGGTTCAGAAAAAACTTATGTTCTCTCTCCTGCTCTTATCGTTAGCACATAAAGCTGCACATCTGTTCTGTCTCACCACATCACCTGCCATTTGCAGACTTCTGAGCTCTTATTTAAAAAGAGAAAAGATGCACAAAATACTTTGAGCGCTTTAGTCCCAGTTACTTGCGACATACATTGCATAATTAACTGGTGAATCGTGCAATAAATATAGACTGTCCACAAGTTCAAAATAATTATTACATGATAAAAATGACTATCTAGCTGTTAAAAAAAGAGCCAACAGCTATAAAGTCAGTGCTTTAAAATGTGTAAACAGCTCTATAGCTCCAGAGCAGGGATGCTTAACCCGTTCCTCGATATTAATTTTCTATGTATTTTAGGGGCCCTGTGGACCGGATAGAATGGCCTGGCGGGCCACATCCAGCCAGCCCCAGCCATGGACGGACCACGCACCGGCCCACCAGGCAAGGAGTCCGAGCGCCATTGCTCGAGAGCAAACTAGATTCTCTAGCTTTAATCTGAACATGTAATCCTACATGTCCTACCACAGATTCAGATAATTGAAGCTGGAGATAATTGAAGCTACAGGCTCGTTAGACGTTTTCAAGCACCCGTATCGACACTGGTCTGCTCTTTTCCTAGCTGGATGGTCAAATAGATTGTGCGACCGACCAGTCAATTGTGCGAGCGCGACTTGGTCTACGGCCGATTGTGTGATCCATTCACACGTGGTGCGCTCAGGACTTCGCATACGTAGGGTTGCCGACTCTGTTCAAATCGATCCCAGGAGGTTTCCACAACGTTTTAGATTACGGCGTGTAGA
This sequence comes from Gavialis gangeticus, assembly GCF_001723915.1. Taxonomy (NCBI): domain Eukaryota; kingdom Metazoa; phylum Chordata; order Crocodylia; family Gavialidae; genus Gavialis; species Gavialis gangeticus. Next base: position 24,196,994 of record NW_017728993.1, on the reverse strand, counting down.
CGTGACATCAGGAAGGCCAATGCCCATGACTCGGACATTTTAAAAACCCGCTGCATGAATCAGATTTGACATTTCATTTTTTTTTAACAAATGCCCTCTCATTTATCTCCTCGGTGACTCTCCCGGAGGTTTATACCCAATTCCTGGAGTGTCAGCAACCCTACATGCAGCCGGTCTACATTTATTGCGCGGTGTAACACGTAACGGGGTGAGGGGGGAGCTGAGAGACAAACATCTTCCTGTTAGGTGGGTCTCTGTTTGAGAAGCCACCCCGCAGGGGGCAAACGCCGGCACCCGTTACATATATCGCGTCACTCCGTGCCAAAACAGTGTGATTCCTGTGCGAAGCCATGGGCGTGCCTGACATGTTCGGGCAGCTATGAAAATGGGTCGAAAATAGCTGAGCAGCCACGAAAATGAGTTGAAAATGGTTGAGCGGCCACAAAAATGGCCAAGCAGCCACGAAGGCCCTGGGTTGCACTGACCTTTGCTCGCGGCAGCATCCTCGGCGCGCTCCAGGTAGTAGACGTTGAGCAGGGGCAGGAGGCCGTGCAGGATATGGGCGGGCAGCGCTGGGGGGAGAAACAGGCGTGAGGCGCAGTCGGGACAAAGGGGGTTAGTCTGGAGCAGGGTGGTCCCGTGCAAACGCATCCCCCGGGCACCCCCTTACCCCAGACCTCGCTCTCCAGGGCCCCCATGCTGGAGCTCACCGCCGCCCCGCTCAGCGCGAAGAGGCTGGGGGGGCCGCTCCCCGGCTCCTCCATGGCGGCGCCTCGGACACGGGACTAGGCCGGGTGGAGAGCACTCAGCAGCACCGCCATCTTGGACAGAGGTAAGAAGTGGCGTGAGACAGCCGCCATCTTGGGAGGGTTGGGGGCAGCCTATGAGCGGCCGCCTTGGGGAGCCGCCATCTTGGGGGGCGGGGCAGCCTATGAGTGGGCGGCTTGGGGAGCCGCCATCTTGGGAGGGTTGGAGGCGGCCTATGCGCGGGCGTCTCGGGCAGCCGCCATCTTGGGAGGGTCAAGGTGCTACCTAGAGCAACCGCCATCTTGGGCAGGTCAGAGGCGCAGTTTATGAGCTACCAGGTCAAGGCGCAGTTTAAGGGAGTCATTAGTTTTGGGCAGGTCTCGGGCTTGGTTTAAGAGAGGGATCCTTTTGGGGAGATCAGAAGAGCGGCCTATAGGAGAAGCCGTTTGAGACAAGTCAGGAATACAGTGTCTACAAAGGGGCGTGGCCAATGCGAACCGCCATCTTGAGAAGGTCAGAGAACACCTATAGGGACGCCATCTTGAGAAGGTTCGAGGTACGGCTTATTGTTGGCCGCCATCTTGGGCAGGTCAAGAGTACGGTCTATGCGAGCCGCCATCTTGGTCGCGTCATAAAAAGGCGCCATCTTGACCCCGCCTTAGCGTGGCTGGGTTTCCGCTTCCAGGAGGAGGGAAAGGAGGCTCCTTCCGGCGGCTGACCCTGCAGAGTCCTTCTGTGGCGGATATGGGGCTGCGCGACGAGGAGGAGCTCGAGGGCAGCCGCGGGGACCCCCAGGTGATACCCTCTCTTCTGCTCCACCTCTTCCCCAGAGCTCTGCGGGGTGACCCCTACCGGCCCCCGTACCGGCGCCCCCCCTTGCTGCGCGCTTCTAGCGTCCCCAGCAGGCGTCGCGGCCGCGCAAATCGCTCCTACTTAACGCGATACATGTCACGTGTGTCAGGGATGTCAGATATGGCGGAGCCCCTTCAACCCTAGCCCTGGGGGCATGCGAAACCCCGTTGGGGGATGTTATCCCCCGGTGGATTTAATTGTTTTGTTGGAATTTTAAGGGTGAGATTATAAAAGCGGTGCTGCCCGGAGCGTGGGGGCAGCTGGTCCACCCCAAAGCGGGTCTGCAAAATTTAGGTAGATCCTCTTGTGCAGTCCCTTCCAACCCCAGACATCATCTACAGCATCAAAACATGCACGAGGAATTTTTGTAAGTCGTATTGTTTCCCGCCGTTCCCCAGGAGGAGGAAGAAGAGGAAGAGGAGGAAGAGGAAGAGCTAGTGGTAAGAAATAAATGTTTGAAAATACCCATCCTTGGGCGGAGGGGATGTGAGAAGAGGAGTAGGCCCTGTTCCCATCATGCTTTGCTTTGTCATAGTCTACTCTGAAGGTTTTAATTCCGACTTAATTGTCTATATGTGATAGGCGCTGCATATTTAAATCGAAATGCAAAAATCTAGAACTAGTGCTTTGAAGAGAGGATGCCTCTTATTTAAGATATTGTTTAAAAAAAAAAAGGTCTCTTTCTGCAAGCTTTTGGGCTCATGTGACCTTCATCTGGCTCAGGGAAAATTTTTAAAGATGGTAAAAAGTCCCCGTAGCTAGGCAATAAACTCTTATTTTTTGCCCAGAGGGAGTTGAGGGTGGAAGTCTGGTCCCTTTGGGTCCATGCTGGTGTCTCTAAATTTAAAGTGCATTTAAATTTGTGTTTGCACCTTATTTCACATGATGACTCTGAGTTAAACTGGTTTTTATCTTAATTGGCAACTTGCTCTAAGCCAATACTGAGCTCAAAGCAAGGTAGGGGAAAAGAATATTGAGGGAGCTAATATTTGCTGCGCAGTAAGAGAGATTTTTGGCCATGAGTTGAATGTAACCTGGTCTTCAGTAACTCGGTAGGCGCGTGGTTGCAGGTGCAACTTTATGGCCCTGTTTGATGGGTGTGTAATCATGTGGGTAACCGTGGAAGTCTGCTGGGGAATGAGATCAAGATTCCCACGGCTGGTTCTTCATCTGACTGTAAAATACTCTGCAAGAGATGAGAGAGTCTGTCTTTAATTTTGCCTTCAGGACCCCCTGACTAAGATACGGGAGCAGTGTGAGAAGCTGGAGAAATGTGTGAAGACCAAGGAGCTCCTGGATCAGTGCAACTCTCGGGTGTCCTCGAGGACTCGCACAGAAGAGGAGTGCGCGGAGGAGCTCTTCGACTTCCTGCATGCCAGGGACCACTGCGTAAGGCCCATTGTACTCGGTGGTGTTGCTGCCCCTTAGAGCTACCTGCTGAAGAGATTGGTTCATTGACAGATCGGGGTCTGTAGGAAAATTAGGCTGTTTAAAAATATAAAATGAAGTCCTGCTAGTCTGTTCACCTGCAGTGACTTGTTTGAAACACTGTTGACTCGTTACCTTCACTTTTCCTCTCTCACATTATTTTAATATTTAATATTAATATCATATAATAAATTGATATTGAGATGGAGATAGATATAGATATATTGGTTGAGGTATTGGGGGTGTGTGTGTATACACACCAATATATATAAATAAATGTATATATTTTTTAGAGCTGGAAGGGACCTCGCAAGATCATCAGGTCCAGCCCCCTGCCCAAATTATGTTGGGAAACTTATTTATGGCCAAGAGACAGTTGTGGCTACGGTTCTGTTTCCTCCGCTTCAATCCAGGGGTTCAAAACCACAAAAGCAAGACTGTGGTGTCTGTCTAGTTCTTGAAAGTCTTTCTGTGAGGTGAGCATCTCTTTTTGTTACTGAATACTTCCTTCGCCATTGTCTCTTCCAGGTGGCTCACAAACTGTTCGACAGTCTGAAGTAAATGTTGGGAACGTGTCTTGCCATCCGACTCAGTGGCTCAGCTGAAAACTTGTGCAGGTTTTGTTTGGATTCAAGGTGCTGCTTGCTGCCCGTCACTGTGAACATGTGATGTGCGTGTGCAACGGCACTCCGACACTTGTGCACTGATCTTGATGCTTCATCTGTATCTGACTGTACAGCTCTAGCGACACCATCTTGTTCTGTGGTTTGCCATAATAAACATTCAAGGTTCCTGTAGAATCATCTTTAATTTCATGATTTATAGTAGAGGAACTTTTATCTTTAGACTGATTCTTAACTGATTATTTTTGAGGGAAGCTGGGAGTTCTCTGCACCCCGGAGACATCTCCCCTGGTGGGAATTTGCTTGTACACACTCTTACTTAACAGCTGGCGAGAATCATATGGTTATACATCCTTTCTGTCCATTGCAGCTGTGAAGATCTTTCTAGGTCCCATCACATAGCTTCCATTCTTTGAGTAACTTGGGGCCAGATGGGGCTCCGTTTTTAACCTGCTGCTGTCTGTTAATTGGAAGGAAGACTCAAGGTAGCTTTTAAAAGCCCCTTCTCCTTTACCAAAGATGCTTGTGCTGCCTCCATAACCTACTTGAGTACAGGACTAGAACACTGTTTTTTTTTGTTTGTTTGTTTGTTTTTACATAATGAGCCTTGTGCTTGTAAGCAAAGGGTAGCACAGCCCCACACTAAAGCTGTAGCCAAGAGTGGCCTGTTCAATTGCATATTTAATGAGAAATGATTCTAGCCCAGCTTCACTGCAACTTCCCCAGCAAAACCTTGTTGGCTTTGCAAAAATGTACAGGCAATTGCGCTGTAGGGAAAGATCTCGGCAGCGATGTATTGGATCAGCAGGTAATGCAAGGGGCTGTGACCGTTTTGTATGCTGCAGTGCGAATCTGGCTGTAATCTTGTGCAGAATGGTGCGGGTTTTTTTGTTTTTTATTAATGGGGGGGGTGTTTTCTTTTTTAAAGACAAGTTGCTGCAATCCAAGACCTCTCTGCGTTGTTCCCACTTACTCACCAGTTATGATCTGACCATTGTCCTGGTGCCCTACTTGCAAACAGGGTTAAGATACTGCCTTATTTTGGATGCACACTTTGACACCCGTGGAGGGAGGGGGGTGTTTTATCTGTAGGCTGATGTTCAACACTTCTGGAAAAGCTGGGATGTCTCTAGGGTGTCAGGCCGGAGTACCCAGAAGCACTGACTGTTTCTAGACACGTGGGAATCTGTGCCCAGGAAGCTGTTTGGCTTGATTTCCCCAGTACCTGTGGTTTCAGTTTTAAACTGCAGGAATGAGGGTATGTTTTGTTTGTTTGTAACATCCAGTTAATCTTCACATTGACGTTGTCAGGAATCCACTGGGACTTAACTCATTCAGGATTTTTGGCTGCTCTGAAACGTCAAAGCAGCCGCAGTTGGACATATCTCATTCTAAGGCTTAACTGCTACAGTCTGTCTATCACAATCATATTCCCTAATTCTATCCATAATAGCAGAGAAGATGTATTAAATAAGTGAAACCTCACTTATAACCTTGGCAGACAAGGTTATTTAGGTAAACCTGATATCTTTTATTAGACCAACTCAAATAGTTGGGGAAAAAATTCTTTGCAAGCTTTTCGGCACAAACACCCTTCCTCGGGGTGTTTAAATTCCTGTTTGCTTTCTCTTTGCCATTCAGTATTTTGTAAACCCTTCTCCTGTCCCTGCCTCAAGCATCTCTCTTCTAAATTGACCAGTCCTTTGTCAGGGTGTCTGCGCCCTAAGGCTTGCAAAGAAGAATTTTTTTCCCAACTATCTGATTTGGTCTAATAAAAGATATCAGATTTACTTAAAGAACCTGGTCTGTCAATGTCCTTAGACCAACAGGGCGGCAACCTATGGCCCTGACTTATAACGCTGGCATTCATATAGCATTTGAGGGGGGCAGCCTCATTTGAGAAGGAAGGTGTGAATACTAAAGGGCAAACACTATTTGACAGTGTGAGAATGAAATGTATTAAGACTGGTCTTTGTGCCTCCAAAAGGAAATAGAGAAGGGCAGCAAGGATGATGAGTGGTATGGAGGGGCTTCTCCAGGAGGAGAGGCTAGAGAGGCCAGGCATGGTCAAGTTAGAAAAGAGATGCTTGAGGGGTGAGGTGGACATAAGAAGGGTTTACAAAATACTGAATGGCGAAGAGAAAGCAAATAGGGATTTATTATTTGCTGTCTCTCACCAGACGGAACCGAGGCTTCACAAAATGAAACTAGTACAAAGTCTAAAACGAAACCTCCCCGCTCTTTTTCCACCTGGCGTGTCACTCAAGGGTTGGGGGGCCAGGGGAACTTGTTTGCACCAGATATGGTGCAAGCTGGATTCAGAAATGGATTGGATGTGTGCTCGGAGGAAAGGGGCATCACTTGTTATTGAGCGCAGGAGTGAGGGGCATTAGAAATTCCTCTGTCTTCAATGCTGGAGGCCGCAAGTGGGAGAGGAACAAGGGAAGAAAACTCACGCCCTACTCACTTTTGCTTTCAGCATCCGCTCTCTGCCCCTGTGTGACGGTTGTTTTCCAGGGTCTCAGTCCTGCGAGTTTAGCCACCAAACCCACCTGAGGTGCAACCCTGATGCTTCGGACATTTTAAAAACCTGCTGGACTCCTGCATGAATCTGATTCAATACTGAATGTTTATTTTAATGAATGCCCGATCATTTATCTCCCGAGTGACACTCAGCAGTCCCCTGGAGACTTATCTCTAATTCCTGCAGACTCCTGGAGGGTGGGCGACACTAGTGGCATCGGGGAAATACCTCAGCTTTGGCTTTGAAATACTTAAGACATGAAAGGTGGCATTGGGGCACAACCGAGCTCTGGTTTTTATCTTCCTAATACTCGAAAGCCGGCATCGGGGCACAGCTGAACTCTGGGCTTCCCAGCTGTCTTGGAGTAAATTGCAAAACCCAGCCCAATGCCTGCCAAATGCCAGCTGATGCCTCCAAGAGACATGTAGGTAGATATTTATTATAATATGTATTATATTTAAATATATAATATAAACCTATATTTATTATATTGGGTTATATTATAATAAAATATTGATACAATATAATACATGTATATATATTAAATATAATAAAATATATAAATATATTATTTTAGACTGGACAGATGGGATATCTATATAATCTATAATATATTTATTATGATATATCTAGAAGTATATATCTAAAAATATCATATGTGTTTATATTGGATAGAGGTGTATCGTTATATAATCTATATCATTTATGCTATATCTAGAAATCTAGAAATACATTTATATATCTATAAATCTATAATTATGTAAGTATATTGGGGAAGATGTGATATCTTTATATAGTCTATGTTTACTATGATATATCTATACATCTAGAAGTATATATCTAGAAATCTATCATATATTTATTTCTATTGGGTAAGGTGTAATATCTTTATATAATCTATCATATATTTATTATGCTATATCTAGAAATATATCTATCTACAAATCTATCAAATATTGATTTATACTGGGTAGATGTGTATCTTTTATATAATTGATCATATATTTATCATGATATATCTAGACATCTAGAAATATATCGATAGAGCTACAAATCTATAATACTTGTATGTATATCGGGGAAGATGGGATAATACATGTATTATGATTTATCTAGACACCTAGAAGTATATATTTAGAAATCTATCCTCTCTGTATTTATATTGGGTAGAGGGTGTATCTTTATATAATCTATCATATATTTAGGACGATCCAGGAGTACATAAAGAAGTATATATACTACATGCACTTATCCTGGGGAGAAGCCATAACCTATATCCTAAAAAATAGATAAGATAATCTTACAAATCTCTCCGTATCTAGACACCGCTCCTGTGTTTAGTCTGTTGGGGACGGGGGTTTCTTTCACCGTCCCGGGGCCCTAGTTCTCTGCGAGGTTTTGGGGCACAGCCGCGGGTTTTGCGCAGGACTGTTCCCCGCCGAGGGGCGAACACGTAGGCACGCGGGGGGAGGGGGGCATTTCCGCTTCCGGAACCAGCGTCGGTGGCTGCGGGGTCCGGCCGGGCCCAGTGGGCGGCGCACAGCAATGGCGGCGCTCGGCGCGGGGTTGGCGCGGGGGCTGGTGTGGCGGGCCCAGC
>NW_017728993.1:24180146-24188969 GCF_001723915.1 Gavialis gangeticus | reverse complement strand
GGCCCAGCCGGGCCTGGGCAGCGCCCCCCGCCGCTACCGCTACAAGGAGAAGTGGGTGAGTGCGGGGGGACGGGGAGACACCCGTTGCTTGCATCCGGGGACCGCCGCAGCCGCGCTGCCCGGCTTCCGCCAGGCCCGGTCCCTCGCCTAAAGGCTTCCCCGGGCCGCCAGCATCTTTGCACAAGGGAGCGGGCACCGGTGGGGCTGGCTGGGGCTTTCTCACGCCTGCTCTTTGCTTTGCTCCGCAGGCGACCACGCTGCCCCGCATCCCGGCCACCCAGCAGGCTCTGCAGATCTTTGACATGAACTACAGCATGCAATTCGGCCCCCTTTGGCCCTCGATCCGCGTCAGCCTGCTCTCGGAGCGGAAATACGGCGCCCTCATCAACAACTTCTCCCAAGTTGACAGGGTTGTCCGGGACCTGGAGGGTCTGTGCGCCACGGACTTTATTTATGCAGCGCAAAATGGGTGGCTGGATTCCCCCGCCGAGCAAGCAGGGGGCGAGGGGCCGGCACCCCCAAGCGAGCCGATGGAAGCGCCCGCCTTGCCGTCTGCATCCGTGAGCCCCAACATCAAGTGTTACACCTTCTCCAAAGGAGATATCAGCCGCTTTTCTCCCGCCAGGTGGGCACAACGGCGCTCTCCTGGTGCTGTGACTCCGATTGCAAAGAGAGGGGTTTCGCGCCGAACACACGCGGTTGCTTCAGTTCTCTTTTCTTGAATGCGGAGGTTCGGTCTTTGCGTTCGAGTAGCAACTAGGACTATTTAAGAGGAGAATCTGAAGTCGCACTTCCCCTCCTGGCCCCGGACCGGCCATGGCATACAGTGGATTTGCTCAGCTGTGTTGGAAATTTGTTTTTGTGGGTTGCTTTAATGGCTTGGTGGTTGATTTTTGTGCCGCTGTCTTGTGGGACGCATTGTAGATATGTTATTAGTCTAGGGAGAGGGGAGCAAGAGGGCAGCATTTTAGTCTAGACTGCATTGAGCTATTTACAAGCGGACGGGCCTGGAGTCAGGGAAATGGTATTTAAGGAATCGTTCTTTGACTGGGAAATGAGCTTGATTGTTACCTGATTGGTCAAGTTAGAAAAAGATGTTGTGGGGGGGGCTTGAGAAGGGTTTACACAATACTGAATGGCAAAGAGAAAGCTAATAGGGATTTATTATTTGCTGTCTCTCACCAGACAGAACCAAGGCTTCACAAAATTAGACTAGTCCAAAGTCTAAAATGAAAACTCCCTGCACTTTTTGACCCAGTGTGAAATACCGTTGTATTCCTCCAGACTGTCTTTTATCCAAAGTGTAGGACAGGTGTAATTAGTGTGGGCAGGGTGCCGTGAACGTGTGTTAGTATTAGCTGCTTTTAAATCGGCATGCTTTGCCTCAGCTTGGGTTTTTCCCTTCCCCTCACTGTCTTGCAATCTCTAGACCGGACACTGTGGGGACCCTTGGCTACTATCTGATGGATGCAGCATCTCTCTTGCCTGTCCTGGCTCTCAACGTACAGCCTGGGCACCTTGTCCTTGACCTGTGTGCAGCACCAGGTGGCAAGACCCTGGCTCTTTTACAAACCGGATGCTGCAGTAAGTATCCCCTGGCTTTCCTTTTCTGTCTACAACTGGTGCTTTGGGAAACAGCTAGGATTATCTTAGTTGTAGGATCGTAGAAAATGGAGGCTGGAAGGGAGCTCAGGAGGTCACATCTAGTCCAACCCCCTGCTCAGAGCTGGACCATCCTCAACTAGATCGTCCCAGCCAAGACTTTGTCTACCCGGGTCTTAAACGCCTCCAAGGATGGAGACCCCACCACCTCTTTGGGTAACCTGTTCCAGTGCTTTACGCTACCCTCCTAGTGAGCAAGTTTTTCCTGCTATCTAACCTCAACTTCCCTTGCTGCAACTTAAGATGTTTATCTGATGATTCTCTCTAGCTATCCTAGCTCTGAAGTGGTAGCTAAATGGAGGTCACTCAGATGTATTGACACAAGCCTTCCTCTTGATGGGCCAAGCAGAAGGCCACACTAGGAAAATACCCATTTGTCGTTAATTTCCTGGGGCAAGGATATTGATCTCATTTGACCTTGTGGGCTGAACTCCATATCGTAGACACCCCTCTCTTAGGGCTATGGAGCTGACTTTACATTTTGTCTTTCTCAGTGTCTGTGTGATGTGCTATTCCTCACCACAGGGCACCTGACAGCCAACGACATCTCTGCTTCCCGAATTAAACGGCTGCATCAGATTCTCCACAGTTACCTCCCCAGGACAGTTAGGAACAATGTGTTAGTCAGCGTGTGGGATGGAAGGGACTGGGAGCAAGTCGAGAAAGACACGTTCGATAGGGTGAGTGACTGGAAATGCGGCCAAAATGGTGTAACTATCTGATTTAATTTTTTGCCTTTGGTAGAGGGAAAATACAGGATGCTTCAGAGAGAGGCAGCCATTTATCCAGCTGTACAGGCTTCTGCATGGCAGGGGAAGGGGATTTTCTCTCTAACTGATCACGTACTGAAGGCAATGCCCTGAAGCCCGAGGTTTACTCTCTTCTTTTAGCCTGCATCTGTACTGCCAACTGTAGTCGGTTTTATAAGTCTGGTTTTGTTCCCACAGTTTGTTTTGCTCATTGGGAGGTGGTTCCACTATGTGGGGCCAATATGCTTTTTTAAAAGCATATCTAGAACTACATGCGAGCCCTTTGCTGGTACTTTGTACCAGTGAAGTGCTGTCAGTATAATCTTGGCCTTAGAGATGAAGGGGAATGCATGAAGATAAAGGGGAATGTATGAAGTTACCCAAAACTTGAAATTCTTTTCCATAGGGTTCCCAGCCATCACGAGCAACCCATCAGTAACAGTGCAGAGTGTGTGTGTACCTGCCCTCTAAGGCTGTGGCCAAGGACACTGCTTAAAGAGTGGAATAGCAGAAGAAATGTGTGGGGAGAGGGGAAGTGGAGGAAGTGGGGAAAGGACTGCAACTCTCCAAGCCTTAATGGGGTGGAGAATTGATCTAAGTTCCCAGTTCTCGGTCATGCAGGTGCTTGTGGATGTTCCCTGCACAACGGACAGGCACTCGGTCATGGAGGACGACAACAACCTGTTCACCCGGGTGAGGACGAAGGAGCGTAAGCAGTTGCCGGTGCTGCAGATGCAGTTGTTGGTGTGAGTGACCTTCCGCACGATTCATGTGATCAGTCGGTGCTTCTGGTTTATGAAAGGGACCTCCGAGCTCATCAGGACGAGGTGTTTCTTTGAATCCTAGACATTGAAGGCTGGAAGGGAGCTCAGGGGTCACATCTAGTCCAGCCCCCTGCTCTAAGTGGGACCAGCCCCACTAGCTCATCCCAGCCAAGGCTTTGCCTACCTGGGCCTTAAAAACCTCCAAGGATGGAGAGTCCACAACCTCTCTGAGTAACCTGTTCCAGTGCTTCACTATCCTTCTCATGAGACAGTTTTTCCTAATATCCAACCTCAACTTCTCTTGCTGCAACTTGAGCCCATTGCTCCTTGTCCTGTCGTCTGCCCCCACTGAGAACAGTCCAGCTCCATCCTCTTTGCAACCCCCTGCAGGTAGTGGAAGGTGTTATTAAATTCCCTCTCAGTCTTCTCTTCACCAGACTGAACAAACCCAGTTCCCTCAGCTTCTCCTCACAAGTCATGTACCCTAGCCCCCCAACCATTTTTGTTGCCCTCCACTGGACTCCCCTTTCCATGTCCTTTCTGTAGCGCGCAGCCCAAAACTCAACACAGGACTCCAGATGTGGCCTGCTGAGCAGAGGGGAATAATCACTTCCCTCGATCTGCTGGCAACGCTCCTACCAGTGCAGCCCAGGATGCCGTTATCTTTCTTGGCAGCAAGGGCACATCATTGATTCATGTTCATCTCACTTTCCATTGTAACCCCCAGGTCCTTAGTGCATGGGATTGTGTCTGGTTCTGCAAACAGACATCACATTTATCCTGGGATAAATTCATTCTATCTTGGGACAAAGTGCAATTATACAGACATCTATGTTTCTTGTGTTGGGATATTGCAAAGTCCTAAGGAAGTTTACCTCATAAGAGGCAGTAACAGTATCCTGGGGTATTGCAAAGTTGTCTGTACAGTTATCCCAGGATTGCATTATTGAATCAATGGTAGAAAAGCAGCAGTGCATTCAGTTGCTCACTAAACCCTATTTAGAAGGGCGATGTGTGTACAGACCAATCCTGCAATATTTTTGTTCTGGGACAAACACAGGCATAGCTTGTCCAGGGACAAACACAACGTCTGTTCATAGCCTGGACGAACCATTACTCAAATTATACCTTGTTCAGAGAATTCACACAATTTCCTGTAACTGCAGGGCAACCCCTTGGTGGGAGCAGGAATATTATTACCTCCTTTTTTCAGATGCGAAACTGGGGCCTATATGAATTGTCTGGGCCACACCTGGAGCCTGTGACAGATAGCAAAGCCAAAATTTGGATTCCCAGCCTACGGTCTTACCCACATAACTGTCTTCCTCTGTACATACTCTTGGCCTGTCCCACGTGCCTGGAGTACATTGGTGATGCAAGATCTAAACTAGGCTAGTAGAATAAAGTGTCCTGCTCCAGTTTCTCATCTGGTGAAGCACTAGTAACACTGCAGTGTTAAATTCTCCTGCAGCTGCAGTGCTGGCAGGACCATCTAGCCTGCAGCCCTTCCTGTTCATGTTGGGAACCCTTGTTAGCTGCATGTTCGTGTCCCGTGCACATGCAGTCACAGTGAGGGCTCAGTCCTTTACATCCAGTCACCCTGTTCTTGCTCTTCTCGTGTCTAGTGCTGGAATCCTTGCTGTCAAGCCAGGAGGGGAAGTCGTGTACTCCACGTGCTCCCTTTCTCAGCTGCAGAACGAGTACGTCGTCGAGAGCGCCATCAACGTGGCAGAAACCCAGTTCGGCATTGGCGTCCACGTCGAAGACTTGAGCTGTTTCCGGAGACTTTTCCAGGACACATTTTCTTTCTATGCTGAATGCAGGGTTGGGGAGCTTGTCCTTCCTCACCTCACGGCCAACTTTGGGCCCATGTACTTCTGCAAATTATGCCGGGTCCAGTGAGCATGACAGCTCCTCCCAGGGGGAGTTAAGATCGGGGCATTGGTTTACCTAGTGACATCTGAGTAGAGATGATCTTGCTGTTTTACAGGCACTAATGCAATACCTAAAGTTTCCAAGGAAAGAGGAACTGCTCTGTAACCCCCTGAAGGAAGTCGGCCACTCGACTCCGATCACTGAGAATAAATGATGCAGATGTAATCTTTGAGAAATGTGTTGTGCCTCTTTCTGGGCACTGGACTTTCGTATCTCGCTACAGTTTGTAACTCCTTCTCTTTCCTCAACCTCCTGCTAATTTAAAAAGCAGCTATGACTGAAGAAAGAGAGTGGGGACTAGTACTTCTGAGTAGGAAACCAGTAGTTTGGTCTCTCCAAATGCTCTGAATTCATAGACGTTACGGCTGGAAGGGACCTCACAAGATCATCGGGTCCAGCCTCCTGCCCATTCAGATTCTTCAGAGGATTTGCTGAGTGCTAACAATGCTCAACTCTTACCAGGCACTGCTTAGCCAGAAATCCCCAAGGGTCTCACAGACAAGGGCTACATCCTCAGCCCTGTTTTTACAGGGAGGAAACCTGAGTCACAGAGCATACACAAGTGACGTGCCTCGGCTCACACAGCAGGTCACCGGAGGAGCTGGGGATAGAACCAAGGTCTCCTGAGTCCCAGCTCAGTGCCCTGCCAGCTGGATCCTTCAGGAGAGCTGCCTGTCAATTACAGGGTTTTGAAGCAGCTTATTGCTGTCACCTTTCCTCTTGTCTCTCTTCTCACTAAGGAACCTGGTTTTCCAGCTGTTCAGAGGATGATCTGAGCTTGGATGAAAGCATTTCCTGTCTCTCTGCTTTCATCTTCTTGGATGTAACCTTGCACATGCGAACAAACACCTCCCCACATCCATCTTTCTGGGCTTGGCTCATGCTCAAGCCTTTAAACAGTGTTCAGAGGAATTGGCTGCTTCCTTTATCTCATGCAGGTGGTCTTTTAGACTGACTGATCTCTAGATTTTGGTGCAAAGAGTTTGTGCTGGTGCGGACCTGCTAGGGGAATGGATTATTTTTGCTTACTTGGTTTTTGCTGGGACTATTCCAGATGTGTTATTGGCTGGGCTCCATTGACTCATTCACTTTTACTCCACATGGACAGTCGCAACAGAGATGCATGTGAAGGTGTTGGAACAATCTGAATGCTCCCGTGAAGGCAAAAAAAGGCGGGTATGCTTTCTAATTCTTTTATTGACCATTGAGGAACCCAGCTGGCTTTCTTACAGTCGCAGACCCCCAGGAGTCACATGCATTTCTTCCTCTCACAGGCCAGCGTCTCCACCTCCTTCATGAAGCGAAGGCACAGCTCCTCTTGCCACGGCAGGGCCACGCACTGCACAGCCACGGGCAGCCCCACGGCTCCTTCCACAGCCTGCAGTGGAGACAGGAGCCGTGTGATGTTATCCAGGGGACTCTGCAGATCAGGCACTTCCCATCTAATAAGTTCTTCAGCTGCAGGAGTGGACCCTCGTGTGTCCTCAGCCCCCACCCCACACCCCGCTTGCTGGCTGACCTTTCTCAGCCTCCTGTCCCATGCATCATCGTAGTGCCCTCTGTAATGTAGCAGCTCTTCTTCATCAGCCTCCGTAACTGTGGTGACCGGCACAACCCCAGCGGGGAAGTCTAAGACGTTGTACAACATGGTGGAGGAAACAGCCGCTGGGAGGAGCAGTGTGCAGAAGATCAGTCGCAGGAAGGCCAGCAAGGCAGTGCAGGGGTTTAGACCCCAACAGTGCACAAAGGCTGCTGAATACATCTCCTTCAAACACATGCCATGTGTTACCCTAGTGGGAAACCTGCCGTAGCTCAACCCCTCCCCAAGCAAGTCACGGACGGTCACTATGAACCCTGCAAGCACAGCACGCGTGCAACATGATGGTGTCAGCAAAAAGTGCCTTCAGCCGTATGGGTAGAGAGCATGCTCATGTCCTGCAGACTGGATGGGAATTCATGGGTGCTAATCCCACCTCTGACACTGACTCCCTCAAAGGCCCTGGGCAAAGCATTTAACTTTTGTGCCTAGGTTTCTTCCTGTGTCAAATGAAGCATTATATCTGCCTAATACCTCTGAAGTGCGCGGGAGAACTTCCTTTTCCTTTTTGCAGTGAATGTTCAACTTCTCTGCTGTGCTGCACAAAGCAGCGCGGTGTCAGCGCCGGGTGAAACAGCTACGTTATTAAGAAGCAGTAGTTTTGCTACTCAAGGCATAGGGTGGTGTGTATAGGCCACATCTAGTCTCTGCCCCAAGGACCTTACAGGGCAGAGAGATGAGGTTGCGAGGGCACCTGATGCCAAGTGGTACGTCCAGATTCATACACAAGGTTAATAGCTGAATCAGGACCAGGCCTCTGGCTTCCTATCCCCTTGCCTGGGGTCCTACCCACTAGACCTGGAGGTGGCCATCGCACTGGCAGCCAACAGCCCTCTTTGGCAGGATGACTCCCACATCCTAGAAACACCGTTTGCCCCCTTACCCAGGAGCTTCCCTGGATAGCCAAGGGTGAAGGCTGGACCCAGGACCGGACACAGCACCACATCCAGCTGGAGTTTCTTCCATTTGGCAATGAACTCTGTGCGGTAGGCCTGGGGGGAGAGCGTGGGAAGGGAGCCATAAAATACCTGGAGCTGCCCAGCTGTGGTATGGGGGTGATACTACGGCATAGGGCCTTTTGGAGCGCAGCGGGGAGATACGCCTGCCCTACAGAGCCCTGGGGATGGGACTGAACCACACTGACAACCGCGATGTGCTGAGCAGTGTGTCCCTGGCTGAGGTGAGGAGCTCAGTGAACAGAAAAGCTCAGCAGCCTTAAGCCCAGGTGTCTTCAGCCCCTCCCCGGGTATGGGAGAATTAACTTGGGGGATCAGCGCCTGGCTCTGAGCTGTAGAAGAAAGTGTGACTGAGTCCAGGGCAGCTCATAGGCTCCAGATGCCAAAGGCCAATAAAACAGCCCAACACTTCTACAGCAGAACAAATCAGGATTTCTAGGGTCTGACTTGTGCTTTTGGGGTCTCTGGGGCTAGCCACGGCGAGTGCCGGTGCATCCCGACTGTGCTTCGTTGGCAGGGCTTGCGCTTTGTGTTCTGCGTGTGTGGAGCCTTGTATTTACCAGTATGCTGGCTTGATGCTGCCACATCGCCTTGACTGACCTGGAATTCGAAACGGGGATACAGATGAGGTTCAAGCAGCTGGAAAGGCAGCATAGCTGGAGGTGGGAGCAGCGCCGTCCATTTGGGATCAGAGAATCACTGACCAGCAGGGCAGGCAGGGCCCTGGGGTGGTCGCATCTGGTTCACCCCCTGCTCCAGGCAGGATCAGTTTCATAGTTTCATAGCTGGTCAGGTCAGAAGGGACCTGAGCAGATCATCGAGTCCGACCCCCCGGCCATGGCAGGAAAGAGTACTGGGGTTAAACGACCCCAGCAAGGTGATCGTCAAGCCTTGTCTTAAAGCCCCCCAGGGTAGGAGCCAGCACCACTTCTCTTAGAAGTTGGTCCCAGACCCTAGCCGCCCTGAGGGTGAAGTCGCGCCTCCTGATATTTAGTCTGAATCTCCCCTCTGTCAGCTTGTGACCATTATTCCTGGTCACTCCTGGCAGTGCTCGGGGGAACAGGGACTCCCCCAGTGCCTGCTGGTCCCCTCTGACTAGTTTGTAACAGGCCCCTAGATCCCCCCTCGGCCTTCTCTTGTGGAGGCTGAACAGGTTCAGG
>NW_017728993.1:24164624-24175146 GCF_001723915.1 Gavialis gangeticus | reverse complement strand
TTACCCGGTGCCTTCTTTTTGCCCCCTGTGTATTTAAAAAAGGACTTCTTGTTCTCCTTGATCCGGGAAGCTAGTCCCAGTCCCATCTCTGCCTTGGCCTTCCTGACCCCCCCTGCAGCCCCGATCAACCGCAGTGTAGTCCTCCCTGGGGATGGCCCCCCCTGCCATTGGGTGTGCGCCTCCCTTTTAGCTAGGAGACGTTCCCAGATGCTTTTGGTGAGCCATGGGGGCTTTTGTGCCCTCCTGCCCCCTTTGATCAGACCTGTCTAGACCAGCGGGGACCAACGTTTTTGGCTGGTGTGCCGTGAATTAACCCCATACGCTCCCCAAGAGCCACTTCAGTTCCCCTGCCCCACCTGCTGCTCTGGCTTCTGCCGCTGCCCTGTCTGCTGCTGTGCTGTCTGCTCCCTCCCCGGTCTGCCCCTGCTCTCGAACCATCTCAGCCAAGCATCCATCTTCCCTTGTCCTTAAACACTTTGTTAGCATCCCTCTAGACAAAACCCCGGGCATAGCACCTGAAACATCAAAAATGCCCTTGAACTTCTCACGGGTAAAGCAGGGGCATTGCCTATGTGCTGCCACTGCAAGCTTATAAGTGCATCCTTGTAATTCAATGGTGGCAATTTAATCTTCAAATTCCTGTCGGTTGTTTCCATCAGCATGGCCCACACATACAAATGAGGCAGCCCCTGAGAGAGCCAGAGAGAGAAAGGACCATCCGGGGTGGAAGTACGAGCTTAAGACTTAGGGAATCTGGGTTAATCGGACTCCTAGAGCCACGGGGCTGGAAGGGACCCCCATCTAGTCCAACCCCCTGCCTGAGCCAGGATCAGCCCTGTGCAAACCAGCTCAGACAGATCCTTCTAAACTTTGTAAAACTATGGTCAACTGATGCAATGCAAGCTGCGGCACCCCACCCTGGTACAGGGAAAGCAGAGGGATCATGGCAGCCCATGAGCTGCTGCTTCAAACGTTAATATACACTCAAGCAATCCCATAGAGGCCATGCCCCTGCTACAGAGAAAGGCAGCCCTCCTCCCCCAGTCTGTACCAGTCTGATCATGGCATAAAACTCTTTCCTGACCCCCAAATGTGGTGTCATCCCTCTCCAGCCTTGGGGGAGCAGCGCATGCTATAATCCACGTTGATTTACCCACAACAACACAAAATGGAAGAAAAGACTGGAGCTAACGGGGCAGCACCCCAGAGGGGCTAGAAACCCAGCTGAGCAGCACCAGTGGAGGGTCGGGCTTCATGTCAGTCCAGAAAGGGCTTTCCTCTCCTTTGCACTAAGCCCCTGGCTGCAGACCTGCCCTTTTCCCAGTCCTGTATATGCGACATGCTCTTACCTGACTCCACACAGCGCGTCCAGATGCCTGGCCAGGCGTGGGAACTGAAAGGGGGCAAACGAGTTTCCATTAGGACCCAACCGTGCAGCACCCTGTTCTCCCCAAGGGTTGGGCCAGCGAACCCTAAATGTAGTCACTTGGTTTAGGGCAGTGAACTTACACTGCTGGCACTTCAAAGACGTGGCTAAGCCTAGCTCTACTGGATATAAGCCTTGATCCAAACCCAGTGAGTCACGGTTTCGGTGGGCTTCGGATCCATCCTCAGCTCCTTTTAGTCTGGAAGATCCCCAAGCTCTTCACTAACAAAACGCACTTCCGGGGTGGAAGACGACATCCAGAAATGCACGATAGGGCGTGCTGAAGGGGTTCACCCAGGCCAGAGCATACCAGCATTGCTCCTACAAAGAGGTCCCGTGTGCGTGCACTGTGTTGGTGCTGCACACGTGAGGATGGACTCGCCTCCACCATGCCTCATGCCAGCGCTTCCCTGTCTTACAGGCCTAGAAGATACGTGGTTGGGCTCACAGGGACAATGCTACTTTGGGCCAAGGGTCAAGGAGTAAGTCACTGGGGCAGATTTGCAGCTGCAGTGTTTGAAGGCCAGAAGGCACCGCTAGGCCACGGGGCCTGACCTTTGGCATAAACACCACCGGGGTCCTCCCGTATTAAACTCAGCAAGTTGACTCAACTACACCTTCACAAAAGCCTCCAGTCTTGACTCAAGGGCTTGAAAGGAGGAGAATCCACCACTTGCTAGCTTAGTTCATCTTCACTTTCCATTGACATTCAAGCCAGGTGGGATGTACTTCTAGCACCTGCCTTCTCTCCATACTCTCTAAACCTGGTCACCTCTGAAGTCACCTGCTTTTTCATAAACATGAGACGCTCCTTAAGCCTCTGGGTTTTTTCAGGCCTCAAGTAATCTTTGCTACAGCCCCCCTTGAGTCGGCCAGTGAAAGCTGGAGATGAATGTATATGGGAAGGTGGGATGGAGAGACGCTGGGCAGTGTATTCCTTGGTGTCACCGTTGCTTGTGTCCAGCCTCCCATCAAAGCCTCTCTTGGGCTCACCACCGAGGTGCAAACTCATCCAAAAGTCAGGGAACTGCAACACCACCCACCCGCTGCGAATACAAGAGGGACTGACCAGAGGCCTAACCAACAGCGCCAGTATTTTCTTCACCAAAATTGGAATCCGATAGCAATTCACCTGGGGCTTCAAGCCTGGGTCCACAAGGTCTTGTGCACTGGAAAAGAGGGGACGGAGAGGAGACAACATGTGTTTTGCACCCAGTCACTCACTATTTTTTGCTGTCTTAGTGGCTGGAAGCAAACTCTCCCGGCGATGAACTCTGCCCATCATTTTACGGCAACAGAGAGGGCAGGGAGCTGCTGGATGCTGCAGGACGCCCGGGCCTGACTCTGCTCTAGTTCATGTGGTGCTAAGCCGGGAGTGATGCCAACGTAACGGGGGTGAGAGGAGAATCCAATACAGAGGATGCGATTTGCCAGCGGAAATCTATTGTCTTGGGGGCGCTCCATTGGGTTTGGGCGGCAGTGAACACAAGCAGGATTCGACCTTCTGTTCAAATCCTCGTAGGCACCGAGGGAGGAAGAAATCCAGCCCCAAACCTCTTGATTTCAGTCATAGCCTGGGAGCTTCAGGATCGGCATCTGTCTGCTGTCGGGTGTCCACCTCTACGGGGGTTGCTGGGGGGTCTCTGGAGCAGGGCACGCTGCAAGGAGCTCACCGGTGTGCAACGGGGTGCAATTAAAGCATGCGTGGCTTCACCCTCTGCACAGCGTGGCTGGCTCCTCACGAGCTGTCCTGTGGCTGCTGGGAGCCGATATGGGACAGCCTTGGCAAGCACAGAGAGGCAGGGAGCATTTCTTGCTCCATCTGCTATCACTTGTAAGGTTCCTGCACGCACCAGATTTAGCCAGGCCTTTTTTCTGATGCCGGCCACAGCATATCACGGGCAATACTCCGCTGCCTGTTTTGCCCAGCTCCACTGCAGTTACTATTTAAGTCAAGGGAGGAACTCTAGTGCCGCTGGCTTCTGGCCCAGAGGCAGAGCATCAACCTCCAGCCATTGCACGTCCTAACTGAAAGCTGAGCGAGGCTGTTTTCTAGCCCAGCGGGATCCCGCCTTGCTGCCCCGTAGCAGCACCCTTCATCAGCTGCCCTGCCTGCTACCCCTAGCGCTGCCAGCATGGAGATGAACGCCGGAGCATTCGTACTCACAACAGGTCCACGAACGTGGAGCCCCCGTCGGCAAAAGCGCCTCTCATGAAGAGTTCGTTGACCACGTAGTCGACTCGCGGGGGAGCGAAGGGCACTAGCTGCACCGAAGCAGAAGGTGAGTCCATAGGCAAGCAGGACACCATCAGGCCCCCTGGTATCCCGCGACAGGGAAGGAGTTGGCTGCCACTTCTCCGCTAAAGGGCATCTTTCCCTATGCACTAGCAAACCAGTTATGGGTCTGTAACTATGGGTCAGGTCCTTCCTCCCACCCCCACTTCCACTTCCCCTCTGCCAGCCTTTGCTGCGTGGTTCCTTGCACCGTAAAGACGATGCAGCCTTGCAGGACGGCTGCTGCGGGTGACGGGAGACACAGCCTCGGAGCAAGAGGTGGGGACAGCGGGGCTCACCATGTGCCCGGCCTCCTGCAAAAGGTCCCTGGTCTCCCGCACGGCCCGTCTCATGCAAGGGGGCAGCAGGAAGTAGCCGTCGGTCTCGTAGTACCCGATCCGAAGCGGGGTGGAAGCGCAGAAGAGCTTGGAGCAAAGGGGATTGATGGTTAAGGTGGATGAAGCCAAGACTGTAGTTTGGGGCTGGGAGGCCCTTCCCCAGGCCTGGGCAATCGGTGTTCCTGGCCCCCGAAGTGCCGTCAGACACCGCCTGTGCCCCGGGGCTCAGGAGATGTTAGGAAGGGGGTTGGTTCAGCGGCCACTGCAAGCCTGATGGCACTTGCTACGATTATGGCAGGGGTGGCCGTCCTGGAGCACGCGTGCTACAAACGGCACCGGCACGGGCAGCCTCTGTGCGTGGCACATGGCAGAGCGGGGAGGGAACCAGGAATACAGTGACAGATAGGGCAAGGAGCAGTAAGCAGAGCAGAAGATCGAATGGGAAGTGCAGGGTAGGGGGCAGAAAGCAAAGCAGCAGGTTCAAGCTCTGGCCTCGCGCCCAGGGCTGTTGTCCGCCGTGGCATGTGGGTGCTGGTCCCTCAGGCTGAGGCGGAGCTGGTGGGCATGCGGCCCCGCCATGCACACGCATGGGCACATGCACATCCCTGTGTGCTGCTGGGGCCAGAAGCTGCTGGGCCTGAAGCTCTGGGCGCAGGTGGGCCCGTGCCCCTCGTTGCATGGGGCAGGCGCTGGGGGCCTCGGGCATGGTACAGCCCCCTTCCCTCTCCTCCTGCCGCTGCCCAGCCTCTCCCCACCTGGGCCACCGACTGTCCGCACATGGGAAACTACCCTCTTCAGTCCATTCCCCTCCCCTCCCCTCCCCTTCTCCACTTCCTTCCTGGCAGGAAAGGCTTTTCCAGCTAGGAAGGGAGGCTAAACCAGGGCCACGTGGGCAAAAAATGCTGGAAATTATCTTGCAGACGCTGATCTCTGAAAGCGGCATTTTTTGGCTTTCTGTCTGCACTCGTGGCGTCCCCCTCCCTGCAGGGACGTACTGCATCTCTCTTGCACCATCTCCTAGCTGGAAAGGGCTTGCCCCGTACTACCAGGTCCCCTTTGGATGCATGGCAGAGCAAGCTGCGATCTCGCTGGCGTGAGACGCTAGCCTGGTGTCCGCCCGGGAAGCTGCTGCTCGCGGTCGCCATCTCAACGTCACCGGGCTGGCGCGCTCCTGGGCGCCTTACCTTCTCGTTGAAGGGGATGGGCGGCACGGTGGGGTCCAGCTGGAACAGGGCATCCCCCAGCAGCGCCCTCATGCACAGAGCCAGGCTGTCCACGTCCCGCGCCATGGGCCCGATCGCTCCCGTCACTGCAAGGAGGGAAGGACGCACATGGCACTGAAATGAAGGCGGCTGGAGGTCAGCCAGGAACGAAGGGAAAAGGACCGGGATGATGAGCGAGCGGCTGGACCCAGCCCGGCAGAAGATCCTGGAGGAAACCGTCCACCAAGGAGGGGCTCATCGAGCTCCTCTCAGCCCTTGTCCGATCAAACGCTGGGATCCCAGTGTAGGATTTGAACCAGTTTTTGCTCAGGCCTAAATTCTCACTCAACCGGGCTCCCCGGGGAGTCATAAAAAGCAAATCCCAGTGTCTGCGACGCCCCATGTCGCCTCCCCAGATGAGCCCGACCAGCCCTTCCCTGCCCCCCAGCCAAGGAGTGTGCAGCAGGGGCAGGGGGGAAGAGGACGGCAAGGGGCATTTTCACCTGCTTCAGGGCATTAAAAACCTCCCCAGAGATTCCCACAGGTGGTCTGCTTGGAGGAGGCTGGGAGCAGGGAGTGCAGCCACCTGTGCAGCATAGGTTGCCACTCCTGCACCCCACTTCGGGCAATTCTGGGGCCACCCCTATCCTCATCCCTGGTTTTAAAGGAAAAATTACTGAGCGGGGTCGTACCTGATAGAAGCCCTGGGACCGGGACCGTCACTCCGGAGAGGCTGCAGAAGAGGGGCACAAAGCAGAAAGTGGGTGCGTGGGGAGCCAGGCTCCTTCATTATTTTGTAGGGCACCGCTTGTGTTGTGATCACCACCCCCGGACCCCACAGAGCACCGGCCGTGGAGCCCCCGTTACCGCATCCCGCTGGCAGCTATAGGAGGAGGCTACAGCTTACAGCGGGGTGAGGGGCTACAGCATCTAAGCTGGCAGGTTTTGCAGGGATGGATGAACTGGCCCAACTCTTTCCCGCATCTTTTCAATGAGACGTCAGAGGATAAGGGGGCGAAGTGGGCAGCAAGGACTTTGGAGGGCTCCCACCAGCTTGGTGGGAAATCAGTGGATTTGCAGGTGGTTTCTGAGGGTCGTGAGACCCGGACACCTTGCAGCTGGAGTGGAGGATGCGGGGCGCCGAGAGCGCTGGTCCCGAGGACATCGTCGACTATGTCACGCCCCGCGTGGGAGCAGTGAATGTGAAGCTGCCCGGCCCCGGTGACCCATCAAAGGTCACCTGCAGCCTGCTGGGACCGGAGCTCGGCACCTACCTGAGCCTCTTGCCCGTGGGTTTGAGGCCGCAGAGGCCGCAGAAGCTGGACGGCAGGCGGATGCTGCCTCCTAGGTCGGACCCAAAGCCCAGGATGGACCCCCCTGCGGCGATCAGCGCTCCCTCCCCTCCGGAGGAGCCCCCGGGGCTCTTGCGATGGTCCCAGGGATTCAGTGTCTGGCCGAAGATTGCATTGCTGCAGTCGTAGCTGGGAGAGAGGAGCCAGAGTCAGCCCGACGCTGGAAAGGCCCCGGCTTCTCCCCTAGCCCCGAGGAACCTGCCATTTCCCCAGGGGCACAGCCCCTCACCCCCAGATATGCCAACATCCCTATGAGACCCACACCTCTGTTGGGGCGCTGAAGCAGAAAGAGACATGGAAGAGGCCCAGGAAACGGTGGCAGAGCGGGGAATGCAACCCAGGCCTGTCCCCCACCACTGAAAATACTTAGCGTCACCCTGCCCTACGTGCAGGGAGATGGCAGCGCTTTTGTCCCCGGGGTCTCTGCAGAGTCCCAGAGAGGACGCAGCGCTCTCTCCTCTCCCTCTTTCTCCCCCGTCTTGCCATTTCCCTTCGCTTCAAACAAAGCCCAGTGTCAACTGAACGGAGACGGAGGATATCAATCCTTGCTGGGTATATAAACACTCGTCAGCTCATGAACGAGTGAATCATTCAGGACACAAGCTCAAGGAGCAGGAGGCAGAGTCAATCATTGAACTCCCACGATAGCGGGTTTACCCAAATCCTATGTCCTTAGACCGACGCGGCTACAACCAACACCCTGAAACGGGATTCATCCGGGCACAGGACTGTGAGCTGCAGGGCATGGGTAAGGGAGAACATGCAACGACGTATTACTTGAACAGGGACTGCGGGACGTTGGTGATCGCGAAGGGAACGGCCCCCTGACACTTTAAGACCTGGACTAACACGCTGTTCTCCTGCTCCGGCGGGCCGAGGAACGGGGTGAAACCGCAGGTGGAGAGGTGACCCTTTGGGGAGGAGAAACGACACTCGTTAGGGTTGCTGCATCTCCAGCCAGCTGCAGACCGGGGCTTCCTCTCATCATGGGGGGATAGAAACCCAAGAGCCCCTGGAAGAGATCGTGTGGCTGTTGAGCTCGCTGGAGCCCTGTCCTGCTGAAGCCTCTCCGTGCTCCTCTGCTTTGTGCCTAACCCCTGCTTGGGGGTAAGCAAGGGGTGGGCAGTGCTGCAGCTGGCTCCACACCTGGCTCCGTTGCCCACGTAGCGAGCCGCTTCTCAGGGGCAAAGGACGCACCTTGTAGCCGATGTGGTCCTTGATGCTGACGGGGACGCCGTGCAGCAAGCCCTTCTCCTTCTGCCCCTGCAGCTCCTGCAGCTGCTCCTCGCACTCGGGGATGACATGGCGCAGGCAGTTCAGCTCCCGGGTCACCGCCAAGGCCTTCCCGGGGACGCGGGGGGAGAAGCGTTCGTTCGTGAGAGTCAGAGTAGAGGCCCAGCAGACACGTGCACCGCACGCATACACATGTGCGTGCACATATGCAAGCACCATGAGCGCGTGCACTGTGTCCACACACATGCGTGCGCACACACATGCACCAGATGCGCACACAAACCACACACACATGCAGTATACGCACATGCACACACACGTGCACCAGACACGCATGCAAACCGCACACACACCATGCACACATGCACTATGCACACATGCACACACAGGTGCACCAGATGTGCACACAAACCACACACGCACTATACCCACATGTACATACACGTGTGCACTGCACGTACCCATATGCACCATGCATACACACGTGCACCATGTACACATGGCCCACATACACATGCACACAAATCACACACACACACCATGTGCACATGCACACATGCGCTATGTGCACACATGCACCCACACACATGCCACATGCACACACACAGCACGTGCGCACATGCACACACACACACTACATGCACTTGCAAACATACCACACACAAAGCACACCCCTTTTACACACACACGTATTCACACACAAGACGCACATTCACACACGCACATGCAAAACACACATACACAGAGTCAAACACAGTAACTTCCCACAAAACCTCACAGTGTAGCTAGAACAAGCAAGCCAAATGGGTGGGGAATGGGAAGGTTTAGTATCCCCATTTCACAGAAGGAAAAACCGAGGCAGAAAAGGCAGACAGTGGCTTGCCCAGCACATGGAGTAAAACACATGTCCCCTGAGTCCCTGCACAGAGCCTGGGTGTGAGCCCTGGCTTCATGCTGGCTGATACCACACCAATACATTTGCAGCCATTCAGACCCACTTTGGATCTGCTCTTTAGCTAGGCCGGCTTGTCTTTTCCCTTGGTGGGATGAACACCCTCCTCCAACCCCTCTGCCCGCCCACCCCCGGGCACCCGAGGCAACAACAGACTGGGTATACCCTGCTGCACCTCACTGGGGATCACCTCTCCGGTATTCAGGTGGAGGGGAGCAGCAAGAAACCAGAAGACTGGGTTTAGGGAAGGAGGAACATCAGGTGTCTCCCTGAGCCTCCAGGTACTTGCTGCTATCCCTGACCTTTGTAGGGGGGCGGCAGTGTGAGACAGGGGCTAGCAAGTTGTCCTGGAGCCTTGGGCAGTCACTTCCATGCTCCGTGCCTCAGTTTCCCCTTCCACCCTCAGTCATTTTAGGTAGTACTTGGGGAGAGACTGGATTTCAGTAGGTGCATGATGGTGCCTAATTCCCTGGGGCTTCAACACGTGCGCACACACACACACTACCTCGAACAAGAGCTCCACCTCGATTCCTGTTCCACCAAAAGTCCTTTTTCAGTAATCCCTCTTTACCAGTCCCAGAAGCTTAATCCACGAGCAATCGAATAGCAGGTTTATACAGTGCCCTTCACCCCCGGGATCTTCCCATGACCAAGGAGCCCATCACCGTGGCATCTGAGAGCACTTTGGAAATGCCGAACTTGTGCAAGGCCCCCAGGAAGGCAGAGAAGGGGAAGCGAGAATTTAAGCATTTCGCATCGAATGTTTTCTGACGGCAGCAGCTCACCTTGTCCATGTAGGTGTAGAGGACGCTCTCCGCGGACAGGGAGCCCTCCTTCAGCTTCTCAGCCAGCTCCACCAGTGGCAGGGAGAGGATGTGACTGGGATCGGCCCCTGGGCTCTGCACGTGTGACGCGGGTCAGATAGAGGTTCCCCCCGCCACCCCACACGCCCCGTCTCACCCCATAGCAGCGGGTTCGGGCTGTCAGCGCACAAGCTACGAAGTCTACAAACCCGGTGGCCCTAAGCAGTTCACAGCCCCATGCCTGCAACCTCGACCCGTGAAAGCTGCCGTCTCCACGCACGTTTCCGGGCACCCGCAATCCCTCTCCCTATGGGGAAACGTTACCTGCTGCTTGAACCGCTGAACGGCCTTCGCCATGCGCTGCAGGCCTAGGTCCCGCATCCTCCTGGCCTCTTCCATCTTCTTCTGGGTCCGTCTCCTCTGCATCCAGTTCAGCGCTGCGACAGCTGCTGCCGAGGCGCAGAGCAGGGCGGAGACGGTGCGGGGATCAAGCTCCAACTCGGGCAGCAGGTGCCCGAGCGTCTCCTGGATCATGGTGAGACCCACTCAGCTGTGGGGCAGCTGCGACAGCTCGCAGGACACAGCACCGGGAGGAAGACAGAGGCTGGGTTGTTTCACTCCACCCCTCGCCACCAGCCCGGAGCAGCTGGGCATGAAGCCCATTTCTCAGGTCTTGGATGATGCCCTGCAAGAGGCAGGACTCTTTTTTTTGCCCATCTGTGAGAAACTCGAAGATGGTCCAAAGGTTGCAGGTTGGTGGGGAAATGATTGACTGGGAAATGGAGCCTTTGGCCGAAACCCTCCCCTGGGCCAAGTTCAAGGACCCTGAGGGCTGAGAAGGGGGTGTCGAGGCTTTGGGCTGGGGGCAGCCGGGGCTGTTGAGGTGGAGGAGTGAGGCTGTGGGATCTGCACTCTCCTCCTCTCATAGTCTTGGACAGACG
>NW_017728993.1:24149589-24164532 GCF_001723915.1 Gavialis gangeticus | reverse complement strand
GGGGGGGGGGGTCAAATGGCCCCTGGACACTCGGCAAGATTCGCCCCAGAGAATTGCCCTTCACTGAGTGGATCGGGGCGGGGGGGGCAGAGCACAACCACCAGGCAGCGCCGTGCACACGTAAGGCCGATACCCCCCACGCCCAGGCCTGACCCCCCTCCTGGGGCGCCAGGGTCTCTCTCTGGCAGCGATGGCCATGCTGTTTCCCACACGTGTGCACACAGAGTCCCATGGGAGAAGGGGCCCATGACATGATGGCATGTTGGTATTACCCAGAAAGGCGGTGGAGTCTCCATCCCTGGAGGTTTTGAAGACCCAGGTAGACCAAGCCTTGTCTGGGATGATGGAGTTGGGGCTGGTTCTGCTTGGAGCAGGGGGACTGGATGTGACCCCCTGAGGTCCCTGCCCACCCTCATTGTCTGTGATTGCACGATTCTACCTTAGGAGGGGAAATTCCCACAGTCATCGGAGGGAGGCAGTGCCCCAAAGACTCGTTTCCACTGGGGTGGATCCTACCAGAGATAACTGCAGACACGTCAATGAGAGGGCGCTGGCGTAACCTCACACTGGGCTGAACAGTGACCCAGCTGAACCTGAACCTCTCCTTAGGCCGGATGACTTGGTAGCCTCTATGGACATTGCGTCCATCTCCATCTGTCTACCACCCTCCTCATCACGGTATCCACGGTAGGTGGACACCTCACCCCGGCAGCTAACAAGCGGGTGTAGCCATGCACTCCCGCTGAACTGCAGTCAGACTTGCTTCTTTTAAAAGGAGCATGAAAGCTGTTCCTGATCCTTGGGAAACACTGTTAGTCAAAAAACCCACCGGGATAGGGTCTTCTACTCTACAAAAATACGGTGCCTTCCAAGTGTTTTTTGCTAATCCTGGAACAAGGGGTGGATGGACCTCCAGCCTCTTTTTCTTCTCCAAATTTAAGGTGAGATGTAAAATTACAACACCTGGAGGAGGCATCACAGAAGAACAGGCATGTAGGGAGGCTTTTAACCCGTGATCTGCACATTGCTTGGTAGTAGAGGATAGAAGAATCGCTCTTGTGTGGATCTGGGAATGCACATTGCTGGTTTATTTTTTCTACAATGTTGGTGTCTTTTGGCTGCCACCAAGCTCAGGCGCCTGCGGTGCTGGGTGCTGCACTAATGTAGACACCTGTACACAATGGTCAATGGTGTAGTTGTAGCCGTATTGGACATACCCAGTGCTGGCTTGTATCTAGCTGGCTTGACTACCTAAAATAGCAAGGCCAGGCAACACAAGCATTACCATGGAGTGAGGTCAGCACCCAGGGACCCAAATGGATCCCATCCCTCCATGGAAAAATGTACCTGGATATGCAAATACCGACCGTGGTGTGAATGCCTAGTGCTTGTGCTGGTTTTGCTGGTGTTCCTCTAGGGTTATTTGGCTTGGTGGCTCCTGGCTACACATTGACTCACCTACTCACATTTTGCCCTTTAGACTTTCGGAAAAAAATTAACAGAGACCAGCCTCACCGCGGTGGAACAGACTCAGCAATGCAAGCAAGGTTTTACTGAAACACAGCTGGGCTCCCCTTAGGCAAGCATCCTCTGAGCAGTCACATGCACTTCTTCCTCCCACGGGCCAGCGTCTCCACCTCCTTCATGAAGCGGAGGCACAGCTCCTCCTGCCACGGCAGGGCCACGCACTGCACAGCCACGGGCAGCCCCACGGCTCCTTCCACAGCCTGCAGCGGAGACAGGAGCAGTGTCACGTTACCCAAATGCCCCAGCTTCCAAGGGCTGCACAAGATTTAATACACCAGTTAGGTCCTACTGGGCGTGTCTACACATGCATTTACTTTGCATTAAATTTACTGTGCAGTAACTTACTGCATAGTAAGCAGGTTTATGCTGGCATCTACATGTACAGGCATTAAAGTGCAGTAATACTGACTAACTAAAGTTAGTCCCAAGTTAGTCCACACACAGAGTGTTACCGTGCAGTAAGGTGCCTACATGTGCATTACTGCGCAGTAACTAATTGGCCTACATTTGATACCTGCATGATGCAGGTATGAAATTTATGCCAAAGTCAGCATAAGTTGCCATATTTACTGTGCAGTACAGGCATGCACATGTAGATGCTGCCCATACTGCACAGTCATTTTTGGTTATTGTGCAGTAATTTGGGTTGCTGCACAGTAAATTTGCTCATGTAGATGCACCCACTGAAGCCTTCAGAACAGGCCACTGATGCCTGCCCTGAAAGCACAGGAGATGGACCAGCCTATACCCCATTTTCCCATGGAAGGGAAGGGAAAAACCAAGCAGATCTGACTGCAGTGGCTTCCTGAGGGAAGATGCCATTCATGGGCATGATTTGCAGCTGGTTGCAGTTGAGATGGGACCACAGGACTTGAACCACAAGCAGCTCCAGTGAGAAAACTGGGTTCATTCTCTTGGATCCAGGGGCACTGCCTTGAGGACTGTTTATGCAAGAGGCAAGGATTTCGTAGGGTGATCTCTTTTATTGGATCAACTCTGTAGTTGGGATACAGTTAAAGAAGACCTAAGGAAGAATGTCTTACCTTCGAAAGCTTGTCTAACTTTATCCCAATTACACAGTTGGTCCAATAAGAGAGACCCTTGCCTGTTGCATTGTTTCTGGACCATCATGGCTACAGCATCACTCTTATACTGCTTGTGGACAGTTTCAGCATGGCCAGGGGAAAGACATTTGAGTCTTCAGGAAAATGTCCAATAGAACTAGTATTCCCTGCGGCTGATCTCTCCCATCCACACAGCGCTTCAAGCCCCGAGAGCCCCAACCTCACAATATTTCAGCAGAGAGACTTTCATTAGGTCATTATTTTCCTTCCTATTGGCTGACCTGTTTCAGCCTCTTATCCCAGGGATCACGGTAATGCCCGTGGTAACGGTTCAGCTGCTCTTCATCAGCCTCCGTGACGGTGGTGACTGGCACGACCCCAGCGGGGAAGTTTAAGACGTTGTATAGGTTGGTGTAGGACGTGGCAGCTGGAAGAGACAATGGGCAGAACATTGCCTGGCAGCTCAACAGGGTTGTCTCGTAGAGGTCCACAACCAACACAGCGCAAAGGGTAACAGCTCCTGGACACATCCCTGCCAAAAAGACCCCCCACCTCCACTCCTTTGCCACTGATCAGGGTGCCAGCAAGACCGCCCGTTTGAGTAAACTGAACAGGGTTTGGCCCTCAGATGTTTCCACTCAAGTTTATGTTATGTTCCTTAAAGTCACCATGGCAAATTAGAGAATCCAGCACAGAGAAACAGAAATGATAAGGTGTCTGGAAGGTAAGACTTAGGGGCAAAGGTTGAAAGAACCAGGGTCACTGAGTCTGGAGAAGAGAAGACTGAGGGGGGATTTGGCAACAGTCTTTAGATACCGAAGGGGTGATGATAGAGAGGATGGAGAGGGGCTTTTCTCGGTGGCTGTAGAGGACAGGACAAGGAGGAGAAGAAGTTTAGGTTGGTGATTTCTGGCTAAGAGGGTGGTCAAGCGTTGGAACAGGTGGCCTAGAGAGGTTGTGCAACCTCCATCCTTGGAAATTTTCAGACCAGGTTGAACAGACACTTGGCTGGGATGGGTTAATCAGGGATGGTCTTGTTATGAACAGGAGGCTGGACTAGATGTGACCTTGTGAGGTCCCTTCCATCCCTACTTTCCTTTGATGCTATGAACTGGAGACAGACAAGTGGGGTCTGAGCAATGAGGTCTGCTTGATACACAACGGCTTGTGGATCTTTGGTTTGGGCCAGATAAAGCCCTGTCTGTCTTGAAAGGTCACCATCCTGATTTATTTCTTTGTGCTGCTTGGCTGACCCTGAACTGCCAAAGGTGGACCCAGCTGGGGGGCTTACCAAAGAGCTTCCCAGGATATCCCTCATTAAAGGCAGGGCCCAGAGCAGGACACAAAATGACATTGAGTTGCAGCTTCCTCCATTTAGCAATGAATTCCTTACAGTAAACCTAGAGGGATGGAGACCAAATGTAAACCAGCTGAGACCTGCAGGACACCACCCTTAGCTTCAGTCCTGTGGCCAGGACAGAGCTTAACTGGTTCCAGCTGAGCTGTGATAAGTCTCTGGACAAGTTTTGGAGAAACAGGGCTGGACAAGGGAGCAATTCTCCTTCAGGCCATGGGGCCATTGTGTAGCTCCCACGCCACCCTCCTGCAGCATCATGCCAGCGGTTTCAAGTTGGGGGCAGCTGGGGCAATGGGGTGGGTATCTGCTGAATGGTGACTTCCCAGCTTTGCTCTCCCTGGGTCCGTCCTGCTGCATATTCAGCCAGGCTTATACCCCGCAGAGGTAGCGTTGCATGGTTTTCCCCAACCTTCAAGCCCTCATGACTGCGCCCTCCACAGTCACTGAAGAGAGCAGGGTTTTTGCTGCCCAAGGGACTGTGAAGCCCTGCTTGGCAAGGAGAAGGCTGCTTAAAGACAAACCCATGAAGATTAAGGATATGCCCAGTCCAACCCATACCCAAGTGCACACTCCCCTGCAATCTACACCTCCCCATGCATCATCCCCCCTGCAATGGCCTAGCTCCCAGGGGAAAATGCATTTGTATAACATAATCTGTGATCCATCCCAGCTGTGTGAGCCACCAGCACTTACACATTAACTCTCTCCCCCCAGAAAACCTCTTTGCTATTTACAGTGAGGGAAAAAGAAAAAAAGGAATTACCGCTAGGGCAGCGTCCTGCTTCCACAGGTTTTTCACTGACCTGGAAAAGGCACAGACCTGAGATAAATAAACTTGGTGTGTTTAGAGCGCTTTCCTGGTCCAGCGCACTGTAGAGATCTTGACTTGTCTTCCCACACCTCATCCTTGCAACGTGATGGGGCAAACATCATGTTTCCCCCCATTTGGTTCATGGATGGGGAAAGCTAGGTGGAGAAGGGAAGAAACTGGCCTGCAGTCACAGAGCAAGGGAGTAGCGCAGGAGTTGGGTCTCTGTGCTCATTCATCCAGGTCTTTCTGGCTCTGAACATAACCTGACCAGGGCCGGATTAATGCACAGGTGAATTAGGCACATGCCTAAGCTGCGGGGGGCCCTGGTCCTTCCCTCCGTGGCGGTGGCACGAATGGGCCCATCGGCCTCTTCCCTTTTCTTCCCTTTGCTTCCCTTCACCCCCACCAGCCTCGCCACCACGGGGGCTGTTTCTTAGCGGCGTCTCCAAGCCCTGCTCCCCGCAGGCAGCAGCGCCGGGGTGGGGAGGGGGGTCTCAACCGGCCTGGGGCCCATGAGTTTGTTTGCCTATGGCCCACTAAAGGGTTAATCCAGCCCTGAACTGGACCCAGCGTCCATTCAAGTCAACGGGCAGACCTTGTTCACCGGAGGTGTTGGCTTCCAGCTCTTAGGCTCTCAAGACACAAGCGTTATTGAGTTTGTTACTTGATGCCCGTGAGCCACTTCTGCCTGACTCCAGTCTCTCTAGAGCGGCGATTCCCAGCCGGGGCGCTGCAGCACCCCAACGTGCCTTAAGACCCTTTCAAGGGTGCCACACAGTGTCAATGCTGTTAGCGGTGCTAACACGATTCACAAGACAAACTCAGAGATTTCAAATGGCAGTCCCCACTGTTACAACCGTTCTGCCCTGCGGTAGGCTTTCTGACCGCTCTGCCATAAAGTAATAGCTCTAGGATTTTTCTGTAGTCAGAAGAGAAGTGAAAACCAGGAGCTGGCATTTTCTGAGAGGGGCCTCGAACCTAATGACAGGTGCCTTGAGTCTGAAAATGTTGAGCGCCATTGCTCTACAACCCCAAGAGCTGCAATGAGATGGAAGGGGCTAATCTCCTCTCTGGCAGTACGTGCAATCTTCACGATATTCTTCCATCCGAGCTGGAAGAGGACTGTCATTCTTAGCACCACCAAGAAACCCCCAAGGCATGTTTTTAACCTTTGCTTGAAACACAAAGTCTTTGCCATCCTGCAAAGCATCTAAATGGGTGGAGAAATTCAAGCATTTAACAAATCCCACCAACACCCCAGGGGGGAAATAGGGGTTTATAGCTAACAAGAGGGTGGAGCACTTAGCCACATCGGATGCATCCACATGAGTGGGAACATGCATTTTCCCAGGGACAAAGAGCAGTGGCACAACGTGTGCCGGTGCAACTTGTCCCTGGGAAACCCCATGCACGCACGCTCTGGCGTGCAGCACGTTGTCCTCAGTGGGGTAGGGGAGGCTGGGATCGGCACCTGGGCTGGCCCCTGCAGCCTTACCTGGGATCCTGGGGACCTCCAGGGGTTGCAGTTTTGGCAATCCCCAAGCAGGGAGCCTGGCTGGCAGCTGGAGTGTGACTTTGGCTGGCCGGGCTCTGGTTTCCGATGGTGCATGCTGTTTTTTTTAGGTGTAGGGATTTTTGACATCGGGATCTCCCAGTGTCAACCCCCCCTGCAAATTAGCAGCGTGGAGAATGCCTGCAGGTGTGGCATATGTGGCGTGTGGCACTGCAGATGGGTTTGCGGCACCGAATACCACACGTGCATGCTCGTCTGGATGCGCCCATAAGGGCCAAAACCGAGCCGAGATGATCAGTACACCTGGAGGAAAAGGCCTCACGAATCAACCTGTAGGATCCCAGCCTAAGAAGAACACCCCTAGCCATAAGTCAAGAGCTGGGTCACCTGCACAGCAGGCTGGATGCTGGCATGCACCAATGCAAATTCTGCTTTGCTTCAGGCTTAGCCAGCTCTTCCTCGATGAGCTGCTGCTAAAATAAAGTCCTTACCTGGTACAGCTATAGACCATACCTCAAGCTGTGCATGTGTTTTATCCTGTAATCAGCCATCAACCACCCATCCCAAGGTCGGTGAAGCTGACACTGTGTTTTAAGATGGGATCATAGGAAAGTTGGGCTGGAAGGGACCTCATAAGGTCCTCTAGTCCAGCCCCCTGCTCAAGGCAGGATCATCTCTGACTAAACCTTCCCATCACGTCGCTGCCTAACCATCTCTTGAAAATTTCTAAGGCTGGAAATTCCTGGGTAGCCTGCTCCAAAGCTTAACCATCCTAATCTCCTGCCTAAATTTCCTCTGCTGCAGTTGGAGAGAGGAGAGCTACAAACCTTACTATCCTTCATACAAGCTCCCCATCCCCACGCCTATTTGAACATGATGTTTAAAAGAAAACCTGCTTACCCAGCCCCACAGAGCGCTTTCAGATCTCCAGCAATTCGAGGATACTGGAAGGAAATAAAATGTTGTATTAGCTCCATAGCGCAGCAGACGGAGACGCACAGGAATAACCCAGCTGGATCAGAGATGAAAGCCACTGGTTCACGGTCACCGTGATTTTTCCGGTGGACTCAAGGGTGCTTTGTCTGAGGGACTGAGAGCAGATCTTCAGCTGGTTTGATTTTAGCAGAGCCATGTCGACTGACACCACCAAAGATCTGGCTCAATGGGTGAAAAAAGTGGTAGTGAATTAGTTGGCAAAATTCACCCATTTTGCAGTCCCTTTGCCAAGTCCTTCGTGATTAACTCATCTCCCGTTCAGCCCACGTAGGTTCATCACCATGGACTATCTTCCGAGGAAAAGACACGGGCAAACTGAAAACAGTCCAGCAGTGGGCAACAGAAATGATCAGAGGATCTTTGAGGAAAAGTTGGAAGAATTGGGATTGCTTAGTGGGGAGCAGAGAGGGCTGAGGGGAGAGTTGATAACAGCCCTTGAATACAAACAGATGTGCAAAGGATGGTGATAGATTATTCTCGGCATTCAAATGAAGCAGGACAAGAAGTGCTGGGGTGAAATTGTAACCAGGTTGGTTACTGGGAAGACCTTTTGGGTGTTTTGACACTGGAACAGCTTCCCCGAGAGCCTAAGAATTTATCTACATGGGGAGTTATCCCAAATGAGCTATGTCTGATTAAACTAATTTGGAACAAGACTTTCTTATTCCAGAATAAGATCATCTGCACCAGGAGTTAATCCAGTTGAAGGATGCACTAACTTTACTCCAGAAAATCTTCCTTGTATAAGCAAATGAGCCCGATGTAACTCACCACTGGTTTTAAGAGGAGAGCCAGAATCTTCTTTGCTAGAATCGGCAGTCTGTAACAATTAATCTGGGACTTCAAGGTGGGATCCACAATATCTCCTTCGCTGGAAGGCAACAGAGAAAACAAGATGCTGAGGCACTACTTACCTACTGCAACCAATGTCAGTTTGATTGTATATGAATCCTGGTGAAATATGTTGTTATCTCCAGCTCAACCCTAAGCCAATATCTTTACACTGGAGTAAATCTCAGGATGGACAGATGGATGAAATGGGTTGACATAGCCTACTTAATGTCGATCTTAACTCCTCCCAACAAAGAATCGACTTCCTGTCCAAAACATGCCTGTTGGATCTTCCACTTGCATGAGTAAAATAAGTGGCAACTTATTTCTCTTGAGGTTTCCATAGGCATTTTGGAGCTCAAAGGCTGCGTTGCTTAGAGCTTTCTTGATAACACATTGCAGAGTCTACTTACAACTTCTCCAGCAAAGTGGAGACTCCATCAGAAAAGATGCCTTTGGTGAACAGCTCATCCACCGCATAATTGATCCGAGGGGGAGCAAAAGGGACCAGCTGTGTGACAAAAACAACACAGTTCAAGAGGTAGCAAAGATGTGGGTGAAATCCCAGCCCCGCTAAAGCCCATGACAAAATTCCTGTTGAGTTTGCTCAGGCTGGGAATTCAGCCTGAGCGACTGTGTTCCACATCCACCTCTTAATCGTGGCAATGAAAGGACGTGACGCTCACATGAGGGGACCCTCCATATTGTCCCAGTGACATGGACTCATCGATGTTTTGGTCCATGTCCTGCTGAGCTCCAAAATCTCAGCGGCCTCAAGCTGCTCTGAACATGGGATGGAAACCAAACAGTGATGCTCTTTCATCTGCTAGAGGTGCCACAGGGACTTGGTACTATCCACAGATCCTAATAACACCTTCCAAGTCAGGCTGCATACCGTATGCCCTGCTTGTTTGAGAAGCACTTTAGTTTCCTGGACAGCACGTCTCATGCTAGGAGAGGGCTGGAAATAGCCATCGCCATCATAATACCCAATCCGAAGGGGTCTGGAGCTGGAGTACACCTGAAAGAAGAGATACCTTCACTTAGTATCTTGACCACTGTAGGTGCATTGAGTTAAAAGACTCTTCCAAGAAGCCCAAGCATGTAGAAAGATGCAGTGATGGGAGTGCTCATCATACTATAGTCTCACCGGGGAGGTTCAACAAGGATTCAATGGGTAATAGAGGCTCATTCAAAGGTACTGTGGAAAAGAAATGCAAAGGGGATAGGTGGGAAGCTGAAACAGTATTCCTGTGTTACACCCTTGTAAGGATCTCAAGACACCCTGGTTAAGAATCATTTCGCTAGTCCCTATCTCTATCACCTAGTGGAGAGGTATTGTATTGTGAACAGCTACTTTGGGGGCACATCTACACGTGCATATTTACTGTGCAGTATGGGTGTGTGCCTATATGTGCGTGCCTGTACTGTGCAGTAAATATGGTGATTGATGCCAACTTGATCATAAATTTGGTATCTGCATCATGCAGGTATCAAATTTATTCCCAATTTAGTTACTGTGCAGTAACGCACATGAAGATGCCTTACTGCACAGTAACACTGTGTGTGTTGACTGACTTGGGACTAAGTCAGTCCACACACCGTGTTAATGTGCTTTAATGCCTGCACATGTAGACAGCGGCCTATTCCTGCTTACTGTGCACTAATTTACTGTGCAGTAAATTTAAGGTGGCATAAATGTCACATATAACATGAAACATTTTCTCCAGTTAAAGAGAAACTAGAAGACATACCAATATGCTAGATGGCCTAGTGCCATATTATTCAGTTTAAGATCAAAACAGAAACAAATATAACTCTATCGGAATGCACTCTAATATGCTAGGTTATATATTAAATTTAAAAAGCACAACAATCTAGGCCAAAACAGCCCAAAGAAATTATTTTAGTAGTCTGTAGTCATTATAGTTAAATGTTCATCTCCTACTCAGATTCAGAAAATAAAAACTAACCTTTTTGACATTGCATCTAACACTTGTCAGTCATGTGCACACTTGAGTCAATGTGCACCCGAGTTTAATATGACCATGAGTTAAAGTTTTTAGCTAGAGCTAAAATAATGTTCAGGGCTGTGAAATAGATGAAAGGCATTACCAGGAATGGCTAATAGCAAAATGACAGATGAAAGGATAACTGATTTTTGGAACATCAAGACCATTAAAGAAGGAAAAAGGGTCATTAACACCTATAGAATAGAGGGAGATTAGCAGGAATCAGGTAGATGATAATGAGCTGTGAAGTCAATTGACTCCCTCAGCACTGCCTGAATAGAAATGCCACTGCCCCTCCCAGGCAGTTGGGGTTAAAGTCTGGGGGGACCACTGAACACCAGCCCCCCAGGTCCACCCCTGCCCATCATTATTTCCATGTGGGAAGAAAAAACATTGTAATACTCAACAGTGCCAACATGTCATCTGTCCAGGCCCTTTGCAATGCAATCAAATTGTGGGTATATTCGAAGCTGACATCCAAAGCCTTTCCCCACCCAGTACCACTGGCACAGTCTGCTTCTATTACCTCCTCATTGAAGGGAAGGGGTGGCACGGTGGGGTCCAAGCTGAATAACTCGTCACACAGAAGTGCCCTCATACACAGAGCGAGGCTGTCCACATCCCTCGCTATGGGCCCCACCATGAAACTAACTGGAAAAGAAAAGTAGAAGCCCACAGTTTCAGGAAGCAAAGCATAGGGAGCCTGATTCAGGGATGGCTGAAGTCATTAGGAAAACACCCGCCCATTTCCTCTGGGTGCATGTCAGATCCCTGGTATCTAAGGACATTAAACCATCAAGGTTCGTGTCTAAAAAAGAGGCTTAGGCGGGACACTCCAAGACTGGGAGCTGAGGTCCACATTTGTTCCCCCCCTGCTCCAGACCCCCTGGACATCCTGGCTTAACACAAATCAAGATACTCCATCTGAGTACACTCCATACTCCAAGATGAGGCTTATCCCTTCCATCCTGGGACATAAGAGGATGCTTGTAGGTGAATTTTCTATCTTAGGAGGAAGACAACAACTTACCCGATCTCATGCCATCTATGGGACTGGCGAGACCCGAGATGCTACAGAAAAAGGCAAATGCAAAACAAAGCACATTCATGAAGTCAAACAGGGATGCGAAGAACGTGCCAGAGGTCAGGCTGTGAAGGGCAGGTGAAGTATCCCAAAGAGGTTGCTCACTGCTAGAAGACTGTGGGAATTAGCTTGAGTACAGATGGGTTTCAGTTTGTGCAAGGATACCAATGGCTTTCACTGCCCCTATGTCTTATTTTAAGACCTTTGCGGCTCTCCAGACCTTACCCACACAGTATATTTTCTGTTTCCTGATGGATCTGATGTAGTCAGTCATGGTTAGGCATTCTGACTACTAACCAGCTAGCAAGGTGTATGTATTCAGGTCACCATCACACTTGCATCTGACTTACAACATTGCAGAAATACCTGTCCGGAGTCTACGTGAAAACAGAGTCAGAGCTTTCCTTGACTCCTAAATCATGACCAGGCTGTCTCCAGAGATCTCTGTTGCAGCTGCATATGTTAATGGAGGTGAAATCCCAGCCCTGGTGAACTCCCATTGAGCTTGCTGAATAATTTAACTCACTCATAATGAGAGAAAGCTATCCTCTCTTAGCTTCCCTCCTCATGCATATGTGAACCAGTGAATCAGGCTGTTTTTCAATGGGTAGATTTTAAATCAGATGTCACTACTGTGTTATGACAGCATGAGAGTGATGCCGCAGCCATGATAGCCCATAAATTATGCGAGAGACAAGGATTATACAAAGGGCCCAATAAAAGATGTCACCCTAAAGTGACTTGATGAAGAACGTCCTGCATTCAGGAGCTTGTCAACTCGATCCCAACTATACAGTTGGTCCAATGAAAAATATTACTCTGGAAATCCTTGCCTCTTGCACTTCACTGCTGGTCATTTTGTAGCTTGCTTGTAAACCCATGCCTAGCTGTTCCCAGGAAGGACTCAGATCTTGGGACGTACCTCAGCCTGTTGCCCGTCGGTTTGAACCCGCAGAGCCCGCAGAAGCTGGAGGGCAGGCGGATGCTCCCAGCAATGTCTGACCCAAAGCCGAGGATGGACCCTCCTCCTGCGATCAGTGCCCCCTCCCCTCCGGAGGAGCCGCCGGGGCTTTTCTTATGGTTGTGAGGATTCACTGTCTGGCCAAAGATGGTGTTACTGCAGTCATAGCTGGGAGAGGTCCAAAGGGATAAGCTGGTTATTGGCATCTATTGGGGTGTTTGTTCAATTCCCCAGTAAAACAGGGATTGGGTGTTAGGGGAGACCTTGCCAGGACTGCTTGGAAACCTCTCTGACCTGCTCAGCTATGCAGACCTGATAAGACTGTCCATGCTGGGCAGGTCAAAGGGTAGAGGCCGGTCAAGAAGTAATCTCTGGGCCTTCCAGATTACAGCTTACTATGGGCTGCCCCAGGTCCAGCTGCTGAACAGATAAGTCTTGTGGTCAAGAAGTCAAAAATCCAGGGTTGTGAAAGTCAGCCTGAGCTCAGAGGATCATCTCATCCTCACTAGGGAAGACTTGAGAATAAGTGCGGACTTTATTTATCGAGGCCCCTTTTGCTAGGCTGGTGACTGCCTCTATGACCTAATGATATGGGTGGGCAGGAAGAGTTCAGTAACCCTGAATAAAGAGCGCAGAAGTCTTACTTGATCATGGACTGTGAAGTGTTGGTCTTCACGAATGGAATTGCTCCCTGCCTCTTTAAAACCTTGACTAATACACTGTCGTCTTCCTCCGGGGAGCCGAGGTAATGGATCAAGCCGCAGGTGGAGACATGGCCCTGGGAAGCCAAGGGACATAGAGACGTGGGCCACATGTTCTTTGGATCTGCTCCATCTTTACCATTTTAAAAGCACAAGCCATTAGGAGCATAGCACTGGGATGGATCAGGTGGGTCATTGCGTCCAATCCCCTGTGATAGCAGGAGCTATATAAGGGACATTTCTCCAAAAGGTTTCACAAGAGTATTCACTCTGGCCTCTCCCAGCCACAGCCATAAAGTACCCCCAACAAACTGAGGATCTTCAGTACAAACCCCAAGAGCAGCAACAAAACCCTTGCAATAAAGTAAAGAAAGAGCAGAGGGGGCAGGTGGAGTGCAGGGCACTGCCAACGCATTGGCTACTGCCAGGGCGGTGGATTTGTTAGGTTGAAATATGATGATGGCCCTCGTTGCAGAGGGCTGTGCTCTTGGCTCTTGAAGTAGGGAAAAACCCCTCAAGAGTCCAAAGGGGAGAGGAAGGGAAAATCTTTCCTGACCACAAATCTGTTGATTGGTTTAATCTCTAAGAATAAGAGCAAGATCTACCCTGAGAGTTGTCTCATACTGTTTGGAGCACCATCACATTCAAGCCAATCTCTCATTTAGCCATAGCCAGTGTCTAGCGGTTCAGAGGAAGGCAAAAAGACCTCAGAAGCCAAGACATTCAAGAAGAAAAATGTCTTCCTGTCCACTGCAGGTACCCAAGAGAAACCCTGAAGCATGGGAATCTTATAGCTGGAGAGTTGATGACAGTGATGGCATATGACAGAACAAGGAGCAATGGGCTCAGGTTGAAGCAACGGAAGTTTAAGTTAGATATTAGGAAAAGCTCTCTCATTAGGAGGACGGTGAAGCACCTGGTACAGGTTACCCAGAGAGGTGGTGGAGTCTCCATCCTTGGAGGTTTTTAAGCCCAAAGTCTTGGCTGGGATGATCTAGTTGGGGCAGGTTCTACTTTGATCAGGGGGTTGGACTAGATGTGACCTCCTGTGGTCCCTTCCATCTCTCATTGTCTGTGATTTTATGATTATTGAAAACACAACACACCTTTCAAATGCTCTTTGTGATAAGTCTACAATATAAGGTGACTAGGGTCAGTTGAAGGTTTTCCATCATCTCAGGAAATCCTGCTGTGTGGGACTGTGGGAGCAGCACTGAGAGACCTGAAGGACTCAAAACTCATGCCAGCCTCGTCACTACCAAGGGGACTGACTCCAGTCCATCTGACCCATATCTCCAGCCACACAAACAAGTAGAGGCTCAAAGTTCAAACAAGCATGGGCTTGAGGGAGTTGTGTGTGACCACTAGGCTTGGTTGAGCAAAAAATACATGCAGGAGCACACACCAAGACCATGATGAAGACTTATCCAGAGTGGATTCAACAGCCTCCCATACTGGTGTCCTGGTCCATGATGGGCCTCCTAGGTGCTAGCATGACACAGATTGATGATGATGATGTTGATGGACACAGAACTAAGCAGCACACAAACTCTTGTTAGCAATGTTGCAAGTTCAAACATTTCAGGCAACAGAGAGCTCTGCCACTATTGAAGAGGATGTGATTTTGTATTTGTTTGTTTAGCATTCTTCATGCCATGGATCCTCCAAGGAAGCACATGCACCCCTGGCCTGATTACATACCCTCATGAATGACACTAATTTGACTGGGACTCTACTGGAAGATTTGCACCTCTAGCTGTTAGCAGGCAGTGGTTGCTTTAAGGCTGTCAGGCACTTGTAGATGCATACCGTTGGTTCATCTACAAGCATCCTGTCGTCCTCAAAACAAGAAAACAGAGGGTCATTTAGAATCCCAATATTTACAGAAAATGGGCTGGAAAGATGGAAGCACCTTGTAGCCAATGTGGTCCTTGATGCTGACAGGAATGCCGTACAGCAAGCCCTTCTCCTTCTGCCGTCTCAGTTCCTGCAGCTGCTCCTCGCACTCTGATATGAAATCGGTCACGCAGTTCACCTCCCGGGTCACTGCCAAGGCCTTCTCATGGACATAGAAAAGGATGGGGGT
>NW_017728993.1:24124484-24144589 GCF_001723915.1 Gavialis gangeticus | reverse complement strand
GCCCTGTTACTAGGAGGCAGGGCTGCCCCTTTAAGACCTGAGTCTATAGGAACATCAAATACTAGGAGGGTAGGCGTTAAAAGCCCAGCCACCCAGGCCAGTCAGCTGGTGGGAAGGAGAGAGGGCTCTGGGCCCATATAAACCCCAGGGCTGAGGCTGGCGGGGGAAGACCTCTGCCAAGCTGCCAGGGGAAGGGGGCTCCTGCACAGCAGAACTACCTGGGAGCACTGTGGCTGCTGGCCAGGTGGCTGCTATGGCTAGCGAGGCTCCAGGAGTCGACAAGGTACTCAGAGCTGGGAGGTACTCAATACTTGGGGAGCGCTTTGGGGTTTTTAAGGAGCCAGAGTATGGTGTGTAGGACTTGTACTATGTTATGGCTCAGGGGGCTCATATTGATGTTGTTTTATCCGGTGCACTGGCCTGAGGCTATTGGGGGAGGAAGAGGCCTCATTGGGGTACACTACTGTGCAGAGCCCCAGTGCCAGGGGGCGCTATGACAGGGGGCAATCGTACCCCAGAACCAGGGGGTGCAGAGACAGGGGGCGGACCCCAATGCCAAGGGGCACAGCAACAGGAGGTGGGCAGACCCCAGCACCAGGGGGTGCGGTGATAGGGAGTGAGCAGACCCAGTGCCCTAGGGCTCAGCTCAGCATCTATATACCATCTATGAGGCATGGGCCACCATGCAGGGGAGGTTCGGAGCAGTGGATAGCAACCCCTGGCGCTGGGGTTGTAAATGAGCAGCCTCCCACCTGAGTAACATCATAATTATTGTTCCATAAATGCATGGCAGGCGAGAAAGGTGGGTGGGTAGCCCAGAGACAGAGGGTCAGGCCTACATTAGACAGGCCCAGGAATGGACCCCGTCACATATATATCTATATCTATATATTGATATATAATAGATATAGCTATATAATGTGTGTGTGTGTGTGTGTGTGTGTGTGTGTGTGTGTGTGTGTGTGTATGCACACACAAAAGAAAGCTATGTTTTTCACATTCCCGAAGCATAGATTTTAAGAACAATGCCAAAAATCATGAGAGTTGGCAATACTTTATGTTTGGCAGGTACAGAACGTATTGTGAACATAAAGTAAAACTATACTTGCATTGGCATTAGCTGATTCCATAAACGTCCCCCAACCTAGATTCACAAATGTAGATTCAACATATTGACCTATCTCCCAGAGATCATGTGCTACTTGTAGTTTAGAGACATAAGAGGTGGGCACCTGCTGTTCATGCCTTTTGTACTATGATTTAGTGCAGGAGCATCCAGCACCTTGCCATGATGGCCTGGACCTCATCTTTCCCATCTGGGAATTGGGGACAACAATTCTGAGTTGCTACAGAGGGTCTTAAAGCACTACAGGCTTTGAGATCTGTGCATGGGAGGTGCCGAGAGGCAAACAGCTCTTATTATGCATCAATAGCTACGGTCTTTTGAAGCACTGACCTTGTCCATGTAGGTGTAGAGGATGCTTTCTGGAGACAGGGAACCTTCCTTCAGTTTCTCACCCAGCTCCACCAGCGACAGGGAGAGGATGTGACTGGACTGGACCCCTGGGTTCTGCATGGAGCATAAATATTACTGTTGCAGAAGGAAGATGGTGCTACATTGGGTTTATAAGCAGTGTTGTGAATTTAGCCCTGGTGGAGTCCTGCTGCAGTCAGGAGAATGCCGCAGGGATCCCAATGTCTGGAAGGGGCAGGTGGCAGGGCAGATAAGGCATCTTGCTGTTGCTCTACCAACATTCAGCTCAAATCTCAATCTGGGCTTGTGCCAGAGGCCACCCGCAGTGGGCCCAGCTACAAATGTGCACCAGGTCCCTTGGATGAAGCAGACAATGGTGGCCAGACGCAGTGCTAGCCATCTCACGGCCTTGTGTGCTGCTGGTTACAGAAGCTGACGTGCTGTAAGCACCTTCCAGCCCATACTTCCTGCCTACATGGCCTCACCACTCCCATCGTCTCCTGTTCAAGGAACAAACAGGCCAATGGCAATGGGATTGAATAGCAGCCTCCACCTCCCCGCCGGGGGTTGCAAAGAGGACGGAGCTGGACTGGTCTCAGTGGGGGCAGATGACAGGACAAGGAGCAATGGGCTCCAGCTGCAGCAAGGGAAGTTGAGGTTGGATATTAGGAAAAACCTTTTAATGGGGAGGGTGGTGAAGCACTGGGATGGGTTACCCAGAGGGGTTGTGGACTCTCTATCCTTGGAAGTTTTTAAGTCCTGGGTAGACAAAAACTTGGCTGGGATGATGTAGTTGGGGCTGGTCCTGCTTTGAGCAGGGGGTTGGACCAGACGGGTGGTTCTCAACCTTTTCTGTACCAGGACATGTTTGTAAACATTGATGGCCAGTCCTGACCTGGGAAATTGTTTAAGTAGAAAACAGCCCCCTGGCCCTGCTG
This sequence comes from Gavialis gangeticus, assembly GCF_001723915.1. NCBI lineage: Eukaryota > Metazoa > Chordata > Crocodylia > Gavialidae > Gavialis > Gavialis gangeticus. The sequence continues at coordinate 24,142,177 of NW_017728993.1, read as the reverse complement.
ATGCCCCTCACAACCAACCCATTGCCCTCTGCCCCCAGGCGCCAGCCCCCCAGTGTGTGGGGCAGGGGGTGGGTGTATGTGGGGCATGGGGGGCCCCCAAGCAACCTCTTTCAGGCAGGATCTCTGCCAGCCTGCAAGGGAAAACCCACCGCTTCCCATGATTTTCTCCTTTAAAGGAGAATTTATTTTTAAAGTTTGTTCACGACCCTTTCATATATTCTTGCGACCCACTTTTGAGCCGTGACCTGAGGGTTGAGAAACACTGATCTAGAGCCTCCCACAGCCTCACGCTCCAGGGTGGAGCTCAGATGGATGATCCTTATCAAGACTGCTCCCCAGCACCGAGCCAGGCCGTGGGACCGGGAGAAGGCAGCCTGTCTCCCCTGCGTGTCAGCGACCTTCTCCTGACAGCGGGGAGGAAACGGGCTTGAATGTAGAGGGGATCAAAGATGGACGGGGTGATGGATGGGTGTCAGCTGGGGCCAGGAGTCTGGAGAGGCTGGGACTTGGCCTTATGGACCCTGTCTGAATGCAATATGCACAAGGGGGCCGAAGAAAAGTTGCACCTCCTCATTTTAGCAGGCTGGACATTGATAACGTTCTTTTTACATCATGCACGTGTGTGTGTGTGTGCATGCACGTGCATCTGTGCCTCTGTATGTGTGTGCATGTATTTCTGGGTGTGTACATGTGTAGGTGTGTGCATGTATTTCTGGGTGTGTGCATGTGTGCCCATGTGTGTGCTTGTGCATGTGTGCCCATGCATGTGTGCATGTGCATGTGCACTTCTCTGGACTTTAACCAGCCTCTACAATATATTCAAGAGACAAATGGAAATCCCCAGGTGCCCGGTCGCATGGGGACCAAGCGAGACGGGGCTGCTTCATGTGCTCCCAGTGCTGCAACATGATAACGTGCGGGATTAGTCATGCTAAGGCGGCTAGCCTCCATTCTCTTGGTCAGTTTTATTTGTTCCTGATGTTGTAATTAGATAACGTCTAGCTTGCCAGCTGGAATAACACGGGGGCGGGGGGGAATCAACAATTGGGAAAGTCAAGGTTGCTTCATAATAAAGCCAAGTCTGACGTCTGACAGCGCAGTGTTTGTGCCCCCCAGTTGAAATCCAGGGGTACAGAAATGCAGATTTCAGTGCTCACCCGCACCGGGAAAGGGGGATAAAATTGAACCTCAGGGCAACATACTGGAGTCCTGAGCACAGTGATCGAGGCTCCTTGGTTATGCTTGGGATGCAGTAGTGACAATCTGGAGTCTCAGGTTTCTGCTCTGTATCTTGGCCTAATAATCCTGCCTAGATTGGGTTTTACATCCAGGAGCAGATCAGCGCTTAGCTCCTCGGATGGAGACAAATACTTGCAAACGGATCGAGGAGGCAGTGCAGGGTCCTTTTACAGAGGGAGTCGGAGCTGATGGATGGGGGTGAAGTGGATGAGGAGGGGTGAGACATGAGCAGGCGGAAAGATTTAGTGCAATGCAGAGGCTGAGGTTGAAGAGGAGCAGATGCCCCGTCCTTCCCAGGGGGCCCTGCATCAAGCTGGAAGGTGAGAAACCTGCAGCAAACCCCACACGTCACGCGGGGACTTTTCCTTCCCATGCTCAGAAGCCCTGGATCAGCTGGTCCGTGGATTTATTGCTCTATTTTGCTACCGAGAACCTGGCCCCATCACGTCCTGAGGGCAACCTCTTCCCCGCCCCTCGGGGGAGACTTACCTGCTGCTTGAAGAGACGAGCAGCCTTCTCCATTTGAGCCAAGCCCCTCTCCCGCCCCCTCCTCGCCTCTTCGATCTTCTCCTGGATCCGTCTCCTCCTCACCCGATTCAGCACCAGGACGGCTGCAGCCAAGCCACAGAGCAGGACTGAGATGGTGCGAGGGTCCACTTCCACCTCTGGCAGCAGCTGCCTCAGTTTCCCCTGGATCATGGTGAGCCCCTTCCCTTTGCCTGGGAGCTGCTGTTGCTACTGCTGTGGGCTCCAGAGAGCTACTGACAAGCGGGAGGCCGGAGGGGGATTTGCAGGGATACTCTAGTCCTGCCTGGGACTCATGAGCAAAGAGCAATGGGAAAACAGAAATGTTTACACAAGGGGAAGGGACCTCCGGGAAACCAAATCCCTGCTGTTCAGAGAGGCCCCTACAGGTCCACTTGCCCCAATGGGGCTTTCCTTCCAGGCTGGGGACAGACATGACACATAAACCAGTTTAAGGGATCAGAAACAGGTTTAAACCTGTAACAGAACAGATGTTCAGTGCACATAAACTGGTTTGAAAATGGCAGAAGCTGGTTTGAGATAAACCTGGTTGAATGAAGGATCAGATTTATGTGATTTGGGTCAAACCGGTTTATGCAATGTCTGTCCCAGGCCCCAGTGAATCAGCCCTAAATAGAAACACAGGGGTAGGACCGCTACCCAGAAAGGAGGCTAGCTCTTCCTCCCTGTGCAACACAATACGAACCACCCAGGGGCATAGGAAAGTAAGACTGGAAGGGACCTCAGGAGGTCACATCTAGTCCAGCCCCTGCTCAAGGCAGGAGCATCCTTCACTAACCCATCCTAGCTGAGTGTCTGTCCACCCTGCTCTTGAAAACTTCCTGGGATGGAGATCCCCCACCTCCCTGGGTGCCTGCTCCAATTCGGGACTGCTCTCCGAGTCAGAAAGTTCCTCATCTCCAGCCTCAGTTTCCCTTGCTGCAGCTTGAGGCCATTGCTCCTAGTCCTGTCGCCTGCAGCTACAAAGAAAAACCCATCTTCATCCTCTCTGCCATCACCCTTTAGGTACCCCGCACCTCCTGGGCCTGCCATTGCAACAGCCCTGCTAGCGAGAGTGAAGGCAAGGACGTCGGGGGTAGGAGAGCTTCCTGACAACATAGGAAGATGGATCATGCTATCATGCAGCCTGTTGATCCTGGGCTAGGATTACAAAATAGAGCAGGAAAGCAGGGGACACCATTGCCTAGGCCACAGCTGCTAGCACAAGGGCTCAGGGTCATCCAACCTGTGCGCCCAGAATGGAGGGAAGGAAAGGGGTTATACCCCCAGTCCGGGGCTCAACCTCATCTTGCTGCACCTGAATATCAGGCTTGGTTCAGAACCAGATGCTGATGGAGAGGATTTGGGTGGCTTTCAGAAAGGAAGATGGTCTGGAAAGTAGGCAGAGAGGACCTGAGGAGGCCATAAAACATGTGCTCTCTTGGTTTGAAGCTCTATGGGAACAGGAATCACGATGTGGTAGAAGTGCTGCTTGCATGTGTGGGATCTGGCTGTAGACACAGGCCCAGGGCTCCAGGAAGGCTGTTCTGCCGGGTAGGCTCCGTAGGAGCATGGAGGAATAAGGGGAAGAGAAAATGGGCTAGGATCAAGCCAAAGACAAGCATTGTGTTTAGTCTGGGGAGATCCCAGAGACACCCCAGGAGCTGCTACTCTGAAAGAAGAGTAGAGCCAAAGAGGAGCGGTGGAGGATGGGAGATGTTGCCCAGAGGACACTGGACACCCTGCGCTGGGGACACCGACGTCTAGGAAGCAACAGGACTTCAGAGGAACTTGGTTGGAAGGGCACAGACCCCCCATGGCAGACAAAGAGCAATGCCACCAGGGGCAGCTCTGGGACTGGAGGTCCACTGCAGACCCCCAGCCCAGGAAAATGCTGCCCTTGGTCCTAATCTTCCTTCTAGCCCCAGGCATCAGCGTGACTGAGCCCCGGATGAGCGGACCAGCTGTCCCAGAGCCTGAAATGTCTGCATCAACCCCAGGGCCAAGGTCTGAGCAGGGTTGTTTCCAAGGGGCTCCAAGGCAAACCTCTCGTTGGATGCAAACATGGTCCAGTGGGAGTCAGTGCCCAGCAGCCGAACCCTCCTTCAGACTACAGCTGCCCCAACTCTATCTCTAATAAAACTGAAGAGCTGCATGGATGCTCGTCTTCAGAAATGACAACAGCGCGTGCCGTCCGGGGAGAGCGAACATTGACCTGGAAGTTTCTTGCTCCCGGTCTCATACCAACACCAGATCTCTTTTTAAGCACAAATTGTCCCTTGCACCAGGACTGTAAAGAGCCCTTTTCCTAATGCAGTCCCAGCTAAGACAATGCAATCCTGGCATTCACTGACTGTTTGTACCCTCCTCCTCCTTCCTCTCCATGGACTGCCACCTTGGCGGGGCAGAGAGGCTTGCATGTACCAAGGATCCTAAGAGCATCACTGTTGGGAGTCTTGTACTCCTGGTAGGGTCACCCATGGTGGTAAGGTCAAAGGGGAGGTATCAGGTGAAGAGTAGTCCAACGCAACGCAACGCAACGCAACGCAACGCAACGCAATGCAGCGACTTTAGTGGTGGAGTGGGGGGAGGCAGAAAGCAAACTTCTTAATGTCTGCAAAGGCAGATGAAGGCAGCAGTGGAAGAATAACCCAACATGAGTCAAAGGGGGCAAGAGTGTTCACAAGCCCCCTTGGCTTGCCAAAGGCATTCAGGAACACCTGAAAGCCAAAAAGGAGGCGTGTATCTAGTGAAAGGGGTGCTATCACCAAAGAGGATTATACCTCCATCGCTCGAGTCTGTAGGGGGGCTGTTAGGAAGGCCAAGGCAGAGACAGAATTAGGGCTAGCAACAAGTATCAAGGACAACAAAAAGTCCTTTTTTTAAATACATAGTGGGTAAAAAGAGGCACCAGGCAATGTGGGGCCTCTGCAAGACATGCTTGGCAATCTAGTGGTTGTACCAGATGGTAAAGCTGACCTCTTTAACACATTCTTTGCCTCCATTTTTTGGAGCAGGGACCGGGACATCCCCCCCACTGGGATACAGGATGGACTCAGGAGAGACTGTGCCAGGCCTAGGGTCAGAGACGACCGAGTCAGGGAGGTTCTGGAGGGGCTGGACGTGTTCAAATCAGCAGGTCCAGACACTCTCCGTTGCTTCCCAGCTAGCTATCAGCCTCTCAGCCAAGTATCCATCCTTTCTAACCCCTTGCTTAAGTTTGATGCAGACGAACACAGTGGTGTTTGACCGGAACTGGGATGTGTCTGACCAGCTGAGGAAGACAAAGGGCTTTCAAGGCATTTATTGGCCATTAAGAGAGGCAGCAACTGCCATGAATGTTTCGTGGATGAGTAGGAAGGTGCTTAGTGCTACGGGTCTCGATAGGTCAGGCTTTGCCTTCTCCCGTGGGCCAGCGTCTCCACCTCTTTCATGAACCGGAGGCACAGCTCCTCTTGCCACGGCAGGGCCACACACTGCACGGCCACGGGCAGCCCCACGGCTCCTTCCACGGCCTGCAGCAGAGACACGAGTGGCATAAGGTTACCCAGGGGCTGAGGCACCACTAGCCTGATGTGAGGCATGTGGCCTCCTGAGAAGGGCAAAGGCACGGCCAGCAGGTGCTGGGTGCAGGAGCCCAGAGCTCATCTGGGGGACGTCTGATGTGTGGCTGTCAACGGAGTTATGCAATTCACACCAGCCCGGGGACTTGACTATGAGGTCTTGCTCCATTTCTAGCAAGAAAATGGAGAGATATTATATATTCATTGCCATCTCTTTTCATGCGGGCACTTCCCTTCCATTGCTCTTTGCCTCGTTTTGTAGCCCTCATAGCAGGCAATCCCAGCACTGGGAAATTCAACACCCACTTTCCCTTCCAAACCACCGAGGGAATCATTCTGACAAGGCAGGACCCCTATCACCGATGCACAGTTGTCCCCTCCAATGCAAACTGACCTCTTTCAGCCGCTTGTCCCAAAGGTCCCCATAATGCCCCCTGTAATCCTTCAGCTCTTCTTCATCAATGTGGGTGACAGTGGTGACCGGCACGACTCCAGCGGGGAAGTTTAGGACATTGTACAGATTGGTGTAGGAAGTGGCAGCTGGAAGAGATGACATGGAGATTAATCATGGATCAGGCTTAGCTCCACTTAACTTTAGAGGCATCGCCTAGGTTTACTGAACTCTCTGAACAGAGAGGATCCTGCTGGTAACAGATGACAGGGGACCTGTTTAGGCCACCTTGCAAAGAAGGCTTGCATGCCTGCCAATACCTCTGGGATAACTTCATGTTAAGAGCAAGACCAGTAGCTTGAAGTTGCAGCAAAGTAGGGTCAGACTGGATATTAGGACAAACTTTTTCATTGATAGATTCGGGAGGCAGGGGAATAGAGGCCAAGGTTAGCTGTGTACTCTCCATCACTGGAGGCATTCAAGAAGACACTGGACAACCACTGTTGGGGGATAACCTAGGTGTAGCGATGCCTTTGTTCTGCTATTGGTATTTCCCAGGCTCCTGGGCTTTGCTAGTTGCCCTTTCCCCCTTTTCTGCTGGGTCAGGGTGGTTTTATGCCTTCCTCAGAGGCGTTGGATGTTGGCTGTAGTCAAGGCTGGGGATTTTGACTGGGCTGTGCCAGTGCTCCTGCTGGGCCTTAAAGAAGGGTCCTAGTTAGAGGGTCTTGCCCCTCCATTCGGGGTCAGACCAATGCCATACTTGGGGTCAGGAAGGAAGCTTACCCCATGGTCAGACTAGCAGAAACATGGCCTCTACCTTGGATGGACTGAGTGTCTTTTAACAACCTCTTTGGCTGTTGGCTGCCGTGGTCCCCCTGCTTCATCTGCGGCAGGTTTGGGTGTGATGTCTGGTGTCATGTTGGGGCTGATGGTAGTTTTACAAAGAAGTTAGATGATGGTTTTGTGTGGGATGGTTTGGACAGGGCTGATCCTCAGGCAGGGGTTGGACTCAGTGGAGGTCCCTTCCAGCCCTACTTTTCTATGTCTTTTTTATGATATCGAGGAATTACCAAAGAGCTTTCCAGGATAGCCAGCGTTAAAGGCCGGGCCCAATGCGGGACACAAAATGACATCCAGCTGCAGCTTCCTCCATTTTGCAATGAATTCTTTATGATAAGCCTGGAGGGGAAGGGAGACAGCATTAGGAACAACTGTTGCATGTTAGTTGATGGTAGAGTCAGTCGTTCTGATATCAAAGGAGAAAGGGGGAAAAGAAAACCCAGAATTTTGATACAAATCTAAATTCTGGGCTATTCCCTGAGTCTCTCTAATGCCAGCCACAAAGTCCATCCTTGGCTGGAGTATCCTCCTTAACAGCAGTTTAATCAAACGGCAGTTTTTTATTTTAAAAAATGGTTTAAAAAAAACACGTGATTTTTTTTGATAGAAAAATACTTTAAAAAATAATTCCTGAAGAGCTCCGGTTCCTAGTAACACCAAACTTGATAATCATTTCAATGAAAATATTGAGAAGAAACAAAACAAGCCTTTGAGTCCTAATGCAAGTTTGATAAAGGTCAAGTTTCAACTTGGAAAAAACTTCGCAGTTCAAGAGTTCCCCAGCTCTGTCCCTGCAGAAGAATCCAGGTAAGAGCTAAGTAGGGTTAAGACAAGGGCTTGTGGATCACCCATGTACAACTCTATCAAACAGTTGCATGGGACCACTTCTGAACTCCAGCTGATTGGAGGAAAAGTGTCCTTCGAAGTAAAGCAATGAGGGACTTATCCTTTATTTAAACTGTTGCAATGATTTTGGTTTTAGTTCAGTCCACTGGCTTGTCTCTGCCCAACTGCCGTCTACTAGGTGGACTGTCAGGACCTGCTGAAGCATGACTGCATTTCCAAATGTAAGTGGGAGATTAGGAGGAGCTTTCACATGATGAGGGTGGTCAAACATTGGAACAGGCTGCCTGGAGAGGTTGTTGAATCTCCATCCTGGGCTGTTTTTAAGATCAGGTTGGAGAGACACCGGACTGGTCCTGCCTCGAGCAGGGGCCTGGACTAGATGGCTTTGTGATGGTCCTGCCTGCCTGGCTTTTCTAGAATTGCATGAGCTGATGGTTGAAGCTGTAATTGGAAAGACAGAGTCAGACTAGTCCAGGCACAAAGAGGACCAACAGGAGGAGCAGAGGGGTGAAAAAAATCCATTACAAGAGGAGATTAAAAAGTTGAGAGGTAACGCAATTGCTCTCTATCAATACACAATGGTGGTACACACCAGGGAAGGAGTAGAGCTATCTAGGCTCATGGACAATGCTGGCAAAAGGACAGATGGGCTGAAGCATTGTATAAATACATTTTAGTTTGGAAATGACAAAGCCTTTCCTAGCCATCGGATGAATGAGATCCTTAGACAGCCTTCCCATAGCAATTGTGGGATTGGAGGGGAATTCTAACTAGTTTGGGGATTAAGCGCGATCAGGTTATGAATGGGTTTTCTTGCTGTGGCGGAGCACCTTTGGGGGTGCTTGCCACAGAGGCGTGGAGGAGAAGGAACAGACCGGAGCAGTGTGCGGACTCTGGACCCACTCCAGGAACCCTTTAGGAGAGAAGAAGGGTCGGACGAGGAGTCAGGAGAAACTCCTGATCTTAAGCCCAGCAGCAGCAGCAGACAAGCCACCAGCAGGCAAAGCAGGCTAGAAACACCCTGGAGGCTGCAGCATCAGCAACAACAGGAACACCGGAGAAAGGTGTGCCAGAACCTATGGTACAACAGGTGGGAGTATTGGGCATGGTTGGGAGGAGGAGGAGGTGACCCCTTCGGAGAGAGCTCAGCAAGAGCCCAGGGAGGGTGTCGGGCAAGCAGAGCACGTACGTTGCCCATAAAAGGGGTGACCAACCCTACACAGGGGCACTACAGATCAATTGGAGGGGAGGACGTTGCAGGAGGGAGAGAAGTGGGGCGGACAAAGCTCACGAAAGGAACTAGGATGACAAAGTGGACAACCCTTACAGGGGTATACTAGGATTGGTCTAGTAGGGAGGAAGTTTTCCCTGGCGATATTACAGGGGAACAAAGTTACCGTGACCTCTGCCGTGGGGAAGCAAGGAAGGGAGCTTTCCTGATTCCCAGGGTAGCGACAGAGGCAGTGTCTTGTGTTTTCTCTTAAGTTGCGTTTTTGTTTCCCCAGGTGAAGGGGTTGAGAGAGAGAGAGACGGCTAGGGAACATAGCCCACAGGGCGTCAGGAGACAATTTGAACCCGAGGGCCGGAGTGCTTGGGTCAAGAGCAGGTTCCACGAGCAGGACCTCCGGTTACAGAGGACCCGTGAAGAGGGTGAGCCGAGCAGGCTCCAAGAATCACATGCTGATAGGAAGAAACCCAAGAGGTGCCATACTCATAGGAGTGAGGGGACGCGGCCGGGAACACGGCGGGATCCACCAAGGTGGCATGAGGTCGGGGTGTAGGGGTGGTGGAGCTCCGCAAGTGACCGTTGGGCAAACTGTGGGCTGCAGAGGGACCCAGGATAGTCAACCCCTGCACTGGGAACACTCAAAGTCGTGGCAGGTGAGATAGGGGAAGATGACTCCTGGAGTGACCAGCAACTCTGCCAATCATGGGAACTGGGAAGACGTACGACACCCATTGCTCGGTCTAAGGCCGCACATGACAGGGTGTTGGAAACTCGGCGGTCACACAGGAAAAGAAGCCCCAGCACCCTCCAGGTGAGGGCAGGGTGAGTGTGGCCCTGGGAAAAGGAGGGGCAGTATGAGAGTGACCGTGTGAGAGGCGGTGCAGTGAGAGAGTTCTCAGTGAGAGGGAGGAGGTATGAGTGTGGCCTGTAATAGGGTGGAAAGCGAGAGGCCTAACACGGATGAGCTGAGCCGGCCTCAGGCTCTTAGGAACATCTGCGAGGGTTGGGATGCAGTATAGGGGTGGTTGGAGCTGCATACATAGGCCTAGGAGAACAGGGCATACGAAGGGCAATTAAGACCTTAATTTTTGAACAACAAAGTGTGGCAGACGAGAAAAACACTGTGGCTAGTCAGGGAGTTCCCACTTTGCCACACTTGCTGTAGCAGGGGCCTGGACCTTTTATCCTTGATTCCCAATTTTAAGCAAGGCCAGCAGGATCAGACTGCACTCAAGTGGTGAAAGCCATGTGCTTGAAGGTGTGGGTCCTGGAGCCGATCCTCGTTCCCACATGCATGTGATTTAACAGTAGGATCCAGTGCTTGAAGCTATGTACTGCTTCAACAAGGAAAGGAAAGGATGTTACAGAGTGTTTTCCTGCCTGGGCAAAGTCCAAACAGCATATAATCTCTCCCTTTCCTGCAGTGAACTGAAGGCTTGTGCATGCATTAGATCTCTGTAATCTCATGGTTTCTTCCAGAAGGCTTCCTTCTCAATGTCTACTTTATTTCCACACAGCCTGGTGCAGGACTGAAAAATGCTGCTTAAAAACCTTGATGTGAGATCATACAAAATCTCAACGAGCACTTGCCACTTCTAAGTGAGAAAAAGCATATTACCTCCACTGCAGCATGCTGTTTCCACAGATTTTTGGCTGACCTGGAAAATTCAGGGACTTAATTAGCTGATGCCATTGCAGCCTAGAAACTAATTAAATGCACATACAAGCTCTATTAAAAGGACTATGATGATTCCAGGCCAAGCGACTACATCCATGTTATGGATCACGCCTTCCTGCAACCTGTGCAAGCATTTAAAGAGCTTTTTGGTATTTAGTGTACTTAGAAGATATATTATTGTATTGTCTAGGTGGTGGACATGGAAAGTAAAATTCCTACTGGTTACCCCCAAATTCATTCTCTCAGGTTTAGATTCCATCATATGCAAGCACACACATGGTGTAGGTCTGTGCTGCAGGAGAGATACAGAGCTGGCTTCAAAGCAAGGTCATGCAGGTGCTGGAAGGAGTCCAAGATAGCTGGACAAAGGTCATGATGCATTTGTACATGCCATATTTTTTGCCCTTGCTTGCATTGCAACAGTGTGACTGTTTGCACAAGTGGGTTTTCTGGACATTTTAAAAGTCTTTCTGGCATATTAAAGTAAAACTCCTCGGACATAGTTTAGTTTGGTGAATTAAAGCGTCACATCCATGGATTCATTGTGTGCAAATACAAAGGCATTCAAAGTTGTGTAATGCACCACTTTGTCCACCAGATGGCAGTGCAACTTTTTTGTAGTTCACCCTCTTGAATTGCTTCTGCTTTCGAATTGCTGCTGCTTTTTTTTTTTCTTGTGCCATGTGCTGGCTTCCTGCTCCCACAGCTGTGTCGGAGGGCACAGTATGTGGGACAGTGTGGGACTGTTTTGCTCTCCTGCAGCACTGGCCGGGGACCAGACTTAATTAGTTCAAAAACCTAGTACGTGCAAACACTGACGCAATGCTCCAAAATAAACCAATTTAAATTTTATAAACCTATGTAATTTAACAAGGATTAAACTCCATTACATGTACAGGTGCCCCTGGTGACCTGCTTTTACTCTGCTTCTTGGCAGGGGTAATTAGCTTGCATGTCTCTCTATGCTGCTTGCCAAGATCACTTCCATTAAGTTAGCAGCTGGTTAAGTGCTGGCACAGGGCATCTCTACGTTCTGCTGCAACTGGCAGCATAATTACCTCACGGAAAGTATCCACATGGATACATGCACAGGGTGTGGTGAAACCTACAGTGCCATTAATGAAGCCCTCCATCATCCTGAACCTTGTACATCTTTCTCACTCCTGCTATCAGATCCATCTCTCCTGGGCTTTATTCTCACACCCCAGCCTACTCAGGAACCTTCAAATAGTTTGGAATGATTAAAAAGAAAAAATAATGCAAAATGAAAGACAGGTAACATTTAGCCCAGAGAGACAGGTTGAAGGTCAGTCAACCATCATCCAATGCGTTAGATCTATGATTAAAAATCACGTAGCTAATAATTCTCCTATGCTAGAACACCTCTTGGTCTAACCATCTTTATGGGTCTCTCCCTCAGTTTTCTGTAGCAGAGATCAGCTAATGTGATTAATAAATGGCTTTGCATATTATTATTTTAAAATCCCACTTCTTCCTTGATTCCCCGCCCCCCCTCCACACACCCCATGAACTGCTACAGTTTGCAATTATCTTAAAGGAATATTAAAAAGAAATCTCAAAAAAAGAAGTCACCCGAGCACAAACAAAGACTTTGATCACTTGCTAAGTATCTCAATGGCACCATCACTTAAAAAGCTTCCTTATCCTTTATAAGAGAATGGGTTAAAAAAAAGTCTATAGTTTACATAGTTTATGCTCCTGAAATATGAAGAGTGCCCAACAAGGTAAAAAAGACCTGGTGGGGATTCAGGAAACTCGATTCTATTCTCAGGTTCGCTGCTAGAGGATTCTGCGCCACTTCCTGTTGCCTCAGTTTCTCCAACTGATTTCCCGTATGAAGTACTTTGAAATCAGCTGATTAAACACACTCTACAAGAGGCAGGTATGAATGTTATAGTGAGATGGGTGCAATGCTTTTGGCATAGGAGTAAGAGAGAAGCAATGGGCATGTCCACACTGCTAGCATGCAGGTTCATACATGCTGACTATCTATATGGGACACCTCCAGGCTTGCTGCCCTGAAGCTCTGCTGAACTTCTGGGGCTAAAGTCAAGCCTGCTTCTCAACTATCTCCTGCCTGTAACATGTCTGGAAATCACCTAGCCTCAAACACATTAAGTCAGCCCGCAGCAACCCCACAACTCCACGTTCCTGACTTCCAGCCCTTCTGCACCCCACTTCCTATCTGTATTGCTTGGAATTAGAGCCAAGCATAGGAGAGACGAGCAGTGGGTGAGCTGATTCGTAGAAAGGTGCTACTGGACGAAGTATAGTGGAAGATACAGAGACAAGGAAGGGCAGCTCAGATAGCTCAGGCTGGTTTAAGGTTGACCCTGAAGGTCAGCTCTAAATAGGGGTGTGAGAATACCTATTTCTATGTAAAATATCTGGTATGGCCGTTCCATTCAGCCAGAATAAAAGCATGAAGGCAATTTAAAATCCCCCTAATTCAACTGGAAAGACCTTTGCTGATTTCAAGAGAGGTGGGTCAAGCATTAATTATAGTGAAGCCCTATATTTCCAGAGCCTGGTCTAAAGCCCACTGACCTCAAGTGGAGTCTTTCAATTAGCTTCAATGGGCTTTAAATCCACACACTGGAGCATGAAATATAATACCCTAAGGACTATGCGTGAGTGCTTAAATGTCCTGCTTAGACACTAGCTAAGAAGTGGGTGTGAAGCACCTGGGATACAAATTAAAATCAGGCATCCCACTGTGGTACAGAAAAGTCCTATCTCTTGCAGGGACCATGGGGAGACACAGAAAGGCGTATCCAGGTACAAACATATCTGCAGACATTGCTAAGATAATAGCAAGCCTAGCCTGGTACAGGAGAGGCTGAACTCAGGGTGCAAACCAGGGAGCATTAAATCCCGTGAGGTCACATGAGCACGGCTACAAATCTGATAACCAAGTTCCTCAAATGCACATCTGGGGGAGCCCGGTCTTCCTTCCCATTGCACATACAGCTCCAAAAGGACCCTCCCAATCTGGAGCAAACTTTACCGTTTGCTGCTGATGAGATTTGCACAGAGCCACTTACCCAACTCCACACAGCGCGTTCAGATCTCTGGCGATTCGCGGATACTTAGAAGGGAAAACAAAATTCGGGATTAGTCGATAGCAGAACAGTCAAGATCTGGCAAAGTCCTCTAAGCAGGGGTATTCATTCAACAGCATGCTTGAGTGAAAGAAACCGTAGCTTGAATAGGAGAGAAAAACCCTCCAAGGAAACTCAAGGCTGGACGAGGCCCAACGATGCTCATCTTGGGTGGTCCAAGGACTGGCCTATTCCATGCCAGGGGCACGTTGCAGAGAGGATGGGAGTGCGAATCCCACACCCGCTGGAGTCCATAAGGCTGTTCTGGATTTGTTCCCCCCTGTTGGGTCTAAGAGCAAGGGGTTCACACGCAACCTTCAGACTCTGGAGCACCGTAGCAAACCTGGGTCGACCAGGCACGATCAGTCCTGGCCTCCCTGACAGGACATGGTCTGAGCAGACCTGGGCATGGAGCGGCTTCCATTTGTCCATTTGAAGAAGCACTAAGTCAAAGAAAAGTCCCCTCGTACACTCTTGTACTACGCTCTGTACTCTTCCACTGAGCCAACATGAATAGGGCAACTGCCTGGCAAAGGCAGAACAGCCTCCTGTGATGTCCAGAGTTTCCACTCTGCTCATTTATTTGGCTGCATTTCAGGGTCGCTTTCTCCAAGAGAACTAATTAACTCGTCAGCGTGTAGTCCAAGCAGCAGTGTTCACGAGGACTGCTGAAAGACCGTAAACATGTCATCCAGGCCCAGTGGGACCAGATCGGACTGAAGGGAAGCCCTCTATCCCCAAACTGGCACAAAAGGGAGCTTGCTTTTCTGGACAGGGCCTCGGAATATAGAGCACAAGCTCACCAGGCTCTTCTCAAGAGAATCACTTTATTGGAAAGCTAAAGGTAAGTTTAACTCGCATTTGGATCAGGCAATGGAAACGCAAACACACACTCACGCCTGGGAAGATGGGTGTAGGCCGGACCCCATGAACCCTGAGATCTTGTTGAGTTTTCCAAATAGCTCAGGTCCATTATTCCCCACTGCCCCAGGTTTACAATCATTGGGTGCATCCCCATTATTGGGAATGTGCATTTCCTTGGGGACAAACAGCAGTGGCACAAGATGTCCCTAGGAAATGCCTGTGCACTCTCGCCCTGGCGCGTGGTACATTGCCCGGGGTAGGAGGCTGGCTCAGCATCTGGGCAGCTTTACCTGGGTCCTGAGGGCCTTCAGGGGCTGCAGCTGTGGCAATCTGGTAGCTTAAAACCTGGCCGGCAGCTGGAGCATGGCTCCGGTTTCCAGCAGCGCGTGCTGCCACCACATGTGCCACTCTGCTTTTTTAAGGCTCAGGTTTTTTTGACACCGTGATCTCCCAGTGTCCAAAAAAACCACCCCATGCTGCTAATTTGCATGTGCAGTGTTGCAGATGGGCCTGCGGTACTGCATACCACACATCTACACTTGTCTGGATGCACCCATTCTGTGTAAACCACACAAACTTCTTAGTACCATGCATGTATCTACAACCCGATTGGGTATGCGTTAATGAAAGGGGTTGATCATGAAGACCACCCCCCTCCCCAGCTAAGCAAAGAGTTTATGATAAGCACGTAACAACTGTATAACTGGGATGGCCGCAAGTGGCATCAGTTGGGTTTCCAGCTCTTGGCAATGCGTGCTATTCCTTAGGGTTATGCATTTCAATTGCTTGGTTTGTGTGACTGTCGTCAAACACTTGAATCAGTGCTTTCTTGTTCACATCAGCAAAAACGTGGAATTTGGCCTTCCAAGCCTGTCTCTATGCAAGGTTACCCAAAGTTTGCTCCAAATGTTATATAATGGAGGATGTATACAAGATGGAGGCCTCTAATGTGTTCCTTCCGCTGATTAGTGACCAGTCAACCTTCAGCTGATTGAAGTCACTGAAGCAATGCTGATTTCTATGTATCAACTCCATGCCATGGATAGTACCCATTTAAACAAGAGGAATACCCATTTCTCCAACTCTTTCCTGCCACATCTACCCACTTCCCTGCATGTTTTAAATCCCAGGTCCTATTTATATTCTATTCTGCAGGCATCAGGATGCTGCTCCACCTAGTTAAATAGCTTTCAACAAATAAAGAAATGTGACAGTCGTCAGGACGAAACTCTATGCCTTTTTGTTAGCCATGGGTATGAACCAGTGTCCTCAAGGCCTTAGGATGTCTGAGGTCAAGATGTGGTATTGCATATTTGCTTTTGATCTTGAGTTGCCAAGAAAAGAAGCCCCTTGTGAAACACTGAGACTTGCTTTTGACTTTTGTGACTAAATTTTGAATGTAGTGGAGCTCTTGGTGTTCAGCACGAATGAAGCGCACCGCTAGTGCTGGTGCTGCAAGGTTTGCAAGCCTTGCTTTATTACCCTGGAGTGGCTGTGCTGCTTGATGAGAAGCTGGCTATGCATCTGAAAGCACATACATTGCAGTGCAGTGTATCAGGCTGCCGTGCCCCAGGTCACAGTTGATCCTGCTCCAAAGATGATGTTTGCT
The DNA here is from genome assembly GCF_001723915.1 of Gavialis gangeticus. Lineage (NCBI taxonomy): Eukaryota > Metazoa > Chordata > Crocodylia > Gavialidae > Gavialis > Gavialis gangeticus. The sequence goes on along the minus strand of NW_017728993.1, from coordinate 24,126,272 downwards.
TATACCCTAACGGGAATACAATGTATTTGCCCCCAGGGCCTATGGTTGCCTGATGTTCATTGCTCACAGGGGTAAGAAAGAGGCACATGATATGGGTGAAATTCAGCTGTCTGGGCAATTCAGCAAATTGTGCCCTTTATACCAACCACTAAACCAACAACATAAAGCAGGAGAGCATCCCCAAATAGAGCATCTTCTTTCTTCATGGATGACCATGCCTCCCCCCTGCCTGTAACTGTGTGAGCATCATGAGGAGCACTGGAAGAGGATAAATGTGGAGGGACTTACCACTGGCTTCAGGAGGAGAGCCCCGATCCTCTTCACCACAACAGGGAGCCTGTAAGTGTTAACCTGAGACTTCAGGTTTGGATCCACGATATCCCCTTTCCTGGAAGGCCATTAAAAGAGGAGGCTGTCAGACCAGTCCAACAGCTTCAAACTCAGGCTTTTCTCCTGCCCAAAATGTTAGCAGCTTTAAATAATAAGAAGACAGCTTCTGCATGCACTGGCTTAAGGCAAGCCCCTGGGCACAGCATAAAGTATTACTCTGGAGTATCTATGGCCTGGGTAATTCTCTGCAAAAGGTATAAGGCCAGGAAGGCTTTATTTCCCATATTCATATCAACATTTTTTTAATGGAATATTGTACTTGTCCATGGACTTTGCTTATGTGGGCATTAGTTTGTGGGCAGCTAATCATTTACCAACATGTTCCCAGTTGCTAGAGCTTCTGGGCGTCTTACAATGATTATTGAACACCACCTCCTAATTCCCAGTTATTCCAGCAGTCTCTTCCACATGTTACAAATGGAGGCACTGAGAGATTAAGAAACTCATCCAAGGCCACATAAAGAATCATAGAAAATGGGGGTTGGAAGGGACCTCAGGAGGTCACATCTAGTCTATGGACTGCTCCATAGTCCTAGTCTATAGTCCTCTGGTGCATAGTCCTGCTCAAAGCAGGACCATCGCCAACTAGAGATCACCCCAGCCAAGAATTTATGGCAGAACCAGGACCGTAGACATCAATCTCTGTACCTTATCTTGACAATTGTTAACTAATAGGAAAGCTGAAGCTTACACAACCCAGGAAGAAACTCATGGAGGCTGTACATCTTCAGCAAAGGATTTATCCCTAGTACAGAACATCCTACCATCCAAGAGCAGAACAGCTTTGGAGATGCACCAGAAGCCACTACCCCATGCTCTGGAGGGTATTGTGAGTGCCAGCGAAGTAGAGAAGATGGTCCTTCCTTAAAGAAATGATGAGAATCCTGATTGTCTACATGATGCTTTGATGGTACATGATCAGGCATTTTGGAAATGCAAATAACTACTCAGGCTAGTGCATTCTGGCAGGTATGACAGACAAACAGTCTGGTTAGTCTTAAACAGTGGTCCCCAACCCATGGCTTGAGGGCAACGCGTTGCCTGTGAGAGCTTCCAACACTGCTCATGACAGCAGGAAATGCTACGTTGCATGGATCCATGTTTCTTCAGGTTGAAAAAGGATGGCAGAGAATGAGGCTACCTGCTGTACTTTATGCACTATTTATGATGATGGGGGAAACAAAGGCTGGGGATCTCGGTCCAACAGAATAGCTCTCATTGAAAAGAGCAACTACAGTAGGAATAGTACAGCCTGTTTGATCTTTAGCTTCACATGGATTGCCCCAAGCATGTCATATTTAGGGCAGTGAAAATGGTTGGGGGGCTGGGGCATGGTTCCAGGTAATGGGGCCCCCGCAGGACACGTTAGGAAATTTGGTCGTCACACCAGACGATAAA
>NW_017728993.1:24120286-24124473 GCF_001723915.1 Gavialis gangeticus | reverse complement strand
ATCTGCTCAGGTCCCTTCCAACCCTTGAAACTATGAAACTATGTGGTTTATGAGGACAAGATGAGGGAACTGGGATTATTTAGTTTGCAGAAGAGAGGATTGAGGAGGGATTTAGTAGCAGCCTTCACCTCCCTGCAGGGGGGCTGCAAAGAGGCTGGAGCTGGACTGATCTCAGTGGGGGCAGACGACAGGACAAGGAGCAATGGGCTCAAGCTGCAGCAAGGGGAGTTAAGGTTGGATATTAGGAAAAATTCTCTCTCCAGGAAGGTAGTAAAGCATTAGAAGAGGCTACCCAAAGAGGTGGTGGAAGCTCCATCCTTGGAGGTTTTTAAAGTCTGACTTGACAAAGCCTTGGCTGGGATGATCTAGTAGGGGATGGTCCTGCTTTGAGCAAAGGACTGGACTAGAGACCTCCTTGAGGTCCCTACCAACCCTCATTTTCTGTGATTCTATGATTTTATAGCAAGTACAGAGCAAGAAGTCCCAAACTCAGTTTCTTAGTAGCCCTGTCTGGATCAGATTCAAGAGGGCAGGACAAACCTGGCAGATACAGTCATTCACCAGGGTGGACCGAACCAGAGACTGCCTTCAACCTAAGACATGGATGCCTGTTGTTTCTACATCCTTATGGGCAAAAATACATTGGACCCTGAAAAGCATTTCTCTCTCAGTGATCAACCCCCAACCTGCTGCAAAATGGAAAGGCTTTACTCACAGCTTGTCCAACAAGTTTGCAGCTCCATCAGAGAAGAGGCCTTTGGTGAAGAGCTCGTCCACCACATAATCAATCCGAGGCGGGGAAAAGGGTATGAGCTGCACAGAAACCACCATTGTGCAAGGGTTGGCAAAGACAGGAAGGCCAAGTCCAGTGGAAGTAGAAAACCACTTCTGAGGCATTTCCTAGGTCTTTCCAAAAACTCAGATGAACTATGGGTGCCCCCATCCAGTCCCCTCAAATTTGAACATGCACACATCTGCAAAGCCTGTGTTGCAGTGGTTGATTTGGGGAGGATAACAACTCCTAACTGCTAACAGCTAACAAAACGACCTATTTTAGTTCAAATGACAGAAGTACTGCCCCAGGTCCAAGCTCAGATTGTGCATATTGTTACACTGGCGACATGAAGCCCAACCACGACCTGAAGTTCCTCAGCTTCTTCCTTCCCCAAAGGGAGACCAAGAAATCAGAAAATCTGATAAATATTAGAGAGAAACCATGGTCTCCTGCTTTAGGAAGCTGTAATGTAAGGTATGGAAAGGACTGTGGCCTGATGCTCCCTCAAGTACTCAAAGCAGCTGGGTTGACCCAACCTGTACGATTGCAGTGGGTGGGAATTGAGACTCTCCTAATAAATTTGCTCTTTCTTAATATTCACCACAGCTTGGGAAATAAGTCTGGGGCAGCAGAAAGCTTTGGTCAAGGCCACTGGAGAGTGAACACCGCTATGGGGAGTGTAGCTTCAAGAAGCCCTGCCCCCATGCTGGTACTCGGGACACAAAACGTACCGTGTGCCCTGCCCCCTGGAGAAGCCGTTTGGTTTCCTGGACAGCTCGTTTCATGCTGGGGGAGGGCTGGAAATAGCCATCTCCATCGTAAAACCCAATGCGAAGAGGTTTTGAACTGGAGTAAACCTGGAAGGACAAGGAGACTTTTCTTATAAACAGGGGAAATCAATGGAGCATATTCAAATGGAGGTCCTCTTAAGACCAGTATAGCCTGTCTCTGATACTGGTAAATGCCAAACAGCTTACTGTCAGCATATTCTATGGTTGAGTGGGGATTTTGTCTAGACAGGCAAGAGTAAAGCATGCTCTGAGACAGCAGAGCCACAGTGATGGCACTTCTTCGTTTGCACTATCTGGGGTATACAAAAAGATGAAGATCCACAAAAGCCCGTGGGCTGCATCTCATGGATGCCCTTTCCATTGTTACCTCCTCGTTGAAGGGGATGGGCGGCACGGTGGGGTCCAGCTGGAACAGGTCCTCACACAGGAGCGCCCTCATGCACAGAACTAGGCTGTCCACGTCCCGCGCCATGGGCCCGATCGTTGCCATCACTGCAATGGGAAAGGCAAGGATCCCGGTCACTACTGCTGGGGCAGAAAGTCCCATTCCTTCAGACTCCATTATCCATCTCCAGGCCCCAGTTATAACAACATATAATGGGGTTTCTAAGGACTTGGAGGCCAGGCCTTTGATACATCTCTGTGTCTTTGCATTACTCAGCCAGCAGGAAAGGAGAAAGGTGTGGTCATAACCTCCATGCCTCTAGCAGAGAGGGGACCTCAGCAAAGCAAAGGAGCCTCTAGCTTCCCTACTTCTCATTCCCTGGAGTGGGAGAGCTTCAGTGCAACCAGTTTCAGCTGTCTCCCTTTGAACCAGCTGAATACAACTGAGGACCAATCCAAAGTGCTCTAGTCCTTCCCTTGGCGTAGCAGGACATGGTGTTTAGCCATCCAAGTAAAAAGGCAATCCCGTGACTGGTCTGGACACTTTGTGCTGCCATGGCCTAGCTGCTGTTAAAGCAACACTCCAAGAAATGAGTATCAATGACCACTTGGAACAGAAACAGCTGGCACAAATTGACCACAGCATAAACCAAGATCTGGCCCACCATGTCTACCCATTTTCCACTGTTTTGAACTGGTCACTAAACATACCGTTGGCCCAACCCTTTCAGTAGCACCCATGCAGCACAAGGCTATTCTCCAGGTAACTCAGCATCACAGTGGTTCATGGCTGTGCTTTTGACTCTGGAGAGACTCACCTGATTTCATGCCGACTATAGGAGAAACAAGACCAGCGTGGCTGAGAAATACATAAAATGGGAGAAATAAGTTAGCAGCAGCTTCTTGTTTGGATAGGAAGGTCCTCTGCCTGTGATCATCGTGGAATTATAGAAAATTAGGATTGGCAGGACCTCAGGAGGTCACATCTAGTCCAACTGCCTGCTCAGAGCAGGACCAGCCCCAACTACATCATCCCAGCCAAGGCTTTGTCCAGCCGGGTTTTGAAAACCCCCAAGGATGAAGCTGCCACCACCTCCCTGGGTAACCTGTTCCAGTGCTTCACCACCCTTCTACTGAGAAAGTTTTTCCTAATATCCAACTTAAACTCTCCTTGCTGCAGCTTGAGACCATTGCTCCTTGTTCTGTCATCTGCCACCACTGAGAACAGCCCAGCTCCACCCTCTTTCAAACCCCGCTTCAGGTTTCTAACCCCTCTTCCTCTTTATAACCCCCCTTCACCCTTCAGGTGATTGTAGATCATGGGTGGATTCAGGATTTTGAAAAGTGGGGTACAAAGGGTGTGGTATATCAACACATAAAACACAATACACATTTTTCTCCAGTTAAAAAGAAACTAGAAGCTTCACTAAGAAGTAGGGCCTAGAGCTAGGTTATTCAATTTAAGATTGAAGCAAAAAGAAAAAAAAAACGTTATTGGAATGTGCATGAATTGGCTAGATCATATATTATATATAAAAACACAAGAAACTAGGCAAAAATAACCCAAATAAGTTGTTTCATTAGTCCTGGAGTCATTGTAGTTAAATGTATGTCTTTTTCAGATTCATAAAAAGAAAATCAAGACTTCTTGAGTACCTGGACAATGTACATCCAATGCTCACCTGAGTTTATATTTCCATACCTGAGTGAATGTTTTTAGCTAAAATTAAAAAAGAAGCCTGCAGGGCTGTGAAATGGGAGCTACGTGCCCAAGAGCAGGTAACAGATAGCCACGTTGCAGAAGAAAGGCTAGCTGGAGTAGTGGGACCATTAAAGACCATTTGAAAGGAAAGAGGGTCCTTCACACCTGTGGAATGAAGGTTTTAGAAAGAATCAAGAAAATTATAAGGAATCGTGAAGTCAAGTAACTCCCTCGCTGCTGCCTGAATAGAAATGCTGCTGCCACTGCCAGGCAGTTGGCTTTGAACTTTGGCCAGACCAGAAATCAAAGTGGGATGAGAGTGCACAAGTGCACCCCTGCCCCTCAAATCCACCCCTGCCTGTGATACATACTACCTTGGTCATGGAAAGAGACTAGAGGAGCTATGGGGGCATGTATCCAGGCAATGCCAAGTTTTAAGGCGCTGGGAATAGATGACCCCAGAAATTCTTCCAGGCCTAATGTCCTACATACCTATTTCTCATTGAAGCAGGGATAAGATTGGAACTGAGGTACG
>NW_017728993.1:24114466-24115286 GCF_001723915.1 Gavialis gangeticus | reverse complement strand
TTGAACTTTGGCCAGACCAGAAATCAAAGTGGGATGAGAGTGCACAAGTGCACCCCTGCCCCTCAAATCCACCCCTGCCTGTGATACATACTACCTTGGTCATGGAAAGAGACTAGAGGAGCTATGGGGGCATGTATCCAGGCAATGCCAAGTTTTAAGGCGCTGGGAATAGATGACCCCAGAAATTCTTCCAGGCCTAATGTCCTACATACCTATTTCTCATTGAAGCAGGGATAAGATTGGAACTGAGGTACGTAGGTACAAAGAGGGATCTAGCCTAAGCTGCCCCATACCTTTTCTTCTGGACATGTTTCAGTAAGCCTGCAGTGATCACACTGGGTTCTCCAGAATGCAGTGGACGATCCCTTATGGCAATTAGGGTCATCATTTATGGGTGTGCTGGCTGCTCTGTAGCTATACCAGGGTACTAATCTAAGGCCCAAAGCTCCCATCCTACCCCGTTCAAAAGCTCATACTTTCTGCACTTCTCCATTACTCCGTTTCTCTCTCCCTCTGTCCTTTTGAGGTCTTTTTGCTGTCCTCTGGACCACTAGACACTGACTATGGCTAGAGATGGGAGAGTGGCTTGAATGTGATGGTGCTCCATACAGTACTCAGACACCTCTCAGGTTAGATCTTGCTCTAAGAATAAGAGATTAAACCAATCAGCAGATTTGTGGTCAGGAAGGATTTCCCCTTCCTCCCCCTTTAGGATGAGAAGGACTCTTGAGGGACTTTTGCCTATTTCCGGAGCCAAGAGCACAGCCCTCTGCAACCAGGACCACTTACACAATGGGGAACTCCCTACTTGAGAGCACGG
>NW_017728993.1:24107917-24114455 GCF_001723915.1 Gavialis gangeticus | reverse complement strand
CCTTCCAACCCTAAATCTATGAAACTATGAAACTATGACCATCATAATATTTCAACCTAACAATCCCACACCCAATGCATTGGCAGTGCCCTTGCCCCTCACTCCACCTGCCCCCTCTGCTCTTTCTTTATCTTTATTGTAGGGGGCTTTGTTGCTGCTTTTGGGTTTTTGTACTAAAGATCCTCCATTTGTTAGGGGTACTTTCTGTCTGTAGCTGGGAGAGGCCAAAGTGAACACATTATGAGTAGCTTCCATTACGAGGATGGTGCATCAGGAGTCCTTGAACCCAATGACTCAGTTACTTGTTTTCCCTTGGTCACACTCAGTGCCATTGTGGGTGGAAAGAAATGATTCCAGGACTCCAACTTAGACATCTTCTCTCCATTCCAGTAGATTTAATTGATTTCATAGACATTAGGGCTGGAAGAGACCTTGCAAGATTGGGTCCAGCCCCTGCTCAAGGGGCAGAAGTCAGTTGGGGTCAGGTCACCTCAGCAAGCGTTTCTTAAAGGTATCCAGAGCGGGGGCTTCTGAGGGGAGTCTATTCCACTAACACTAGGTTTCCTTGACACAAGAACTAAAGCAAATCAAGAACACGCAGATGGATTTCTAGAGCACCATGCCCCACACGTGCCCAGGAAGCAGCCAAAGTCCTCGCAGAACGTGTCTTCCACCAGCGCTGCAAGAAGGGTAACTGTGCAATGCCTGGGTGCAATGAGCACAGCTTGTCCTGTTGAACCTCGATTACAATGGGAGTTGGGGATGGGAAATGCTTGGGAATGACTTTGCTGGAAAGGCCGGAGGCACTGAGCAGCCAGACTTTAGTATTAGCTCCTCTATTTCATGGGTGCAATTGCATCTGTTACCAAGACCAATGGCACTCCAGCTCAGAGGAGCAAAGCAGCCCTCCGAGCCTTTCCTGGCTGACAAGTAGAGGCTGGAGAGATTCCCTGAGAGCAGGAGGTCCTGAATCAGTTCCTAGCAACTGCAGCCCACAAATCTGCTGTTCACAGTGTAATTATGCATCATTAGCTATTTCCAAGTTAACCACCCAGCATCACCACCAGCTTCTAATGGACGCCCCCTAGGAATAGCAAGGTCAAGAAAGCTGGGCTTTGTGACCCTGGGAGTGTTTGATGCCCTGTTCCTTAGCTGAGGAAACAACAGACATCATGAGATGTCCGTTTGCAACTAAAACAGACTTACCTCAGCCTGTTGCCCGTCGGCTTGAGCCCGCAAAGCCCGCAGAAGCTGGAGGGCAGGCGGATGCTCCCGGCAACATCTGTGCCAAAGCCCAGGAGGGACCCTCCTCCTGCGATCAGTGCCCCTTCCCCTCCAGAGGAACCACCGGGGCTTTTCTTATGGTTCAGAGGATTCACTGTCTGGCCGAAGATCACATTGCTGCAGTCGTAGCTGGGAGAGGTTCAAAGCAGGTTTTAAGGCTGTTTGCATTTAAACGTGCACAAATATAAGAGTCAGAGCAAGGGCTCAAGATTCAAGAGAGTGAGCAACCGTGGTGAGGGCAAATCAGCCTGTGAAAGATTTGGTGATGAAGCTAGATTAAAGGATGGGAGTGAAAGTGGTTGGGGCTAAGAATCAAGGCAAGTTGTATCTCCATTTTCTGTACTATATGCACAGGCCAGGTAGGCTAAGCCAGCTCCCGAAATCGTATCAGGAGGGAAAAGGAGGTAGAGCCAATGTCTGATCTGCACAATGAGTTGAGACGAGGAGGTGGTTGTCATTGTGAAAGAGGAGTGGTACATGGTAAGAGCCAGTGATTACTTTATCATGGACTGTGGGACGTTGGTTTTCACAAACGGGATTGCCCCCTGCCTCTTCAACACCTTGACAATCACGCTGTCCTCTTCCTCCACTTTGCCGAGAAATTGCACCAAGCCGCCAGTAGAGATGTGTCCCTTTGGGGAATGGAAAAGAAAGCTCATGAGACACATCAGAGCAACGTGCTTTGAACTCTTCAATTCTTTTTTCCTGCCAGGATATGATTTTTCAGCCAGGTTGGTAGAAAGGAAATAGGCCAACACTCCCCCTGAAGTCTGAGGATCTGTCATGCAGCTAACCCTGAAAAAGGGCAAATGCAGGAACGTGGCCTTGCCACATGACCAGCAAGCAACAAAACAGCCATGCAAAGTAACTGGTGGATATTGCCACCTTCTTTGCTGGTCATGTCTGCCAGCAATTGCTCAGCCTTCTTCTACAGGAGCATATCCATGCAGCAATTTGGGATTGACTTTGAGGGTTGCCCCCCAAAAGCCTGGCCCCTCTGAGCTGGCCCCTCATCTGTACATCTTGTAGTACCTGAGCATGAAGCACAGAAGGAGAGCTGAGCAGTGGGCAGACTGATTCCGAGTAGGACTCTACTTGAAGAAACTTCCTGCTTCCTGAGCGGGAATCAGCCGGCCCACTACTTGTCTCTCCTCTGGGCACGAGAGGCAGGAAGTGGGGTGCAGAAGGACTAGAATTCAGGCACAGGGACTGGTGGGATTGCTGCAGGCTAATTTCCTGTTCTTGCAGCCCCTGAGCGGGCTGGAAGTAGACAACCTCAGGTCCTGATGCTCAGTAGAGCAGCCAGGATTGGATTGGGCTGAAAGGGTGTCAGCACATGTGCAGCAACACATTAATGTGGTGCTGTGACTCCCTGTTTGGGAGGTAGCGTGCACGGAGTGGGCACGCCGTATCTCAGCCTGGAGTTGTAACTGTACAGCGTTGTCTCCCTCAGTTTTGGTAGCTTCACCTTTTGGCTGGTTGGTAGAGAGCCTCTTTAGACTTATGGACTCCCAGATGACTTTCAAGAGATATCGAGCATCATATACATTTTGCTTCATTTGCTTACAGCTTAGTCTCCACACCCTCATCTTGGAACCAGTCGATATTTCCATCTTTGTATGCCTCTGCATACACAGCAAAGCCCCTTGCTTCAGTTTAATGAAATCCATTTCATGATACTACTCATCCCAAGAGGTCTCTTGTTCATGTGAGTCTCATCTCTGTGGCTTCTTGTACTCACAAGTTTCCATTTCTTGCTGAAGTTCTTTGTCTCCATGTGAACTAGGCTGTAATCCCACCATGGCTTCTGCTTTGCTGGCTGGAGGATGAGGCCTCCATAACCATCCCTTAAAAGCAGCCGATTCAATCCCCACCTCCCCTGTCTAAAGCAGACACAACATACAGCTAGTCTGGCCCTTGCAGGGAATTGGACTGTACAGCACCAGGATTAATAGACTGTGGGGGCGTCTACATGTTCATTAATGCACAATGGTGGTGTAATTATAGTGCATTAAGTTAGCACCTATTATTACTTAATAACAATTATTAATGATACTTATTAATACTTAATATCAATAATATTAATACTTAATGAGTATTAATAATAATTAATGCCAATAGCACCATAATTGGAGCACATTAGCACAGATGAGCACTTTTTAGGTGATGCTTAATGCCCATGGGACTAATTCACTGTGCATTAGGGCATTAGCACGGTTTTTATGTGACATGCTAATGCGCAGTAGAATTAGTCCAATGGGCATTAAGTGTCTCCTGTTGATGCACCCTATTAAAGCAAACTTTTCTGTGTTAGAGAAGGGTCCAAACATGGAGCTGATATAAATCAGTAAAGCTCTGCTAGCTTATTAATACCAGCTAAGTATTTGGCCCAGAAGATCTGTCCTTTCTGCAGAGGTAAGAGGTAAAGGTCTACGAATCGGTGGTTAAAAATTCTCAGTGAAAGTTGCCCAAAGGTTGGCTTTAACGGTTATTAGTTTCTTGAGTGCGAAAGTTTAACCATTATTCATTGGGGCACAAAACTTGTCTTTTAAAAGCCTTCAAACTCCAGGTTGTAATGGGCACCACAGCGGCCTTGCTCATGACAAAGTATTCGACAGTCTATAGGAAGGAGAGAAAGAGAAACACACAGTCTATCCAAAGGGGAGACGTACTTTGCAGCCGATGTGATCCTTGATGCTGATGGGCACACCGTACAGCAAACCCTTCTCCTTCTGTTTTGTGAGGTCCTGCAGCTGCTGCTCACAACCCTGGATGAAATCTGTCACACAGTTCACCTCCTGGGTCACTGCCAAGGCCTGTGGGTGGACACATGGAGAACAGGAGCAGGGCATAAAGATAGATTTCAGCTTGAAACATTTGCAAACTTCTGGGCTTCCTTCCTGCCTTATAGTCAGCCTTATAGCCTTTCTGGAGAGACCATGAAGAAAGATACTCACTGGGGTCTCTTTTTAGGGCAGTTTTGTGCTCCAGGCCAACTCTATTCCTTTTCCATAGGCCATTATGAGGGTGAAGACTTGGGGCTGATAGAGTCCCTCAATATATTCATTTCTTTCAAAGCCCGAGTCCTGGAGTCATGTGCAGAGGCAAAACTAGGAGTTTTGGTGTCCTGGGCAGAGATGCCCAAGGGTGGGGTCGGGAAAGCATAAGGAGATTAATGGTACATGGGCTGGTACTCCACCATTCTGGATCCCCTCTAAAATCGGTGCAGAGGGCTGGTGCCCCGTTTGCTACCCCCCGCCCAGTTACACTCCTGGTTACATGGGCATAAGACTTCCAGCTTTCATTTCTAAACAAGCAATGCATTTATAGCCACTTGAAGGCCAAGAAAAACATGGAAATAAGGCATTAGAAGGCACAAAAAAACCCTGTTTTTTTTTCAAAAACTTGCTTTTTAGAGTTTTGCTCCCAATTTCTGATGGTCAAGGATTGGCAAGACTGGGTTTTGGTTGCTCCAGGCTGAAGTCCCCTTGGTGAGGTAGAGGTCACAGGCTGTATTTCCTTACCAACCCACATATAACGCAGCACTCCCCAGCATGTAGCTGGATGGTGTAACTGGTACTTCTTTGTGGGACCCACTGTCTTCCTTTTCTGATTGAACCACATACAAAGGTTGGTAATCTTGCTTTGGGTTTGGTAAATGACCGGAGTTTTTTTATCTCAAGCATATGGTATTAGATCTAGAGGCCTTGGGATAGGTCCTTGTTGCCGCACCAGCTGTCCATGGGTGTAACCTTATCCCTGCTCACTTTCCTATCTGTGCCTCTTCCACGCACACCTACACCTGGGCAAACACGTTCAGGATCCATTTTCCACTGCTGCAAATTCTAGATCTCGACATGCGTTATCTTGGGGTTTCATGCCCATCACTGAGGAAATCCCATTGCTGCCCACCCAAGTCTACTAGGCCCAACAGGCTGAGCAAAAACCTGGGGGCTTCTCCTTCCTGCCTGAACATGGGGTTGAACTCACCTTGTCTATGTATGTGTAGAGGACAATTTCTGGAGACAAGGAACCTTCCTTTAGCTTCTCAGCCAGCTCCACAAGCGGCAGGGAGAGGATGAAACTGGTCTGAACTCCTGGGTTCTGCAAGGTGTAGAAACATCACTTCGTGGGGAAGGATTCGAGTAAAGGGCTGTGTTCATATTGCACCCACATGACTCTGGTGTAAGTGAGGAAACTGGTGGCGTTTCATCGTGGATGAGTTTGGCTCCTTGGATTAGCTTCCAGTCAACACCCAGGAGTATTCAGAAACCCTTGCCAATGATTTATTCATGCACTTTTCCTCCTAAATAGCTGTGTGTGTTCCTAGGGTGACATGGAAGACTCCTTCTCTTGGATCCCATATAGGTTCACCCCCAGGAAGGCATTTTAGTCAAGGATAGGGCAGGAAGGCATTGGGAAAACAACACCATGGTTGTACATCAGTAAGCAAGAGCCCTCAGTGGGATGAACATCCACCCAGCTGATTAGAAATAATGCCCTTTCTTGGACAAAGCATATCCTTGATATAAGCCTCAACTTGCTGTAAAAAAAGGTGGTTGGTATCATTGCTCCCACTTTACAGATAGGGAAACTGCTAGTATAGCATAGGGACGCCTCATGTCGTTGCTGTTAACGTTGTTTCATTATTACCTTGCAGATCTTTAGGGAACATACTTGTTTAAAGTTGTGCAATGTTCGTTATAACGTTGTTTGGCTGCTGCCTGCTAGCTGGTAACTACAGTGATGTAATTGGATTTGCTTAACGTTGTTTCACTTGAAGTCGAATTTTTCAAGAACGTAACTATGACGTTAAGCAAGGAGTAGCTGTATTAGTATCATAGAATCACAGGGCTTTAAGGAACCTGAAGGACCATCTAGTCTAACCATGTGCATGCATATGTGTGTGTGTGTGTACACTTTGCAAAATATATATATTTTGCAATATCTTTTAGGTATTATTTTACATCGAAACCATTGCTGATTTTTTTATTTGTTTCCCAAAACATAAGGTTTCAATACAAGAAGTCTGTGGTAGAAAAAACAAAGAAACAATAAATGATTTAAAAATATATTATTCCTAAAAAGATCCAAACAAACAACTACCGGTCAATCAAAAATCTAGCAAGGAACAAAGCCCTAGAAAGAAATGGGAAACTGTACCAATCTGGGCCCTGGAATAATGGAAATGATTTTAAATTGCCCTGTGAAGTCATCTTCCCGATAGATGATGAGCTCTACATTAGCCGAATGG
>NW_017728993.1:24101086-24102917 GCF_001723915.1 Gavialis gangeticus | reverse complement strand
ATATATTATTCCTAAAAAGATCCAAACAAACAACTACCGGTCAATCAAAAATCTAGCAAGGAACAAAGCCCTAGAAAGAAATGGGAAACTGTACCAATCTGGGCCCTGGAATAATGGAAATGATTTTAAATTGCCCTGTGAAGTCATCTTCCCGATAGATGATGAGCTCTACATTAGCCGAATGGGTTTCAACTAGATGCAAGATAACTTCAAAAAAGAGTATTAAAAAAAAAAAGACCATTTAGCAGAACTAAGAAATTTGCTGACATAAAAGCTCCTGCTAACAAATACAGAACTGAACCACCACAAACATCCAACTAACCCTATGGTGTTCGACCTCCAGCTTGCAGGCTGAATCCAGCCTTTGGAGCCACGTCATCCAGCCCACAGGGCTTCCCATGGGTACAGGAATTTGGTGATGAGGGAATGACAGTAGTGCTAACTGCCACTCCCCTGCTGCCAAGTTTTCAGATCCGTGGGGAGCGTGTGGACTTGTTAACATGGCCCTGTGTGCTAGACTGTGCTGGTGTGTGGTCAGGCTGATGCCAGGATTACTCTGCAGCTGGTTTGACATCCTGGGTTGAAGGATTTTAGCATCTAAAAGCCAAGTATGTTCTTAGGTGGGAGGAACCTAGAGCTTTCTACCTGTATGCAAGTGTTAAGCAGAGACACAGGCTTTGCATCCCATAGTGGGAGGGGAGGCACAGAGCAGAGATGAAGCTATGTGGGGTGGTGTTGGACTGCTGGGGAAGAGGTTGTCACAGATCGAAGGGAACAGTGGTTTGCAACCTTGACAAACCTCAGGGAGGTTCTGCTGGGAGTGTGGCACTCTGCTCCTTCCCTAAGGAGCTTTTTGGGATCAGATCAGGCCAACCTCCCCACACGTTCTCCAGGCGACAAGAAGCCACCACCCTCTAAAAGTAAAGAGTTACCTTCTGTTTAAACTTCCAAGCCACTTGCTCCATTCGTTCCAGGCCCAGATCCCGTGTCCTCCTTGCCTCTTCCATCTTTTCCTGGATCTGTCTCCTCCCCACCCATTTCAGCACCAGGACGGCTGCAGCTGAACCACAGAGCAAGGCTGATATGGCACGGGGATCTACCTCAACCTCAGGCAGCAGCTGCTTCAGCTTCTCCTGGATCATGGTGAGACGTTCTCCCTGGAACCCGGCAGTGTCCTGAACATCCGCATGCTGGTAGAAAGCAGGTGATTAAGGGGTGTGCCATTTAATCATCTGCAGAGGGCAGTCCGAGACAAAGCCATTCTGAAACAGTGGAGCATAGCAATTCAAGGCTGGATTTTCTGAATTTAACCAGACTAGACTAACTAGGTGCTGAACTTTCCCCGGCTGGGCAAGAGGCAAACGAGAACCTTATTTTGTCCCCTCTAGGTTGATCTTGTTTGAACTGATTCAGTATCAATGGGAACAGTGACAGCATCAGAGTGACTGGGGCTGTCCCCAGCCCCTTTCTCTCTGAGCTTCCCTCTTCATGGTGGACTCCTCCAACTTCTTGGTTCTCAGATCAGGACTCTGTCACACAGCCCTGGTACCAAGTGCTTGTCTTCTGCAGATCTAATAGGGTTTGGAGTAGGACTAAAAGGGAGACCTTGGGAGATTCAGAGCATAACTAAATACACTGGTAACCCAGTCAAAATGAGAAAGAAGCTGAGGTTGAACTCAGATGAGTCCCCAGCTCTCAATACCCCTGAACTCTGGGGCTGAGAAGTTGAAAAGTGAAATCCCTTCTTTCTCCCCATAATCTTTGCATTGGATTCCTCTCCACTCTGATTCTTCCCACAACCGTGGCACTGTAAAGCATTTATCCCCATGTA
>NW_017728993.1:24099966-24101075 GCF_001723915.1 Gavialis gangeticus | reverse complement strand
TAAAGTAGTACTGAAAGGGCAGGAGAGTAAAATTGTTCTGACGTACCCCTAGCACATTTTACTAGTTATAGCATAGTAAGCCGTTGCGGGGTAAATTATGTCCATGTTACATAATTAGTTGTCATATACTAAGTAAAGAAAATTAAACCAGGGGCATTTTTAGTGGTAAACGCTGATTATGTGGACAAGCACCCTTACATTTTAATCTAATTAGATTGTCATTGATGGACCCAGAGCTGGAGGCAGAGGAGAACAGAGTACCAACATGTGAGTGGGGAAGGGTGCAGGAAGGGGAGAGCCAGGCACTGGGGCAGGAGTAGGAGCCAGGGGTCAGGCACAGGCAAGAGGGTGGGCAAAGGGTGAGGTGGGCAGAGACCAGGGAGGGGGCAGGTGGCAGTCATGTACAGGTGCAGGTGGGGCAAGAGGCATGGTGCGTGGGGGGAAGGGTGCAGGCAGGGGAAAAGTGGCAGGGGGGCAGTTACTGGAGCGGGGCAAGTGGCAGGAGGAGCAGGCAGGGAGGGAAAGAGCTAGTGGTGCAAAGCTGGAGTTTGGCCCCTTTTCCCCCTGCCACTGCTTTCCCTGCCACAACACTGAGGAGATGAATGTAAGATGACCTTCCACTAATTATATTTTGTATATGGAAAATGATCACATTTACCTGAATCCAAGATGACTCAGAATTTAAAATGACCCCCCAATAACTAGATTCTAGACATGGGAAACATAATTTTGTTATAATTTCCATGTCTATAATCTAATTTTTGGAGGTCATTTTAAACTTCTTCCACTGTACAACTAAAGCAGGGCAAGCTGTGGTAGAGCAGAGAGGGCATACAACAGGGGAGTCAAGTGGCCTGACTTCTGCCCCTTGCCAACTGTTGCCCCCACCACTCAGCCCCTCTGCCCCCACCTCCGTGCTCTTCCCATTGCCTGCACCCCATGATGCCTGCATCCCCCATGGTGCTGGAATCCCTCCAGGCACCTGTTCCCCTGTATCACTTGCCCCTCCCTCCTGCCTGTATTTGCCCCTTCTGCCACCTCTCCTTTGCAGTCTGTCCCCCCTTCCTCACTTCCCCTGCTACCTGCCCCCATGCGTCTCTCCCCATCTC
>NW_017728993.1:24086937-24094966 GCF_001723915.1 Gavialis gangeticus | reverse complement strand
GGGGCTGTCCCCAGCCCCTTTCTCTCTGAGCTTCCCTCTTCATGGTGGACTCCTCCAACTTCTTGGTTCTCAGATCAGGACTCTGTCACACAGCCCTGGTACCAAGTGCTTGTCTTCTGCAGATCTAATAGGGTTTGGAGTAGGACTAAAAGGGAGACCTTGGGAGATTCAGAGCATAACTAAATACACTGGTAACCCAGTCAAAATGAGAAAGAAGCTGAGGTTGAACTCAGATGAGTCCCCAGCTCTCAATACCCCTGAACTCTGGGGCTGAGAAGTTGAAAAGTGAAATCCCTTCTTTCTCCCCATAATCTTTGCATTGGATTCCTCTCCACTCTGATTCTTCCCACAACCGTGGCACTGTAAAGCATTTATCCCCATGTAACAGTCCCACTCCAGGGTGGCTATGATGTCCCTGGAGACTCCACAGCCCTTGCCAACCTGGCTGCCTCCTCCTCTTCCTCCTCCTCGCCTGCCATGACTTAATGACATGATACTTTTAGAAAAAGGGAGGCTGTCCAGGTTTTCCTAAGTCAGATTTTCTTGTGAGTGCTAGCATCGCTACTCATCACCTTAAGGCCCAACTACCTGGGCTCCAGCCTCCTCAATACCCATGCTCATGCTGCACAGATGTCACGCATCCTGATCCAATTATAACTGCCCCTATATGCTACAAGGTCCTGGCTCATCTTTATACCAGCCCCTCTCTGGGCTATGAGCCCTCTGGCCCTTCCCTCCCTGGGCCAGCTGTGACTGCCTTACCTCCCCTTAGTCCCTTCACCAAAATACCAATATTTCTTCTCTGAAGTCAGATGTTACCCAGGAGCTCCTCTCCCTATGGCTCTCAGGGGTAAATTTCCTGCCCAGCTTCAGCTCTGGGCTTATACCCTGATACCCCAGCCCTTGTAGGTCATATGACTCCTAATTGCCCCTTGGCACACATGCAGGCTGCTTCTCAGGCAGCCTGCCTCCTCTTAAAGTAGCAGGAGCAGCATCCTGCTACACGCAACCCCCCTGCAAAGCAGGGAAGCACTGTTCCCCTTATGGTACCAATGGAAATAAGGAGATTTCTCCAAGTTTATGCTGGGAGGCTGTAGCAGAGCTGGTAACTGAACCCACAGCTTACACGTGCTTGGCTAGTGCCCTCACATGAGCCATCCTTTCCCTCTATATAAATCAAGAGGCGTCCTGAACAACTCTGAGCTTGCCATGTTCAAACTCCAGATTCTTGGAGTCAAATCTCCACAGCTCTCACAATAAGTAATAGGCTACCTAAAACCATTAACTAGAGGTTACAGTAGGAGTAGAAGCTCTGTCTTACCCAGACTCCAGTGCAAACATATTTAACCCCTTGGTAACTGCAAGTTTGTTAATTTTTGCCTCCAGATTTTTGTCAATAACAGCTCTCTGGCTCCAAAGGTTATGGACATAGAAACGGAGGGTGGGAAGGGACCTCAGGAGGTCACATCTAGTCCAACCCCCTACTCAAAGCAGGACCATCCCCAACTATATCGTCCCAGACAAGGCTTTGTCTTCCCAGGTCTTCAAAACCTCCAAGGATGGTTGTCCTCCTGGCTGGGTAGATAGAATAAAATCAGAGAATCATAGAAAATGAGGGTTGGAAGGGAGCTCAGGAGGTCACATCTAGTTCAACCCCCTGTTCCAAGCAGGACCAGTCCCAACTGCATCATCCCAGACAGTACCAGGTCTCTTCTACAGACCAATGCCTGTCTTTTAATCTATTCTGTACTTCAGTTCCCCAAGAGGCTGAGTTAGGAATTGAAATTGGATATCCCATATCCCAAGGTGCAGACAAATAAAATATTTATATGAGTATCATTTACATCAGTTTGTGTGAACATGAAGCAGACAGATGACTATTTACAGAGTGTGCTGCCTTCAGTAGTTGCTGTTACAGTGCCTGGCTACTATGTAACGGAAAAAAATGATAAGCACTTGTTTCAGTTGAGAAAGAGTTACCTTGGGATAAAAGCAACTAGAGCCATGGACCTTTGCCTTATATGCTTGTGTAACTCTTGATTCTCAGAGGGTTAACTTTACCACAGAGGGTCATGAGTACAACCTGGACGTGGGGAGACAGAGTTCAGGAGTTGATGGTCTACAATACCAGAGGTGCAGAACCTGAAGCTGAGGTTCAGAGTATCAGGTATGGATCAGGGTTTTAGGTATTGTGGCAAACGTGGGAGTTCCCCAACCAGCCAGCTGGTCTCTTACTGCCTCAGGGCACTCTGACTGCCTCTCTCACCTGCCACGCCTTGCTGTTAAGTAATTATGGTCTTAAATAGGCGTGAGGCTGCCCTTCGAGGGCCCTGATGTCTAAGGGCTGTAAGTACATGCTCCTACCACTCCTTAATGTGTCCCATACTTCATAGTTGTTTCCAACTGCTGTGCTCTGCTCTGGCCTGAGGCCACACCCAACTCAGCACAGTGTTAGGTCTCTCGTGTTCTGCCCTATTATGGTCACATTTGGACCACTTCCCTCTCACTGAGGCCTTTCACTCCACTGGCTCTCGCCCAGTCTGTTTCAAACTGCTCGTCCTGAGCCTCGCTCATACCGCCCCTCTTTTCCCTAGGGCCACACTCACCCTGCTTTATCCCAGGGGGGTCCTCAGGCTTGAATCCCATCACTCCCCAGTCAGCAGGAACACAGCCTTTTGGGTATCTCCCACTACCCTCATCTAAGCAAGCTCTGGGCAGTTTACAGAACACTGGTCTGACTCAGCCTCTGGTCTCGCACTGGGTCACTCACCCAGATGCTTTCTGTCAAGGGGCTCTTGACTTGCCTTGTTGTTTTCCTGCTGTTCCTTTTCTGCTGCTGCACCCCACCCCCCCCTTGCCCCATCAGCCTCAGGCCCACCTGCAGCCTCAGGCACTCGAAGACTTACCTGGACCTAAGTCACTATTTTGATAGTGGGGTGACTGTCATGTGTTTTTCAGCCAACATGCCAGGAAGGAAGTGAAATCAAGCAGTCTGGTGTAACCCCAGGTCTCCTTCAGGCTTGAGCAGTTAACTCTGGTCTTGATCAGATTTGAACATGGCAAACACACATGCATTGTCCCATGCCAAGTTTTTGGATGAGTTCCTTCCAAGTTTGGTTTGACCTCTGATCTCCTGGGGCGAGCCAATACTGAAAAGTTATTAGACATATTCTGTTTTCAAAGGAGGAGCATATCGTGTAGAGCTTGCCCCTCTGCTATTTCAGGATATAGTACTAATTATTTTACAGTGCCCAGTAGTGTCCTGGGTCTTTTCCAATAGGACAACTTGGCTGTACCTCAAAAGGGTTACCATCTAACTGGTTAATGTACATGGCAGTCAGTCCACAGGTTCCCCCAAATTAGCCCATCCTGCCATAGCTATCCTGGTAAGGACAGTCTGACTGGTCAAACACTAGTCCAGGGGTGCAGACACTGGTATGATGTGTGACAAAGTGTGAAGCGGACATGCAGTGAAGTGAAACCCTACAGTGGCATCAGCAGGGATCTTAGCTTTCTCTGATAAAAAAAAATCCCCAATTTTCTGTTAAAAAAGTAACCCCAAATTCACATATTTCCATGATTAAAATGAAACATCACTAATATATAGATACACATATAGTGGTGTTTCATTTTAATCGTGGAAAAATGTGGATTTGGGGTTCCTTTTTTTTAACTGAAAATTGGGGACTTTTTTAAATCAGAGAAAGCCAGAATCCCTGGACATCAGTCACTCTATTGTGTCAGACCCCCTCAGGATTGAACCCAGGTCTTCTGGGATCATAGGTAGAGGCCTGGGCTGTGGCACCACCAAACAGCAGCCTGGCTTTTGAGACTAGCTCAACACAGGCCCTCCTATGAGGGTCCCCATGAAGAACCATGTGACTCAAGGGAACCAATGGGAAGCATGAGCCCTTGATAGGGGGGCTATAAAAACATGTCCACTTGCCTTGGGGCCTTTTTGGCAACAGTGGCGGTAGCTTGGTGGCAGCCTATGCCTGCTGCCATCCTGGCTGGAGAGAAAGATGGAGTGCAAAGCAGCCAGAGGGAAAGAGGGATGTGGAGAATATCGAGAGGGTCCAGAGGAGGCCACTAGTGTGGTTAGGGGCCTGCAGACAAGGCCCTACGAGGAGAGACTGAGGGACCTGGATCTCTTCAGCCTTCTCAAGAGAAGGCTGAGAGGTGATCTTGTAGCTGCCTATAAATTCATCAGGGGAGGGCAGCAGGGAACAGGCGATGCTGTATTTACTAGGGCACCGCCTGGAGTAACTAGGAACCCTGGCCACAAATTGACGGAGAGCATATTTAGGTTGGACATTAGGAGTAACTTCACAGTAAGGGTTGCCAGAATCTGGAACGGGCTCCGAGGGAGGTGGTGCTCTCCCCTACCCTGGGGGTCTTCAAGAGGAGACTGGACAAACACCTGGCTGGGGGTGTCTGACCCCAGCTCTCTTCCCTGCCCAGGGCAGGGGGTTGGACTCAATGACCTACTGAGGTCCCTTCCGACACGAACATCTATGAATCTATGAGTTAAAAAGTTTCCTGAGCAGTCACACAGCAATGCTTCCTACAATCGAAATACAACCCATCCTAAGCACCAGAGCCGTTGAAGGCTGGCGGGCTGTAGTGTGCCACGGGGGCTGGGATTGACAAAGAGATGACACACAAGCCTCTCACCACCCCGGGCTCTTGAACTGACTCTGTTTCAGGAGGGATCAGGGAGCAAAGAAGATCTGATTGTCGGACCTAGCCTCAGCAATGCATGAGTCTCCTAATAGTGTTGCCTCCCTGGAGCAGCCTGATGTTAATTCAACATGTGTTAGGTGGCATGATCTGGAGACAGTCCTCACAGGAAAAGGCTTAATTTAGCAACACAAAAGCACTTTGCATGTTTTTTATTGTGTGGAAGTTTGGATTCTAGTGTTTTAAGTGCAGTTAACACATGCCAAGGATGCTGTGTGATCAGGCCCTGACTTGGCTAGTGCCCTTGCTGTAGAGCAGTGGTTCTCAACCATTTTAGACTCCAGACACCCCTTGTTATCCTCAAGGTCCCCCTCAGAAAATGCCAGTTCTTTGCTTTCCCTCACTTTTTGACAACCGAAAAGTACTAGAGCAATTTCTCTGTTGCACAGAACTCGGAAGGACCCCAGCAGGGCAGAATGGCTTGGACACGGTGGGTTCCTATTTGAAATCTCTGGGTTTCTCTTGTGAATTGTGTGCATTTGCACACCTAATAGTGCAACCCTTATCACCCTTAAAAAGATCTCATGGCATCCCAGGTTGCGAATCGCTGCTGAAGAGGAAATGAGTGAAAGCAGCACATAGGATTTTCACTTCCAACCGTGGAAGAAGCCAACTGGCTCAAGGTGAAAGCTCCACTGAATCTGGGGGAGAGAGTTGTGCACGTTCATGCTTAGCAACATGGAGGATGTCTCCACCTCTCCACCACCAGTATCTCATTGCTCCTTTGCATTGCTGAACCATCCTGTGTCTCTTATCAAATGCCACCTGGGTTGTTCCAGTGGGTGGGTGCCATCTCAGAGAGTGACAGAGCACCAAGATACAGCCGAGGTCAGGCCAGAAGGATGAAGGCTGAGGAGAGGATGTTTGGGTGGCAGCCAACAGAGTGGCTGTCAACGTGGTGCCCTTCTGGAGCCTGGAAAGGGGGCACACTCCCGTGGGAAGAAGGCTGCCGACTTGCTCTTTTCAGCACCGGAGAAGCCAATGACTCCCAGAGATACTCGTCTCTTCCAGACCCGTTCCCCATGGCGCAGGCCCGAAAGCCACCGTAGCAAAATGCTTAGCATAAGCCACTTCATTTTGTGCCTTGACATAACAAACGCCACTAACTAAAAACAAAGCAAGGGGGTCACGGTTTAGGGTGAATAACCCACATCCGAAAGAAAAGTCAAAAGAGGACGTGGTTTAGCAGTCCAGACAGCAGAACGGAGACAGCAGCCTGATAGAAAAACAGCCATGGTGAAAAATCTCTGGTGGATATTTATGCCATGGGACATACAGAAGAAAACTGTAAAAAAGTGTATGAAAACCTAGGAAAAAAACTTGGAAGTTGGGGCAGAGTGATACACAGGGAAGAAACAAAACAATAGATACTCAAACCCCGGCGCGGTGATGGACATCTGGCCAGGTGAACTCCCTGCATGCATCCGAAGGCTTGCAGACGAATATCCGTGTTGACTGTTACTGCTTAGAAGCTGAGTGTTGTATTTAAAGCTTTGCTTAAATACTGGTATTGCCGATATATTTAATAAATTAGGATGAAGAATGGAATAGTCTCACTGGCCCATTCTATTTCCATTCACCCCACCCCTGAACTAAGTTTAGTACAACTGTGGGTGGCCTGTGTGCTGGACACAGCATCTTCTCTAAAACTCTCTGCTACTTGCTTTCCCATCACTCCACCCTGTGACCTAGGGACCATTGTGGCAGCCAGCTTGTGATCGACACTTTTTTTATTCCTCCACAATATTTTGTTGCCCATCCACCCTCTATGTATTTTCCCCTTCCCCAGGACAAGTAACTCATGTGCGCCTGCATCAGGTCCCCCATGCCATGAGTTTCCCATGCTAGCTTTGTCCTCCCCTGCTCTGCCCATTGCTTTGGATGCATCACCCTTCTTCAGTCCCTTCGCTGGCTCCCTGTGCATGGTTTATCAAACTGAGTCTTGCCTTTGCCTTCAAGGCTGTGTACCATGTAGCCTCACCTCCCTCTCAGACCTTGCTTTGGATAAATGGGATGGATATGTAGCTAGGGTGCACACCCATCACCTTAGTATCAGAGTTTCTCCTCCTTGCATCTCCTTACTCTCCTAGAATAACTTTATCTCCCCAGGTGAGAGCATCCAACACCTGGTCGGGGGCGATAGCTTGGACATTTCAAGGACCTGCGTGCAATGCATTGGGTCAAATTCACTTCAGGTTCTTAGCGGCAGCAAGTTGGCTTTGCCCAGGAGACCTGCTCCCTATGTAGAGTAGATATGGGAACAGGTTGGCCTGGATATGCCCCTATTAAAAACGCTTTTATTGACTGGTCTCTGTGGCTTCCCAGCTGACTTGCAGTGACCCTCTGCAGTGGCCAACCTCACCTGAAGATGGAGTACCACATTCTCTGGCGTACAACTTGCACCCTTCCCCCCCAAACCACCTGGTGAAACTTGGGGTGTGCATTATATGTGAGAAAACTGGATCCCCACGTGTCCAGAA
Source organism: Gavialis gangeticus (assembly GCF_001723915.1). NCBI lineage: Eukaryota > Metazoa > Chordata > Crocodylia > Gavialidae > Gavialis > Gavialis gangeticus. The sequence continues at coordinate 24,087,746 of NW_017728993.1, read as the reverse complement.
ATTTGGCGAGGGGGGCACTAGCGATGTTAATTGCTGTGATTCTAGGAACTACGGGAATACTGCCATTGTCCCCCTGCTGCCAAATTTCTAGGCCCTCAGCCAGATGACATGGCCCGGCATGCCAGGTTAGGTACACAGCCCTGGACCCAGTGCAAAGTCTCAGACCCTGGTACATGGCCCTGGACACAGCACACGGCCCTGGACCCTCCATGCCCTATCGGATGCACAGAGCTGGCAGTCGGTGTGGGAGCAGACTCAGCTCCTTGTCTGCTGCTGCTCAGTTTCTACAGGGAATAGCTGTTTTTCCTCATCCTGCCTGTTGAAAACAAGGTGCATCCTCTAGACCCCTGTAGGAAAATACACCAGTGGTATTTAGAGGAGTTATGCAAGAAAGCATAAGGCGAGTTGGAATTTGGGTCTCCGGTCTGCCACACGTTGGTCATATCCAGTAAGCTGGGGATAGACACCATTCCCCACCTCACAAGGGGTCGTTGCTAGGTGTAGTTAGTTGACGTGTCTAATTGTTATGGGGGACCTCAAATGAGAGACGTAACCCAAGTGCGTATTAGTATATTAGCAGAGCTGCAGCAGAGCTCATGTCCCTGGAGAACCCCCTGGAAACAAAGCAGATAGACAAACGCTATCTCCCAAACAGGCTACAAGGGTGGGCGGATGAGAACAGGATGGGTTTCAACACAGACAAGTGCAAGGTGCTGCACCTGGGGAGGAACAACTGGCACCATACCTACAGGCTGGGGAACTCCCCTCTTGTCAGCACGGAGGCGGAAAAGGATCTGGGAGTCATCATT
>NW_017728993.1:24068537-24081937 GCF_001723915.1 Gavialis gangeticus | reverse complement strand
GAGTACTGCATCCCGTTCTGGGCGCCGCACTGCAGGAGGGACGTGGATAGCATGGAGAGGGTCCAGAGGAGGCCACTCGCATGATCAGAGGACAGCAGGGCAGGGCCCACGAGGAGAGACTACGGGACCTGAACCTGTTCAGCCTCCACAAGAGAAGGCTGAGGGGGGATCTTGTGGCCTGTTATAAACTAGTCAGGGGGGATCAGCAGGCATTGGGGGAGTCCCTGTTCCCCTGAGCACTACCAGGAGTGACCAGGAACGACAGTCACAAGCTGGCAGAGGGTAGGTTTAGGTTAGACATCAGGAGGCGCTACTTCACGGTCAGGGCGGCTAGCGTCTGGAACCAACTTCCAAGAGAAGTGGTGCAGGCTCCTACCCTGGGGGGCTTTAAGAGGAGATTAGATGAACACCTTGCTGGGGTCGTTTGACCCCAGGACTCTTTCCTGCCATGGCAGGGGTCGGACTTAATGATTTGCTCAGGTCCCTTCTGACCCTAGAAACTATGAAACTATGAAACCAAGCAATCCTTGAGTTATTTAACCATACAGACATTGTGTCCCTACAGGTTGAACCAGATGGATGCGTTGAGGAGGGTGGCCTTCTTCATCCTGTGCTCTGCGGCGTGCACGTTGTTCACAGATGCTTTTGCTTTCGTTGGGTCAGTCTCTCCACCTCCTTCATGAACCGGAGGCAGAGCTCCTCTTCCCATGGCAAAGCCACACACTGAACCGCCAAGGGCAGCCCCACAGCTCCACAAGCAGCCTGTCCATGGAAACACAAAGAAGGAAACCGCTTGACATCCAAAGTCAAGGCAAGGCGGATGGCAACCCAAGCATCCAAAGGCCAGGCAGCTACAAACCTTCACAAGCACCTTGTCCCACCGGTCATGACGGTATCCCTTGTAGCTCTTCAGTGCTTCCTCATCTTCTTCAGTCACTGTAGTGACGGGCACGACCCCAACAGGGATGTCCAAGAAGTTATGCAGAACAGTATAGCTCACGAGCACTGTAAAGCAGAACATGGTCAGGTCCTGATCATTACCTCTGCAGCAGAAATGACGCATTCCCCGCTGGAAAATCATTCCTTTGGGGGAGGGAGGAATGACGGAGATATTTTAGGAGCACAACTGGAGCACGGCAGGAGCCCTCATGGTATGGTAAAGGGTCCCTCAACCTCCATCTTCTCTTGTGGAATTCGCTACCTCCAAGGATAACACCTTCCCAGTACACAACATGCATCTTCCCTCCCCTCCCAAACCGGCTGCTATAAATTGGAATGCGCATTACATGTGAGAAATGCGGTAAGAGCCGTATCTGCCACTGACAAGGCAAAAGGGAAAGTAAAATCTACAGGGAGAAGAATGATAAGCAGACTCAGTTCATTAGCTGCTACGACTCAGGCTAAAAACAGATGTTGGATTTCCCCCAGGCCTTTTATTCTGGGATCCTACAAACTCACTGTCCCACTTTAAGCACCTAGGAAGAACCACGATAGCCCTTTCCCCCCAGGACAATCTGGGCTAATCCAAGTTAGTTGCCATTCAAGTTGTGTGTGTAAATCGCCTGTTTTGATGCAGGTCAAAGGCCAGGACGATCAGATCCGGGATAAACCCAGGGTCTGTTTTTAGCTTTATTTACTGACTACAAGGAAATAGCATTTCTTGTCTCAGCCTTTCAAAAACAAGGTGTGCATCTTATTCTAAAGGCATGTTGTGTGCAGGAAAATACCGTTCTCTCAGCTACACTACTCGGTCCAAGTCCTACGTTATGAGGATGGGATGTGGTATCTGTCCCCAAGCCTATGCCATGCACAGAACATTTTGCCCAGCATCAACAGTATTAAAGTACTACATCAAGCTGGAGAGGGGGAGCTATCACCAAAGCATCACGGGTAAAATTGTCACAAGTGCCTAAGTGACTTAGGAGCCCCCATCCCCATATTGGTTTAATTTTTGGAAGGTATTTTGGTGCCCCTCTGCTTCTAAGTGGGAAACAGTCCTGGACAGATCTCAGCTAAGTGGAAAGATGGGCTTAGGAAGTGTGGGGAGATAGGAGTGGAGATGAAGCTGAAAAGTGCTCTTCTATTATCTCCAGGGAACCGAGAGGCCATCCATCCACAGGAAGCCTTAAAGCTCCTTGATCCACCCAAAGGATCAGGACTGGACATGATCCTCAAGTGCACTGGCACATTTCCTGCTTCATGAATTAATACCTGCGAGTTTCGAAGGATATCCAGCCTTAAAAGCAGGGCCCAACATGGGGGACAGCATCACATCTAGATCCAGCTTCCTCCAGTCAGCCATGAATTGTTGCCTATGCTCCTGAGAGCCAAACAAAGAACCATAGAAAATGAGGGTTGGGAGGGAGCTCGGGAGGTCAGCCAACCCCCTGCTCCAAGCAGGACCAGCCCCAACTTGATCATACCTGGAGTTGAGCTTCACTAGGATCAGAAAGATTGCTACCCAAAGAATGCCCCTAAAATAACACCCCTCAGGTCAGATCAAAACCTGACTCAAGAAGATGGCGTGGCTCTTTCTCTTCTCAGACATTTGCCCTATGAATTCAGATTGGAAGGGAAGGCAATGACTTTCTTGCCATGCCTAAATGCTCAACACAATGAAGCCCAAAAGTAACCAAGGCCTTTAGGCACAACTGTAATGCAAAAAAAAGTGTGATCCATCGATTTTGTTCTTCAACTGTTTCTGAAGAATCCCACTTCCATTTAAAGAGCCCAACCTTAGGGAACCTCACCCACCCAATTCAGTTTCCAGAAAGTAGTTTCAGCCCTACCAAAACCTATTAGCTAAACCAAAATATGCTGCGCTCTGTTTATACTGCACCTTTGACTATCATGTATTTAGGACCTGCCCCCACCCGTTGGTAGCCTTCCTGCTGATTTCAGTTGTCGCTGCATAAGGTCCATATCAAGCACAAGTTACTGAGAGACATCAATCAATATTCTGGCTGATACATTACCTCAATCTCACTATGGAGCACCCAGACTTCCTTCACAGACCTAAAAGTTCAAAAAGGAAAAGCAAAGGAAGCAAAAATAGTTCATCCATTTTGCATTCTCATGCGTGTGCTCTCTCTCTCCCGAAGGGCAACCCCAGGAGACCCCCAGCAAGACAGGGTCAGATGACCCACAGTTGACTGAAAGCTACCTTAGCTTTCCCACCTCCATCAGTGCATCCATCAGTGTTTCACCCACTGATCTCGTTGTTAAGCCCTGGAACTGGCTACCCAGAGAGCCTGGGAAAGCTCCATCCTTAAATGATTTTAAGAACAGGTTGGACGGACACTCGTCTGGGATGGTTTAGTCAGGGCTGATCCTGCCTGGAGCAGGGGGATGGTTTAGATGTGATTTCCTGAGGGCTTTGCCAGCCCAGCTTTCCTGTGATTTTATGATTTTAAGGAGATCAGAGGCTCCTTTATCATGCCTGGTTCAAACACCAGATTCATGGCTGACTCCCATAACGTCTCCATTTACCCAGGCAGACAGAGTGCCTTGCTGTCCTTGAGAAACTAACTGTTTCCAGCAAAACTCTGAACACTGAGAAATTCCCACTCTGATTACTACACTCACTAAGTGGAAGGCTACGATGCAGTTACAAAGGGAGGGCCATGCACAGAATATGTATTTCTTCTCCTGGAAAATGAGGGCGATGGACCCATTCAAATGCTTGAGACAGACAAGAAATGAGCTAGGCAATCAATTAACATGGGAAAGCAGGCACCAGGGGATTCTCCCAACTACAATCCCTCCAAAACCCTCTGGAAGACGCAGCAGATACAAAGTGGGGTGCTTTGCTTTAGGAGAGGGTTGGGTCACCAGAAAAAAACCCATCTCTCCAGTGCTCCAGTCTGCACTGGCTTCCAATAGCTTTCTGGGTGTAATTCAAGGTGCTGGTCTTTATAAGCCCTAAATGGCCTGGCTCCTATATCCCTAAGGAACTGGCTCCTCCCTTATGCACCATCACGATACCTAAGGTCAGCCAAGAGAGACCTCCCACAAATATCACAAATGTGCCAAGTGAGGAGGTTATCCTCAGTAACCATACCTCAAACCTGGAACTTCCTTTCCCTTGAGTCTTGCCATAGCACAAGTCTGAATATCTTTCACAAGTGCTATAAGGCCTTCCTGTTTGAGCAAGAATTTAGCAGGAGGTGTTCAGTGTTGGGATATTGCCCAGGGAATAGTTTTCTTCCTTAATGTATAATCTCTTAGAATCACTTTTTCATTGCAAACTGCACCACACCTTTCTCGGGGAGGGCAGCTTAGATCAAAATCAACCACTAATCCATTGAGAAGAGTATTATTTCTTCACAAGACTAGGACTTGTTTGTCAAATCTCCTGTGGCTGCAAGCTTGGAAGTTTTGTTGGCATGGCTAGGAGTTGGGTTTCTTCTGAGAAACCGATTGAATGCGTCTACATGTACAGGTAACATGCAGAAATAAACTCTGGTGCACATTGCGTCAGAGTTTAATGCTCCTGGGCACTGCATTTGAATGTGCGTTGAGAGTGCAATACGTTAAGCTGGTTGGAACAGATCCGGCTCAACGTGCTGTGGAGGGGCTGGCTGGGGCACGAGGATGCTCCAGTCAGCCAGGTCAGCATCTACATGTGCATTATTTACAAGTACTATCCTACGGCAGAGTTTGTTAGTTTACTGTGGCCTAAGAAGGCCGCATGTGAAGATACTGAAACATTTACTGCTGAGTTAATTAGTCAGCTCCGCAGTAAATGTCTCATGTAGACACACCCACTTAGTAGCAGCTTCCCTGGGTGTGTGCTGTTTTGATTATTATTTTGAGTAACAAAAGGCTGATTTACACATATAATGTTATGGTGTTAATTGTTAAAACCTAAGTGTAAAGCTGCACCCTTACACATTTACTCAGCCCTTCTGGAGTTACTCACCTGGTCACCAGGCTTCCCAACATTTTTGATAACCGAGGCATCTAAGAAGAAGAAAAAAAGGAGCACATGAAACATGAACGTTTGTATGTTTAATTCATTTATTGAACAGCTTCAATGAATCTGGCTAAACCAAATACGAATTTGAATGGGGCAGGTTGCCTAGTGGGAGTCAGGACTCTTGGGTTCTGTTGTCAGCCTCGGGAGACAATGTCATTTCAAGCTTGTTGGAAGGGTTAGGGATCCCTTGATTTATTTTCTGGTTATGTTACCCTGGAAAGAACACCCCTACTCCACTGCTCTCACTGACTGTCTGCCAGGTCCATTTGAACTGGATGTTCTTTGGGACAGTGACTTTCAGAGTCCTGTGTCCAGTTTTGGGTCCCCCACTACAGAAAGGATGTGGACACACTGGAGAGAGAGCAGCAAAGGGCATCAAAAAGGTTAGGGGGCTGGGGCACACGACTTGTGAGGAGAGGCTGAGGGAACTGGGCTGTTTGAATCTGGAGAAGAGAAGACCGAGAGGGATTGAATAGCAGCCTTCGCCTCCCTGCAGGGGGGCTGCAAAGAGGATGGAACTGGACTGGTCTCAGTGGGGGCAGATGACAGGACAAGGAGCAATGGGCTCAAGTTGCAGCAAGGGAAGTTCAGGTTGGATACTAGGAAAAACTGTCTCACAAGGAGGGTGGTGAAGTGCTGGAACAGGCTCCCCAGAGAGGTGGTGGAGTCTCCATCCTTGGAGGATTTAAAGGCCCAACTCAACAAAGCCTTGGCTGGGATGATGTAGTTGGGGCTGGTCCTGTTTGGAGCAGGGGGTTGGACTAGATGTGACCTCCTGAGGTCCCGTCCAGCCCTCGTTTTCTAGGATTCTGTTATTCTTTTTTTATAAAGTGTCTTTACAGAACTACCAGGCTGGGGTCTAGATGTATTACAGCAACACACCCAGCCTACAAGGGGCTATGACTATGTCTAAACTTTGGCAAAGATGGGCCGAATGTTGCTCGAAACCTCAAATGGCATGAATTTAATTTGGTTTCATTGCAAATACAACAAATAGTATTAAAAGGACATTCCTCCCTTGTCTTCCCCAAGTTGTTGAACTGATTTCTTTCCAGGCATGTGATTAACCATGCACTGGGAGAAATATGGCCTTGCATATTCAGTCAACTCTGTTGAGGGACAAAAAACACTCGTCCACAAAGTTATTGGTATTTGTTTCTTCCCCTCAGTCAGCCCATTTCTACTTTATTCTACCTACTTCAGAGACAAGTGTTTCATGTAGCTCTAGGTATGGGTTGTGTTTAAGTAGAAGAAAGTGCCTTACTCCCCCTGTTTGAGAGAGGTGAACCCATTTTTCTACTTAAAGTAGACGAGAGGTGGCCATGACTCTTCGTGTATCTCATGCACAAACAAGGTGAGTCCTAAGTTCTCCTAGAGACTGACAGACAAAAATCCCTGGCATTGGCTTAGTGGAATTACTTCCTTTCTCACTTAGATGGAAAAAAACTCAGATGGAAATCAGTTGAGCTCAAAAGTGAACCTACCATGTATGGAATATAGTTACTATTTCCTTGCCTGTGAAAGGCAATCAAAACATTAGCTTTTCTTTTTGTCTTTTAACTCTGTTCTTCTTTTTGTATGATATTTATCTCAGGAGCTCTTTGAATCAGAACTGAGTCAGAGAGGACACACACAGCACAGACAGAAGTTACAGAAGACACTACACTTTGAAACGTCTTATTCTGATACCTCATGCAATGAGGGGTCAGATTTTCACCCAATGCACCATTTTTGAAGCTGCCTGCAGCTGTGCACTTGTGTTTGGTCACAGTTATAAATTGTTTTCTGTGGCCAGATGGGGTGAAAATTGTCACTTCTGTCTATGCCCAATAGAGCACTTCTGGTTGACAATCACTGCCTTATAGTGATGGTGCTGAATTTATGCCAGCAGTAAGATGCCTTTGAGCTGTGCAAAAGAGGATGTCTATGCGGTGCAGTACCATGCCACATCGAGCGCTAGGTGAGAATCAGGGGATATCTGCCCAGACGGAGCATGGTGTTAATATGGCTATCCTGCTCCAAGAGCCCAAGCTAGCCCACGGCATCAAGCCAGGAAGACATCCCTTCAGTCAGCCTCTCAGTATTCAGGTTAGTCACCAGCCAGCTAAGAAGTCAAAGCAGGTTAAACACATCTTACTATTGGTCCGGTGATCCAGGATATGAGTTTTTTAAACCAATCAGGCAACTTGGCCATCAGAAGAAACTGTCTGGCATAAGGTTCCTCCAACTCCCCTTTGCTGAAAGAGAACAGTGCACTTGTTGAAGCAGGCAGTAACTATCACCTCAGCTCTTTTACTAGCTGCCTCCTGGAAGGGTATAGTAAAGAATCACATTTCTCAGCTGAGCTCTCCAGGTGTCTCAAGGTCACTGGGCTGCCTGAGTCTAGCAGCCTGCTGGGCAGCACGGCCCACCTAAATCAAGGGCACACAAGATAGGGATATCCAGCACCACATCTGTCTGGCTTCAAATCCTCTGCCCAAATAACTGAGTGCCCACTGACAGCTGTATCGGTGATAATTCACCCCTCTGATGCCATGGTGCGACATTTCATCTGCTTTATCACTGAGCTTCTTCTCCAGCCTCTTAACACCAGGACATTCTCCCCTGGAAAGCAGTAGCTCCAGATACTCAAACCTACTTGGTTCCAATAGGAATTTGTGCCTGGATACGTAACATCCCTGAACCAATCAACTGATCCATGGTCCAACTCAAATTAACCTCCTGGTGTTCAGGGCTAGGGACAGACATTACACATAAACCAGTTTAAGTGATCAGAGACTGGTTTAAACCTGCAACAGAACGTAAGTTAAGTGCACATAAAGCAGTTTCAAAATGGCTGAAACTGGTTTAAGATAAACTTGATTGAATATAGTATCAGACTTAACTGATTTGGGTCAAACTGGTTTATGCAAAGTTTGTCCCAGACCCCTTCCTGGTTTAAGTTAAACCAGAGTCCTCCAGCATCCCAGATGCTTTGCCATCCCAGGGTTGGGCTGGGGTGGGCTAGTCTGTGCTGTGCTATCTGCTGCAGAAAACAGGCTGGCCCTGCCCCTCTCCTCTCTAGCCAGAGCTGGGGGAAACTGGAGGTACAGCAGGGTCTGCCTGGCTTCCACCTGCCCCACCTACCACTTGCTGCTCACTGCTCAAACAGAGATTCTCCTCTTCCTCCCTCCCATCTCCCACAGCATGGACCCCAGCCCCATGGACCCTAGGCATGTGGTATGCTAGCTAATGCTGAGAGGTGTCTGTGTGTGTGTGCCTTCAGTTTTACTGGGACAGGCAGACAGAACAGTGTCCACTTGGGACTTTTTGGAGCTAATCAACAGGTAGCTGGTAATGCCCCTCCATTCCTTCCTTGGAAAAAGCTGTTTAAGAAGAGCTTGAACTAATGAGAAAGGCTTTTGTTTTGCTGGTGGGCTACTAACACAGTGGTTTGCAGGTGGGCTGAGATAACATTGTGGTTTTATCAGCCCACCTTCAGGTTTGCAGCCCTGTCAGGTTTGCAGACAGAGAGAGGGAGATTGAAAAGCTTTGTATCATCAACAGATGCATGCACTGCACACCCCACCTTTGCCTCAGAGTGTGGCCAGCGGGGGAAAAGCCTGAGATGGTGCAGGCCATAGTGGGGGGTTTATACCTCTCCCTAATCAGAGGTCCTGTTACGGCCTGGCCACATGCCCCCCCCTTTCCCCTCAGCTTAGCACTGTAGAGGGGGAGGGAGGGCTACCCTAGCACCCCCTGGCTTCTAGCCTGAGCCACTGCAAGCATGTGCTTGCATTTCTTCAATCCACAGGGGATGTCTGTGCAGTTATAAGCTGGTTCAGCCTACCCAGGTTAGACTAACCTGCAAAGATTGAATCAATTCAGGCTCAGGCTCTTTGAATGTCTGTCCCTAGCCTTGGAGATGCTCATCTTTGGTGGTTGCTAGCCACCATCACCACATTCTTGGAGCTGCTCACAGAATGAGATTATATTCCTCACAACCCCATGATTTGATCCTTCCCTCACAAATAGGAAACAGAGGCAAAAAGAAGTTCAGTGCCTTGCCTAGTGGGGCTAGCACTTGCCTAGTGGTGCTAGCACTCCACTCAGGTTCACCACATACCAATCCAGCACTTTAATCTATGGGCTGCCTGTTCCCTGCCCCTCCCAACTTTGTCACTTGGCCTTGACCAACAGAATGTCCTTTATCCCCATTTATATTGAACTAAACAAAGGAAAAATATTGCCTACTCACATCTTATACACCTGAGTGCTTATTTAGAGATAGATGTGTGTGCGCACGCGTGCACACACACACACATACACACACACATATACGCGCGCGCGCACACACACACACACACACACACACACTTGGTGAAGGTTGTACTTACAAGCTGTCCACATACGTGGAACTTCCATCTGCAAACAATCCCTTTAGGCAAATATTAAAGAAAAAGTCGTCTGAGAAGTGGGGTGTGAAAGGCACCAGCTAAAAAAGCAAACAAGGGAAAGGCAGTGAGTCTAGAGATACGAGCACCATGAGCCACACAGAACAGAGATGAACAAATACAAGTGATTAAAGGTTTATGTCTCTTGCTGCAGCCTGGGATGGTGTCAGGGTTTGAGAGTGGGAAAGACTGGCAGATACTGCTTGGGTGGGGTGGTGATTTTTTTTACTTAAAAATTCAGCTTTTGATGGAAGTTAACTAAGTACTTCTAGGTTTGAATGGCTCATTTACACCCAGCATTTGGAAAACATGGATAGGAACCATTTCCAAAGCTAATTACTCAGCACTGCACAGTTGTAAGCTTGAGTCCACAGCCATTCTAGATCTGGATACTCTCTCTGCCAGAGAGCCTAGGCCATCATAAAAACAGAAGTACAGGCATTGAGTGATACATGCACCCTGTGTTGTTGTTAGAAAGCACATTGGAAGTGACACACGGAACAAGAGTTCTGATGTCATACGTGAGTATTTTTGTACGCAATCTCCCGCATATTGGGGAATCTACTAGAAATTAACAGGGTTTGAAAGAAATTCCTTTAAAGCCCAAGGGACTTTACTGAGAGAGAGGATTTGTTCAGTAGTTCAAATTTATTTTTTGGGGGTTTTTTGTTTCCTCTAGAATTCTGTCACTGTAATACAACTTTCTCTATGGGGAAATTAAAAGAAAAAATATTTAGCACATATTATTCTTTTAAACTCAACTCTTCCAAAAGAGTTGAGTTTACATGACTTGTGAGGAGAGGCCAGGGGAACTGGGCTTATTTAGTCTGCAGGAGAGAAGACTGCGGGGGATTGAATAGCAGCCTTCACCTCCCTGCAGGGGGGCTGCAAAGAGGATGGAGCTGGACTGTTCTTAGTGGGGGCAGATGACAGGACAAGGAGTAATGGTCTCAAGCTGCAGCAAAGGAAGTTGAGGTTGGATATTAGGAAAAACTTTCTCATGAGGAGGGTGGTAAAACACTGGAACAGTTTGCCCAGAGAGGTGGTGGCATCTCCATCCTTGGAGGTTTTTAAGACCTGGGTAGACGAAGTCTTGTCTGGGATGATGTAGTTGGGGCTGGTCCTACTTGGAGAAGGGGGTTGGACTAGATGTGACCTCCTGAGCTCCCTTTCAGCCCTAATTTTCTATGACTCTATAAAAAGGCACTAGGGGGTTTTAAGAAAGTTCTCTTTTTCAGTGACCACACCCCCCCACCCATGAGATGCACAAGTTAATAGCCAAATCTGTTGATATAAAAGTGTTAATTTCACTGAGGTATTTACAGAATGAACCTATGGGGTTTGTCCATGTTACAGCTTCCAGTCCAACTGCAACATTTAAAAGCATATGTGTTTGCTTTAGTATTAATAGCAGCAAAACCTCATGGATTTCATCACAGGCTGACCTTGCAGTTACGTGCCCAGGGTTGGCATGTGTGACTATGCTATGACTCTGCTGTAAATTCAAGGGGTGTCCACACGGTTCAGTCACACCTCTATGCACCCTATCAAGGAGGTTCTAAAAGCCCGCTTAAACTTAAATGGCAAATTTCCCATGGATGCCAAGATGGCACACAAGACATTGAATGCTGACCAGTAACACCTCATTGCCTCCTTGTGCCATTCATCTTTGTATTGTCTAAGACCAAAACGTCTTTAGAACAGGGCCCATCACTCTGTTTTTTACAGCACCAAGCACCATAGGGGTCCTGTTTCATGACCGATGCTCCTGTGCCCTCTCCCAAACAGTGCCACAGTTCCAAGGATTACCGTATGGCCGGCGTCCTCTAGAAGCTTCCTGGTCTCCAGAACTGCACGTCTCATGGAAGGAATGGCCATAGTTAAACTATCTGTATCGTGATACCCTATGCGGAGAGGTCTTGAACTGGCATACACCTGGGGTGGAAGAAAGGGAGTCATTTGTGGTGTCAGGAACCAAAGAAAGACTTTTAAAACTGGCAAGAACAGTCATTTCTAATGTCCCAATACTGGAAATGTAATACACTTAGCAAAATCAACTGAGTAGGTTCCCCTTGTTGCTTTGAAAAGCAGACAATTCACAGGCAGGGGTGCATTGACTATAAAAAGGATCTCAGGGTTTAAGGCAAAAGATTGGCGGAGCTTGGCGGTCAATAGCTCAAGCAACTCAGTCCTTCTCTGTGGGCATGTCTGCATGTGCACTTACTGCACAGTAAATTACTGCACAATAAGTGGTTTTTAGATTAGCATCTACCCTTGTAGGCGTTACAGTATAGTAATGCTGTGTGTGCATTGACTTCTGAGTAAAGTTACTCCAAGTCATACAAACCGGGTCACTGCACAGCAAGGCATATACACGTGCCTTAAAGCTCAGTAAGTACTCAGGAGTAAATTTGCTACCTGCATTATGCAGGTAGCAAATTTACTGCTGAGTCAGTGTAAGTCACCATACTTATGGAGCAGTATGGGCATGCACATGTAGACGTGCACCTGTACTATACAGTAATTTTCAGTTACTGTGCAGTAACCTAAGTTACTATGCAGGAACGACTCACATGTAGACACACCGTGTGTCTCACTTTCCAAACTGGAAAGACAGGGAGGATAATACCATGTTATCTCACATAGAACACCCCCCTTTTTCCAAAATGTAGCTGCTGGAAACTGGAGTGCATGCTATAAGTGAGGAAATATGGTCATGTCAGTTTTTGTATACAAGAAAATACAGTATTTCCCTCAGGGAGGCTGCAAAGCTCAGTTTGCTTCCATGTTATCATTCTGTATTCAAAGGTATAGAATAATAGCTGTTCATCATTGGTACACTCCTGGACCCCTTCTTCCCTCTATAGAGATCTTTTTGGGACTTTACCTCCTCCTTGAAGGGCATTGGAGGCACAGAAGAATCTAGGCGGAATAAGTCATCACACAGGAGTGCCCTCATGCACAGAGCCAGGCTGTCCACATCCCGTGCTATGGGCCCGATTGCTGGCATTGCTGAAATAAATTAGGAGACCATTTGTACAGGCAAGCATCAGGTCCCCACAGACCTCCAAGGGGAGAAAACTATGTGGGGGCTGTTGGGCAAAAGCACACCCATGGTCTATCCTGTCCTATTTGGGACAGTGGCTAGTACCACCTACTTCAGAACAGGCCACTCTGGGATAGCCCCCGTCCAGTGAATTATTTTTCTGATGTTCATTATTCTGAGGTTTACTGGTGCCCTGAAGCATGAGAATTTATTTTCCTTCTTCCCTCAGTCCTTGCAGCGACTCTGGATGTTTTCATCATACAAAGAAGTGTAGGAGAACCCAAGAGCTCTGCATTATTTTCCCATTTTATTTGCAAATGAGAAAGATTCCTGAACTGTACAGAATGTTCCTTCAAGGGGTTAAAAAGCTGGAAGGAGTCTTTTTGTTATAAATGGAGAAATCCCATGATGCCACTTTCAGACAAGAATTCCAGAAAGAGGTGGACTTAGCTTCAGCCGCACAACCAATTCTATTGCAAGGAGACAAGCCCCACAGCTCAGCGTGGGAAAGGGACATGAAGCTGGTGCTGGTTAAGGTAAGTGGAGGATTAGGGAAAGAGAAGAGTCAACTCTTTAGGACACCTTCAGATGTGTCTATGGCTCTTGCAAGCAGGTCCAGATCTGGTCACCTGGAAGAATAGCTCTTAGGCTTACCCTGATCTGGTGTTCTATATTGACTTGAATTTTGCTAGAACAAACCAGTGGTAAAAACTGCAGAACACCTTTCCCTGAGGGTCACAGGCCAAGTGTTCCCTTTGTATAGACAGAGTGTACAAGGCAAAATGATGCAGTCCAAGCCAATGTGGGACTAGGGGGGACCAGAAGGGTTTGGGGGAGACGCTGTTTCCCCTAGCGCCCGCTGGCATAACAAGGAGTAATGGGCACAAGTTGATGGAGAGGAGGTATAGATTGGACATCCGCAAAAACTACTTCACAGTTAGGG
>NW_017728993.1:24067326-24068526 GCF_001723915.1 Gavialis gangeticus | reverse complement strand
TCCGACCCTTAATCTATGAATCTATGAATCTATGAATGTGGGTATTACTCTTCAGATGAGACTCATGCTATGTAGTTGGGTATTCATCACCTAAGCATGCAAGAGTATGTCTACACTGCTCACTGGCTCCAAGCACACTAAACCCCAAATGAGTAGGCCATACATCTGGGAGCATGAACAAGTTGAATGCTTTTGAACCAGGCCAAGGGGAAGTGGGTAATATCTCACAGACATCAGCCGTGTTGAAGCAGAAGGGCAACACTTGCAGAATATTGCTAAAATAATTGCTAACCTAAGCAGACTATGTTTGTGATGGGCACAGTAGCTGTTGCTCTAAAACAGGTGTACACTTCTCAGCAAAAAAAACCCCCAGTTGTAAGATGGAAATATCCATGTGTCTTTGGATTGGAGTTTTTCATTTTTGTCTGCATAGGCATGCCGCCAACACATCACTCATGGTAGCCTAACAAAGAGACATACTTGCTGTCAGGGTGAACCTGGTTGCATGGCTATGGTAGCAAGTACTGGGCAGAGGACCAAGGGTGGAGGTCCAAGACCTTCTGCTTTCTGAGACCTGCTGGGCCCACCTTCCCCATGCATCATTAGCATGGTCAACCAAGCCCAACCCAAACACATCCAAGATTGCTTTTAGAGAGGATACCAAAGGAGGCTCTCTGGCTCTGTCTTGCCAGGTTCTTCTTTTGATCTCCTGAAAGAGACCACAAAGCCTTTGGCAAGAAACAAAATAAGTATTAGATTCCTCAGTGGCTGTATTAGATTCCCCAATCACCGTATTTGGGATCAGGAAGGAATTTTACTCTCTGGTGTGGACAGAGGGGTGGTTTGCCTTCCTCTGTAGTGGTGGATATAGTCCCCTTCCTTGGATCACTCAAGCATATTAAACAATCTTTGCAGCAGCAGGACATTGGGCGCATCTACAGAAGATGTGTTAATGCACACTAGCCTAACTTAATGCACATTATGAGTGGCATGTACACGTACATGCCCTCAATGCACATTAAAAATGGCAAAATTAGGCTAATTGAACCTAAATTTGATACCTGTAGATGCGGGCATCAAATTTAGGTGTGATTAGTCAAAGCATATTAATGCATGTGCAGATGCAACCTGGCACTAACTTTAGTGCCGGGTCTGCCCAGCCACTAGGGACACATGGCAGGGCTGCAGGGACTTGGCACT
>NW_017728993.1:24062254-24067315 GCF_001723915.1 Gavialis gangeticus | reverse complement strand
AAAGGAGGCTCTCTGGCTCTGTCTTGCCAGGTTCTTCTTTTGATCTCCTGAAAGAGACCACAAAGCCTTTGGCAAGAAACAAAATAAGTATTAGATTCCTCAGTGGCTGTATTAGATTCCCCAATCACCGTATTTGGGATCAGGAAGGAATTTTACTCTCTGGTGTGGACAGAGGGGTGGTTTGCCTTCCTCTGTAGTGGTGGATATAGTCCCCTTCCTTGGATCACTCAAGCATATTAAACAATCTTTGCAGCAGCAGGACATTGGGCGCATCTACAGAAGATGTGTTAATGCACACTAGCCTAACTTAATGCACATTATGAGTGGCATGTACACGTACATGCCCTCAATGCACATTAAAAATGGCAAAATTAGGCTAATTGAACCTAAATTTGATACCTGTAGATGCGGGCATCAAATTTAGGTGTGATTAGTCAAAGCATATTAATGCATGTGCAGATGCAACCTGGCACTAACTTTAGTGCCGGGTCTGCCCAGCCACTAGGGACACATGGCAGGGCTGCAGGGACTTGGCACTAACTTTAGTGCCAAGTCTCTGCATGTGTAGACACCTGCCAAAAATTGCTTAATGCACATTAGCTTAATGCGCATTAAATTTAGTTGCGCTTAAATGCACGTGTCGATGTGCTCATTTCCTGGCATTGTCCCCCTCCTTTTCCTGTGGTAGGTTAGGCTGTTATATCTTGTGGTTGTGTCAGGGTTGACTGTGTAGTTTCACTAATAGGTTAGACAGTGGATTTTTATGGGATGGTTTGGATAGGGATCATCATGCCTCAGGCAAGGGTTGGACTACATGACCTTCAGAGGTCTCTTCCAGCTGTACATTTCTATGATTCTATTTTTCAGGAGACCATTGGTGGTAAAAATCCTACCTGATTTTTGCCCCCGAAGAATGGCAACCATTCCTTTCTGGCTGTGGAAAAACACAGAAGCACAAACAGTAGAAGAAAGATTGCTTTTAACAGGGAGAGGTAGTTGTGAGTAAGACCGACAACAAATGGGAATTTTGCCCTTCCTTGGCACATGCTACAAACATGCAGACTAGAATACTGTGTTCTTGCTTGCAATAACTGAAAAATAAACAGAGATTACGGGGAAAAATAGTTCAGGCCTGTTTTAAAAAGATTTAGGTAGCAAAAACTACAGCCAAAATTCTCGGAGTCCCAAGCCAGGACATTTTTTTTCCCCAAAACATTCTTACCTGGGACTGAAATGTCCTAGATTAAAGTCCCTGGCATATGAAAAAAAGACTGAACGTTAAAGCTTTCAGCTGGGAACTTGCAAAGAGGCCCAAGGAAAAATTAGTTATTAATTTTCTACAGTAATAGAAGTGGACTTCCTAATGCCTTTGGTTTCCTTTGGAAATGCCACCCTCTGCTTGCACAGGGACACATGGGGTGAAGGGAACTGCACTGGAAGACAGTTTTGCCTGGGTCCTTTTTTTTAGATGGGGGAAAAAGAGATCTTTGAGTTGCAGAAAGCTCATCTATAAAAGACTAGCATGAAAATATCCTTAAAGATGTTCTCACTGAACATGCTGGCATTGTCAGGCTGCTATCAGGCGTGGATACTTCCTACCCATGGGTTAATTCCTGACCCTCTCATTGAGATTTCACTTTATCTCTAGAGTGATCTTCACTGAAGCCC
Source organism: Gavialis gangeticus (assembly GCF_001723915.1). Lineage (NCBI taxonomy): Eukaryota > Metazoa > Chordata > Crocodylia > Gavialidae > Gavialis > Gavialis gangeticus. The sequence continues at coordinate 24,065,647 of NW_017728993.1, read as the reverse complement.
TGGTTGCTGCCAAGGCAAAAGACCAAGGTGTATGGGGTACCTGAGTCTGGACGCAGTGGGTTTAAATGCACAGAGCCCACAGAAAGCAGCTGGGATTCGAACACTCCCTCCTATATCAGTCCCAATGCCCAGGATGGATCCTCCACTCCTGATCAGGGCCCCTTCTCCACCACTGGAGCCACCGGGCGATCTGGTGGGGTTCAAAGGGTTCGCTGTAGGCCCAAAGATGACGTTACTGCAGTCATAGCTAAAACGAGAAAGAAGCTCCAGTGTTTAATTACCTTGTGATCTGGTCTGAAGACCAGTGAAGTCCAAAGGAGCCTTTAGTCAGGTCCTCGGTATAACGCTGAGAAATTTCTTCAGTGCAGTATTGTTTACTTGAGATTTGTCAAAAAGGCATATGTTGTGCAAGCGGAAGCTGTTTGCCATTAACAGTCTTTTCCCCCAGATTTTTACTGGGGGGGAGGCCTTAAAATGGGAAAAATATTGTATTTACTTGCATGCCACATGTACCTTCTCCCCCCGCAAAAATTAACCTTCCAAAATGTTGGTGCTTGTCTTAACAAGGAAGCAAATTTCTGCACTTAATAATGTATAGGGATGCTATAATGCCTGCTGGGACTGTCTCTCTTTCCCTGGCGTGGGAGAGGAGGGGTGACGTGCACTGTTCAGCATCATGGTTCATTTTAACCCTTTCACAGCTGCTGCCAAATTGGCAGTAGCTTTTAGCCAGGCAGCTCTGACCAGGATTTAGCCATGTGGTCAGGATCCCCCATGGTTAGGATTTAGCCAAGATGCAAGAAAAATCTTTTGTATTTCTTTCAGCCTTCCCAAAACACAGTGCATGTCTTATTTGAGGGCACATGGCATGCGCTATGGTAATAGTAGAGTGAATAACATCCCATTTATTTTATTGAAATTAGAATACCTTCACATCTGGAATAGTCGCTGGTAGAGCAGGGGCGGGCGATTATTTTGGGCAGAGGGCCACTTACTGAGTTTTGGCAAGCCATCAACGGCCACGTGACAGGCAGCCCAGGGCAGGTAAATATTCATTTTCTAAATTTTTTAGGGGCCCCGCAGGCTGGATAGAATGGCCTGGCAGGCTGCATCCAGCCCCTGGGCTGCATTTTGCCCACCCCTGTGGTAGAGAAATAGGGGAAATTGGAGGGGAAAAAGAAATCGCTGACCCCACCATTGAATTTTCAGTGACATTTGGAAAGTTTTCAAGATGCTTCCTTAACAGCCCTTAGGAAACTTTTTAACTGATTAAAAATCTAGTTCAACATAATTCTGGCCCAAAAGTCGGCAGAAGATATTTGCTTTGGCCATGAATACTGGATCAATTCAAAAGTTGTTCCAGTTTACCTCAGCAAGCCCTGAGGTACATTGCTCTTCACAAAGGGAATGGCGCCCTGTCTCTTCAAGACCTGGACCACCACACTGTCCTCCGCAGCAGGACGATTGAGTTTCTTCAGAAACCCCAATGTGGAATCATGTCCCTGAAAAGCAGAAAGCAGACACAGGTAGATGGGCCCGATTTGAAACCTTCATGCTTCAAGAGCAACGATTGGTACCATGTACTCATAGGAGCTTCTTCCGTGGTCTGGTTTTTAATGAAATGTGAATTGGGATGTTTTCACAGTGCAAGCTCTGTATAATGACTCCCCACCCGCAATGGGGACCACAAGAAAAGCTCGTTAAAGGAGAACGTTAGCTATAAAAGAGAGAACCAATTTGCTGCATCGTAACAATGAAAAAAGAAATCCTTCCCTGCTGTTAGGATTGTTAAAATGGGGTTGGTGATGAATGGGGTTGGTTATGATGCAGTTGGACTGTGTTAATAAGCACTGATATGCCTATGGAGACAACCACTCACATATATTGTAAAAGTCCAAGAAAGGTATTCTAATTGGCTTGGCTAGGCACGTGACAATGTGCAAATTGGCTATCTTCCCACTTGCTGGGGTACTGCAAAGAGCAAGATTGTGACCTGGACATAGCTCTATTTTTGGGATACTACTTTCTGATTCATGCCATTCACATGCCTGCAGTCTGGTTCTTAACAAGAAGGGAACTTTTTGACAGAGAGACTGTTTCATGAGCATGACCTGCCCTAGGGAAACTGTCAGGAGGACTTCTTTTAACCACTGTGATCCGCAAATAGGTCAAAAGTAGGGATTACCACTGAGATTTGAAACCACGAAGATCTAAAGATGATGCCAATCCATCTCAATGTCCAAATTGGCTGATCTTCTCGGAAAATTTCAGCCACAAAAGTGATGCTTGCTTTACCTTGCAGTCAATGGAGTCCTTCACGCTGACCGGGATCCCGTACAAAAAGCCCTTCTTCTCCTGCTTCTTCACTTCCTGAAGCTGAGACTCGCATTCCTGGAGATAGTCAGTTAGACAGTTGACATCCTTGTTCACTTGAAAGGCCTTTGAAAAGATGACAAAGCCCGTCAGGAGGAGGATAGAGGTTGGAGGCAGAAGCTGGCTGAATTTTGAAGCTGGTTTCCTCCGAGCAAGAAACACAGTAAAATCTGGTTGATTTGCCACTCTAAGGGGATTGATAGTAATGCCTAACTATCCAATAATAAGATGATGCAGAGTTTTTGGTTGTAGCCATGTTGGTCTAAGAACATAGGCAGGCAAGTTTCTTTGGGTATCTTTTATTAGACCAACTGAGTAGTTCGAGAAAAGTTCGCTGCAAGCTTTTGGGTGCAGTTCCCCTTCTTCAGGAATAGGGAAGACTCCCTATGAAGGGTGATTGCACCCAAAAGCTTACAAAGAGCTTTTTTCCAACTATTTAGTCAGTCTAATAAAAGATATCACATCGACCCAAAGAACCTTGCCTAGACAAACTATTGAAGAGGTTTCTTACTATAGAAATGATATGATAATGGAGTAAAATAATTAGTCAAAGGCTTTTGCTCTGCACTTGTGGCCAAAAGAGAAGACTTTTCTGTAAAACTGAATGTTTTATTGTCTACCTAGAGAAGCCCAGAAAAGCTGAAGAATATCTAATGCTTCATGGGCACCATTTGGCTTGAAGACAGATAGCAGAAACTTGTAGTTTCATAGTTGGTCGGGTCAGAAGGCACTTGAGCAGATCATCAAGTCTGACACCTTGCCATGGGCAGGAATGAATGCTGGGGTCAAACGACCCTGGCTAGGTGATTGTCTAGCTTCCTTTTGAAGACCCCCAGGGTAGGAGTGAGCAACCCTTCCCTTGGAAGTTGGTTCCAGACCCTAGCTGCCCTGACAGTGAAGTAGCGCCTCCTGATATCTAGTCAGAATCTACTCTCTGTCAACTTATGGCCACCATTCCTTGTTACTCCCAGTGGTGCTTGGGGGGAACAGGGACTCCCCCAGTGCCTGCTGGTCCCCCTT
>NW_017728993.1:24056410-24060768 GCF_001723915.1 Gavialis gangeticus | reverse complement strand
GATCCAGGAAGCTAGTCCCAGTCCCATCTCTGCTTTGGCCTCTGTGACCCCCCCGCATTCCTGAGCAATGGAGGTATAGTCTTCCCTGGTGATGGCCCCTCCCTGGCATTGGGTGTACGCCTCCTTCTTAGCTTTGAGACATTCCTGGATGCTTTTGGTGAGCCGTTGAGGCTTTTGAGCACTCTTGCACCCTTTGATCCATGTTGGGATTACCTCCCTTTGGGCTTGGAGGATTATCTCCTTAAGGAGCAACCTCTCTTCTTGGACACCTGGCTCCCCTCCCCTCCGGGACCTCAGTGCTTCCCCGACTGTTCTCCTTAGCTCATTGAAGTTTGCCCTCCTGAAATCTAGGGCTGCTGCCTTGCTGCAGGCCTTGGCCACCTTGCGCTGAATGGTGAATCCCAGCAGGCAATGATCGCTGTCACCCAGGTGGTCGAGCACCTGGAACCCCTCTCACCAGGTCATTGCTTGTGGTCATAGAAGGCCACCAGCTTGGTCTGGTGACTAATTAGCAGGAGCAAACTCCACTGTGATTTAGTCTGGGAGCCCATGTAGCAAAGACTAATATCGCTTTAACAGCTGACAAATTAGCCAAATTGTTCTGTGTACAAATCACAGGACTCTGGCAGGGATTGAATACATTGGCAGACCACAGTGTCCTGAGTTATGCCAGTGACTGATTAACCAGATTTCACTGTAGTGCCAATTCCCCCAGGTTTTTCGGGCAGGTTTACCGAGGTCAATTTTTCCCCTAACTGCCAAAAGGTCACATGGGAAAGAACATTGGGCCACATCCCAAACTGTATAAAATGATGCATCTCAGAAGAGCTATGAAGTTTTGCACCAGCTGGTATGGCACAGACCAGGAGTTTGCTTTTGATAAGATTCTTGAGAATCTCATTTTATAATCATAGTAATGGATCAACTATTGACTATTTTAGCTATATGGTTTTAATACAGTGAATCTATTCAGCCTTGAACGTCTCCCAGCCCCTTTTCAATGCTTTTTTATTCTCTTTCCCTCCCCTTTGATCACGGAGGACAATGAAAAGACAAAAAACCCCAAAATGCTTTACACCTCCATAAAATACTGCTCACTTAATCCAGATAACTCATACCCATATGGCTCATGGATATGGATGTCAAGGTGAGGTCTCACTGGTGATTTCACTGAGGGTGAAGTTACACGTTACACTTTGACATGTTAAATCTGTGTAATGTTAGCCAGTGTTAAAGTTAGCACTGCTGTGAGCAGTTGCACATTAAAAGTTAATACCATTTCTTTCTTGCATCGCTTGGACTTGCCACTACAGAGCTGGTGAGCAGCCAACATACCTGGGTTTTATCCCTGCTATGGGTGGTGGCGTGCTGGAAGTAATGCAACCTGGGATGCCAGAGAACTGCAGTTTGCTTGTTTTACCTCCTTGGAGCAGACTGAAGTTACCCTAACAGAAGCTACATAGCATGGCCCGGAGTTAACCCTCTTCTGAAGTGGTGTAACTTTGAGAGGTTCAGAAGGCACTTAGCATGAGCTTTAACATGTGATCACTCATCTTATAAGTGCCCTTAGTATGGTCTGAGTCTATATATGCAAACCCACAGGTATGGTTTAATGACCTTTGTTTCTCCCAAGCTGCTAAAGGCTCCCCAGCAGTTTCTGTAGCAGGGAGCAATGAACAACTATGCAAGTCCTAACAAGCCAGGAGTCAGATTGTGAAGAGGCTAAGGACACACCGCATAGGAAAGGAGCATCATGACCTCAATGGAGCAGGAATTATCATATAGCATGAGTAGAAATCCCCCACCCAAAAAGGATTCTTAATTCTGTAGACACGAACATTACAACTCCCTCTCTTTGGGGCCACCTTGAATTTGGGGTAACCCAAAGCATTCGCTCTGTTGAACATTAGACAGTGTAGGGAGCTTTGGGAGTTAGCTCTGTTTGCAGTGAAAAGGATCCTCCTTTTAGGCACCTGTCCCTCCCTCCCCCTGACCCTCAAGTCAGATGTAACATGGGGGACAACCAGGTTCGCAAATACGTGCGTTTCTCACCTTGTCCAGGTAGGTGTAAAGGACATGTTCTGGAGGAAGAGACCCATTCCTGAGTTCCTCAGAGAGCTCCATGAGAGGGAGAGAGAGGACGCGATCAGCTTCTACCCCGGGATTCTGAGGGAGGGAGGGAGGAAACACAGGATTTGGACTTTATGGTTAAAGAAATACCACAGAACAGCACAGAGGTTCGAAAGAGCTGCTGCATTCCACCCCAGAAGCATCTGCATTTCAGCAGCATGTGAAGCAATCCCTCTGTGTTGCCCCAGTTTAATATGTGTGCAATAAACACGACCTAGGTAGGCTGAGATGCACTACCACAGTTTGCCTTACATTTAAAATGCATACAACAAGGTTTAATTAAGGCAACTTCTGCCATTTAAAAAACATTATAAGTGTCTCATGTATATTGAGTGATAGCTTTAAAGTGTTTTAAATGGTGACAATTGTCACATGTATAGGCACCTGTTGATGGCAAAGTTGCAAAACATCCCTGCAGTCCCTTTTCAGACCTCAAACATACATAAGTACAGTTGTGACAGTTTATGGGCAGATAAAAATGGGGGGTTTATAGCTTTCCAATAAATGCACCAGGTTTATCATCTGCCTGAGGCATTTTTTTTTTTAAGTTTGTTCAAACTTTGCTGGGCTTGCAAAAACCAGCACAACTAACTCCACCCTTAGTGAAAAAAAAATTCAAGCCAGGCTTTTCAAGACTCTGTTGCATTAAAAGAAACCCCAAACACTCCCCCTCGCCCCACTACACACACCATTGAAATCTGGCACTGACACACAGATTCCACTTAGCTCAAGCTGGAGCTTTTTCTTTCCCAGGACAAGACTTGTCTAACATCTCTCCCAGCTACAGTTGGCCCAAGAAAAGATATTACATAAAAGTCCTTGCCTATCATATATTTCCCGAACTATCAGGGCTATAGCAGCACTCCAACATAGATTCTATTGCAACATTTGAATGGCCTAGATCAGGGATTTTCAACCCAGGCATTGTTTTCATCAGTTGATGTGAAGGGTGCATGGTGGTCTGGGAGAAATTTTGAAGCGTGACAGTGGTTCGTGAGTTAAAAAAAAATGAGTACAGATGCTGGCAGGTGTAAGGGCAAAATGGCAGGTGTTACGAATTACGCTTTTAAAGCTACGTGCAGTTGGCTCTAGCCTGGGGCAATTCAAAGGAGTCTCCTTAACAACACTTTGCCCAGAACTCATATCTACTAAGCCCCTTTACCGCCAGAGCAACGGTCCTCTCTCCTCCTCCCTGGAGTTGTCCATGGGTGAATTCACCCAGCGCCGGCTGTGGAGTCGTTCCGGGAGGACGAGTGTGGCACTCTGTCGCCAGCAAGCCTAGGGTCTCATCTGGATCGCCAAGAACTGTTACGAATTACGCTCTTAAAGCCACGTGCAGCTCGCTCTAGGCTGGGGCAATGATCACGCAGAGCAAGTATCCAAAGTCAAATACAGAATCTTTATTTGCTTGAGCGAGGTGCCTCTACAGAGAGGGACCCCGCCTACTAGTTATAATACTTTTTTATACTTTCTAAGTGCATAAGCATTAGTTTGTGATTAGCTCGTGCTTGTAAAAATACCTAATCATTTATTAACTAAATCACTATTCTTTCCAGTCAAGTGGCACTGTGGGCGTGAACACCGAAGTTTAACTCTTGTGAATTATATGCCCCCTATATTTTGTCTTAAGATTTTTTTTATTTAACAAAAACAAATTATGCCCGACTTTCAAGGTTCTCTTGTTGATGTGACTCCCCTGTTGACTGGATTCAGCTAGTTTCATATCTTATCAGTAGCCCTCACACAGTAACCTTCACACAGTACTCCTTTTCCCTCCATGCTATCTCCTAAGTGCTGTGTCTGCTTTTATGAAATGGAGGTGAAAGGATAAAGAAATGGCCTCACTTTTAGCATTACAAAGCCTTGCTTTAACCCTACAAGATTCATATACAACACAGGATAGTCATCAAGGAGGACCAGTGTCTGGGTTAGGGTTGGAGGAAGGAATGTGCAAAAGGAAGAGACAGATGGCCTACAAACTCCTTTGGAGGTAGTAGTGGGAGGCTGTGAGAGCTCCAGTCCTGTCTCCAAGATCATGGCAAAGGCCAGCAGAGATGACAGAATGCAATCATTCATCATAAACTGATTTTGGCATCGTCATTGCTACCCCCCTCTCTGAATAAATCTCTGCTGTGTTTTCAAACTCTGAGACACATGAAGCAGACTTTGGCAAATCTTTTGACCCATTGCCAGGCTTGACTGTAGCTTTAACATGTGATCGCTCATCT
>NW_017728993.1:24050041-24051410 GCF_001723915.1 Gavialis gangeticus | reverse complement strand
GGATAGTCATCAAGGAGGACCAGTGTCTGGGTTAGGGTTGGAGGAAGGAATGTGCAAAAGGAAGAGACAGATGGCCTACAAACTCCTTTGGAGGTAGTAGTGGGAGGCTGTGAGAGCTCCAGTCCTGTCTCCAAGATCATGGCAAAGGCCAGCAGAGATGACAGAATGCAATCATTCATCATAAACTGATTTTGGCATCGTCATTGCTACCCCCCTCTCTGAATAAATCTCTGCTGTGTTTTCAAACTCTGAGACACATGAAGCAGACTTTGGCAAATCTTTTGACCCATTGCCAGGCTTGACTGTAGCTTTAACATGTGATCGCTCATCTTATAAGTGCCCTTAGCTGGGTGTAAGTGTATAGAGTCCATACATGTAAACTCATATGTATGGGTTTTGCATGCATGGATGTCTGTTTGCACAGATCAGGATGAGCCATAAGTAACAGATTCCTGGACCTGACATGCAGCGGGAAAGAAATAAAATCACAGGTCACTTCTTGTCTGGCTGTAACGTTTCTGCTGCAGGGAATGATAGAAAGGATGCCTACCCCCTTTCATTCGGATTTCCCACTGTGGGATTCTACTTTCGTCCCAAGGGCTTGTTGTACATTGGTCTCCAAGGACCTGTTAGCCTGCAGCAGCTATTCAGCGAGCATAAACTTCCTACTATCAGCCCGGTGATCAGCTTGCCTGACAGCAGGGATAGTGCGTGGTGAAACACAAATCCAAAATGCTTTCCTTTTCTACTCTCTTTACACGTAACAAGTGCTGATATCAAGCCCACATCATTGCCTACACATGATCCAACAGATTATGTGCCAAGCACATTACAGTCTACTGATGAAAGAACTCGTTTAATTACAACACCCCCACACACCACCCTTGTTGTCTGAGGTTGGGCTGGGCCATCGTGGAGGCCAGGGGTGCCCAACCTGTGGCACGTGAGCCAGAAGGGACATGGGTGGCCTCGGTGCAGACAATCAGGGACAGGACAGGCAGCACAGGGGTAGATGGGGCAGAAAGCAGAGCAGGAGATCAGACAGGGGGAGAGGAAGAGTGGCATTCAGGGAGGGTTGAAGGGCTAATCAGTGGCATGCCTGCTAGAACAGTCGATCCCCTCTGCTGTATGCTTTGCTTATCTATTATGCCAGTTTGCATTGATTGTGTCTGCATCAGGCTGTTCTTGGATATGCTCCAGCTGTTCTGACGTCTCCGGTACCTTCCCCAGAACTTTAGTCCTGCAGGTTTCTAACTCCTCCTACCCGCGGCCTGCCTTCTGGCTCCCACAATGGGCTAGGTTATTTCTGACTTGATTCCACGATAGCAACCAGGGAGTAAGGCGGCGGGCGCACCTCTGCAGGCATGGT
>NW_017728993.1:24048896-24050030 GCF_001723915.1 Gavialis gangeticus | reverse complement strand
GGAACCAGATCCCTTTTCATAGGATCATAGAGAGGTCGGGCTGGAAGGGACCTCCAGAGATCATCTCGTCCAACCCCCTGCCTGAGGCAGGATCGTCCCTATCCAGACCATCCTATACAAGCCATAATCTAAACGCTACATAAGACTGCCCTCAACCCTGACATAACACAGACCTCACACACAAACCTGGCACAGGTAAAGCTTGGGGACCACAGCAGCCAGCTTTACCTTTATTATCTATGAAATGTTAATAGATGCTCAAGAGATCCCAGGTCAAGACCACGCCCCCGGCTACCAGTGATATACCTAGACTCCTGGCGGCCCTAGCTGAACTTTTAGTATCGGGCCCCCTTTTACCAGAGATAATGATAATAATAATCAGACTTGTTGCAAGATTCATCACATCTGTGGTATCGATGTCTTTAAGTAGTTCGTCCTCAACTGATAACATTGCCAGTCCCATAGATCCGCAATATTAAAACTTTTGTTTTGCACCTCTCTGGACAGCCTGCTCCAGCGCTTTGCTACCCTCCTGGTGAGAGAGTTTTCCCTAGTATCCAACCTTACCTTCCCTTGCTGCAACTGGAGCCCATTGCTTCTTGTCCTGCCATCTGCCCCCACTGAGAACAGCCCAGCTCCATCCTCTTTGCAGCCCCCCTGCAGGGAGGTGAAGGCTGCTATCAAATCCCCCTTGGTCTTCTCTTCTCCAGACTAAATAAACCCAGGTCCCTCAGTCTCTCTTCACCAGTCATGCCCCCAAGCCCCCAAACCATTATCATTGCCTCCACTGGACTCTCTCCAACATGTCCACATCCCTTCTGTAGTGGGGGGCCCACGACTGGACACAGGACTCCAGATGTGGCCTCCCCGGTGCTGAATAGAGGGGAAGAATCACTGCCCCTGACCCACTGGCAATGTCCCCACAGATAGTTTCATAGTTTCATAGATTTAGGGTCGGAAGGGACCTAGTAGGTCTTCTAGCCCAACCCCCGCCACGGCGGGAGAACAACAAAACCCCAAAACAAGAAACGGGACTCAAATGAGTCCAGCCAGGTAGGCATCCAGCCTCTTCTTAAAGACCCCCAGGGTAGGGGCCAGCACCACTTCCCTTGGAAGTTGGTTCCAGCTCCTAGC
>NW_017728993.1:24014104-24048364 GCF_001723915.1 Gavialis gangeticus | reverse complement strand
GGGTCCTCCCTCTTCCCCTTCTTGAAGATGGGGACCACATTTGCTACCTTCCAATCATCTGGCACCTGGCCCAAGCACCACGATCGCTCATAGAGCCGTGCCAGGGGCCCTGCAATAACCCCAGCTAGCTCCTTCAACACCCTGGGGTGGAGAGCATCCGGACCCGCTGACTTGAACGCGTCCAGCCCCAGATGTGTGTAGCTGCACCCCAAATATTGTGTGACACCCTTAAAAAGATCTCACAGCCCCCCAGGGGACAGAGAATTACCGGACTAAGGGAAGGGACATCTCCAGCCTGTTGGGAGAGGGTGCAGGGTGCTGGGCAGTCTGTGGTCTCTCCTGAGGGGTTCGTGGCAGCCCTGAGGGGGGCACCTACCTGCTCCCTAAATGTCAAGGCAGCCTTCTGCATCTGCTCCAGCCTCTTCTCTCTCTTCCTCCTGGCTTCCTCCACCTGCTTCCAGAGCGCTGTCCTCCTCCTCCAGCGCAGCAGCTGGATGGTGACCACCAAGCAGCACAGCACCGCAGTGCCCAGGTGGGGGCTGAGCCACATCTTTCCGGGGAAAGGCATCTTGCTCCCACAGAGAGCACCAGACCTGGGTGCTGGACCTGTCCCTGCTGCTTCCCAGCCCTGGATCACGAGGCAGGGAGCCCGCGGGAGGGACCTTGGAGCCTCTGCAAGGCACAGGTGAAATGCTGCCATCCACAGGGGGATGGAGGCATCTGGAAAAGCCTCCAGATCCCTTTAATTCCTCCTCAGTGCCATCCTTTGGAAGCCCCCGGCCTCTCCCCCTGCCCCAGATTGCCTGCACGCTGCGAGGTCTTGCAGACAGGGGTAGGGATGGTTTGCAATGCAGCTCCTCAAAGGCATTGCTCTTCCCAGGCAGAAGCTGGCAAGACCCTGGTGCTTCTTTGCTGCTTGGCACGACCCCCAGCACCTTGGCAGCTGCTCCTAAGGACTACGGAGGACTTGCCCTGGCCAGCCAGTCTTGCCATAAACCGAAGTAATAGGAGAAAAAAGAAAAAAAAAAAAAGCAAACTCCCTTCCTCCCATCCGCTGGGGAAATGAGCCTTCCTCGTTTTGCTGGCAATGGAAGATGCAGGCGCTGCAGCCCACAGCAAGGTTCTCGATGCTCTCTGCCACCTGGCCCATTGCTTAAGAAGAAACCCCTTGCAGGCAGTTATGCCTTGTTTTAGGATGTGGCTACAACCTAGCTGGGGTCGTCTGACCCCAGCGCTCTTCCCTGCCCAGGGCAGGGGGTCAGACTCAATGATTTACTGAGGTCCCTTCCGACCCCAACATCTGTGAATCTATGGATACCTGATGCAACGGTTCCAGGTATCACATAAGCTACCTCAGGGGAGTTATTCAAAGGGAAAAGGCCTCTCTGTATGCAGGGGGGCTGGACCCGATGATCTGTAAGGTCCCTTCCAGCCCCTAACAACTATGAAGTACAAAAAGCAGACTGGAGACAATTCAAGAGCTCCCCACTGCAAGGAGCCGTGAGGATCGTGATATGCATGGCTAGGGCTTGCTGAGACAAAGCTGATCGCTCCTGGAGGGATTGAGTTTGCTCTCCTTACTCCACGCAGGGATTAAGGCAGGATAGGGAACGCTCTGTGAAGACACACCTTGCTGAGCCCTAGATCCACCAGCCCTGGAGCAATCACCGTGGGTGCAGCGACGCAGAACAGATGCAGCAGGTCAGGCCTGAGGGGACTTTTGAATCAGAGAGCCCTGGGAAAAGGGTAAAGGGCCCATCAGGTTTTAGCAGCAAACCCCCCGCCCCGCCAAAAAAACCTTCCACACCTCATTGGCATGGTCGCTCTATCCAAGCCACACAGCAGAACATGAGATGAGCAGAAATCCTCGCCAAGCAGCACCCTGCAAAGCCCCGTCAAAAGTCTTTGACTCTGCATTTCCTTTGAAATCCTGGGGTTTCTACTGGATGGCCTCGAGTGTCCAAGTTCCTGCTCTTTAAGTGCTGTCTTCACCCTCAAGAAGTCTGCACGGGAGAAGATGGCATTGAAATAATTTTCCAGGAAGAAGGTTGGTTGAAAATTTTCAGGGAAAATCCTTTTTTTTTTCCACTGGAAAATATGCTTGTGTTTAAAACGATGGAAGCTGTCAGCTCAGATCCGTTCCCCCTCTGCCCCAGGGTAGGGGGTCTCAGAAAAGGGGCTTTTTAAAGGGCAACAGCTTTACCCCATTGTGTCAATGTTTGTCAGTGTTGGGTTATTCTATAATACTGGGAAACCAGTGAAATGCAGGCACTGGTGTTGTGTGCGTCTCTTCCCAGCCATTTAAAAAACAGTGAAATACCAGCAAAGAATTAAGCAGATGTTGAAGAGAATGAGGGGGAAAAGGACCACTCAAGTGTGGTCTGCCATAGCAAAAGCTTTGTGGCATTGGGGTTGTTTGCATCTGTGAGGAGGTGACTTCCAAGGGAACAGGCACAGGGATGGATCCAGGGGGTTGCATTTGCACCTCCCTTTGATTCCTGCTCCACCCAAAATTTAAAACCAACTGCCTGGCAGTGGCAGCAGCGTTTCTATTCAGGCAGTCAAGATGGAGCCACTTGACTTCACGGCTCATTATAATCTAACCGATCCCTTTTAAACTCTTCCTACCCCAGGTGCTAACAACCGTCTCTTCTTTCTAATGGTCTCGACGTTCCACCAATCGCACTATCCTTTGTTCTGCCCTGCTGCTGTCTGTTGGCTGCTCCTGGCCATGAAGCTCCTATTTCACAGCCCTGCAGATTATTTTAAACTCACTCCAATGATGTTACGCTTGGTTTTGCTTCAATCTGAAACTGAGTCATATAGCCCCAGGCCCCTGGCATATTAGTAGATCTTCTCCTTTATTTTTAACAGGAGAAACACTGGTGTTGTTGCTATATGTGATGATGCACCTCACTATCTGCACCCTGCTTTGCAATGATCTAGATTTGCTCATGAACAGGCAGTCTGCCCTGTCACCATGACAGCTCTACAAAGGGTGGTGCTTGTATGGTTGCAGTTCCCTTCCAACGCGTGGCTTTCAGCCCATTTCTTCCCATGGTCATACAAAAGAGGAAGGAAACTTTCCAAGAAGGACTCATGGGTTTTGAAGGGCAGAAGGGACCATCGTGATTATCTAGAGTCTAGACTAGTGTTTGCGAACCCATGAGTGGTCCAGGATGGATGCAAGAGAGCTAGCTAACCCCCTCTGCATTGTCCTGTGATGGCTGGCAGGGTCCGAGTGAGAAGCCAAGTGGCGTCGCTCCAGCTATTTCCAGATCAGGAAACAACAAAGCCACCTTCAGTAAATGCCGGGGTAATTAGCCCAAGCTCAGGGCCATGCACACATGGCTATGACACTTCCATTCAGAGCTGACTTGTGTATCTGGCAGGGGGGCGTTGAGCAAAGACTGTAATGGGCTACAGGATCATAAAGTCTGAGGACCACTGATCTAGATCAACCAGAGAACCCCACTTGCCATTTGGGCATTAAGGCCATAACCTATCATTGAGACACAGCAGATCTCTTACAAGGGCATCCAGTCTGGGGTTATAGGGCTCAAGGTGTGGGGAATCCACAAACTCCCTAGGCAACCTGGTTTTTCAGGCGGGCACTGGCTCCTTTTTTGCAAAGAACCTTGTTTCAGTTTGCAATTGTGCATGTCTCTCATTTGTGCACAGTGAAACTGCCAGTATCCCCAACCCTCAGCAATCCTGTGCTTGGTGCCTACAAGAATCACTACAATGTCAGAAAAAGGCCAGGGTATGATTAGGGTTGACAAGCCAGTTGATGGTCTGGACAGATAAGGTCAACTGATGGTTTCTTATTTGACCCAGGTCAAATGTTACATGAAGCCAAGTGCCCTTGTGTAGCTGGTGGCCTACCTCCTCATTGCTTGATGGTGCTGTCTACCAGCAAGGCAGGAATGGGGGCTCCTTGCCCCCAACCCAGCCCTTCAGGAGTCAGGATCCACACTCATGTGCTATTTAGGAGCCCTGCTCCTCTCTCCTGCACTCTTCCAGCCTCCCTTCCCCTCCCTGCCACCACAAAGCAATACAGCCCTGCAGGAGCTGTAGAAGCTGCTGTGTGCTGAGGAAAGATATAAGATATTAGGTTAGATATAAAAAAAACCCTATCACAAGGAGGGTAGTACAGCACTGGAACAGCCCCCACAGAGAGGTGGTGGAGTCTCCATCTTTGGAGGTGACCCGGCTGGACAAAGCCTTGTCTGGGATGATGTAGTTGGGGCTGGTCCTGCTTGGAGCAGGGGGTTGGACTGGATGTGACCCCCTGAGGTCCCTTCCCACCCTCATTGTCTTTGATTCTGTGATTTTATGGAAGAACTCAATCAGTAGGAAAAGTTTCTCCTGCTTGCTATATGCTGAAGCTTCAAAGCATCTCCAAAGAGGAAGGGCAAAGGCAAGGAGGAAAATGCTTGACTGCTCACTTAGCACAACTGCATTTCAACACCAACTTTGGTTTCTATAGTCACTGTGTGTGTATTGCTTCTACTTATTTCCTTTCCTTTCCTTAAATTGTGTAAAGTTTGGGGTTCTAGCATAAAAGCCAAGGAGGAGGAGAACAGTTGTCTTGGATATCATAGTACAAGAGTGATGGTCCAGACATGATGCGAGGGACCAGGATTTCTTAAGGCGATCTCTTTCGACTGCAGTTCTGATCTGAGGAAGGAGGCCCTGCATTCAAAAGCTTGTCTAACTTTACCCAAGTTGGTCCAATAAATTACAAAAAAGATCATCCTAAGAAATCCTTGCCCCTCACATCATTTCTGGACCATCACAGCCTCTGACAAAACACTCGGGCTTCAAATTCCCCAAGCAGTCCAGAATAGGGGCTCTGTATTTTTCCTCATCTCCATCATAACCCACACACTTTGCACTGCAATGTTTTTATCCAGATGATTGAACTTTGAGCGGCAGCACCATCTGCTGTCTGTTGTGGCCTACGTGCTGTCCACACACAGGAGCCCTGAAGCTGGACTTGCCTCTAGCAGTGCACCGCGTAGCAGACCAGGCTGTAAACTGGTGGTGCTCAACATTTCCAAACTTGAGGAACCCATTAATAGACTCGAGGTCCCCTTTGGAAAAATCTCAGCTCTTGGTTTTTGGCTCCTTTTTTGACTATAGTGCAATTTTTCCATGGCAAAGTCAGCGCGGCTTTAACGCTACAGATTCCTATTTGAGATCTCTGGGTTGATCTTGTAAGTCATGGAGAAGTCTTGCTGTCCAGGCCCTCAGGTGGTCACATCTAGTCCAGGGAAAATCATCCACAACCAAACCATTTCAGCCAAATTTCTGTCTAACCTGATCTTGAAAACTTCTGAGGAAAAGTGGAAACCATAGTCTGTAGAAATGCATCCAACTTCAGTGCTGCCAAGGATCTCACCAGACAGGTCCTGTCTTCTTGGGGAGTCTGATCAAGGACCCCCACTTTCCAAAAAAAGGTCAGTGTCCCAACAATCGTCTTTCCAGCCTCTGTGAACACAGTCTCCTATGAGGACAGAGGGGAGGGGTACAGTAAAGTCACAGAAAAGTAGGGCCATGAGGGACCTCCACAAGCCATGGGGTCCAGCCCCCTGCCTGAGGCCATTTCCCTAATTTAGGATTTGACTCCTTCATCATGCATTTGAATGACTTACTTAATCGCAGCTAATAAAACCTGCCTGGATTTTGCTTGCTTATCGCTACAAAGCTGTAGGTACAATGCCTTCTTTTGAACTCCTTCGTCTCCTTTTTGTGTTCTTTGAAGATCACCTCTGCTACAAACCCAGACTCAGTTCTGGAAACTCTCTGGACTTAAAAGCAGGGCTTTTTGCAGCTGATGGTTTTCCCTGCTCCATTCAACATGCAGAGGAAAGTCTCATAAAAAGTTGCATTGCTTTAACTGGCTTTGGGCAGGATTGTTGCCTGAGTGACAGAAAGAGATGGAGGTGGGTTAGGCACATAAGCACACAGTCACAAAGGTATCGAGGTGCTTAAATGCCATTAGGCCCTATATAACTTGGAAGATCTTAGCCCTACACCCCCTAGGCACCTCTTGTATTTGCACCGGTGTGTTTGACTTCGGTTTGTACAGTCCTGGGCTGGTAACTTGTGCCTCCAGTGGACAAATGAACATACCTCCAGAGGTAGCAGGAGGTGCTGGTACTGCATCTCACCTGTAAGAGCCTGCAAATATTAAGCAAAGGATGGACACATGAACCTGCCTTGGTGGGATTTATTTACCCTGCTGTGTATGTACTTCTGTGTACCCCAGAGGTGAGTGATTTGCCTGGGAAGGGGCTTGATCCTCCTTTGAGCACTGGGCTGGACTGGATGTGATCTCCTTCCAGCCCTGTGTTTTGATGATGCTAGGAGTCTGTGACTTAGGGCTTCATTACATTTTCAGTTTAGGCAGCTCAGGGAGCTCTCCTGGATTATCCACACATTCAGACATGTCAACTAGTTCTAAGTACCCTGTAGGTGTCTTGAAGTTACACCACTCTGGGGCAAGTTTTCTCTCTGATCCGTGTTACCCAGCTCCTGTTCCATGAATGTGTGGCTGCTCCCCAGAGATAAGTCACCCACGTTTCAGTCCTCTAGCATCCCAGGATGCAGTGTCCCTTCTCTTCACCCTCCTGCCCTGGGTGGACAACTCACAGATGTGGCTCCTAGTCAGGTCCCTGCAGGCAGTGGCAAGTCACAGCTGTGCAGGTTGGGGACAGGGAAGGTTTTTAGCCAGAAGGTGTAACTACTCCAAGCTAGAACCGACGCTAACACCGATTGACCTTAAAGTACGATGTATAACAAGGCCCTCATTTCAGTGCAGGACTGCATGTCATGTGTCTCCTCCCCATTTACACTGGATAAGGACAGACGATCCCAGTACCCCTGTGTTGCATGTCCACAACCTCAGGCCTTTTTTTTTTTTTGAAGATCCCATTTCAAAATAAGCCAATTGTGGCTCTTAGCCACACTGTGTAGCATTGACTGTTGATCGTTGCATCTATAAAATGATGGACCTTCCATGTTTCCCCTTTACTGCATGCATTGCTGCTGACCCATCAGCTTGAATAACTCCGTGATCCTCAACAATGGGTCTCTAACTAGCAGAACACTCATTTGGGAGATTGGAGACCAGGCTCCTATTTCCATCTCCCACCAGCCTGGTAGATGGCTTTGGTTAAGTCACTTCACTTTTTTGTGCCTCGGTTTCCTCATCTGCAAAACGGGCACAATGCTGCTGCCCCTCATTACCAGGCACATGGAGGCCTACTGCTGAAAAGTGCTATCGGTCTTTATATAGCAGAGTCTGAACTGGTTCACCGAATGAACAGAAGAGTTGATGGATTTTTATTTCGCTGGTCTGCAGCAGTCTAGGTCCTGCGAAAGAGGTGACGCTTCTGACGAGGCACCTCGCTAAGGCCTGATCCCTTTGAACTGAGCCAAAATTGGGCCTCAGCTCCAGTGGAGCTGTTTAAAAATGACACGCGATGTTTTTCCATGTCGCTTGGACCCCTCTCCCTTCCCCAGACATTTGCAACCTGCATGGTTTTGCATTGACCCTTGCTAACAGCCCCATGTGCTTATGCCTTGTAGCCCAGTGCTGGAAAAGCTGGGTTGGCAGAGGGTGTATAGAAGGGACTGTTGTGTGGTCAGATGGCAGACACGGCCACTCTCCAAGAAGCTTTCCAAGGAATTGCTGGGAAGAAGAGGCTTGAATGTGAGTATCCACCTCTTCGGCTGAAGTTGCGAGTTCTCGGAGCTCCCGAGGTCTAGGTCTGAGCCCCCGCGTGATATAACCCAGGTGGATACAGGCTCCTTGCTGAGCCCAGCACCACTGACCGCCTCCACCCACACCCAAGAAGGAGAGCAGTGGGGGGGCATGTGCCCAGGCCCCCTCCGAGCTGTCCAGCTGTCAGGCTCAGGCACAGCTGGAGTGTGGCCTGCTTCTTGGTCCCTCCAGCCCTCCGTCCCTCGACGCGTTCCTTTCCCTCGATAGGGAGATGGGGTGGACGTGGCTTTGGCTCTCCCTAGCCTTCCCCACCTCAGTGTGGTCTACAGCATGAAGCACCAGCCTGGGGTTTTGGTGAGGTGGGTTCCTGCCCCACCTTTGTCACCCACACCTGCAGGCTGACCTTGGGTGAGTGTGTTTCCCTGCTTTGTGCCTCAGTTTCCCCAGCTGTAAATGGGGAGGAGGGTCTTGTCCTATATGCCCAGCTTCTGACAGCCCCTCGTGAAGGTCTTGTAGTAGCTTCTGTGTCTCTGTGTGGTCACTAGTGATCTAGAAATGGACTGACCCCTGGGTTTTTCCATCCCTCTCTCATTCTCCTCCTTTCTGCACTCTGCTGCTCAGACCCTTGTCTGCCCTCCCATCTTCCTCCTGTCTGCTTCCAGTGCAGGCAGCTCTTTCCCTATAAGCGGCTCTGCTGAGAAGGCGTTGAAGTCCTTGTAGATCCACCTGCTCCTTTCCTGGCCCTGGGCATCCAGTTGAGGGTCCTTCCAATAAAATGCAGCTCACCAGGGGCACAGCCACTTCCGTGGCTCCTCCATGCCCGTCCTCGCTGCCGTGGCTCTAGCTCCACCGGTTTAAAAGCATGGAACAGGGTACCCAGAGAGGTGGCTCAATCTCCATCCTTGGAGGTTTTTAAGCCTCAGGTAGACACAAGTTGTATCTGGGATGATGTATTTGGGGCTAGTCCTGCTTGGTGCCGGGGGTTGGACTAGATGTGACCTCCTGAGCTCCCTTCCACCCTCGTTATCTGTGATTCTATGAGTCTGTTGATTGTCCCTCGTGACCGATAGTCCCAAACACTGCAGAACTGGCTCTCATAGACACCTTTCTGGTTTCCTTCCCTACAGATTAACAAGGGGGTTGCACGTCTCATGGAGAACACCAGCATTGCAGCCACCTGAATCAAAACCACTTTGCATTTAATGAGAACATTAAGAAAAAGGAGAGAGAGAGAGAAAAGAAAATGTAAGTGGCTAAAAATATTGTCGTTGTTGTTTTACACAGCTGAATGAAGATAATTGTATTGGCAATTGTGAGTGATTACTGTATTATCTGCAGTCAGAGAAAGTTATTTTTTGAACGCTGGAGGAATTAATGATACATAAAACTGTGTTCGTATTGACTGCATTCATCAGCAGAAACGCGTCGTGCGGCACTGCAGCACTGTGATTACTCCAACCAGCTTGGAGGGAGAGTGGGAGAGAGATGGGCGGATTCTGGATATCGCCAAAGATGTGCATACATTTACATGCCAAAAGGCTGATTGACACCAAAGCTGATTAGGCAGGAGTTTGCCAGCTGGTAACGGGGGGCAGTCCAGTTATTTCCCTCTGGTTGGAGCCCGGGGTGTGTGCATTATAGCCGTGATTCTCGACCTGGGTATCGGGGAATCTGGGGATCCCTGGAGATCCTTTCAAGGGTGCCACACTATGCTAGTGCTGGTAGGTGCACAGACATGAGTCCTAAGACAAACCAAGAGATTTCAAATAGGAATCCAAATTTTTCAAGCCACCCTGCCTCGTTGCAGTCTTCCTGAGTGCTTTGCACCAGAAGAATGGCCCTAGCATTTTTCTGGAGTCAAAAACTGAGTGAAAACGAAGAGCTGGCATTTTTCGAGCGGTGGCCTCGAGTCTATCACGGGGTGTCCTGAGACTAAATGGCTGGATGAACACCTTGCCAGGGTCGTTTGACCCCAGTACTCTTTCCTGCCATGGCAGGGGGTCGGACTAGATGATCTACTCAGGTCCTTTCCGACCCTAGAAACTATGAAACTATAAAGTGATGGAGAACCACTTTATTAGAGCAAAGTGGCAATCAGGGCAAGTTGTCCCTGGTTATAAAACCTTTGGAGATGTTGCCAGGATGAAACTCTCAGCATCCTCGGGCAACAGTGAGATCTTGGGGGGGCTTTTGGCTCTGGTTCCTTGCACACGGAAATGGCTGAAGTTGGTAGATGTGCGGCATCCGTTCACCGGCGAGTGGATGGACGTTGCAGCTATTCTGCTGATGGGCGGTGGTGCGTTTTCTCTTGTGGCTGGACAGACCCATGTTAGACTTGCAGGTCCTGCCACAGCGGTCACAGGTGTACATGGCATTAGGGGCTACTGAGCTGACAGGCTATTTCCTTCGGTCACATTTCTGTTGTCATTCAAGTGACCATTTCTCGTGACGTTGGACTCCATGGTTGAGGAGGGAGTTTGCCCATGCAAGTAGCAAAGATGGTGTGTCCTCTCCAGTCAGTTTTGGCTGCCGTGGCCTGGGCAGTTGATACGGAGACACTTGAGTCACCCATATATCTATGTCCCCTTCTTGGCTTAGCTGGTTGATCCCAAAGGAAAGGCAGAAGCCTGTACATTTGGAGCCAGCTTTGCTGCTGGAGCTGCCAGTGTGAAGGAGATCTTCAATCTGCCTTTTGGGGCTCTGCTCCTAGACTGGTTGCCAACCAAGGATGGAAAGCCCAGTCCACCCTGCCATGGCATCTGCCTTTTGGTGGCATTTTCTCTACCGGGGTAAGGACCGGTACTCTCTCTGAGTTGCTCCTCTGCCCGAAGACATTGGCCCCATAGATGTTGCTGGGCTATTTCCCAGCGCCCAGCTCTCAATGTTGATGCCATCTTCTGTCATAACAGTAGCAGACCTGGCCTGGTGCAGGCTGAAGTTGAAGGCATTTAATAATAAGCACCTTGGTTTTGAAACCCCACGGCTGGACCCAGATGTTGCACTCCTCCCTTTCTGATGGAGCTGGGCGCTTCTTCTGTCTCTGCCCCGGGAAAGAAATGGTAAGAAGGATGCCTGAGGAGGTGAGTGACCTCTGGGAAATGCAGGGGCTTGGCCCAAATAAGTAACCGTCCCAGACTGGAGATGCTAGAGAGGGACACGTGCCCTGTCCACGTGCGGAGAGGGAAGACATGGCCATGGCTTACTGTCACGGTGCCACTGCACAGGACCGTGGGAGCTGTATGAATGTGACGTGCTGGACCACGATCTCCAGGCCTGGCCAGTCTGTTACCCACCTCCAGTGAAATCCAGCCTCAACAACCATGCCGGGGACGGAGGCCAGCTCAGCCCTAAAAGGAGCAGTCAGTCTGGCATCATAGTGTCCAGGATGGTGGCTTCACCCCACATTGATCTGCTCCGCTTGCCCCTTCTCCCCCCACCCCAGGGAAATTTGGACCACCATGGTGGCTCTCAACTCATTGCAGAGCACATAGGGGCTGCATTGCAATGCTAGGATTGCTGTAACATCCTGTGCTGCTGATCCACCCCAAGCCTGAGCCACTTGTGTCTCTCTGCACTTCAGGTCACTGGGGTGACGGTAGACATACCCCAGCAGGGTTTAAACCCAGGTGCCAGCCACAAGGTGCTCAGGACAGGGAACAGCCTGAAGGTTTGTGCCTGACTGGTTTTGACCCTTTGCCTACCACAACCTGCCCTACTAGACCTCAGGCTGGTTTGGCGGGGGTCAATACCGGCTGGGTTGGCAGAGGCCAGTGTGTGCTACTCCAAAGCAGTAGAGACCTGCCCTATAGGCCATTTCCCCATCTCTACAATAGGGATGTTAAGGGCTTGGGTCTACCTCACCGGGGTCTCATGAGATGCTCAGGTGCTGAGGAACAGAGGCCACATGCAGACCTGAGGCTGAATTATAGCCCATCGATAGGACCGGGGGCAGGACCTGGCCTCCTGTTGGATGCCCGATGGCCAGCATTTTGTTAGGCATAGTAGGAGCACTCTCATATTAATAATAATTAATACTGGGAAGCCCCGTTTGCCTTGGCTCCTCTGCCTCAAAGTGAGGGCCTAAGGAGCAGAGCCAGCCTCAACAGCTGGATGTTCATGTCCATTTGAAACACCTGAGATGAAGGAGCGAGAATGACGTGACCCCAGCACCGGGGGTGAATCATGAACTAGACCCCCCCAAATTCAAACCGTCTCGGTCCTCTAAAGAATTATAGAAAATTCAAGCGGGCCGGGAGCGCAGGAGGTTACCAGTCCAACCCCTGCTCCAAGCAGGACCGGCCCCAACATTATCATCCCAGCCAAGGCTTGGTCTAACCGGGTTTTGAAAACCTCCAAGGACGGAGATCCCACCACCTCCCTGAGTGACCTGTTGCAGTGTTTTACTACCCTCCTGGTGAGAAAAGTCTTCCTAATGTCCAACCTCAACTTCCCTTGCTGCAGCTTGAGCCCATTGCTCCTTGTCCTGTCATCCGCCCCCACAGAGACCAGTCCAGCTCCATCCTTTTTGAACCCCCTGCAGGGAGGTGAAGGCTGCTATTCAATCCCCCTCGGTCTTCTCTTCTGCAGACTAAATCAACCCAGTGCCCCCAGCCTTTCCTCATCAGTCCTGTCCCCCCCACAGGAGTACCAAATGAGAACGTTTGCTTTGAGCATCTGCCGTCCGTGAGCTCTAGACCCGGCTCTCAAATGAACAGATCTGTCCCCCCGCCCCAGCAAAATGAAAAAGTTATATGACTTCACATCCAGGTAGAGGGAAAAGTGGGATAGAGCCGTGCAATGCGGCCTTCCACGCTGAGGCCACTAGAGGGAGAGATTGAGCTTCCAGACGGACACCGGAGTGCAACCTGCTTGCCCTGTTTTTGGGCAAGGATGAGGGAGGACTTGGAAGCCAAGATCCCCCCCTGAGCTGGGGCGTGAATGAGGGGAGCTCTTTCCTTGCGCTCAGCAGATTTGAGGCAGCCGAAACAGCCTTGCCTTACGTTCAAGCTGCAGGGACATCGTTCGCTTAGAAGCAAAAGTTGGGGTGAAAAGAGATTCAGGGAAGCCAGGATGTCACCACGAAGGTTTCAAAAGAAAGGGAGGTTATGGCGGGAAGGCACGAATCCAGAGAGAAAATCTAATAAGAATAGCATGAAATTGTTTTCTGCACACAATTTAAGGAGCAAATTTGGCCCTTGGGACAAACCCAGTGCCCCGGTGTCAGCACACGGGAGCCAACCAGGGAGAGGAACTGGTTGTGCAAGGAGAGCTCGATCCTGGATGCTTGCAGCACTTTTGCGTTCGCTTAGGCTCGAAGCTGAGCTCGGGGCTAAGCAGACCTGATCCGATGCCACTGAAGTCAATAGGAGATTTGCCTTTGGCTTCAGTTGCTGTGGGATTCGGTCCAGTGTAACATAGGTCTTCTGCTCCGTGCTCCTGCTTTCCAATGTTTACCCCCATAGCTTATTGTCCTCACCCCTCTATTTATGGCTGTGGGCCGAAAAACATGAACTTTCATGGCCAGAGAGCAAAGAAACCCCCAAGCTTCTGCCATGGAAAAGGCTACGGTGGCTTGCAAAGAAAGATGTTCAGCTCATGAGTCAAATTCGTGGCTCTTACGGCAAAATGACCCTCCCCTCACTTCTCCCAGCACAAAAATGATTCTCAGGTTGGATGAGAATGGCTCGTTTCACTTAAAATGAACAATCAGGTTTCGGTATTTATTTTTAATCCCTAGATTTAGGTAAGCTTCAAAGCATAGAGCGACTTTAAAAAAATACTTTTTTTATTCCCCAAAATGGTCAAAACTTTCTATTTAGGTGCCAGGGAGTAGGGGGTAGATCGCTTTAGAGATACCCAGTTCAATGTATCTGTTCCTGCAAGTGTCAAAGGCAGAATACCGGGCTGGATTGACCATTGGTTTGACCAGTTCTTCTTAAGTTCTCCGGGTTTTTTTTTCTCTTTCTTTTTCATTATTGAAAGCAAGAGAGCCAAAGTTTTGCTCGGCCCAAATCTCCATGTCTGTATGAATCTGAAAACACCCACAGAGCTGTGCTCATGAGCCGCTATCCATAGACTGCCCACTAGAGAGAGACCGAGAGACACACTTGGCACATGCGTGTGTTACACCTGGACGTGTTTCAGTCCTGTGAACAGTGGCTCCATGGAAATAATTCACGTTTGGAGAACATACCTGCCGAGACTGCTCTCCCCTGCATGCTTATTCCTAATTAGGGTAGCCCATGCACATGCTTTTTCAGGGCAGGCCTATAAGATGGAGCATCTTCTGGGCCTAATTAAGCTAGGCAGGCCAGAGGTAGAAGGTAAACTGAGGCAGGAGAGGGAAAGCAATAAGCCCATGGCCACACAAACAGGGGCCAATGCTGGTGTCTGATGCGCCAGCCCCTCTTTCATCTTCATTTCTCGTGGTCCCTCAGCCTGATCTTGCCCTCAGGACAGCGAGCGGTTTTCAAACAAACCATTTGTTCTCTTTCTAGCCAGTGTAATAGCCATGAGCACGCATGTTTTAATGGTTTGACTGCTGTGCGTCTGGGCATGTCGTGTTATGGGTGTGTTGCAAAGTCCTCCACCCTTACTGATTTCATTCCCTTGCAGTGCTGGGACCTGAGTGATTAACTGCAGTCTGTCTAAATGTCCCCTGAGTGAAATACAGGCCTTCAGTGTGATGTAGCAAAGGCCAAGAAAAGGGAGCTGATGTTTCTCATTTGGCCAATGGGAGAACTGAAGTAGATGGAGGTGAAGTGACATGACCAGGGCTGCAAGGCCTGGTGTCAGAGCCTGGTGCTGAGCTCTGGGTCTCTCACCAATGACTTTGGGTTCATCCTTATATTCTGTATGGCCTTGCAGCTCTGTGATGGGGACCTTTATTCTGTGTTCATATGACTGTCAACAGGATGCTGATGGTTGGCTGGGGTACTGTGATAGAAAGACAAAGTCATCAGCATAGAGAGAAACTAGGACAGGATAGCACCTTAGAGACTAACTGGGGGCATCTACAAGTGCATTTACTGTGCAGTAACTTACTGCACAGTAAGTGGTTTTTAGGCCGGTGTCTACACGTGCAGGCGTTACAGCACAGTAACGCTATGTGTAGACTGACTTGGGACTAAAGTTAGTCCCAAGTCAGTCAACACATACAGAGTTACTGTGCAGCAAGGCGTCTACACATGCGTTACTGCACGGTAACTATTCAGGTGTAAATTTGATACCTGCATGATGCTCCTTTCCCCCTTACATAAGTCGCCCTAGTTACTGTGCAGTAACCTAAATTACTGCACAGTAAATGTGCACGTGTAGACACATCCAGCAGTTCAGAGAAGCAAGAGCTTTTATAGGCTACAACTTACCTCTTTGGAGGCTAAGGATACCATGAACGCCATTCATAGCACCTGGCACGGTGGGTTGCTGCTTGAATGAATGAGTTAGTCTCCAAGGTGCCACCCTGCCCTGCCTCCCTTCTGCCTTGAGACTAACTCAGCTAACCACTTCTATGATCACCATCATCATTACTATTGTGCTTGTTCAGCGTATGCAGTTATGTTATTAATTATGGCAATTTTCTCTGTGTGTTGGGGGGGGTTAAAATCCCACCCCAGGTTGCCTGTTTTCTGCAAACCAAAAAAACCCCAACCCAGGTTCTTTTCTCCAAATGTCTCTTCATTTTAGATGAAGGCAAAAGGAGAGAGAACAGATGTCAAAGCTCCCTGAGGAGCGAGTGTGCTCACAGAGTGCCTTCGCCTCCTACCACGCTGGGTTGGGAAGGAACACAAAATAGCAGTAGGCATGAGCTAATTTAAAAGTCCAATCCTGAGATAAAGACCCCATTGAGCACAATCCTGGTTGGAAGTAAGAAATTCCTGGAAAGGACTTGGCTGTTGGGCGGTGCTGCTGTCTCCTCAGGGCAGAAATAGCACTTAAAATGGAAGGTCAAGGGATGGTGGGGGCAAAGCAGACAGAGAAGCAGCGGTGCATGCAGACTGGGTGGATGCATGTCGGGAAGGGTTTGTGCCAGCATGGGCTGCCCACAACACTGAAAGCAGCATAAAGCACTGAAGTTGGGCTCACGAATGCTGCTGAGTGCACGTGAAGAAGGGTGTTCATGCCCAAAAGCTTGCAAAGAACAATTTTTTCCAACTATTTAGTTGGTCTAATAAAAGATATCACATCTACCTAAATAACCTTATTTGCCTATGTCCTGAGGCCAACTAAGGCCAATTAAGACTCTTGCATTTATGTTGTTGGCTACAACCAACAACCCTACAACCAACTTGCTGATTAACACACTTGTGTGCTAATTAACCCACCTATAGTGGTGTCCAGACACAGATATACTGCTGTTCCCATATCTGAGGATGCTGTGTGGTAAATCTACCATGTAGACATAGCTAACAGCCCAGGAAGAGAGCACGGGCTGGCAGCTCTTTGGCACAGGGGGGCGTTTGTACACGTCACGTTTTTTGCCCTTTCTTGCACTGCAGTGTGTGACTGTTTGCACGAGCAGGATTTCTGGACACTTTAACAGGCTTCCTGGTGGATTAAACTAGAACTCCTTGGACGTAGTTTAGTTTGGCTTGCCACAAATTAAAGGGACACCTTCATGTTTGTGCAGCACCTAGCGTGGTGGCATCCTGCTCCAGGGCTCATCGGTTTTAACTACAGTGAGAGGAGCTGGGGCAGGAAGAGGAGGCTGGGTTTAGTAGAGTCATCGCTGGGCTGGTGGGTCTCATTGCTGGTACAGATCCATGCGGGAGTCGGGTGTACAAAAGGAGAGGAGAAACAAGTCCTCCACTGACTGTAGCAGAAAACTGGGGGAATACATCTACACCACAATAGCAACCAACTCAGTCTTGCCACAGAGGCAATACACCCAGCCTACCCACTCCCACTCCCACTCCCCTCCTGGCAACCCCAGACATGAAGCAGAGGGGGTCTGTCCTGGGTGGGTGCCCGTTCCTGACCCTGGGCTTCCCAGCTTTTTCAAGGGCTCCCACACCCCCAACTGAGCTCTCTGCCGAACGCTAGGCCTGGCAGCAGCCCCAAAGCCCTTGTAAACACTGCCACAAAAAGCCAGAGTCTCTTTCCACTCGAACGACGTGATTAGGTCAGGAGCTGTCGATATCTCGCAGGAAAAGTGCTGACGTGGAGGAGTCAATCAGCTTTGTGCGGCGTTGTAATGTCTCATTTTATCCTCGCCACGCTTTATTAAATTCTCATAAACCTGTCAAGGGGGACAGACATCATTTCACTTTACCCCATTAGCTCGGCACAATGGCAGCGGGGAAGGCACGCGAGGTGGGGACGAGACCGGGAAGGGACCAGAGACATGAAGCAACCCCCCCAACTCTCTCCCCATCCCCGCAGAGCCCAGCTCGGCATTGCCACAATCATGTCAGACCCGTCGCGCCCAGGGAAAGTAATTGAATTAAGTGGCTTCTGTTAATGGTTTTAAGATTTCAAAGTGTAAATAATAGTTAGAGCTCTTTAATGGGTCTTGAGTTTTTATAGGGAACCCGGAGAGGCAGTGCTGCTTCGCTGTTAATGTGCTATCAGATGCTTTCGTGCCTTCCTCCAGCTCTGTGCCTGCAAAGCATATTTTTGCCGTGTGAAAGCCGGGAGTGTTTATCATCCCTCCTTTCTCCCTTCAGATGGAGCTTAATTCCAGAGCATTTGCGTGAGCCCTTCTTAGCCAGGCCCCTATCAGCAGTTCTCAGTGCCGGGAATAAAGTCTGATTTCTCCGGAGCTGCTTTGGAGGACTTTGTGATGGAGGGGTGATGCTGCTCCAAAGTCTCCGGTCTGTGTGCATGTTTGTTAAGTTGGTCTATATGCACGTATCAACAGGATGTACTTCACCCCCCCACGCCATGACATGTCCCTAATTGCTGGCCCTAGATCGGGGACCCAGCCTACTCTTGGGAGTAACTGCTCAAACCAAGGGAGTTACACCAAGGGTAAGCAAGGGGGAAAGGAGCATGATGCCCATTTTATCTCTTGCCTTCTGCCTGCTTCTCTTACCCACAGGTGGGACAGGGCAAGGGGCTTAAAATGACTTTTGTGGGCACTCATTCTGCTTAAGATACTATGGGGTTTTCCTTCTGGGAGCTAGCAAAGTGCATGGAGAATATCAGACTGACCTGGCAAGGTCTAAACTGCTCCACATTCTCCTGGAGGATGCGGTGTTTTAGTTCTGTGCATCTGGGAGCCCTGTTAAGTTAATGTCTGATGTCTTCCAGACACTGGCTGGTCCAAAAGGGAGGGGTGGGCTGGGAATGGATTCAGAGGCACAACACAAACCTTCATTAAAGCAAGCGAAGGAGCTTGGCATGGCCTGATATCACCCCAGAATGCAGGGGATGGATACACAGAAACCAATGGGACTGGGGATGCTTCCCCACCTCACTGGTCACCTTAACTCTGCCACCTCTGAAGCTGGCAATAGCTGCTAGGAAGTTTGTAGGTCCTGACTTTGCTTCTGGTGGCAGGCAGTGTGACGGGGTGCTTTCTTTACAGGTCCAGGGCATTCAGACCCCCTTTTCCCCAGGCCACCAGGGAAAAGGTGTGGACACGGGGGGAGGGTGGGGGGAGCCAGTTGGCTGCAGCGGTGCTCCTGAGAGCCGCTGGGCCCCTTGGGGACAAGAGGCTGAGTTGAGCTGCAGGAGTCTCATCACTGCCAGCAGACTGGCATCGCCCTTGGGTCCCTGAAGGTTGGAACAAGGAGTTGTGCATGGGAATGGGGTTGATTTGGAGGGTGATACCAGGAAGCTCGGGGAACTTCACAACAGCTCCGAGCATCCAATACGGCAGCACTGAATACTCTGCACTTGAAACAAAGATCCAAGTTGTTGCAGTCCAAATGGAGTCCCTTTATTATTGCGCCAGGATCTGTGCATGAAGCAGGATTAATTCACGCCAACACACACCAGCAACTTGTAGCAGCATAACCAGCACTATCTACCGGTAGGTTTACAGTACTGAAAGGAGCTTGGACTCATGGTACATTCACGCATGTGTTTGACAGGGACACCCGTCTTAAAAAGCTTCCTCAGACCTTCATAAAAACATTTCATAAGCAGGAGTGTTTTCTGGAGGAGTCTTTCCATCACTTGGAAACAGCTCAACAGGAGAGCACACAAACACCAACAGACTCTCCCTGTGCCTGAAGAAGGGCATTTGTGTCCCAAAGGTTGCAAAAAATAATTTTCCCAGCTATTTAGCTGGTCTAATAAAAGATCTCACATCTACCCAAAGAACCTTGTCTGCTGATGTCCTTAGACCAACATGACTACAATCAAATCCACCAGATTTGTATCCCTAGCCCTTCACAGCCACCTTCATCAACCTCTTAATTCCCACTGGCATGCATTCTCTTATAGGAACATTTTTTCCCAGCATGCCTTGCTGGGACTATCCCTTTAAATTGCACAGAGAAAGGCAGCTGAGGCCCTAAAGCGGCCATTTTGCACTTAAGAACTGGTAAGTCCGAGTTATATTATCCCCTTTTCTGATTGCAGAGGAGATGTGGTCCCTTTTCACCATATTCTGATATCCCAGAGCATGATGGAGATTATCCAAGGAGATGCACACACTGTGCTGTCTCTATCCTATAAATTTGAATGCAAGGCTTTTCTCCTTTTGCTGTGACAGGAATGCTTTGAGGTGGGGTCTAGTGCTGGGGAGAAACTGCTTTTTTAGGGGAAAAAAATGACATTGTGGATGAAACATACATCCCAGGAAAGTTTCCACCACCTCTTGGGACCCAATGGCCCTATGTCTTTTTGGGTAAAAACTGCCCCACTGGTAGAGGAAGAATGCATCACTCTAGACAGAAGATTATATCATATATTTTTGGAAAGGGTGGAGCATGTTTCAGACAATACCTCAATGCTTAAAAGATGGGGAACTTGAAAACCCAGATCTCTTTTTTTTTCCAGTGGTCTAGTGGGAAGCCCTTCATGAAAGGTTCAAATCTGCAAAGTTTTAAGTATCCCTGGGGCATCATCAATATGTTAACTGCCGTGGCCAGAGATGGAGGCAGCTACATTGAGATTCCTGGTATTTCTGTTGTGGGAGTTGCTGTTTGCCATGCGGTAGGGAACAGACCCTGATACAGTTGCACCCCAAGGTGAATAGGCAGAGACTCAGATTAAGCAGAGAGAAAAATATCCTTCTATTAGACTTTCTATATCCTCCAACAGAGAATGGGGAAATGGTGTTGGTGTACTCAGCAACACGGCCTAATCCAGCAGGCTAGCAGCTGGAAAGCGATTTACTCAACCCATTAGACAGGGAAGGATTATTTAATGCTTGGAAATCCATTAAATAATTGTCTGGCCAGAAGAACAGGGCAATGTTATTTTTGCAGATAAAATGCAGGGTAGGTTTTTTCCCCCCCATTAATGCCACAGGGTTAATTTCTAACGATGTTTACTGCTGGGCTCCTTAGCTGGATATAACATGAGCAGGGCAGGGGCTTTGCTCTACAGCTGAAAGCAAAATGTTGCTTGTGTTAGGGTATTTAATAGCAGGTAGGGCAAAGAGGAGATAGGAAGGCCTCAAGTCAGAAAGTGGTCGTGCATGGGACTTTGGTGTCGCCTTTGGACTGGCCTTAAATCAGGGGCTCTCGTTCCCATTGTGGTCAGTGGTGGAGCACGCAGCAGCAGGAAGATTAAGTCTTACGGGAGACCGTTCGCCGTTGTGGGCCTCAATTCTGGGAAAGACCGGGCGACCTCCATCTCTGCTGCCTTTGAGGAGCGCTGAAGGCCATTGCTGCTCGAGGCTGTCTGGGTTGTCTCCTCCAAACCCTCACTCAGAGGAGTTGCCCCATGGAGGCCGGTATTGGGCTAAGAGCTAGTCATTTTTGCAAAGGCTGAGCAGTCTGGCACACAGAGAAGGAACCACAGTAGCAGGCAGAGTAACTCCAGTGGGGGGAGTGGGGCACCATCTCCGGGCGCCGACTGCAAAGGGGCACCAGAATCCCCCCAGCCACAGAAGTGGGCAGGGCAGGTCCACACCAAGCAGCATATTTGGGCCGTGGGGGGCGAACGGATGCAGGTAAATACAGTATGTTGGGGTACCTGTAGTCACTCTACCCTCCATGCAAGGCTTCCTCTCCACTGGGCAGCAGGAATCTCTCTCATCTCACCAGGCTTCATGCTTTATCTCATGGTTGCTCAGCCTGAGGTGGATGGAGCCCCTGATCCCAACTAGATCCAAATCACGTAGCCCCAGCTCATCTCCAACCCTGAGGCCAAATGAAACGGAGCCCAGTGCTCTTCAGGAGGAGCTTGTTCTTGTGAATAGCTCAGCCAGGAGCCTGTTTAAAATGCCCAGTGACAGAAGCAGGCGTGTCTGGGCTAGGATGGGCATGTCCTGGTTAGCCTGAGAATGGGTTTTGGGTTCATGAATGATCAGAAGAGCTGACTTCAGAGCCAGGTAGACCAGAACTGGCTCATTTGGGAACAGTTTATCGGTGGGGATGGAGGCAAGCTGAAATGGTTTGATTACATCTCCTGTGACTATCCTATGATGCACTGGTTTCATGGTGTACCATGTACCAGGAGCAGAGCTCAGAAATGTGGCGCTGGTAGCCAGAGGGTGATGCCCCTGAGGTTTAGCGCTGCCAACCCTCCCGGATTACCTGGGAGTCTCCAAGAATTAGAGGTCTACCTCCAGGAGACTGCTGAGAGTCACCCCGGATATAGACGATAGGGCATTCATTAAAATTAATATTAAATGTTGAATCCGATTTATACGGTTGTCCAGTGGGTTTTTAAAATGGGATAGCAATGTGCATTTGCCTTCCTGACGTCATTAATGTCATTACGTCATGGGATGAAACCTCCCCGAATAGATGCAAACCAAGCTGGCAACCCTACTGAGGTTGCTGAAGGTTGGCACCGGGAGTGCAAAGGGGAGCATAAAATGAATTAGTCAGGGCTAATGGAGATGTGCCAGATTGTGCGGACTTAAACTGGTTCTGGGCGGCCAGCTCTAAGCAAGGTTGCGTGGGTGGGTCTGAGTGGGTTCGATGCCATCCCCCAAGCCAACATGAAACCTTTCTGTTTCCTTTTGCACAAGTATTTCATTGGAAAAGACCTATGTGCATTCGTCCCCTCCTGGAGGTGAGGGGAAGAGACACTAAAAGGATTCCTCCGAGGAGGCAGAGGCTGCTGCTTTCATCAGCTCTGGCGTGGAAGTGGTTAATAAAATAATCTCCAGGCCCCCTTGCACAAAGAGAAAGTGAGTTTTCTGATCCATAAAGGATCAGCCCATAGGAAGCCCCATCAGAGTCCTCAGCGTGAAATTACACAGCAGCGGGGGGCCAGAGCCCTGTTACTGTACGACATTAAAGAGATGAATTAGAACTTGACATTCATGTGCTTAATATGCCTATTCCTGGCATTATCCAGCCAGGACCAATCACAATCAAGGACTTATGGTCACTGGGTCTTTGCTGGTACGGAGGCTGGCTCATTCGCTTGCTTTCTTCATGCAAGCTATCTGGCTGCCCTATCTAATCTCTCGGCGTTTCGAACTGGAAGACACCCTGCTTCACTCTTGTATCTCGCAGCAATCAAATAAATGGAGGTTGCTACGCTATTGCACAAACGACTCCCCCCTGTCTTGAAATGTCTGTGGAGGGAGTGAAAAATGGGACGCGTGGAAGTTTCATGGAGTCAGGAAGCCAAGAGAGAAAGAGAAACCAGGAAAAAGATAACGCCGGGCTATGTGCTGTTATGTAAATGTATATATTTAAAAGTACAGTTATTCTGCCCACTCAGTTAGTGGGTTCCCCACTATTTCTCCCCACTGAATTAATGGAAAGGAAACGCTGCATGGTCAATACTGGGGATATTTTCCAAAATACCTCACGTTTTAAAATGGATCCAGTTAATTCAAAAATGGTTGTAGCTGTAATGTAGACGGGACTGAGATGTCCTGAAATGCTTTTCCTGAGCCACAAATCAGGGACTACCCAGTCCTGATCTAAGGTATAGCTACAGCATTTTAAAAAGGGGAGTCTGGCCCTCCAGAATATTTTGCTTAAAACGAGGTAAAAATGCCCCCCAAATAATTTCTACAAATAACTGGGCTTTGCTGACAGAATTGCAGACAGCCATATGCTTTGGCTGAAAGTCACATCACTTTATTTTTCAAGGTTGTGAGATTTTCATGTGTCTGCAGGAAACAGGAACTTTGCTCAAAAAAGTTTTGATGATACTGATATTCCAAATAACTACTTTCAACTAGAGAAAAAATGGACCTGATTGTATTTAAAATCGGGTTTTTTGTTGGCGGGGGGGAGGAGAAATATGCGGGGAGGGATAGAAAGCCTTCCCCAATGTATGCAAGCCTGTGGCAAAGTGAACAAGCTGAGCACTTCTAGGAGGTAGCTTTGCAAAGGTTGATGGGATGAGCAGCTGGATCCTGCGAGATACTGAGATCCTTCTGTTCTCTTTGACTTCATTAAGTGTGTGAGGATGGTCCAGATTGAGAATTGGTTCCTGAGATTTTACCTATGCAAGGGAACAGAGCCATTCATATCTGGACTGGGTCAGGCACATAAAGTATGATGTATCCATACTAGTAATGTTGAATATGTATGCTCTGTTTTAGCTGCTGTGCCCTGTGGGTATCTTTCCCAGGTCAACTCCTAGAATGAATGCATCCTGGGAGATTTCAAAAGGCAACAGACAGATTGTTGGAATTTCTATTGTATAGCACTAAGGAGAATATTTTGGTAGTCTTTTTGGCCTGCTAAGGCTGAAGTTCTAGGGAACCTCTACACACCATGGGATTTAATCCTCATTAAATTAAATCGGTTTATAAAATGTAAACTTGTTTATTTTGGAGCGTCTCATTGGTGTTTGCACACACTAGGTTTTTGAATGAATTAAGCTTTGAAGCATTGCATCAGAGTTTGCATGCACTAAGTTTTCAAATGAATTAAGCCCAGTCCCCAGCTGGTGCTGCAGGAGAGTGGGACAGTCCAGCCCTCCCCCCTACCCCCCCGGCCCGGGGTCCCCTCCAAGCCCCCACCACCATGCAGCTGTGGAAGCAGAGAGCTGGCAAACCACCCAAGAAAAAGAAAAAAAGTGGAAGCAATTCAAAAGTGAAAGCAATTCAAAGGGGTGAACTACAAAAAAGTCGCAGCGACATCTGGTGGACAAAGAGGCTCATTATACATCTTTGAGTACCTTTGTGTTTGCAGGCAATGAACCCATGGATGTGCACTTCAATTTGTAGTGAGCCATACTAAACTATGTTGTAAGAGTTTTACTTTAATGCACCAGAAAGTCTTTTAAAGCATCCAGAAAACCCGCTCATGCAAACAGCCATGCCACTGCAGCTCAAAAAAGGGCAAAAAACGTGGTGTGTACAAAGGTCCCTAGATTGTAGATGATTGGTGGGGACTAGTCAACACCTTTTTTTTTTTTAATTTCTTGCATTTATATTGTCACTAACCTGATTCAAAATGAGCTAGTTAGGCTTTAACTCACTGAAAAGCTCTCTTTTCTATGCAGTTATCAGGGACATCTTTTGTACGTGGATGCACGTGTTCCATGCATTCTCCAGGGGCTTTCACTGGCTTCGTTCCTTAACATTAGACCACCCACACTGATTTTCTTTCCGTCTCAGCATATTAAGTGTGCATTATCAGGGTACAATATATACATCTTGAGAGATTAGCTATTAACAAGTAGAGCAAGAGGATAAAGAAGGAAGAGCAAAATAATTTTGGTTCGGCCTCAAACTCTGCGTTGACCTACCTCTATGGAAAATGAGGGTGGGATAACTGTAGCCAAAGCAATGTGCTATTGCTGCAATGTGGGCTGATGTCCTTGCTGTGATTTGAAGGACTAAGGTAAGCAAGGGAAAGCTGAGGGGTTGGTGAATGCACCATCTCTCTGCTTCACCAAAAGTCATCCTCTCTCTCTCTCTCTCTCTCTCTCTCTCTCTGTTTCTGTCTCTGCCTGGCTTTTATGTTACCTACAGTTGTTCCAACAAGTACTCGTATCCTCATGCAGTTTGATCGGACTCCCAGTTGCATTAAGGAATAACAATGTTCTACTTTGCTACTTCATGGTCAGGGCGGCTGGGATCTGGAACCAACTTCCAAGAGAAGTGGTGCTGGCTCCTACCCTGGGGGTCTTTAAGAGGAGGTTAGATGAACACCTTGCTGGGGTCGTTTGACCCCAGTACTCTTTCCTGCCATGGCAGGGGTCGGACTTGATGATCTGCTTAGGTCCCTTCCGACCCTACTAACTATGAAACTATGAAATCCTGGTGGTATAATCCTGGACAGGCACCATGTTAAGTACCCATTCTTCTAAAGCAGTGCTTCTCAACCAGGGTGCTGGGAGGGCCTTTATTTTAAAGGGTGCCTCACAACATTAGCGCTGTGCAAACGTCTGCGCATGATTCACCAGATCACCCCAGAGATTTCAAGGAGGAATTCAGAATGTGTCAAACGTTTTGCCCCGTTGTGGTCTGCCCAAGTGCTTTACAATGGAAGAACAGCTGTGTTATTTTCCATAGTAAAAAAAAAATAAGTGAAAGCTAAGAGCTGGCGTCATCTGAGGGATGCCTTGAATCTCATGAGGGAGTCCCTAGAATCTAAAAAGGTTGAGAACCACTGTCACACCCAGGACTCCCATGGAGTAGGCTGCAGTGTCATTCACAGCCTCTCTGTCAGAGTTGTGTGGTGTTGAAAAAACTGCATGTTGCGCTGGAGTGAGAAATGGAAGCAGAAGGTATATACAACTCGTAAAGGTCACTGTCCTGTGCTTGATGTATCACCTTTTGGAGACATGCCTTCTTTCTTCCCAGGAGTCTTGAGAGCTCAGTAGCATGTGTGCTCAGAGTCTGGAGGATTTAAAGGCAAATTAAATATTTGTAAGGACAATCAGCCTAGCAGAATGACTGTCAGAGGCCTGGGAGTTGTCCAACTTTCTGATCCTTGCAGAGGCGGAGTGACGAGACGGCCCCTTGTTCATTAAAAGTTCCTCTGATAAACACCCAAAGTAACGCAATAAACTCAGTCAGTGTGAAGGTGATTTGGAGCTCAACAATTTAATGGTTGAGCCTCCCAGTCTTGAGAAAGAAAAGTGACAATTTTAAAATGTTTCTGGCCTTTGTCTCCAATTATATTAGAGACCACCACTGGGTATAAGGTTTCAGGTCTGGTTAGCAGTCTCTATGGAAAGGAATTTCCATTATAGCACTGGAAACACTTACTTAATCCCGCTTTTGCTGCTGATCTACCTGAACTTTTCACAACCACCAGGGCTCTGGATTCCATTTTTAATCAGGGGAAGAGTCTCTGGCAACCTGAGAAGATGTCTATGTGAGAAGATCTCATAGCGAGATTAACAGGAGCAGCCAAGGCAATTAACTGTTGTAATGCTTTACCAAGGTTTGTGGTGGGCTCTCCTTCTCTGGCACATTTTAAATCAAGATTGCATGTCTGCTTTAAAATCTGCTGCAGTTCAAACAGGAACGACTGTTGGGTGCTCGTTGTTATGCAGGAGGTCAGCCTGCAGCCATGAAGTTCCCTTCTGGCTTTATTATCCATGAAGAGCTGCATATTTGTGCCTTGCAAGCATTAGGAATATTAACCAAGCGTTCCCGCCATGCGGAAGGAGACGACCTCCGAAGATACTCAACAGTTGCAGGCTTCTTGAAATGGCTTGTCTTCACAGGTCCAAATCCACCTGGGTCTACAACAGCTTCCAAAGAAGGGATGAGAAGGGTGTGAACCCAGGCCTTCAGAGACATGGGTCGAAATCTTTCCTCTGCTACAGACTCTTTGTGTGGCCCTGGGCAAGTCACTGGTCCTGAAATGTGTAAGATCCTGAGAGTGGGTCCCTGAATACTTATGAGAAGCCAGACCTTAGGTCTTGGGTGCCTTATGTCCCCATCCACAGCATGAGGGGTTGTTTTTAACAAGGAAAACACCAAAGACAGGTCTCATGAAAGTGGATGTCTATAAGTAGATCTGCTGCTATATCTGCCATTTTCAATTGGATGGCTGATCCAAAACTCAGCTCCTGCTTGGAGGGATTGAAAAGATCCATATGAAATGCAGTGAAGAAGACAAGAGGCTTTTAAGTGCTAGATTGCCGCCAGCGGTAAAACCTCCAAAAGGCTGACTTTCTAGTGCACGCTTTGTCCAGCACAGCTAAGAAGCAACATCGTTAGCATCTTGTTGGTGTGTTGGTTCACCTAATAGCTACTATCTACCAACACTTACGTTTGATGCAGGGGTTGTCTTGTTTTTGAAATGTAATTGGGGTGCAAATTAACGTGCTCTGAGATGACGCTCGCTAAGGCCAGGGAAGCAGCAGAGATCTGGCACCATAGAGATTGATCTTTGTGCCTTTGGGTTCAATCAAGTGGCTTAAAGGGTTCTCCCAACATGGACAGATTCATACAGTCATAGAAGTGGCGTTGAAAGGGACCTTGTACATCATCAAGTCTGACCCCCTGCCCTGGGCAGGAGAAAAACTGGGCTCAAATGACCCCAGATGTCAAGCCTCCTCTTAAAGACCTCCAGTGAGTCCATCTGATGGTGGATTTGGGCTTGCTTACACTATCCCCGTCAGGTGTCCTGTTATATATGAATAGTCCAAAATGCTACTGCTGAACATAACACTACTGCATGTTTTAAGTGAATTATTAGATATGATTTTGGGAGAAATGTTGCAAAACCCCCCATTCTACTGGGCCTATTAAAAATTGAGGGGGGCAGGAAAGGATCAGTTCTATAGGTAGTTGAAAACAGGGATAGAGGACATCAATGGAGACAACTTCTTTCCAAATATCAGCAGAGCCAATCAAAGGGTTGTTTTTTTTAATTCATGACTTGTGAATAG
Source organism: Gavialis gangeticus (assembly GCF_001723915.1). Classification (NCBI taxonomy): domain Eukaryota; kingdom Metazoa; phylum Chordata; order Crocodylia; family Gavialidae; genus Gavialis; species Gavialis gangeticus. The sequence goes on along the minus strand of NW_017728993.1, from coordinate 24,020,739 downwards.
TGGCATCTGAAGTGTCTGTAATGGGAAATGTCTATCCTTCCTGTTATATTTTCAAGAGAGAGCTAGTCAAATCACTTTCAATTATATTGACCAGGTACTGCAGACGTATTTAGTACTGAGTGTTTATACTTCCTAAAGAGCTTGCAGAGCAGATCTTATACCTTCCCACGCAAATCAGCAAGCCGCATTCTCAATCTCTGATGGTTTCTTAAGCCCCAAGTGGCAAATGTTACAATTGGGGTACTGTACCGTAGTTTCCCCCCTCCTTGCATGATGTGTGACTTCTAGGAATTTGCCCTTTCCGGGCAGCTTTCTCTGGAGGTAACCATCAATATAAAATGTGTTAAACTGAAGGAAGAAACGGCAGAAAAAAATGTCAAAGCCTTGATCATTTTCCTGGGGAGAAGAACCAAAAAAACCGGCTCTAGGACCATCTGAACAGTTCATCAGTGGCTTAACTACAGCTGGGGGAGTGGAGTCTCAGCCCTAAGTACCCAATTTAGAGGGAGCAAAACTTGGTGGTAGACACCACTGGCCTAACCACCACTTCTGCCCAGGGCACAGAAACAGCTTGTTACACCTCTGAATTTAGTTTCAATAATTCTGAGATATTTAGTTCAGGTTTAATTTATTTTCCAATATTTAAAAATCTTGTATTACAGTAATCCATTCAGATGTCAAAATGGCAATGGGATTTTGTCCTGGGACATGTCCAGCTGGACTTTTGGACAGTGCTTTGGAAACTTTGTTAAAGTTTTGTTGAATGGGGGAATCCTTTGACATCCCCCACCCCTCCCGCCAGCCCTTCCCCCAGACACAGGTTTGGTTTGGAGAAACTAAAATCAATGAGAAAATGATTTGCTTCAACTGCATCCACCATTGTGGTGTCTATGCCTCCTTCAGTGGTTGGGTAAGCAACGGGAGCATCACAACTGCTGGGGACCTTTGAAGCTTCCTCTAGGATGGCTTTACAACCCCTTAAGCTATGCTCCAAACTCTCATCCCAATGACAGTGTCATGTCAACCTTTCATCATAACAAGGGTCTTGTAGTTGGTCCAATTGATTCTGCATAACACAATTAAAGGGCCTACCAGGGATGCTTAGGTTTGTTACCTGTGTTTCGGTAGCTCGGAGGATTTCCAGTCTTGTAAAATGCATTGGAGCAGGGCACCTGGACTTCATGCATGTACATTGTATGGGTGTTTTAGGAACACAAAACAAAGCCAGTCCTTGTCCCCAGTAGCTTACAGTCCCTAATGCTTATTTTGTTCTATGCTTGTTCTTAAACTGTCCTCATAGGATCACAGCATTGGCATAGACCTTACAGGTTATGCAGTCCAACCCCTGGCACAGATACGAGATGCTCCATTTCTTTACTATCCTACAGCACGTGCCGGTTGTGTGCTTTACAGTTGGACTTTGTCTGTATGGTTCATTCTTTCCCTTGTCCTTTCCTTGGGTTTGAAGTCCGTGTGCATGCCATGCTTGTATTGGATGACAGGTTTCTTAGGTGCATATGTGCTGCTGGGCGTTTGAGAGAAAGAGGAGACATGGCAAAGAACTTGGACTTGGAGCAAAAAAAAAAAAAGGTGAGATTCAGGATTATTTCTACTGCTGATGGGGAAGGTGGGGGTGTTGTTCCACTGGCTGGGCTGGGACCCTGAGGAAGTGCTATCTTCCAGCCAGGCAAGTTGTACCCATACAGTAGGAAGTTCAAAGGTGCCTGGAGAGCAGAGCTGTTGACCTGAGTCTTCACCCCAGATTTTTTTGTGATCTTGTAGATAGGCTGGATAGAGGCCATTACATACTCCATGATGGTGGTGTGTCCTGGCTGGGATAGGCATGAACATGCCATGATCACCCATGCTTGCAGGAATGCTCCAACCCTATAAATATATAAGTGAAGACATTTGGGGGTGTCTTTATCAAAGGGACACTTTGCTTCAGCCAGAAGGTATGGCCTGTAGCATGCAGGAGCTCGTACTATATTATCTTAATGGCCTCAGGACCTGCTAATTGTGAGATATGTCGACGTGATGAATCTGCCTGCGTGAATCTTAGGTTACTTTCTGTTGAATCTGCTAATGCCAATGCACGTATAGTTTTACTTTATGTTCACAATATATGCTACGCCTTCCAGCTCTCCCGCTTGCACTTATTTATTTGTGCATGCCTTGGCCGAACGTAACACAAACTGTTATCTAGCCTGGAATTTATGCATGCCATTTGCAGGGGGGACTTGCATTCATGCCCGTGATCCCATGAAAGTGATCCAGTGAGTGAGATCCTCCAACGTGAACCTGTCTGGAAAGCCGAGCCTCTTTCAGTGGGATGCTCCTTGCAGCAATATTTGGGAGGGTTTAATTTATGGGGGCAGAGAGCCAGCTACTGAGTTTCGGTACTACTTCTCATCAGAAGGCAGTTACCCAAGCTTATTATGGGGGACCCTCAAGACCACACAGGCAGCCGTGTACATACATCCCGAGACACCACCCTTGCCTGGAGGCACCTGCAATGTAAGGGGTTGGTATGGGATGGCATGTGAAAGGAACGTGCTCAATGTGATTACAATTTTGGGGCATTTTGCATACAGTCAGCTGTGCCCTCATACAGGTTTTGGCCTCTACTTCAGGCAAAGGCTCTCACTCACCAAAACAGCAACAACATGGACATGAATGAACCAGTTCTTGCACTGTACAACTCATCTGGGTCCTGCATGAGTATGTACAGTGCCTTGCACCATGAAACCATACTTCAGATTGGAAGCACTGGGGCTAACTCCATTATAGAAAGGAATGGCGGTCTCTGTGGTTAAAGCTCTGGTCTGGAACGAGAGGGATCCAGGGTAATTTTTCAGACTTACTGGCTGCATCTACACAAGATATTTAATAACATTGCGCAGTAGCGTGTCATGGCAAAAGCCGTGCTAATAGCCTATTGCGCAGTGTTATTAGACTAATGCCTGGTAAGCACCACTAAATAACTGCACCAGCACTACTGCACAGTAACTTTAGGTACTGTGCATTTAGTTAGTGCATTTAGTTACTGCTTTATTAAGAAAGTCATAAACTAAATGTGCAGTATCTTAAGGCGCATTAATGAACGTGTAGACGCACGCATGACCATAAGCAAATCACTAACTCTCTCTCGGTGTCAGTGTCTTACCAGTTTAAAAAAAAAAATCATCCTTTCATTATCATTTCATAGTTGTTCGGGGCTGGAAGGGACCTAACAGATCTTTGGGTCCAGCCCCCCTGCACTGCACTTGGGTATAGGGGGCAAGTAGTGTGGGATGTCTTGTATCATGTGCATGTGCAGCACCTTGCAGCTCAAGGTCCCGCTCTTAGTTTTTATTGGTTGTAGAGTGTCTAGAGCCCCCCCCCCACAGCTAATCTCTCTCTCTCTCTCTTTATATATCTATATCTATCTATAGATATATATCTATCTATAGATAGATATACAGGGAACCGGTCCGTGTGGTTACTCTTCAGGGAGCAGGGGAGAAGCCTCCGCGCTTTGGAATGCAATCAGCAAAAGGACTCGAGGCACCGGCCCCCACCTGCCCCTCTTCCCCCCACTGTGTGAACCTACTGTAGATCGCTGAATCCCCTTTGATGTTTATCTCCCCGGTAATTCTATTTGGGGGATTTGCTAAAGCGACAGTTCGAAGAATACAGCACGCAATAGAGAGGCCGAGTGGCGAGAAGAATGTTGGAAACAGGATTAGGATCATATTCTACCAGCGCTTGTCAGACCGTGAATGGGGCTAAAGTTCCTTATCGGCCCAGGGTGGCAGGACTCTTTTGTCCCAGCTGGGATTTCTTTCCCCTCTTCCCCTCCCCTTCACATAAAGCTTTCAGTGTAATGATGAAAGCATAATCATGGCCCTGAATGGGGAGAGGTGATATTGGAAATTCCACCCCAGGCATCAGGCCCGGGGAAGGGAACTGCCTACAACGTGCTGCTCCCTTCGCCGGGGACCGTTGAGTTACGGGGATGTGGCACTTGTGGCTTGGAAAAGGAAAGGATAGGAGGGGGCTGTAAACCATCTGCACGCTCTTCTGGGAAAATCCCTGGCTCTAGCTGGTTGAATTTTGGCAGGGAATCGCACTGCTAGAGAAGAGGGATTGAACACTTGGTTTTGCACTTGGTTCGTGTTTGGACATGCCAGGTGTGGCCGGTCAGATTCGTCACGTGATAGGTTTGTCATCGAAGATGGTTATGTTTCTGAAAAATGGGAAAAAAAGGAAAAAGTGTCAGACAAAGGGAAAATGTTGGAAACGAAGAAAAAAAAAGTCAGTTTGGGGAATGAACGTGTGTCTGAAATTTTAGGAATTCTGGCAGCGATTTTTGGTACCTGTACACGTGCGCACATGTGCAACCCATCAGAAACTGCACTGGCAACTGCAAACGGGGGGAATTTACCCATGCAATATTCAAGTCTTGTTCCCAGTCTGAGCCCCTTAGACAGACTTTTCTCACCTTGCAATTTCTCAGGTCTGTTTTAACTTCCAACCTAACAGCAGGGGAGATGTGTAGTGCGTTTTGTCATGAAGTCAGCGCTAATATTATCACCTTTCTGTACCAGCTGGGGAAACAAAGGAGCCCTTTGTCTGCTCTGCGTCACACAGAACCAGCGTGTTTGAATCCAAGATCAGACGAAGTGTAATCAAAGATCTTTCAAAGAATGGGAGATTGAAAAATGATTTCTTCAAGGCGGAGGGCTTGCCAGCAGAAATTAGGTGGGAAAAGGACAGAACCTGATAAAACTATGCCAACCCTTTGACGGGAAGCTGTAAAATTTGTTTATAATGACATCATCATCATCATCATCATCATAATAGGTTTAATCACAACATTGGTTTAACCACATGATGGTAATAATAACTATTATAATTATTATATAATAATGTACTAGCGTTAATATTTATAGACTAATATAATAATAAAAAATATATAATTATTATATAGTGCTAATAGCTATTATTGTTGTTATTATTGCCATTGTGGTTGTTATTAATGTTGCTGTTATTGTTGTTATAATAATAATTGCTATCATTATTGTTATTGTCGTGATATAATTATATTACAATTATATATAATAGTTATTATTATTAATAATAATAACACTAGTAATAATAACGACAACATTATTAACGAGCACTGGATGAAATAAGAGAAATGTGCCCGTGTGTCTTGCCTTGTCATTTTCAGGTAAAATGGTTTGGGGAATGCTGTTAAAAAAATGACATGAATGTTAGAAATGTGAAAAAGGCAGCATGGCATAACACATCCCCCACGGACACAGTTTTCATGGGCCTGGTGATATTTCATGGCTTCCTTTCAAATCTGGGTCCTGGAGTCTTGTGAAGATGTGAGAATTTTTAAAGCAGGTTTCTAGCCGTGGTAGTCACAGAACCAAGTTTTGGAAACTTACTGGGAGCGCACCTTACTAGCAAAGGGAAATGGCTCCTCATTTCTTTTTTTTTACACATCATTATCTCATGATTTGTTGGATTATGACTCACAATTATTGAATGCTTGTGGCTGGGGATAATGTAAACTGAAAGTAGGCTAGCAAGCAAAACTTGCTGGTCTGGTTTCCTTGCCCAAACTGAGTGGAAATGCAGGAAAATTAAACCGCCAGGCGACACGGTGTATTGTATGCAAAAATTCTTTAACATTTAGTTGTCTCCAGATTTTTTCATTTTATTTTAATGATATTTGTTTTCAAAGATGGGGCCATATCCTGAAATTCTTACTGCTTTCAGCTGAAGTTTTGTCTGTGCGTGGTTTGAACCAATGCTTTGTCTTTTGACTGCAGTCCTTTAAATCCAGCAGCCATAGTTATTGCTATGATAATTTGCATTACAATAGCTGTTCCCCCTTGTGTCGCACTTGGTGCATACACACAAGAAGAGACAGTTCCCATCCCAAAGAGGTGACAAACTACATGGATAATATGGACAGAAGGAAGCACTATTAGATCCATCTTAGAGATGGAGAATGGAGAGGAAGACACAGAGATGAAGTGACTTGATCAAGGTTAGACAGTGAGTCTGTGTCGGAGCTGGGACTAGCGTCCCCACCTCCCACACATGCACTCTCACAAGTCCTATCCAAACCACTCCTTTTGTGTCATACTTATACACAGGGGGCCACCTTTTAGGTGTCCTCAAAACTCTTCAGTGCCTAAGTGTGAGCCTCTGGCAGCCTGTTCAAGTCTCTACAAACCAGTGCATGCCACAGACAGGCAGGCCCTCCTCCTCCTCCTCACTGCTTTTTTGTAACTCATTCTTAAGAGTAAGACGATGCTGTCATACCAAAGTAGATGCATTAATGGATTTTCTGGACTTGAACAGGGTGGAATAAAATACCACCTTAGGCTCCTAAATCCACTTACCTGTCTAATAGGTGAAATAAAATCTGGCCTTGTGTCTTTTCCTAAATGCAAACACTTGAATTTTGAATCTTATGAACAGGGATCCTGGTTTTCTCAGGTAAAAAACAAAACCAAACCCAATTTCCAGATTAAAAAAGTAACCCCAAATCCGCATTTTCCAACGATTAAAATAAAACACCAGTATACACACACAAGTGTACACACACACACACACACACACACACACACACA
>NW_017728993.1:24003367-24013932 GCF_001723915.1 Gavialis gangeticus | reverse complement strand
TGTGTGTGTGTGTATATATATATATATATATATGTATGTATGTATATGTATATAATTAGTGCCGCTTCATTTTAATCACAGGAAAAATGTGGATTATGGGTTACTTTTTTAAAATCTGACAATTGGGGATTTTTTTTGAATCAGAGAAAACCAGGATCCCTGCTTATGGACAACTGTTCAAATAGTTTTTTTCAGGAAAGTAATGGTTATTGAGTTTCTCTCTTGAAGTTAATGCTGGCATCCCAGAATAAATTTGACCCTCATTAAAAAAAAAAAAGTGTTAAAATGCTTTTAAAATCCACAGTGGAGGATGTTTCTTCCTCTCTTCTTTGCTATACGTACATACAGCACCAGGCACAACACGGCTTTGATTCTTTGTAGGCTCCTCACTGAGGTTTCTCAGTACTAATATCAATTAGACGTGAATGCGTGAACCTGTAAAGATTTTTTTTTTGCCTTTTCGTTAATCTTTTAGCCAATATTAATGGATCCTCAGAGGAAAGAAGGCACCTTTTAATAAAGGGGCAGTTATCTGAGAGTTACGAGTGGGGGTCAATCCTTGTCTTCTACATCCCAACTGGTGAAAACACATTGCAAACTAGGTTTCATTTTGCGTACTCCTTATTTCTGTGCTCGGGTGCTGAAACCTGGGTGCTCTTTTGGGCCTGCTGAAATGAAGTCCAGTCCCCTGTATTCACCAGATTGCAGAGCATCCAGAAGTTATCTCAGTTGTAACTGAGAAAAAAGAAACGAAGTTATCTCAAAGGTACGAACAGTAACCAAAATACTTCATTTCCAAAAAACCCTGGATCGAAAGCAGGAGGTCTCATCTACGTCCATGTGCCTTTCTACCAGGCCCATTGAATTCGGTGGCGACTGACTCACTCGAGTAAAGCTCCTCTCCGGTGGAAGGACAACATCAGAGCGATGGCTTCCCGAGTTTGCGAAGAGTAAGTCAGATTCTAAACACATGCTTAAACACGGTGCTATTTGCCCAATAATCAGTAAAATAGAGAGAGCGATATTAAGCAAAATAATAAATTGTGTGCTTGGCTTCAAATTGGATCCTTTTTGTGTTTTATTTTGCTAGGATTTATTCCATTTGACAAACCGTGCTGTTTAGAATATAATAGTGGCATAATCACAGCCTCGGGCTGTCATTCTTCATGATAATGGGATACTTATTCATCTAAGGCAGGTACAAGTCTGTCCTTTGGCTTTCATTTTACAAGATTACTTGTATTTCTGTCTCATTTGGAATAGGTGATAGCTGACAGAAAGCAATTTTCTTCCAATTTGGGGTTTTTCTATTTTGTTTTTTAAACTATTTGCTGTTGATTTTTTTTCCTCCCTCCCCTATCTCTTGACATACATTTGGCAACAAACCCAATGATGTGGATAAAAAAAAAACTCCACCAAAACCCTCAAATTCTTTTGAACTGTTTACATAGCATGAAGATTTATTAGTTAAGCGTGACAATGCAGGAATTTTTCAATGCGCAAGACATTTTGGCTGGTGTGTGTGTTCCACTTTATTCTTAAAAAGAAAACTGCATTCATTTTTGTTCAGCTTGACAGACGAAAAGTTCACGGGATAAGAGGCACTTGTCAGTGCAGTTACAGTGTGAAAGGCATTGTTTTCAATCCATTTGGCATTTTTGGACCCTTAAACCCCCCCCCCCCCAACATTTAAGGAAAGGCTTAGTTTTAAGCATGTCCTTAAGGGAAGCCGGAAAAAAATTAATGATTTAGTTTTTGGGTGGTTGAACCAAAACAGATTTTTTTTTCTCTTCCGAGTCGGGAGAGAGGGAGTTTCAGCAAAACAAAACAGACAACGACAAAAAACACAACGAAGAAGCCGTCGTGATTTGGGGACAAACCAGAGATCTTTCATTTGACTCCAGAATGAAGGGCTGTGTTTTATTTCCAATGTACCTTTTCAACCCTTTAAAAAAAAAATTCGTTCTTCTTTTGATGTAGGTCAGCTGTTAAAATAAAAAGGCCATTTCAAAGCAAAACCTCGCTTTTGCTTTTTAAAAAAGTTGAGACAGAATAGTTTGTCATTCCCAAATGAAAATTTCACTTTAAAAAAATGCTGAAATGAACTGGTGCAACGTTTTTGATGTTTCATGGTTTTGGACCAGATTTCCCCTCCCCCCTTCCACCCCCCAATTCAACAAGAATTTAGAAAGTTTTGGTCCTACCGTGCCTCCTTTCTTGTCCAGCAGATGCTCTATCTGGGTGCGTCTACACATGAAATTAATTTGATACAAAAAACTCCAGTGCAATTCATTATGGAGTTTATTGCTCCGGGGTGTAGCATTTACACATGTGTCCAGGACCACAGCACATTGAGCTGGGGCAGAGCAGCCCTGGCTGGCAAGGGGCTGGCTTGCCAGCCCAGGGCTGCTCCAACCTGGCTCAATGGGCTGCAGAGGGGCTGGATGAGGCACAACGGTGCCATAGTGCGGGGCTTACCTGCAGGCAGCCCCGACGTTGAAGCACCCTCGTGCCCCAGCTGTCGGTATCTACACATGCATTATGCCAGAGTAAATAACTCCACCATAGGATAACATTTGTGTTGGGCAGTAATATCCTACAGTGGAGTTAATTAGTTTACTCCGGCCTAATAGCACCGCATGTGTAGATGCTGATGCTTTACTGCAGAGCTAATTAGTCAGCTCCACAGGAAACATCTCATGTAGATGGGCCCTCTCCCCTGTGAAAGAAATTGGGCTTAATTCTCCAAGTGTTTTGCAGGATCAGAATTCTGATGCTGCTGCCAGGCAACTTGCCAAAATTAAGGATCATTTATCAAGTGGAAAGTGCCCATATTGTTCATGCTAGAGGCAAGGATTTCTTAGGGTGTGGTATCTTTTATTGGACCAACGATGTCATTGGGATAAACTTGTCCATGTAAAATCAGTTGTTTAACTTTATTCCAACAGCATCATTGGTCCAATAAAAGATATCGCCCTAAGCAATCCTTGCCTCTCACATAATTTCTGGACCATCGTGGCTACAACATCACTTCTGCACTATCATATTTTTCAAAGGTTTTTTTTTAAATGTCACTTTCCCCTTAGGTTTCTTATGATACTTTTTCATTTTTATGAAAAATCACATTTTTACTTGCTAGATCTTTCAGGAATTAAAATGAAAATTGGTTTAAAAATGCGTTGATGCTAAAATATCTGCTGACTCTGTATCAGTGATGGGTAGCTAGTCTGCAGTCACCTATAAAACCTGTTCTCATCTTTTCCTTGCCCCATTCATTTCTCTCCTCCAGTCTGTCACTAGACTTTACCATTTGTTATTTATATCATGGAAATGCCCAAAGACCTCAGCTGAGATAAGGGCCCTATTATATTAGGGCTGTGAGGACTTAAAGGAAAAAGCAGATGCTCTCACAACATCCAAAGAGCAAACAGGCAAAGAAAAGGATTATTATCCACATTGCACTAGTGGGGAACCGAGACACAGGGGAGGGAGGAGGGTGGGTGAAGGCTGTGGAAGAGATGGGAAAGGATCTCAGAGATGTCCCATCCTCTTTCAACCCCAATGTTTTGCATTCCTCTGCTACTCAGATCTTCCCGGCTTGTGTTTAGGGCAGTCCCCCTATTCCTACATAATATTGGCCTCTCCTTTGAATAACTTCCCCCAAATATACTATTATCTGAAATGCATATCATCGAATCATAGACAATGAGGGCTGAAAGGGACCTCGGGAGGTCACATCTAGTCTAACCCACTGCTCCAAGCAGGACCAGCCCCAACTACATCATCCCAGCCAAGGTTTTGTCTACCTGGGACTTAAACACCTCCAAGGATGGAGACCCCAGCACCTCTCTGGGTAACCTGTTCCAGTGCTTTACCACCTTCCTCATGAGAGAGTTTTTCCTATACTCACTTGTAGGCTTCTGCCTCACTGTCATGAATAAGCAGAGTGTTTGTGAAGGAAAAGTGCCCTTACTCTGGACATAAAATGGTGGTGATGGTCTATAGTTGCCTGTCTACACCAGGCTATCCAGCCCCTGGCAGAGCTGAGCTGGTGTTTAGCAGTACGTGGGGAAGTCGGAGTAGAAAGGACTGGGCACAAGATGCACGGGAAACCATGAACATGGAAGTGATGTGCATCGTTGAACCCCACCTTCACCACTACTGCTCCATCAAAAAGGGGCATTGGTTTAATAATGCAGCCTCAGCATCTACCCTTTAAAAAAAACTGGCTGTCAGATGATAGCATAAAAAGTCAGTCTTACCTTAGAGGGTTGAGGTTTGTATGACTGACCGTCATTAGAGCATCTGACACTGTCTGTGTAAAATTGGTAGTATCAGCAATGTCCTTGGTTTGATATTTTTCATTCCAGTTACTGAACATCACCTGCTGAATTTCTCCCACTCTCCTGACAATGCCAGTGATAATTCACCATATTTTCTAGCATATAACCTGCCTCTAAATGCAGCACGTGTCCTGTTTTTGACAAGGTAGCATGCAGAAAAAACAAAAGGATGCTACCTTGGGTAAGTATTTGTGTAGCTGGCCCTATCCATCCTGTGAAGCTGCAGGGAAGGTGGCGGGGTGGTTTGGAGACTTGGTCAAGGGGGAGCAGTGGCAATATTAATTGCTATGGTTCCCATATTTATCACATGTAATGTGCACTGCAAGTTCTTCCAGCTGGTTTTGGGGAAAAGGTGCAAGTTGTATGTGAGAAAATGCTGTACTAACTCAGCAACCATCTTCAGTTCATGAGAGAAATGTTTTATAAAGATCCCTCCAATGCACACGCTGTGACCACCCAGACCACTGCTATTCTTCATACTGCGGTGCTGCCCTTGGATCAGGACCCACATATGCTAGGAGCTGCACCAGTATGCAACAAAAAGATGGCCCTGGTCCCATGCCTTATTTTTAAGGACTTGCAAGGTATTTGGCCTATGAAATTGGTACCTTTCTTGGTACAGTGATGCCCCACTTTCTGCGTGAGGTTGTATCATGCAGCAGCATTGCTAGGAGTGGTATAGCAAGGTCTAATCTAATGTCCTTTGGACTCGGTGGGAAGAATATCATGGATTTCAGTAGGCTTCGGGCGGGACCCAGTTAGCTTTGCCAGGTAGAGGGGAGGGAGAACAGACCTGGCACGAGTGTATTTGCCACAGACTTGGGTCGTGTCCCATCACCCACCCCAGATATTCCTATATGGCCTCTTTGTGCCTATCACATATGGGATGATGGCATTTACCTGCCTCCCAAAGACACTGTGAGGATCTAAAGATGCCCAGACTCTATGGTCATGGGCACCACACACATCTTTGGCAAGAGTTACAACGAGGGCTGTATGCACTGCGGAGGGGTGTGTCAAACCTGTTTTCCTAGCAGCCAAGTAGAGGCGTAATGAAACGTTAAGAAGGGATTATCTCTGGCCTCCGTGAGGCATAATTCATTCTGTTCACATCCCTTGTGTTTATTTATTGTCCTTGTTCCCTGTTCCCCTCGGTAACTCGACCCTACTCAGCGTTATTGATTTAACATAAAGCATATTCATACAGGATGCAAGTCCCATGGCTGGGGCGGTTCAGCTTCATGCAGCAGAGCCAGAGTGCAATTATAGACGTCTCGCCATCAAGCCCATACATGACGCGTGTGGCGGTGATCTCTTCCTACAGGCCAGGCCTTGGGGTGGGCAATCAAAGAAGCTGGAGGTGGGGGGAAGACAGAGATGGAGTCTCTTCATTTCCCTCCAGTTTCCCACTGAGATAACTCCATTGTCTTTGGCACCATTGTCCCTCATTTGTAGGTGCATGGAGGATCAGGCCAGCTTATTTTTTTAGTGTTGTGGGACATGATGGCAGGAAGAGGGAGGGCTTTTGGTAGCTTTAGCAATCCATTGGCCAAACCCCACCAAGCCCCAGTTCTGGTCTTGCTTCTGCTAAAGCCAAATTGAGTTGGGTTTTCCAGTATGACTCCCTGAGGATGTTGGGAGTCATTGATTTCCAAAGCAGATTAGACCTTTCCTAATGTTTAACAAGGCACATCCTAGCTATGAGATACTGAAACCACAGGCACCAGTAACGATCTCTCTGTGTTGAAAGCCTAATTCTAGATGGTCTATATTTGAGGACCAATTCTTCCAGGTGCTGAGTTTCTCCAATTTCTGCCACCTCCATGGGGGCAAAAATGGGCTATAAAGAGAATATTTTAGAAATAATCTTCCAGAAAGAAGAATCTGAGTCATCAAGAGAGATAGGAGAGTTGATCAGTGGGGTCTTCAGGTCAAGCATCCAGGGACACGGTCCCCTATGAACAAGGTGGCAATTAGCTCAGCTAAAATTAACACAAAAAATGATGAGCAGAGGCTAAAGCCCTCATGGACTAGTGACCGTATTTCCCCTTGTCTCCCAACTTGGCTGTCCAGAGGTATCATTGCAGTTGGGCCTTTCTCAGCTGAGGCCTCAAACATGCACAACTCAGCCAGACCTGTCCCGACCCTGGCCATCAGGACTTATTTACCATCAATTTAGGAGCATGCAAACAAGGCCTCTGGATGCTCCCAAGACCTTGAGATATTTCAATTCTCCTCAAGGCTGGGAGACCTCTAGTCACATTTTATAGATTTTATTATGATTGACTTGGATGAGAGTCAGAAAGGCAGGTTGCGATGCTCAGGACCATAGGTGGGGGAAACGTGTCTAAAACCAAGAGACATTTCTCTCTTGGCTTAAGCTGATTGAAGAAGATGGAAGTATTATTTTTAGGCGACCCTGACACCTTCCTCTGTGTGTGTGTGTGTGTGTGTGTCTGAAAGCAAAACTAATTCACTTATTCTTCTGCTTCATTGATTCTCCCAGCTCTTGTTATCCACTAATGTAATTTTTGTTTTGGTCTTACTACAGAAACATTCCTGCTTCCGTAATAAGCTCCTGCATAGAGAAGTGCGGGGAGAAAGGTGTGTAGAGGAAATTAAAGGTGTCACTGTGGGTTCAGGGGGGATCTCATGTTTCATTGTAAATCAAAATGCCTTTTTTTTTCCCAAAGTTCTGGGGGTCTTAGGTAAGCGTGCTGTGGGGGAGGGTTGGGTGGCAGGGGGAGAAGGCTGGGATAGATCAGCAGGGATATTCAGGAAGCTGCAATTTTTCTCCATTGCCATGACAGAGCAATCAACCTGCTCCCTCGTTTCAACCACAGGGTTGTCTACAGCACATCATCTCTCTTGGGGTATGAGCTTCATTGCTTGTGGTCTCTGGAAGGGTCATCTCAAGTAAAACTTGCATGGGAAAGGTGAAAATTCCCACGTGGCTTCTGTTGGCCATGTCAAGCTAAAATAAAATTCACCTGAGCACTGTTCTGGCTTAGCGGGGTATGTCCATGGGGGCAAATACTACAACCAAAGCATCAAGGTTGACTTTCCTTCGAATTCTGACATCAAAAAAATGCTGGAAATTGAATGGCTTCCTCAAAACCTGGGGATTTTAATAGACCATTGAATGACCATGAGCCACCAATGCAATGCCGTAGCCAGCAAAGGAAACAATACACTGGCATGCACCTCCCGATGCATCTCAAAAAAGACTAAGGATGTCATCCTCCTGCTTTACTCAGCTTTGGTGAGGCCACAGCTGGAGTACTGCATCCAGCTCTGGGCATCACACTTCAGGAAGGATGTGGAGAGGCTCGAGAGAGTCCAAAGGAAGGCTATGTGTATGGCTAGAGGTATGGAGAACAGGCCATATGATGAGAGGCTGAGAGACTTGGGACTGTTCAGCCTGGAGAAGAGAAGACTCAGAGGGGACTTGGTGGCAGCCTATAAGTGTATAAGGGGGCACAGATCAGGGACTGGGAGAGCATCTGTTCAGCAGGGCTCCCCAGGAGAAGACTAGTACTACCAGTCATAAATCTCTAGAAGACCGCTTTAGATTAGACATAAGGAAAAACTTCTTTACAACTCGAGTGTCCAGGGTCTGGAATAGACTTCCCCCAGAGGTGGTACAATCATCTACTCTGGATATCTTCAAAAAACATCTGGATGCTCACCTTTCTGGGGTCACCTACCCAACATCTGGACTCTCACCTTGCTAGGGTCACCTACCCAACATCTGGACGCTCACCTTGCTGGGGTCATCTACCCAAGCACAGGGTGGGCTGGACCTGATGATCTTGAGAGGTCCCTTCCAGCCCCGAATATCTATGAATCTATGAAAAATGTGTACCTTCAATTGTGTGTCTCTTGCAGGGCTGTCCAACAGCCTTCAGGCCATACCGGTGGGGCTGCAGGTCAGTGAGCAATGAGGTCCTCACTGCACTGGGTGGAAGCTCCCCCCAGCTGATGTTCCCATACCCCCCCTCGCTTTGTGCAGCCCCAGATTCACTCTCAGCTCCTGGTGCTGTGCACCTCTGCCCACCCAACCCCTTGGGCAGGCAGTGTAAATGGTGGGGAGAGAGGGGGAGCGTGGACAGTCCAACTGCTGCCATGGCCAGGTCAGTGGCAGGGGGGACCAATGACATTAGTTCTATTTTCCAAGTGAGGTCCCAGCCTCCGCTGGTAGCCTATACCCAGCCCCCAGCCCCTTGTTTCTCAAAGCAGAACTGCCCATGAAGTAACTTTTCATGGAGATATGTGTCCTGCTGAGCTGAGCTCCTGAGTCCCAGGTGGATCCAGCGGCAGAGTCTGTTTATCCGAACAAGGAGGAGAAGAGGACCACGGTCACTGCCTTGGGAGCCCAGGACCTTCAGCTTAACCCCTTGCAGGCTGCTAGTTGGACAACCGCGATCTATCGGAAACTGCATTTTTTGCATAAAAGATCAGTGGAAACATTTAAACCACTTATTTACACTATGCAAAGCCTACACCCCTGACCTCCATGCATTAAACCTTCTAGCATCCCTTGGAGGGGAAATAATACAGAAACCAGTATAACATTTTAATTGCAGTTCATTTGGTCTTGCATTATTATTACGCACTGTGCTACCTACTATGACACAGGGTTGTCTTGATACTAATTTTTCCTGAGTGAGACACCAGCTACTGATGGGAGGGCACTAAGGTGACCCCACTGTGAGACATGAGGTGGAAATGATAATCCAACAGATGGTATCGAACGACTAACTTGATCAGTCTTCAGGGCTTCCAAATTTAGAATAACAGAAAATGAGGGTTGAAGGGACCTCAGGAGGTCGCATCTAATCCAACCCCCTGCTCCAAGTAGGACCAGCCCCAACTACATCATCCCAGCCAAGGCTTGGTGTACCTGCGTCTTAAACACCTCCAAGGATGGAGAGTCCACCACTTCTCCGGGTAACCTGTTCCAGTGTTGTACCACCCTCCTCGTGAGAAAATTCTTCCTAATATCTAACTTCAACTTCCCTTGCTGCAGCTTGAGCCCATTGCTCCTTGTCCTGTCACCTGCTCCCACTGAGACCAGTCCAGCTCCATCCTCCTTCAATCACCCGTTCAGGTAGCTGAAGGCTGCTATTCAATCCAGTCTCAGTCTTCTCTTCTCTAGACCAAATAAAATTTCTCAAGGCCTTTCTAGAGGAAATACTACACTGATGATCTGCTGTCATGAAGGGCGACTTGGTCAACTTCTAGTTGAGGAAAGTTTATCTGAAACTCCCCCTGTTCTTTCTGTTGGGTACAAGATACCATATTCATGTCTTACTTCCCCTAAAGTAGCTGCTAGAATTAGACAGTTTGAAATGTTTCATTCCCAAGGTGTCTGTATTTTGATGAGGGCTGCAGCTCGGTAACTTATAGTACAAGGGAACTGGCCCTTCAGAAGAAAAGAGTCTATATAAATATGTCATTTATTAGCTGATCTTTTGCTTTTTATGCTCTTAATGCATTTCAGATGATGCAACAGGAGGAATACGAAACACTTGGAAAGAATGCATTGTGGTTACATTGCTGGGCTGATACGGGCAATGGTAGAAAATGTCTTTTTTGAATAAATGATTTTTGTGTATTTCATTACATGACTGCCACTGTGTAAATGGGTTTTGAAGGGCCTGGTGGTTCATCTTCTCTTTGTATGACGGTGGAATCCATCAACCAGAATAGACCCCTTTCTGCTCGGTGCTGTATGAACACAGATTATGAAAAGTTTCCTGCCTCAAAGAATTTACCATCCATATAGACAAGGCAGACAATGGGCGAGAGGGAAACAAGGGCATAGTGACTTGGGGAAATCCTCCCAGCAGCTCAGAACCCCTGTTCCATGTTGTGAGAGGCAGTATGGCCCACTGGGTAGGGAATTAGGAGCTGGGAGAAAATAGGGCTTTCTTCCTTCACTCTCCTGCCCTTAAGTCCCAGGCGCCTAAATCACTTAAGCATTTTTAACAATGGATGTAGGAAAACAGGGTGGAACTCTCTGAGCGCTGTTTTGCAGAAGACCAGACTTTGATTATCATCATGGCTCCTTCTGGCCTTAAAATCTCTGAAAACAGGCAACTCTGACATGTAAGAGGATCCATGTATCTCTCCTTCTTCTCGAATAACTTTCTGGTTACTTTTCATAGGCGTTTGCTGTTCATGCAAATGGGAAAGATTTTTAATCAGGGACAGATAAAA
>NW_017728993.1:23997971-23998367 GCF_001723915.1 Gavialis gangeticus | reverse complement strand
AGAGGATCCATGTATCTCTCCTTCTTCTCGAATAACTTTCTGGTTACTTTTCATAGGCGTTTGCTGTTCATGCAAATGGGAAAGATTTTTAATCAGGGACAGATAAAATCGAACCGAGCTACGTTGAGGTGGAACTGGCAATAAAGAAACGAATACTGTGGCTCTCCCTAAACCTTTCTCGGGGGTAGCACAACATTACAAAAATTGCATTACTTGAGTGGCAACAGAGGGATAGACACCATGCGAGTCTTGGTAATGAGTGCATTTTTATGAGTCTTCACAGGGAAAATATCTATCTATCTATATCTATGTAGTATAGCTATATTTAGATCTCTCTATGTATTTATCTATCTATATATATTACCTATCTATATCTATCTATCTACATCTATCTAT
>NW_017728993.1:23986145-23997505 GCF_001723915.1 Gavialis gangeticus | reverse complement strand
GGGCTTTCTCAAGTAATCTTATTTCTCTTCTCATATTGTGTGTGTTTTTGTGTCTTCTTGGAACAAACCTGAAGGCACCTTTTGGGGAATGGCTTTCATGGCCTAAGCATCAGGTATACCATCCCAGAATGACAAATTTGGGTGTCAGTTGGGGGCTGATGAAACTCTTGGTCCTTTTGAGATAAATGCATGGAGACCTAGGCTATTCTACAGTTATAAAAGCTTCTGAGAAATCAGTTGTACTTTGCAGTTCACACCATCATAGCCATCAATGGAGAGAGGATCTCAACCACATTAAAACCATGGCCCAAGCAAGTAAGTGAACAGTGAGGCCCTGTCCATGCTGCACCTTAATAGGACAGTGTTATATGGTGTTAAAATGGTGTTATAACTACATCCCCTTATATGACTTCAGTTGTTCAAGTGAGGTCTTAGTTCCTTATAAAGTGTATGCAACATGCTATGTATCATAGAGATGACTGGAAAACCAGCTCAGAGTCAACACACCAAATCTCTACTCTTGCAAAAATGGCTGTGAGATGTCATGGGACACTAGGAGTAAGCCCTTATGTCCTACTTGAAGCCAACAGGACTTCAGAGTTGATGGTCCTATGTGAAGTCCTGTTGGCTTCAAGTAGGACATAAGGGCTTATTCCTAGTGTCCTGTGAAATCACACAGCCATTTTTGCAAGAATAGAGGTTTGGTGTGTAGACTTGGGGCTGATTTTTCCATTCATCTCCATGGTACATGGCATGTTGCACACACTTGGCCTCAGAGGTGGCGGCATTTCAGCATAACCACATTTATTGGAAAAAAAATATTTATTTGGGGTAAAAAAAAAAAGAACCGTGATAACTAACAAAAATTTCAGTAATTGAGGATGCATTTCAATAGTCGATGGAGTTGTAGAAAAAAAAACAAAAGCAGTGATAAAATTGGGACATATTGTCTTGTATGAAACTCAGGCAGGCCTATTCAGAGCCTGATCTAGAGGTGCTGGGGTCACTGGGTTAAAAGAGAGAGAAAGAAAGAAAGAAAAAAAAACTCACCTCTTCCACAGGACAAGGAACCAAACTTCAGGAGACCTGACTTGAACTTCTGATTCTGTGTCTGATTTTGTAGATGGTAGATGACAAATCACGTCTTTTCCCCATGCCTCAGTTTCTCTGTTTTGTAACTTGATGCTCAGTAATAATGACCTCTTTTTAGCAAGTGCTTGGAGATCTTTGAATAAATACGCTACATGAGAGTGAAGTGTAATTTAGTATTACTAATACATTAATTTTTCCGTGCTAAAATGTCAAGGGATTTTTTTCCCCCCCTGAAAAATTCCAAATTGAAGGGGAAGAACTGGCAAAAGACGACGAAGGTTTTGTGAAGGCATCGTCAGATTTTGGTGCTGGGATTGCAAATTGTGACAAAATTTACATGAAATGTGAACATGAGAAAATTAGCTAGGGAAAGACTTGAATTTTGGAAAAAATCATTGCATTCACTGGGCACTGGGTTCAACCTTTGAACAAGGAGCAGCCTCCATGCTTCCTGCCTGTCATCTACTTTTTCATTGGCTTAGGTAGTATCAGAATTACCACTGAAGAGTAAGTAGCAAAGACACAGACACTTCCTTGACATCCATCACCAAGCCATGCAAGTGTCTTTGGAGCAAGAGAGGAGGAACGCCACATCTCCTGCCGAAAGGATAATAATAACACTCAAAGGATGGTGGGAATCTGTGTAAAATCATATCAGTTTAAAAATATATATTTCTCCTGCTGAAATTCAGATTAGTTTCGGTGTTGTCTCCTCAGCTGGGTTATCTGAACATGGCTTGCTGGGGCATTGTGTTGGAGGTGACCGTCCTCACGGGTGGTGGTTGCGGCCGTGTTGGTCTAAGGACAAAGGCAGACAAGGCTCTTTGGGTAAAGATGATACATTTTATTAGACCAACTCAAATAGTTGGAAAATTCTCCTTTGCAAGCTTTTGGGTACAAATGCCCTTCTTTAGGTAGAGGGAGCATCTGGTGGCCAGGCCGGGAATGGTCCATGCACTAGCCCTATCCATGGTTTCTACCATACTGGCCATTTTTTGTGTTAGGATGCCGCCCATGATACATGACAAAACGCAGCCCCGGTCACCAAAATTCAGGGTCACCATAATCGGTCCCAATCAATTCCACTGAATGAGTTGCTAAAATAAAATAACATGAAAATGTTTCCTTGCATTTTTTTTTATTAGCTGAGTATGAAAACAGGCAATAACTTTACAGAAAGCAAGACTGGCACAATCGGTACATAGTTCATGCTGTGGTTCTTTCAAAATGAATATAAACTCTCTTATTTTTCCTCGTTAACCTACCGGAATAAATAAATATCATACACATGTTTGAGTTTGTAGACAGCGAGTTCTAAAGCACAAATTGTTACACTAAAGCTTAATTTTACAGCAGTTTGTACAGTACTTTTTTTCTTCCTTTTAAAAATCTTTGTTCCTTTGCAAGTTGTGCCTGACACACACACACACGCGTGCGCACGCACACACACACACGCACGCACACATACACGCGCGCACGCTGTCTCACTTTGGAGCTAACTGTGAGCAATTAGCCAAAAAACCAAAAAACTGGGCTGCCATACGGTTGGGGAGGGGGGTGGAAATCAAATTTCTGCAATAATAAACTGCAAAGATGCATCTAAATACAAGACAGCCCTTCTCACTGGCTAGAAAGGTAGTGAAAGTTTTGGGTAATCACAGAACACCAGATATGATTTTAACTGCCTGTAGATTTAATTCATGTCTTCATCAGACAATGCAAAGATGGCTCTTGTAACGAGCATATATATATATATATATACTGTGGCTCTCCCAGACTGACAAAAGGGGATATTTTTAGAATAATGCTAGTGAGTGATATTCTTCAGGAAGAAACTTTTGGGTCAGGTTTTGTTTTCAGCTATGCAGAAGAAATCCAGTATAACCCGATAAACTGATGATGTTTTGTTAATGTTGCCTCGATGCAACTGAGGGTATTAGCCTTTGCAAGTCCCAGTGGATTATACATTTCTTTCCCACAATATTCTCCAAAACGTTTCTTGCAAAAGGCCAGTCAGAAGCTTTTAGATTTGATCCATTGCTGGCATTAATTGATATAGTCCGTTGGAGAGGCAAACATGTCTATGCAAGCAAAGAATTTGGTTTCTTTAAGTCAATGACAAAACTATCCCAGAAGCAGCACGGGTTTGTCTAATGCAGCTAAGAATAAAGCACCAGATCACTGGAATTTCTATTTAAATTATAAAGAAAACTTTTCAGTACAGTGGGAAAATCCTCTTCCAGTTGTCACGGTGAGATATTTTTTTTTTTTTGCCTGACATTGCTTAGAAGTCAGCAAAGTCCTTCCCTCTCCCTGGGCTTATTCTAGTCTTCCCCTCTGCTTTTGATTCAAATCCAAACCCGAGTCGCACACAAGACACAGTCCTTTAGATGTGCGGAACAAAACGTGCTTCATGCCAAGACAAATGGTAAAGGTGGGTAATAGAGACACACAATGGCTAAGACCACAAGGAAAATTCCTCAGATTATGAACTGACCCGCATCTCATAGCTGGTATAATGAAACCTATATGTTGTGGTGTTTCTGCTGTTGGTTTTCAATTATAAAGGTTTGCTTGTTTTACGTGGAAATTATGACCCCCATCTTCACTCAAGACCGTCATATCAGTGGGCGACAATTCAATCATCGAGTGCATGAAGACCCTCAACTTCTTTATCCGGGGTGCTATTGATGGACAACACGCACACATCTATTTGGCTTCTAGGGTTACCAGAACTGAAAACCAAATTTCTAAATGAACCAATTTTATATTATTTATTTATTTATTTGCATTTTTTTTTTCAGCCACCCTGTACAGCTGGCTGGAGCGGTTCATCATTTTGTTTTTAAATGGGAAATATTGACTTGGGCAGGGGGGCGGGGTTTGCAGGAAATCTTTTGGTATGCAAATTCCAGAAATTTTAAAGAAATTTAAAAATTTTCATTTCTTTTAAAAATTTAAAAATTTTCTTTTCTTTCTCCCTTCTACCCAGCACTAAATGAATCTTGTATCTGTGTTAGCTGGCTTGATTCAAATACCACCTCTCTCTAAGTACTCCGCTCTGCACTCTTTACCAAGGTTCGAATTACACTTTGACTTTTGGGGGGTTTGCAAAAAAAAATGGGGCTGCCCATTATGATGCCCTAATAAAATCAGAGACCCCCCCAGGTTATGATTTTCAAATCTTAGAGGGGGTGATCTCATCTTTTTGGGGGGGCTCAGCCCCCCTGAGCTCCCCTGTAACTCTAACCCTGCTCTTTACACCTTCCGTCGATTTAATTCGGTGTCAGGACACTGGCCCTGTCCAAATACGTTTTGCTGTGTGCTCTTACTCTGCCTTTTGGGGGGGATCTGATTGTTCGAGGTGCCGTGTTCTCTTAGGAGACAGCCAGCAACCCGCAGGGTTGCATCTTCCATTGGACAGCTACAAAGGGTCATTTCTGGAGCTGTTCGTGGAAGGAGTGAGCAAACCTACCAGAGCAAGAGTCCCGCACAGCCACGCAGACCTACACCCCAGACATGCATCCTTTTTGTGGCTTATGCCAAATAGGAGTTGGGGAAATTGTTGGAAGCCGCTGTATGGCTCTCTGCACGGAAAATGAATGTGGTCTCTCCAACAACCACCCCACGCATTTTGTTCCGGGAACGTTCTTCTCCCGTATAAAAAGCACTTGCCCGTTTCTGTAAGGTTTCCTAATCTGAGACAAACCGCCTCTTTCTCTATGTTCAGTCACAGAGGAATGAAACAATACTAATGATGTAGGGATTAGTCCGAGCCGTTCTTCTATTTTTGAAAAGCTGCAATTATCTTTTCCCTGGTGACGTTTTGTGAGATGAATAGCTGCAATAGGCATGTTCTGGTAATTACCATGGCCAATGTGAACCTTGTGAGACAGGACAGGAAAGTTAGGAACATTTTAAGACTTTTGAAGAGTTCTGACAGGTTTCATAGCTGATCCAAAAACGTGACAAAGGAGGAAGGGATGTTTCCCCAAAGCTGTTGTTGGGAACTTCCACTTTGAAATTCGAACTAGTTTTCTCTAATGTAAGGGAGAATAATTACACCGAGTTTTGCCAAACTCAAGTCAGGGAAGATTTGGAATAGAGTTTTAATTTATCTGACTTTAAAGTTTGTGGACACAGTATCTCTTTTCTGGCTTCTCCCAATATTTTGTTTTCCTGCTTGAGCTGATTGGGAACGAGATGATTCAAAATTGTTCTGCCCCAAAGTTTGGAACTGTTGATGCTTTTTTGGGCAAGGGTTGGTTTTGATGATACTCCAAATTTATGTGGTCGAAAGGTTAAAAGTTTAAATGCCCTCGTGAGACATTTTTGCAACTGGTTTTTCTTTTTTAAACTCCAGATAACTTTTTGTTTCCAAACTTTATTACTAAAATAATTAAGAGCAAGTTGAAACTTTGAATTCAACTTTCAAGTTGACCCTACACTTGTTTGTTTTTTGATGATTAGTTTCCAGAAGCATTCAGGTTAACATTTTGTCTTGCTTTGGGATGGGGGAAATTAAAAACTCTGAGCCTAGGGAAATCGTTTCCCACTCAGCTTTAGTTCTCACTGCACTCTGATAAATTGTGGCATATTATTGCTACATGGACAGTAGTAAAAATCAGCAATTAGGGGCAATATGAATGGGTTCCCCCCAGGCAGTAAGAAAGCTTGACATTTTCTCCTCCTGAATTTGCCGGTGAATTTGTGTAATTACAATTAGAAGAAGAAAGATTTAAGACAAGCTTAAGTCACTTGTTCTGTTGCCTTTGATCTTAACCAGTCTGGCTGAAGTGACCTGGGCAATGAATGAAGGGACCACAGTGGTCAATCAGGAGGCACATCTTGATGCCATCTCAATGATATCTCAGGATCTAAAGAGGACTAGACATTTAGCTCTGTCGATTCTTGCTAACATGCACCAGGTTAAATGAATTGCTGCCTGGAGGCTCTGAAGGTAATTCCTTCCGAGACACGCTGATGAGAAGCTTAAGGAAGTTTCCACCTTCTTCTGAAGGGTTGAGGGAAATTTATTGCCGGGGTCTAGGAGGTTCATTCTCCACTCTCCAATTCCTGGGCTTGCGGAAGGAAGGGCTGTAACCGCTAGATTCGATCCTTGCAGTCAACTTCTCTGCTGTATTTCTTTTCCCCCTACCCTCAAGAGAGAGTTTTCTTCCCCATCTATGAGAAAATATCATCCACTGCAATCGTATCATGCCAGAAGGGGATGTCCATGTAGGCCATGTCACTGAGGCCACTATTAGCTCTGTTTAACCCTACATTATCTGCCTGACACTGCTAATATTACTTCAAACTCCATAGGAACGTCAGGGGGAATACAAAAAAAGCCAAAGGCCAAATTTCTGTATTTGCTCATTTACTTCTCATATAACTCATCATATTTGTTCTGCACTGGTCATGAATTTGGCCGGAGATGTTTTAGATGATCTTCAGTTGCTCTGCTGTAATGAAACATCTCTGCTCCTAGCTATTGCTTATAATAGCAATATATATTGCTTATATAAGCTATTGCTTCTATGGACAGCTGGGAGAAGGGAGAAAATAAACCAGGTAGAAAGCAGTTGTATGGGAAATGAATATTAGAGCTCATATTTGGTGTCTGCGTGGTATGAAAACACGATAACAGGGAAACTGGGATTTTCAAGAGAACCCATGGAAGATAATGGGTAAAAGGGTTTAAGGTGGCACCAGTCTTTTATAGTTCCTTGGAAGAGCCCAGTCAAAATACATCTTTTAAGACAATCTGGAATAATAAAATCTGCCATTGGAGGCAACATCTGCCCACTGCTGCCAACGGTATGGGCCGTTACAAAAGAGCTTTGTCAAAAAAATTGACAAATCAGAAATACTGCCCCCCAACTCCCCAAATCTCTTCCCATTGATAATTTGGTTTCATCAAATCGCACAGAGGACAAATGTTACTTCTCATTACTTTACAAGTAACCCAACCAACCAGAAAAAACCCAACCAGCACTCATCTCTCTCAATGGTCTTTAGCAGAAGCATTAGCAGGTTCCTGCTGCAGAAGAAGGAATAGTAGCTTCCCCCCTGCCCCCACATTTAGAGAAGATGAACACTGGACATACCTGCTGGACTAGTATAATTACATTGGTACAGGTGTAGCAGCAATGGCAAAACCAAGACCATAAAGGCTTTGTAGCGTATCTGATGTCTTTGGTCCATATACAGACGCATTTAAGTAACATGTACAGTATGATCGCATATGGCCCAGATGTTGAGCTGGCATGGGTGGATACAACTCTCTTGAGCAGATCAACTGAAAATCTGGGCCGTCCACATTTTGGACACACACTTTAAGCAACAACGAGTAGCAGAAAAGGGGTCTGGAGCTCAGATTTTGATCTCTTGCCAAAGCCAGCGCAGATCTGAATTTCAGGCTTCTCCAGACCGAGGGCCCGAGATGCGAGGATAATGGATTTTTGCAGTCAAGTGGCTCAATAGGATAACAACAAAAGAAACATTTTGTTTCTGGACTATTTAACCCTTTATAAAAAAAAGTTCTTTTGGAAATGGAAACATCTGGGGGGCAAGAAAAGAAAACCACAAAATGTTTTGTTTGGAAAATATTGGAATGACGTGTTTTGACTCTTCCAAGCATGCTTTGAGGCTGAAGTGATTTGCAAAGTCCAATCCACATTTGCAAATAGTTGTGGTGATCCCCCCGTTGCATTTCTGTGGGGAATATACTATTTGCCAGTAAATGTGGGCTTGGGCTTTCTCCGGAGTATACGGACTGGGCATTTGATTCAGGCCTTTGCCAGCATAGCTGCATTGATTGCATTTGGTCTCTAAGCTAACCAGTTTTAGAGATCAGTGGGAAGCCCCCAGCACTTGCATCGGAGGGTAAAATTTGGCACAGAGACAATTTTGCTATGCACAGCTTGATTTAATCACTGCTTGGTCAAAGCCCCCACAGAATGCAAACGGTGTATGAACGCAGGAGGAGCTCATATGGATGTTTTATTATTCTCTGTTGTCTAAGTTAGAGCCAAACACTTTCAAAACAACGCTGTTTATAAAGAGCAGAGTTTACACAGCAGCCAAGAACAAAGATGCAACAATCCGGATCGAAAAAATGAAGAATAGTCTTGCAAATCTGGCGAAAGCTCTCCTCCCACATGTGCTCAATCTAGAGCCAAGGGTATTTGTGGCAGAGCCCTTGTTTTCTGTCTTTGAAGAAGTGCTTTAAAACAAACAAACCAAAAAAAATGGTTCCTACCCCACAAGAAGTGCTTGAACAGGAAACGGGTCTTTACATCATTTCCTGGCATTTTATTTTTTTTTAGCAGAGAACTGGAAAAGACAAGTTGAGGAGTCCAAAATCTTTCCTCTTTTTTTTTTTTTGCTAGCATCACGTAGAAGTTTGACCCAATAGGAGCAGCCAGCTTAGAGCTTAGGGGGTTTGCCCCCCACTTTTTGGATTGTGATTTCAATTCTAGCTACTTACAACTAGAAATCTGAAAGAAACGGGGGTAAAAACAAAGGACTTCACAATTCTGCAACACTGACAGTAACACACAAGTGAAGGACTTTTTTTCCAACCCCCCCTCAACATTATAAACTATATACAGTCTGAAGCAGGGCTAGGTTTTCCCAAAGAACAGCTCAAACCAAAGCAAAAAATATATATATATATCACAGTCAGCACGTTATCACAGTATCAAGAAAAAGAAGGACCTTTCTGGGCATGATTCGTCCTTAGTGTCCCGAGGACAGTTTCATCTTTCCCTCAGGATGCCTGCCCTCTTTCCCTCCCTTAGTAGGTTGTGAGTGAAAGCCAGGAGTAGCAATGCCCGATGCCATAACGGTGCTACCAAAGAAACTCGTCTAAAATCCCTGCCCCACTCCCCCCCGCCCCAGCACGAGAGCACCTGGATCCGGACGGAGATGGGAAGCTGCGTGTTTTGCGAGGAGAGCAACACATTCAGTACTAACGGGGCACGGTGCCTGTTTCTTGGGGCTGACGGTGCACCCCCCACCCCGGTCGGGGTCAGTTTGGTAAGGTGTCGAGTCCCAGGGAGGCAGCATGTTGCTTGGCTCTGAGCCGCAGATTCTCGATACTTGTCGTTTTACTGTTCAGGCTCGGGAGAGAGCTGGAAGCCTGCAGGATGGGCGAAGACCAGACCTGCTGGGCGTGGGAGAGCGACTGGTAGTAGGACTGACAATGCAGGGAGCTGAGAGGCGCCATGTTGACATTCATGCCCAGGTAGGGCATGGCCGACGGGGTGCCCATCTCGAAGGAGGAGTAATGGACCAAGTTGTTGGTGGCTGCCATGTGCTGGCGGAACTGCTCCTGCAGGCGGAAGAGACTCAGGGGCGAGGAGGAGTACGAGTGAGTCTGCGCCATGCCGCTGCTGGAGGAGGGGGTCACCGTGGCACTGATGGGAGAGTCTGTGAGAGAAAGTGGGGCAGTCATTCCTTTGTAAAACAGTGCCTCTAACCAGCAGTGGGGGGTGGCACAGACACAAAAGCCTTTGGCCCAGGGATCAGGTATCCCGGTTGTAGTCATATTGGTCTAGAGGCAAAAGGAATCAGGACTCGAGGTAGAGGTGATATCTTTTATTAGACCAACTAGATTTTTGCAGAAAAAATTCTTTAAAGAATTTTTTCTGCAAAAATCTAGTTGGTCTAATAAAAGATATCACCTCTACCGCGAGTCCTGATTCCTTTGGTCCAGGGATGCTGATGCCTTTGTGATGTCTACATTGCCAAAAAGGGTATTGGCAGACCTGGGTTTTAATATACCATGTTATCTCACATATCATGTGCCTACAAAAGACGTGTGTCTTGTTGTGCAAAGCAGGGGCAGAGTCTGCTCTTCAACATCATATTACTCAGTCATCACAAATGCCAGTGGCTCAAGCTTTAACCCCATCCCAGCCACTGCTGAATTGGCAGCAGCTGTGAAAGGGTTAAATATGTAGCTGCCATGCTCAAGGCATGGCACTCTGCCCCTCCCTCCACACTGCCAATGGGGAGAGAAGCAGTAGTATGCAAGGAAATATGGTATCACTGGATGCATGTATATGTGCACTTGAATGTGCAATAGCTTATTTTAATTTGCATTAAAGTGTCACCAAAAAAAATGCTCTTTAGCACTAGTATAGGCTAACGTGCATTTTTCTAGTCCTTCACAATGGAGGTACTAGATTTAAAGATACTAGATTTAATGCACTTTACCTAAAGCACATTAATTGAACATGTAGACCCACCCACTGAAGAGATAGAGCTTGGTTTTAATTCTAGTGAGGAGTTCAGGGCATAACCCTGATTCTCTTATGGGTTTTGATATTAGCTGCTGCCATGAATGACAGCCCCAGGTGCTTTGTCTTGTTCATTCAGGTTAAAATGGCATTTGAGAACATGTCTGCTTTTCTGTCATGTTGGATGTTCCCAGAATGATGGCAAGAATGATGCAATGGACATTATTATATACAGAGGTATGTAAAGTTCAGCTGAGAGTGTTTTGCAAGTGTGTTAGGCAATCCAATAAGAGAGGAGATGCTGATGCCTGTCTATGAACTATTTCTGTGAACGGAGTGCTAAGTAGGGCTGATTTGGGATCTTCTGCTCAGTCCTTTCTTAGAAAAACCCTCCTGTGAAGAGGACTTGTCTGGGTACAAGACCAACTAGGCAGGCCAGAGATTCTAGAGAGAAGTGGCTAAAATGCAGCACCCAGGTATGATTGTAGGCCTTTCACGATAAGAAGTTGGCCATAGATATAGCTGCCACATTTGCCCTGCTTGCTCATTGGGATGTCTAATAAATGCCACATGCTCTGGGACTGTTAGAAATGGCAGTTCCTGCCATCTGCACCAGGGTTGGACTTAGAAGAACCTCCAAGTCCTTTCCAAACCTATGGTTCTACAATTGTACAACCAATACATGCCCCACTGAAGTGAGCAGGGAGTCTCAAGGAGGGAAAAGGTGGGGTCTAAAATTGTTCTTTCATGAGCCTGTGCATGTGTTTCCAATGACTACTGATTTTCCCCTACTGACATATATCCTGCATCAAAAACAGTCCCAAGCATTTCCTGTAGTGAGACCTCATGTTATAGTAGCATTCAGGGCCTTCCAAATCTATCTATCTATCTATCTAGTGATGTTTCGTTTTAACCATGGGGAAATGTGGATTTGGGGTTACTTTTTTTAACCAAAAATTGGGGATTTTGTTTTGTAATCAGAGAAAATCAGGCTTCCTGCTCATGATTTGAACCAGACTG
>NW_017728993.1:23982465-23985973 GCF_001723915.1 Gavialis gangeticus | reverse complement strand
CCACATGAGAGCTGGGAACCCACGATGGAGAATGTATCAGTCATTCCCAATAGCTAATCATCCCTAATTGGTATGCCTGGGATAGCAAATGCCTGGCTCCCAACCTCCTCACCCGAGACCATGTGGTGCCGCTGCCCCTCACCTGCTTTAGGACTTGCTCGCTTGCAGTTCAATGCCTTGCTGTCCACGCTAGGGCTCTTGTCTGCTTTGGCCTCTTCCAGGGGGCTCTTAAACTCCTCCTCACGGTCTGTCTGGTCCTCAGTGGCTGACTCGCTGGCAGACTGCTCCGACAGTGTCAGGTTGAGCTCCGTGCTTACCTCGCTTGGCAGGCTCTGGGCTTTCTCCGCATCTGGGGTGGGGGCCTGTGTTTCCAGCACGGGGGCTTCCATCTTCCCCTCGCTGTGGCTCCCTTCAGAGTCCTTCTGCTTCTGCAGCTGCTCCTTTTGCAGGCTGCGTTGCTTCTTCCGGAATTTGGCTCTTCTGTTTTTAAACCAAACCTGTGACCCACAAATAAAACCATGGGGTCAAGTGAGAAACTCAGTCAAGGCCAAAACAACACTCACTTAGGCTGAGAGTTGTAAGGAAACCAAAGGGAATGAGACACTTGAAATCTTCTGGACCCAAATCCTACTGCATTCCAGTACAGGTTGGGCACCTCATCCCCTCAGATGCTTCTAAAAACCCCAGCCGTGTTTCTGCTTCCTGAAGGACACCTTTTAATTTTAAGTGTTTACAGGCATCTGTATTAAACCCCGATGTCTGACAGCTACAGATCTCAGGCATCAGCTGGCCAAAGGGCTGTTGTTGTAGTAGTCACCCCAAAACAGTCTATATCATTCTTTTGTACCTAAACTACATAGGGACAAAGTCTCACAAAGGACAGTTACCTCTTCATGTACGACAATAGAGATCACCCTTATTATTCTTGTTTTTAAAGAAGGGGAATATGATGAGCAGAGAGGTTAAGTGACTGGACTGTGGTCACCCAACATGTTGGGAGCAGAGCCAAGAAAAGAAACCAGATCTCTCAATTCCCAATCCAGTTTCCAGTGTCTACTATGATGCCCCAGATCCTAGGCTGTTCAAGACTAAGCTAGCTTGTGCGTGTGCAGTGATGTACCTAGACTCCTGACAACCCCAGGTGAACTTTTAGTTTCGGATCCCCCTTCACCAGAGATGATAATATTTTGGTTGCAAAAGTCTTTACCACATCTGTGGTATCAATGTCCTTAAATAGTTTGTTCTCAATTGATAATGTTGCCAGTCCTATCTATAAGCAATATTAAAACTTTTTTTGCAATTGTAATATTTTTTTTCCATTTTCAGGCCCCCTTTCTCACCGGGCCCTGGGCGGCCACCCAGTTTGCCCATGCCTGTGTCTGGGTCTGTGTGTGTATGGCTGTAGACAGCACCTAACACTAAGTAAGCCCATAATCAAGGCCCAAAGTCCTAAGTTCCTACTATGGTACAAGACCAATGCACTCTGCATTTTAATTACTTGTCATTGTTCACATCCCAGATTGGTGCATGAGATTCCCCTCACCCCACCTGCTTTGATGGCACCTCTGGGTTGTGATAATGGGAAGATCTCGTGGCAGACAAAACCAGGTTTCAAGTGCTTTGCGCCTCTTGCAGTTCCTGTGAGGTGCAGGCCATGATAAGCTAAGTCCTGTGTGGGCCAATCAGTGGCGATGCATAGGGGGTGCACGGGGGTGCATGTGCACCCCCTGAGAGTGCTGGTGCACCTCCTGTCAGGCCACATTTCCCACTTAGGCAATGCGTGGGGGTTGGGGGGGGCAGGCAGGAGCACCAGTCAATGCGATTCGCTGTGGGGGGACCTCCTCCCCGATTGCTGACTGGACGTTGTGGGGGGGCACATGCCCCCCCCCCCCGACTAAGGTGGCACCAATCGCCCATGGGGCTCTGAATTTGTCAAGATAGTCCAGGAACATGGAGAACAGATGAAAATGTTAACAATAACTAGCTATAACTAGCTAATAATGAGCTGTGTCTATATATGTGGTAGCTGGTGACTAGATGGTTCAAAGAAGAATGTATGTATAAAGCTGTATATTTTTAGGGGAGCTTTGGATTTGGGTACTATGGTAGCAAAGCAATTATCACTGGTGGGAACTGAACCAAATTTAAAAATTCTTACTGTAACACTATAGGGAAATCTCCAAAGCAAAGTATCCTTTGTTCAAAGTACCAGCTTGCTAGGGGCCCAGATGTTTTTCAACACCCTGCCCCATTCTACCCAAAATTTGGAATGAATTGCCCCCAAAGGGTACAATATGGTCATGTTTGTTCTCCCAACAATGTGCTCCATTTGATACAACTGAAGTTCACCTGCTCAGAGTTATTTTATGAGAAAACCAATGCCACCATTGGAGACATGGCACATCACGCTGTGTATTTTCCCAGAGGAAGATTGAATATGTGGTCTGAAATAACCACTGATATTGTTGGAAGGGAACAGCTGGAATGGCTTGGATTCCTGTTCCTCTGACAATGCCAGAGAAATGGTCTTGGAAGAAAATAAATACAGAGATTTTTGTGGATGCTGACATCTTCATTGCCAGCTTTTGCTGCAAAAGATACTTCCTTAATCATGAAAACTTATGAATCTCTGATTAAGTTAGCCCATACGGTGCACTCCTACCCTCATTTTCCCACCCCTCTCGTCACATTAGAGGAATCTTGAAGAAGTTATAGACCAAGCCAAACCATCTCTCTGCATCCCTCTTTAAAAAATAAACATTAGTACAAACAAGGCAGAAGTTTGGCACCTGAACTCTGGCTTCTGGGAGGTTAGTACACATGGCCAGTCGCTCCCGCATCACCACATCTGGATAGTGAGTCTTCTGGAAAGTCTTCTCCAGGGCTTCCAGCTGCTGGGCAGTGAAGGCAGTGCGGCTTCTTCTCTGTTTACGATGCTGGGATCCATAGCGGGCCTCCAAAATGATGTCTTGAAATGTACAGCCGTTGGAAGACAAGAAAAGTGGCCAATTTAATTATTGGAATTTGCGTGTTGAGGCCCACACATGAAATACTTTTTTTGGCATCAGGACCCAGAAAAAAAAAGGAAGAAAAAAGAAAAAACCCAGGCAAGTGTGTGTGGAAGGATAGGGGCTGGGAAACTCATGGTGGGGCCAGTCTTGTGCTTGTTGAAGTCAATGGCAACATGTATATTGACTTCAGGCAGAGAATCCAGCATGAGGGTAATTAGCAGAGATCCTCTGATTTTAAAAAATCCTCAATTTTCAGTTAAAAAAGTAACCTCAAATCTACATTTTTCCATGATCAAAATGAAACATCACTCTCTCTCTCTCTATATGTATACACACACGCACACATACATAAACTATATATACATAAACTATACACACACACACACATACATATATGGATCCGCTATGGATCCCAGCATTGTAAACAGAGAAGAAGCCGCATATGTGTGTGTGTGTGTGTGTGTGTGTGTGTGTGTGTGTGTGTGTGTGTATAATTA
>NW_017728993.1:23975582-23982377 GCF_001723915.1 Gavialis gangeticus | reverse complement strand
GTGTGTGTGTATAATTAGTGGTGTTTCATTTAAATCATGAAAAAATGTGGATTTGGGGTTACTTTTTTTTAACTGAAAATTAGGGATTTTTTTTAAATCAGAGAAAAATGAGGATCCCTGGTGATTAGTGGGAAGAGGGCATGAACTCCGACATAGCTGCCTATGGTCTGTGTTTTTTACCTTCCCTGGTAAGGTGTGCGGCTGCCAAGACATCGGGCCATTTTCCCTCGTTTGGCCTCTCGTATGTGGCTTATTACAGAATTCAAGTCTCCAAATCAGAGCATGTAACACGTATGCTTGAGCCCCATTCCTTTCAAATCAGATGGTTAAATTTTTCATTGAATCTCAGTAAATGACCCAATTAGGAATAGTATCCAAATCACCCGAATGCAAGTCCCATGCTATATGCTCCAGCACTAGCCTATCCTTTCGGGTAGATGAGCTAATTCAAGGTCTCTAGGAATACAAATTGCTCCTTTGGCTCTCGGAGATGTGAAAAAGAACAACAACTTTGGGTTGAAGTCCAATAGTGTACAGCCCCAATACAATATAAAAGGGTTTTACTAGAACTGTATTTTCATGATGTTATGGGGAGCGGTGAAATCAGTGAAAACAGATTATTCTTCATATTTTAAACCTTCAAATATTATGAACCCAAGCTCACTGAGCTCATGCATAGCAGGGAGAAAGCTGCAGCAGACACATTCACGAAGAGAAATGAGAATAACAAGTGGAAATTGATAGGAAATTAGATTGAATAAAACTATTCTGACTTCACTAGTCTCTCTTAGACTTCTTGAACTGTAATTTGGAACCTGATTTCAAACAGGAGCAGAGACAATCACACCAAGGGAAATAACCCTAATAGGGACAAACACTGCAGCTTCAGATTTTACATAGGCAGATTAAGGTTGTTCTTTATCAGAGCTTTTGTCCTAAGTCCCGTGGCACGAATGTGAACCCTCACTGCTGTCACACCAGTTGGAGAACCACATAGCTTTGGATCCAAATATCTTTGCTAACAAGCATAGCAAATCAGCCTCGTGCCTTTTGACTATTCCTGTCCCAAACTTCCAGCTGTTTTAGCCCAGGTCCGATTTTTCGGTGCCTTTCCAGACTCTCGCCGGAGCGGTCCGGTTTCGGCGATCAGGGAAAGGTTTGTGCAGGCTAAAAGGTCGTCAGTGGAATACAAAACAGTTTGGTTCTGCATAAGGGACTTTTGTATTCAAGGAATCAAAGTGCTTTGAGCAATTAGATATCCGTAATGCAGGCCCTTTGTGTAGGGCAAAGGCAGCCTCCTTCCTGCATTCAGAAATAGCTCTCGACACTGCTTGAAGGAAAGTAAAGACTACGGGCAAGAAACAAGGTGTATCCCTAAGTGGTTTTCAAAGTCCCGTGGCGTATTGCTGTAGCTCCAGAAAGAGGGAGAAAAGACCTTGATTTAACATCTTATCTGCAGGCAGGAACCTTTCGCACATTTTATAGTTAAACCCGCCAGCTCCCCAGAGGAACGGACTGTTAACAAGGATCTGGGCTGCCATTATTTTAATGCTTTAACTATGTTTCCAGGCTCAGCGCAAGGAGGAGAATATAAATTGCAGGTGAGGCTTTGCCGTTACAATCTGCAACCTCTGTTTTCTGACTTAAGGTCGTTTTGCGTTTGCGCCGGTTTATTCCAACTGTCCCTGGGAGGCAGATGTGATCTATGACTCTGCACTGAAAGATATTCAGAGGTAACAAAATGTGAGCCAAGTAACCGCGTAAAAGCTGGCTCGCTTTCAGTGCAAGTTGCAGGTATGCTGATCCTTCCCGGCCGGGATGGGGGAAGGCATGTTTGGCTCACGAGAGGCCAGTTCAATGAATTGGCTGAAGTTAGGCAGGGGTAAGATGCCAAGAAATGAACTGAATCTTGGCCGTTCAGAATATGCAAATGGCATTTTTGGTTTCCTGTTTTCAACTCTCTTTGCATTTCCCTGTTTGCTTATGGCTAGGGCTAAAAATATAAACCCATGTATCCCCCATAGCCACGAGTGTAGCCTCCCCCCACCGTTAGACTTCAGGCTGCCTTTGAAAACACCAGCTCTTAGCTTTCACTCATTTTTTTTTGAGGACAAAACATCAGAGCAATTCTTCTGTTGCCAAGAAGCCGGAAAGATCGCAGCAGGGAGGTATATTTGTGATACTGCAGATTCCCATTTGAACCTCTGGGTTTATCTTGTGAATCACACGCACGTGTTTGCACACTCAACAGTGCTGATATTGAGTGGTGCCCTTAAAAGGATCTCGTGGCACCCCGCTCAAGAGTCGCTGCCTTATGGCATGTGAGAAGTGCTGTTTTCTTGGGAAGCTTTCCAAGAAACCCTGATTCATTTGTATACAGCAGTAGCAGCCGAGGGTGAAAAATTCTCCTGGCGTGCAAGGGTTGACACAAGTGACAGTGCCTGTTTCCAAAAGCTTTATTTGCTAAATGCATGTAGAGGCACAGAGGAGGGAAAGTAACCTGCCCATGGTCTGGACCTCCTGACCCCCCTTCCTTGATAGCTTCCATGTCTTTGTAAGAGGCCAGTCCCAATTAGACCCTCTTGAACACCAGAGAATCATTGAATCACAGACAATGAGGGTGTGAAGGGACCTCGGGAGGTCACATCCAGTCCAACCCCCTGCTCCAAGCAGGACCAGCCCCAACTCCATCATCCCAGCCAGGGCTTTGTCTACCCAGGTCTTCAAACCTCCAAGGATGGAGACTCCCCCACCTCTCTGGGGAGCCTGTCCCAGTGCTTCACCACCCTCCTAGTGAGAAGGTTTCTCCTAATATCCAACCTCAACTTCCCTTGCTGCAGCCTGAGCCCATTGCTCCTTGTCCTGTCGTCTGCCCCCACGGAAACCAGCCCAGCTCCATCCTCTTTGCAGCCCCCCTGCAGGGAGGTGAAGGCTGCTATTCAATCCCCCTCAGTCTTCTCTTCTCCAGACTAAATCAGCCCAGTTCCCTCAGACTGTCCAAAGCATCCCATCTCTCAGCCTGTCCAATGTGTTTGGGTGCTTCTATGAAGCTCTTGCTATTCATCCAACCCTGGTTTAATCCGTCCCCTGGATGTTGCTTATCGCTGCCTACTTGGACTCCTCTTCCTTTTCTTCTCAACACCATTTCATGCCCTCCAGCGGGATATCTCGCCACCCAGACCCCTGACCTCGTCCCCTTCCCTACAGCGGCATCACGCCATTGCTATTGCTGTTAGCCTTTCACAACACAGGAGCTTCTAGTGCAGTGATTCTCAACCAGGATGCTGTAGCACCCTGGCGTGCCTTGAGACCCTTTCAAGGGTGTTGTGGGGCACCTCGCAATGTTAGCACAGATAGGTGTGCACACATGGTTTGCAAGATAAAACCCTGATATTTCAAATAGGAATCCAGAGTGTTAAAACCAGTTTGCCCGGCTGTGGTCTTTCTGAGCTCTCTGCAACAGAAACATTGCTCTATTATTTTTCCATAGTCACAAAAAAAGAGTGAAAACTAAAAGCTGGTATTTTCCAAGGCAGGGCTTGAGTCTAACTAGAGGTGCCTCAAGTCCAAAAAGGTTGAGACCCACTGACCTTAAGCAAGTCAGGGCCTTCATTGTGCTCGGAGCTGTACAAAATATTT
Organism: Gavialis gangeticus; assembly: GCF_001723915.1. Taxonomy (NCBI): domain Eukaryota; kingdom Metazoa; phylum Chordata; order Crocodylia; family Gavialidae; genus Gavialis; species Gavialis gangeticus. Next base: position 23,978,738 of record NW_017728993.1, on the reverse strand, counting down.
CTGCTCCCAAGAACTCATGAGGTCTCTGCCATGCCTGCTAAAGTCAGATTATGCCTCTGGGCATCACCTTGCCAGATTAATCACTAACACTGCTGTTCCTCAGCTGTCATAATTATGTCTTTCTGCAGCATTTTAAATGAACAAAGTGATTTACAAAGCCATGAAAATGTGGCCTCCTACCCTCTGGTACCGGATGTTCAGGAAGGATCAGCTGAGCTGAGGTCAACATAAGTTCCCAGGGAAGCCGAGTGTTTTGGGGAGATGGCGCATTTGATGGGACAAGAAATGGGAGATGTCTAGAAGAGGCATCGTGAATAAATCTGCATTACTGAGAACAGGAGACTCTCCAGCTAGGACAAGAGCCCTGCACGATGATAGCAGAGCTGCTGCTATGTCGTTCTGATTATCAGCTGACATTGCACAGAAATCTGACGCCACGTTTTCAGATTCAATTTTAAGAGGAAAAACCCAGTTTTTCCCCTGAATGTGTCAGGAACAACAGATTAAGACCTTGAAGTGCTCTTACTTCTACAAAAAATCCCATGGGAGAATTAGAAAAAAAACAGGAGAGGACAGGAGAGTTAAATGCACTAAAAATATTAAAAACTGCAAAGCAGTTGGTATTTTTATTGCACACACAAAAATGCTGCCAGTACAGTACTCAAGACTACCAGGGTCCTGAAGAGTAGGTTGACTGCTTATAAATTGGGTATTTCATAAATACTTTTAGAAGTATTTTATGCTTCTGTTGATGGAAAAAAGGCAAACTTTTAACCAGAACAGCACGGTGCTTTTTAAAGGTCACAGCAGAAAACCTGACGGGAAGAGCTGGACCACACACCTGTCTGACACCTGAATGGATAAAGTACCCGGTGGGTAGTAGGAGAAGAAGTTTGATTGATGGCTCAAGACCCACTTAAGTCCTGTTTGATGAACTTAAGTAGGAGTTGTGCCTTGTGTTTGCACTGGGATGAATTATTTTGCCCTTGGGGTTGCAGAGGGATACAGTAGCTCTTTGCCCAGGAGAGACTGTCCTACCCCCAGATCTCTCTGATTCAGATGGGGTTGTCCTGCAGACACGGGGCAGCTGCTCTGCCCTGTTCAGACAGGTCTGAGGTTCAGCACGGGCGAAGAGCGCAACGCGGCATGAGCGCATGCCATGCCCAGCGTTAAGGGCAAAATCCATAAGTTGTTCTTACCAGCCAGTCTCTCTGCCAAGGTGAGGGCGTGCACCGAGGGTCTGTAGTCGGGGGCATGCTGGGCTTGCTGTGCTGCCTGCTGATGGAGGTTGTACATGGCACTCAGAGAATTCATGGCATGAAGAGAGTACCCATTCACTCCATAGTGCTGCATGGCGACATCAACCTGGAAAGCCCCGAGCAGAAAAGACCCAGTTAGAAATGCATTCATCGCAACCGCCTGCTGACGGATGAGAGCTGGGGAGCATCGCATTCATGCCACAGCATTAATGTTACCCATCTCAGGTGGGTGCTGGGACATTGCCCTGCATCTGTGTTCATAGAGAACCTCCGGCAGAAGGCATTACTTTGAGACGAACGTACTGCCTGTGAAGTCAGGGTGGAGAAACTATCATAAGAATGAGAGGCAAGATAATGTTGCTAAAATTATTAGCTGGCTGCCTTACAAGTACTTAACCACACAACTAGAGCCAATTCTGTGCACTGAAGAGGCGTATTCACTAGCCCGTTAGCAGTAGCAAGAGTTTGCACGGATTCGACGGGAACATTTGACCCCAAATTCAATTCTGTGCACTGAAGAGGCACATTCACTAGTCCGCTAGCAGCTGCAAGACTTTGCATGGATCCGACGGGAACATTTGACTCCAAATCCTAATTTTGCAAAGAAGCGGTGATGGGAAATTAACTGCCATTAATCACAGAGGGAGGTGGGGAACCGTCCACATCTCCTCTGCTTTCCTAACAGGATTTCACTTTTGCATGTAGAAGACTTTCCGCTATCCGGGGAAGAATCTCAACAAGGAGGAGGGTGCACGCGATATGAAAGCAACCACTGACACCAATAACAGGGCTCCGGGGTTTGTCCATCGCGAGCTAATGGAGGCATGGTATGCTATGGGAATGTCTATCGAAAACGCCCTTTTGGCTGCATCAAGTGTCTTTGACTCCCAGCCCTAGGAATGGGAAAGACCCTCTTTCCCATCTCACAAAGCCCATATACGTTGCCTCCACCTGGTTGTCTTCATCGAGAGAATGGCCTTTGCAGTGCCCTGGACTCGTCTCTCCACGGAAATCTGATATGTCGCCTTCTTTACACGACATCTACTTTCCCCAGGTCCCCAGTCTTATAGATGAAGAAAGCTAGCTTAAGTGATATCATGACACCCATCCCACTCCATAGAAAGACTAGTGCGACTTGATCGTGCCCAGAGATCATTAGGGGAGAAGAAATTTTGTTCTGCACAGGGATCACATACCAAGCCTACCGGCCGCTTTAAGCTATGGCTGGCTGAAACTGTGCACGAATACCTTGTTTTCTGGAAATACAATTTCAGATTGACCAAAACTGCTTGAATTGATTATGCAAATAACTTCAGCCAAGTGGGGGGGGAGGGGGGGGGAGGGAAGATTGATAAGCCCAGGCCTGAATGCTTTTACTTTAATGCTGTAGACTTAAAATGTTTCTGTTTTGAAATGGTTTGTTTCAACCTGCCACTGAATTCAAAAGGTAAAGCATCCAAAAATGAAGCAAAGTTTGGCTCAACCTTTCATTTTGATGATGGGGTGGATGGAAAAAAAACAACAAATCATTCTGGGTAGAATTGATATGAAAAACAGGTGTTTTCCAGGTAAGCTGTCGGCTGGAAGAAAAAAGATCACAGGGGTTTTATCCTCCGCTTACAAAGTAAAGTTGGAGAGGGACTCGTGAAAGGTGGAAGACATTCACTTATCTTTGGTATAGGAAAAATCCCTCAAGCAGTGAGCATCTGGTGGCACAAACTCATTTAGATAGCTCTGAAAACCTGACCCAGAAGGTCTAGGGCCCAATATCAGGTTTCCATCTTCTAAACATTTCTTTGCAGCATCAGCGCATAAAGCATGGGATAAATGACCCTTCTCTTCATATAACTTGCTGAACGATTCACCTGTACTAGAGTCCTCCTGTTTGAGTTGTCCC
>NW_017728993.1:23954003-23970582 GCF_001723915.1 Gavialis gangeticus | reverse complement strand
ATCTTGTGGCACAAACTCATTTAGATAGCTCTGAAAACCTGACCCAGAAGGTCTAGGGCCCAATATCAGGTTTCCATCTTCTAAACATTTCTTTGCAGCATCAGCGCATAAAGCATGGGATAAATGACCCTTCTCTTCATATAACTTGCTGAACGATTCACCTGTACTAGAGTCCTCCTGTTTGAGTTGTCCCAAAGACCTTTATCTTGGGAAAATCTCTAATAACCCTCACTTCAGGCATGCAAGGGTCTAGTGCAAGTATAAAATATGTAACTTTTTTATTATAATAAATAAATCCTAATGCTTTTTGATGGTGCAGAGTGTTTTGTTTTCCTTGAAAGTCACTCCCTTGGCTTTAATGTAAAATGGTTTTGGAAATTACCTCCTGGTGCTGAGCGGTAGCAAGTGTCTTTAGCAGGGGCTCACAAGCCTAATTTAGCTTAGCATATGCACGCAGCTAATTAATGCTCCAGCGCAGCCCTGCACCCTGGCAGCCACCACTCACTTTCCAGGCATCAAACAGAAAAGCCTGTAGCTCGGTTTAAGCAGTCCACGTGCTGCGTACCCCTCCAGGCATATGCACGACTGGCACCAACCTGACGTATATTGGCAGTGGCAGGGGATAGCAAACTAAGCCACTAGTCCATGGACAAAATCTCCACTGCCACTGCCAATATACTCCAGGTTGCTGCCAGCCGTGCACATGTCTGGAGTGCAACTGGCCTCGGTGAGGTTTCACTTGGGTTTCGGGGGTATACTGGAGAGTTTGGCCAGGAGCTGGAAGTACGTTAGGCTGAAAAATGCAGCATCTGCTTCATGGTAGCTGGTTTCGTCGATTCATTTGCACGTCAAAATGAACATTGCCTCTGATGCCTTTCCCCACATAACTGGGGAAGAAAGGCAAGGCTGGCTCTCAGTCTCATCTAGCCACAAACCTCTTGAGCTCTGATGCTTTTCCAGCCCTTTCCTCTACATTCAGTTCCTAGTTTTCCAATGAAATATTGGCCACCGCTGAAGTTGCCTTCATGCTTGTACCCAGGTATGCTCTGACCTCCGGCACAACGACTCCAGAGCTCCTGGTATATCTAACCACCAGCTATGCTTGATCTTTCTGCTGCTTCAGAGCGTTAATTGGGTTTTTTTAGAGCACCCTTCCAGACCTTGCATTGCTTTCAGTCGCAGTTAAGAAGAGACCCAGCTGCTGGCAATGCTGCCAACAGTGGCTCGGTTTCCAAGAGTAGGCATTGCCATCAAGACGGAGGCTAGGTTCTCTCTTGGTTTAGATGAACATAGCTCCAGAGAAGTCAATGGAGCCAGTACAGTTTTTACCTCGCTGTGGGATGTGGCTCATCTAGACCCGTCTTTGTGAATGAACGCGAGCCAGGTTAAGAATCACAGACAATGAGGACTGGAAGGGACCTCAGGAGGTCACATCTAGTCCCGTGCTTTTCACCTTTTTTGTACCATTTGTGAACATCAATGGTCAGTCCTGACCCAGTGCCCCTCACTCTCGACTCGCTGCCCCCAGACCCCGGTGTGTGGGGTGGGGGGGGGTCCCAAGCAGCCCCTTGCAGGCTGAAGCTCTGCCAGCCTGCAAGAAAAAAGCCACTGTTTTTCTCCTTTAAAGGAGAATCCATTTTTCAAGTTTGCGACCCTTTCAAATATTCATGTGACCCACTTCTGGGTCGCAACCCACAGGTTGAGAAATGCTGGTCTACTCTGGCCCCCGGCTCCAAGCAGGACCAGCCCCAACTACATCATCCCAGGCAAGGCTTTGTCCAGCTGGGTCTTAAAAACCTCCAAGGATGGAGCTGCCACCACCTCCCTGGGTAACCCGCTTCAGTGCTTCACCGCCCTCCTCGTGAGAAAGTTTTCCCTGATATCCAACCTCAACTTCCCTTGCTGCAGCTTGAGCCCATTGCTCCTCAGTCCCCATCAGGGTTGGGAACTTGCAGCACTGTGATGTGGATTGGGTTGTCTTTTCTGATGCAGTGTGCACACCTTTGTGGCTTAAAATCCCCACACTAGCAGGTTCAGAGCACAGTGCAATCCCATTGGAGTATCAGAGATGGGCCATCTCCAAGCCCAGCTTGTTTCTAATTGCTGCCTCGTTTCTCAAGTAAGATTTCTATTTGGTTGTACAAAGCCTTTCACCCTCACTCCCTCTGCAAGTCTTAATGGCCAGTAGAAAACACATTCATTGGAGAGGGAAAAAAAAAAAAAAAGAGATTTAAAAATAATTAAGGAAACATGAATCCTATCGATATACATTGCAGTTTTATCAATAATTGTCTGGCATGTTGCACTGCAGATGACGGATGTAACTTCTTTGTAGCTGGCAGAATACATACAGCAGCACCGATCCAGGGATTCGGGGGCGAGTGGTGCTTTTTTCAACCTAGTCGACAAGAGTTAACCGAGATTGCACAGCACCCTGGTTTAGATGTCATTTAATTCAATGCGTCTTCCTAACAAATAAATTAAATATTTAAAAGACCCCATGCAGCAATTTTTTTTTTTTTTTTTAAAGCAGAGGAGGTCATTCATCAAACCACCGCTGTGTTTCACAAGCTGTCGAATTGTGCTTACATTGGTTAAAATAATCTTTATATTTCATTAAGCAACCAAATAAGCAGATCTTCCCCACTGGCTGTATAGATGGCTTTAATTTTCAAAATCTGCAAATGCATCTTTTATGTCTCTCGGTGGCTGGAGGGCCTGGTTAATAACCACCGCCAATCAGAGAATAAAAGCAGAGTTTGATTAGGTGTTACTTCATATAAATTAGCATTGCGCCGTGAAGGAACCTATCCTAAGTTGTCATTGATTAAGTGGGGAAGGAAGCTTCACCTTGTGTCGTCGTAATGGCCTGTAGCTTTCGCAGACGGCTCTTGTGTGTAGATGAGAGACTCCAAGAGGGGTGAAGGCTAGAGAGGAAAGGACGAGGGATTTGAAGGTGGGGATAATGCATTATCTGCAGTGAATGGAAACTGCAGAGGGCTATATCTGCATTTCTTGTACATCCATTGACTGCTGAGACTGCTCTGCAGTATTTGCTGTGCCGACAACCAGCACCATACCTAGACTCCTGGCGGCCCCCGGCGAACTTTTGGTATCGGGCCCCCTTTCACCAGAGATAATGAAAATAAAATAATCATAGTTTTCAAGCCTCCTTTCTGTCTGGGCCCTGAGCGGCCGCCCGGTTCACCCATGCCTGTGTCCAGCCCTGCCAAGAATAGGGAGCAGTGGATCTCCATGGGGCCCCTTGTACTGACTGCCTTTTGCTTCTAGAGGAGTTGGACCAGGTCTTGATCCCCTTGTTGTACCAGGTGATCATGGCACTCAGCTCACTGATTTGAGCTTACAGAAGAGGCTGCTCAGCCTTGGGCCCCAATTGCTTAACTCCACAAAGGAATCAGTAGGCGCGTCTACATGAGATGCTAAAGAAGCAGGAGACTAATCCTACTGTGCATTAGCGCATCACAGCAAAAGCTATGCTAATGCGCAGTAGAATTAGTCTACTGTTCATTAGCGTCACTTAAAAGACGTGCCCTGGCACTACTGTGCAGTAACACCGATTATTATGCATTAAGCTTAGTACCAGTTATTACCTGCATTACAGATACTAAACTGAATGTGCAGTGAGTACGGTGCATTATTGCACATGTAGATGTGCCCAATGGCACCTTAAATGCCAACAAGCATCAAAACCAGCAGTAAGGTACCCCCATGTCAGCCCCTAAAAGCACCTACATCCTCCCACTGCCCAAACTTTGCAGCTACTCGTGCCTCCATGTGCATCATGGAGTCCTTACTTACCCATAAACCCCAGCAAACCAGACACCTCCCATCTCCCTTGCAGTAAAACCCAACCCTGTTTAGCCACCACAAAAGCAAGCGAGGAGGAGAGGGTGGTGCCATGTTGCTCTGTAGCCCCATGGTAGAGCAGCACTGACCTGAGGCATGGAAGACCCACATTCAGCTCCCTCTTGCTGCTTGATCTCGGACCAGAGTTTGCACAAAGGTCTCCATCTCCCAGGCAAATACCCTGGCCACCAGTGCCAGGGGGTTAGGAATGGATGTGTCAAGGTCTCTCCCATTGACTTCCTTCCACTGAGCCCAAACGATTTGAATGTTTGTGAGCTGGCAACTGAACCTCATTCTCCTAAATGAGTGGCTTAGCTCCCAGCTTGGAGTCCCTTGCTCTCTCTGGCCCAATGACTGTGGCCCCATGCCTTTCCAGCAGCCCCACTGGCCAACCCAAGCAGCCCCCAGGCTTCTGTGGGCCTTGCTGTTGGGTCCTAATCACCCTCCTGCAAGCGGATCTCAGCTCAGGGGGGGTTGGGTCCATGGTAGGACACCTCTCAGGCATTGCACAGCTGAGTTTTGTGACACCTTCTAGTGGACCTGATTCTGCAGCATTTCCTACCCAAATGCATCTCATTTGGGCAAGTGAATCTCCACTCCAGTCACTGGCAGGGCCTACGTGCGAGTGAGTTTGGTCCCATGTATTTACAGTACAAGGTAGAGTATGCAACATGGGTTGGCACCCCTGTAGAGTGGCAGGCTGGGCTGCCAATCCCCCCCTGCTCTATACCCTGCTTTGCTTCCTTGGGTACCCACCGAAACCATGTCAAATATCAACAGGAATGGCAAATTTGAAAGCAGGAGATTTTAAGCCCCTACATTAACGAGGCCTCTTTAGATCCAGATTTGTCCCCCGTGCTGCCGAATCAGACCTTCATGGACTGTTTTCAGCCCAATCACTGTAGGCTACCCAGCCCTGGTGTGCAGCATCGGTTTCCCTAGATCACGTAGAGCAAGAGCCTCAGCTGCCGTACCTTACTGTAGTTTCCTTTCCCCTGGCCAAGGGTCTCAGCCTTCTCAACTGAACAAACACATAAGGCCAAGCCCTCAGGTGGTATCATTAGAGTTACAGGAGAAAAATATTTCTCAGAACAAAGACTTTTATCCTCAGATCCTAGGTACAAGCTCATTGTCCCACTTTAAGTACCCGTGGAGTACCCAAATTAACACAATCAAGGCTAATTCAAGCAAATGTCTCTAAAATGGGCCTGTTTTGAAGCTGGTCAAAACCCAGGGCAATCAAATCCAGATTAAATCTTGTTGTCTCTTTTTAGCCACACTGCTCTGCATCTGCTGAGGAGCTTGACCCTTTATCCTCATTCATTAAACACGGGCCAAAATTTCCCATCCACATCAATGGTCATTTTCTGTAGGTGACCTTGCATGAGTGCAAGACCAAAAAACATGAGTGCAAGACCAAAAAGCCTGGCATTCCTGTTGAAAGGCTTTATGGGTTGTCTGCATTTGTTTTAATACAAGTAATTTTTTCTAATACGAAATGTGGCTATTTTACAAAGCACGTTCATAAATAGGCTGTAGATAGACGAGCATACGTTGCAGCAGCAGCTTGAGATTTTCCATACATGGTGGAGGAGAGCCAGAAATAAAGATGGACATCCTGAATTGGCATTTAGGAATATTTTTGGGCGCTTGCTCTTATTTTAATTTGCATTTGTTGGGGCTAGTCCTGCTTTGGGCAGGGGGTTGGACTACACGTGACCGTCTGCGGTCCCTTCCCACCCTCATTTTCTATGATTCAAGTTCTCCCACTGTAGACTATCTGAGGGTATGTTCAATCTATATACAAAATATTACAGTAATTTAAAGCATCAAATAGTGAAAAAATGCGTTAATATATCCTCCTTCCAGCCTGAAATGACATGTCCACTGATTAAAGTTACCAACTTCATGCAAAATCTCTGGGTTTTTCTACATGGGACATCAATCAGAGTAAGCTATTTCAGAAGAGCATCTTGTGTAGATATTATAGTCTGGAATAAATTTTACTTTTATTCCAGAATAGTTTCTTGTGAGTTTTATTCCTGAATCTATTTTGTCTCCATGAGAAGATCGTCTGAGATCACTTATTCTGGTCAGTTTTCCCAAACAGACAAGCCCTGATTTGAAGAAAGAAATCTTGTAATATTGAAAATTAGATAGAAAAGAGTCTGGGGTTAAGCACACTACGGAGGGCATAAACAGACTAACAATTTAAAAGTATTTAAAAAAAAAGAGTGGATACCAGACAGACCTGTACAGCAAAATAACCCATGAATTGAATTAGTTACCTCAGTTTAAGCTGCATCTGTTCGCATCCATCCCAGGCCGCTTAAAGCAAACAGGCAAGTATTACTTGTTCCTCCTCCTGTTTAGCAGTGAAGTCCAATGAATGCCTTGACTGTGCGAGTTATCCCAGGATAACTGAATGTCTGTCCAGTCCCAATCCTGGTATTATTACAATGGTATTGAAAACTTTGGAAATTATACCAGGGTGCGTGTATCTCTGGTTATACCCCGAGTCAGGCCGTCTGAGCATTGTTGGGGTCTTGGGCATCTCTGTTCCCCCACATCTTTCTTTTTAAAAATAAATTAGTTCTTCCCTACCTTGTAGTAGTTGTGCTGCCAGATCTAATCCACTGATACTTAATGAGGTGGTCAGAGGAAAGCCCTGCTAATGCCTATAAAATAAGGGTTGAAGGTTATACTCCACTTTTGATGGACCAACGGCAGGAATAAATCCCCGCGCTGCACCTCTACTGGGCTTTCCCTGCTGGTGAAGGCATCTCACATGAGTTCATGTGTAATGAGCAGGGATCCTGGTTTTCTATGATAAAAAAAATCCCCAATTTTTGGATTTAAAAAAGTAACCCCAAATCCACATTTTTCTGTGATCAAAACAAAACACCACTAATGTCTATCGATCTATCTATTGATCTATCTCTCTATATAGAAAGATATATCTATATATAAAATGTGGATTTGGGGTTACTTTTTTATCTGAAAATTGGGGATTTTTTTTAATCAGAGAAAACCAGGATTCCTGGTAATGAGAGGGGGTTAGCCAGGCCAGTTGGCCTTTGCAGATTAAAAATTGAACACTTCAGGCTGCCCCTCTTAGGAAAGTACAGTCTGCAGAAGGTGGTACAAACTGTGAAAGCATTTCATGGTCTCCAAATGTAGCTTGGATGTAGATCACAATTCAGTGCAGTACTGTATTGATGGCAAATGGAAATGGGTTTGGCATATAGAAGGTCAGGCTTCCAGCCAGACATGTGTTGGGGGGTAATATCCACCTCCAGCAGAGCAAAGGACTCTCTTACTATGTAGAGGATTTTACCATGGCCATGTATATCCCCAGCCGGGAATTTTCCTAAATGGAGAAACAAATTAAAAAAAAAAAACTAACACAACTTTGTTAATACAGCATCAGCTATTTAAAGTAAAAGCAAATGCTTCCACATGACAGTTGCTTTTACTATAATTAGAACAAGTCCATGTGCTTCATTAAAACCTAGAATTGTATGTTGAAAACCAGGGATATATCTATATCTATATCTATATTTTTTTGCATAGCATGTCTCGGGTCTATTTTCACTGCATAGTCATGTTTTAAATTTGGCAAGACAAATAATGAAGCTCTGCCTATATGTGTATGACAGTGGCTCAGGACACTATCCTGATCGATAAGTTGTATGTGTTTAGTGTTAAAATGAATCTAAAGGAGTCATAAATAAATATTCCCTGCAGGAGGTATGCCTCAATGTAATTTTTTTTATTTCCTTAAATTTTTAAGACCTAGAAGGTCCAAAATTCGCATATGATCACACACAGTAAGTTTTAAATCAATTTTGTTGCCACTGTGAGGCCAAACCTCAAAGGAAATGCTCGTTTTTGTAGCTGATTAAATATAAATAATTTGAAATAGTGCAACAGCTTGCTATTCCTCAGCCTCACGTTAAAGACTGGAGGCTACGTGCACTGTAAAAATAAGGATCTAAGGGTTTTTTCTCTAAAATACTGGAATGAAGGTATTAGTGAGAGCAGCTCCGAAACAACCAACGACACAATTTTGATCTACCTACAACATTTTCATACCTGCGTGGCTCCAAAGAATTAAACCGAGTGACATCCCAATTGTAGCTCATGTAAATTAGTTGAGACTTAGGACTAACCTGAGTAAATATAAACCTATGTAAAATGAAACCAGATTTAGGTGTGCTTTCGTCGGTTCTATTCAAAGTCATTAGGAATGATTTTAGTACAACCTCTGTTCACTGCCGTAACCATCACATACGCAGAGTCATTTCTGAGGTCTCGTTAAAGCGCTCCCCACCCTTTCCCTAAAAATGATGAGACAGATAAGCATTTTAGCAAGCAACTTTTGAATTATGGTATTTTGCAGAATTTGCTCAATACTGTGAATCTCTTGCATACGAATGCAGAAGAACATATGAAGTAGATGCAGCTTAACAATGTCATCTAACCATTTTTAGACCCTTTCTCACCCTAATAACAATGGAGCATGTCTATTTGTAATCCTGATTTTCAGGATCTAGAGGTCATTTATTAAACAAACCTCGCAGCACCCTTATGAGATAGGGAAGTTTGCTCATACCAGCTACAAATTCATATGCCATGTTACAAAACGGAGAGGGAACCAAGTAACAGAGCCAGCGTTGGATCAACTCTTTTTGATTTTATCATGACTTTTGTGGTATTTGTTACCTTCCCCCTCCCCACCCTGCAAATCCCCAGCTGCTAGGGTCAAGCGATTAGGTGAGACTTTCAGCTTCCATTAACAAAGGCTAGTTTTGAGTGCTCACGGCGGCAGAGAAACACTTGCCAATATGATCAGAGGGCTCTGAAGGCTTTCCAAGAGGATGGAAGTATAACAAACCCCCAAATATAATTGAAAGGCTTGGTTTAAACTGGTCAGGGTCATAGTTTCTAGGGTTGGAAGGGACCTGAGTAGATCATCTGGTCCGGTGCTAATAGGTCATGGTGCTAATACTGACAGTTCATAGAAATCATAAAAAATGACAGGTGGAAGGGACCTCAGGAAGTCACTTCTAGTCCAACCCCTGCCCCAAGCCGGACCAGCCCCAAATACATCGATCATCCCAGCCCATGTTCCGTGCAACAAGTTGCTGACAGGCGAGACTAGCATCCAAGTGATGCTTTGAGTCCTGGTCCCTTCTGCTAATTCGGCCCATATTGCTGGTGAGCGACACACGTCCTTTGGACTCCACTGATACAGTGCGGGTGTGTAAAATACCCCCCTTTATTCTTACTGGAAAGATGTCTGCATGAATGGAAAGATATATTACTACAGACTCCATCCTATTCCAGAAGCAATATGCTACACTTAAGCAGCAGGGGTTTATCTGCTAAAGGAAATTTAAACGTAACATGGACTTGACGCCAGCCCCAGACTTAGGGCCATGGAGATCAGCAGCAGAACCTCCATTGGCTCCACTTGTAAAAATGAATTGTTTGAGGACATTTTCCTTACAAATGATACCAAAGTGGCAGTTCAGTGCTGCAGTCAGGTTAACCTAGAGCAGGCATGTCCAACCCATCTGGCCCCGTGGGCTGCAGGAGTGGCACGGAGCTGATCCACCAGCTAGATCCAGCTCACGGACCTGATCCAGGCTATGGATCCCCTCTTGCACATCTGATACAACACGTGGCTGGCCAATGTGGTATATGGATCAATGGGGCAATACCAAGGGCTGAATTATGGGGCTCTGTAGGATATTGGATACCCCCAATCCAGAGCATCTGAATAATATGCCAGCAGCATGGCTTTGTTATAGCTTCATTCTCCAGTTAAATGGATGTGAACAGCAGACTCCAGTGGTCAGGCCAGTCACAAACATGTTGCCAGGATGCTCAAGGTCCTTAATCTAGAAACCATCACACATTTGTGCTTTCATACCTGACATGAAAGCCACACCGTGATCCAAGTAGTCTTAAAAACACCATGCAATTAAACCACCAAGTTTACCAAGAGCTGAGATAGGGAAGTTTGCTCACGCCCGCTACAAATGCATATGCCATGATACAAAACGGAGAGGAAATCAAGCATTTAGTCTGGCTGCTTATTAAAAGGGGAAAAAAAAAACTCAACAAGCCACCAATGTATTTTTAGCAGTCTTTTTTTGTTATTAAGAAGTAAAACAGAAGTAATGTCATTTGCCTTTCAATGCCCTGGAGCATGGGGCTGGACCTTTTTCATGGTGTTAAAAGCAGTTCCCTACCAACCCATCTGTAAACAGGCCATTGGGATGGGAATGAAAGATGGGCTAGATGTTATCTGCTGAGTCTCTTTGAGAATATGGGTGGCTTAGTTTGGTCTGTAGCACATTTGACTACTAGTCCCAGGATGATCAAACATGATGGTCTAACTTAGTATTTGATCCTCAGAGCAGGTGTTGAGGACACTGTCACCTGGATGGTAGAACAACACCTTATAAGTGTCCCATAAACACTAAAAGATAATTCAAATAGGCATTTGGGCCCCCTAAAAAGAGACTCATGAATTAGGCACCAGTTTTCAATGAAGACCTTTGTTTCAAAGAGATATTATGGGGAAAGAGCCTCAGTGCTCCTTATTTCAGGGCTGGTTTTGTAGTGATTATATCTATAGCCTCCATGATTCACTGTGGAGTAGTAGATATGGTAGCATCTATTACTGGGGTTCATAACACTGGCAGATAAATTAACCAAGTTGGACGTTTTCACAGCCGGCACAGGACAAAGGCTAATTCTCTGAAAGCATCAGCAAAGCAAGGACAGGTTTTACTAGTGTGCGCCGGTCTCTAATTTCACTGGAGCAATAATGACTGCAATAACCCGGTGTCTGCTAAGCAAGAAAAAGCAGCCTCTCTCTCCTTGTGAAATACAAATTGGCCTTTAAACATTTTAGCTCGGCCTCATTTATGTTACAAACATATCCTTTTAATAATATGTACGTCCCAGTTAGAAAATGTGAGCGCACAACTCGCTCACAGCCAAAGCAATGTTGTTTAAACTGAGCTTGTTTTCTAGATCTCACTGAGATTTGAGCACTAAGCCAGTTTTGAAGTAAAAAAACCCCAAACTGATGACCCAGAAACAGAGAGCTTGTGAGCACAGGAAAGTTTTTTTCATACGTGCCACCCAGGATCCCAGGCTTTCAATTGTGTTGATCTGGTCTGATGACTGTAAAAATGAGGATAAATGCACCATAGACTTTGCTGCTAGGTGTTTCTGCTCAGACTAACGCGGTTTTGAGTGAGTAGGATGCTCGTATATGCTTTACCTTACTCTAATGTTTCAAGACTGTAACACATCCAATGAGCCTTACAACTCCAGGGCGTTTTAATGCCCGGGGAGAAGCAGCTTTCATATTTAACTACTTTCCTGACTCTTCCATGCTTGATTTCTCGACCTTAGCTTAGATTAATGCTACTTCCCCTCCACTCATGAAATAAGCTATTTCTTCTATGGCAAATTCTCAGTCACCAGTATGGAAAAATGGAGGCCATTACGGGAGTAGCGTGTCTCGATTTGCAGGAAAAAAAATGTGATAACGATATCGTAGCTGGAAATAACAGCAGATGCATCCAGTGCTTCCTTATTCCTGGGAGCACCGGGGTATTTTGATGAATGCAGCCTTGATACCTTGCTCTGCAGGTACGGTCTCGCCATCAGCAGGTAACTCCGCAAGAAATCATCTGTAACAAGCATAACCAGCCCTGCCTCATTCGCATTGTGCAAGATGATGCTGGGTTTTTTTTTTCCCCCGTCCCAGAGGCATGTTTGCTCTGATCGGTTTTGCACCGCGTGCATTTGACAAGGAATAAAGCTCGGAGATTCAGTCCTCTGCTGCCATCGGACTGTGCACCGCTTCTGCCTACAGCTTCCTGTTAAAAGGCTTGGATGACAAGGCGTCTGCCCCTTCCGTTAGGAAACTGCTCTCTAGCTTAACGGATCGATCTGTTAGGATATCCCCCTTCCTACCCATTCTGTCTTTCCTTGCATGGTTTCATAGGAAACCTCTAGGCTGGTCTGAAAGGAACGGCGTAGACCTTCCAGATAGTAACACCGTAGACTATAAAGAGGATCAAGCTATCAGCCCTATTCTTTTGTCTCCCACCACTACCTAAAGGACCAAAACCTGCCAGAAACACCTGGTTGTAGCAATGTAATATAGTGGCCATGCCTGACCCCAAACTGAATGAAAGCATTGGAAAGACCTCCCCCAGCTTTCAGTAGGCTTTGAGCTGGGTCCGCAGGAAAGCTCCAGGTTTGGATTGACGAAAATCTGGAAGTTAAATTCCTTCAATGGACAGTTCGTTTCTTTTAAGAGCTGCTGTGTTTCCACCCTGTCCCCTACACATCCTCACAGCCATCACGAGTGCTGCAGAAAAGCAGGCCAGCCTTATAGCACCTCTATCATAACAGGAACATGTTGGCTTTGTTCAGTCTCTTTTTCCTCTGCCTTCTCTATGCTGCCAGTGATTTTTTTTTTGCTTTAAATAAGGTATCGAATAACATCACTTGAATACTTCCATTGCGCACACTCCCAGTTGAAAGGCTCTCATTCATCACCCGAAGCTAAGCTTTTCAAACCCGACGCCCGTATTTATGCATCTCAGTAGGGGTGTCCTCCTACTAAAGAGTAGCCGACCACCTCCAGATCTAGTTGAGATTGATGGAAATTTGGCAACTTCGAACATTAGGTCGATGCTTCTTGGAGCCTAAATGTGGATTGAAAAGCTGAACTTTAAGCCAGGAGGTTGGAAATATAAAGCCGGCAGCTGTTTTATGGGTTGTGATGATTCTGGTTTGACTGGTGAGACAAAGCTGAAGGTACTGGAGGAATCCCAGTTGGGTCTGGACGCCGTTCTCAACTCCTCTGTTAGGGCACGTTTGGTTAGGAGAGACGGGTATTGGGCTCAAAATCCATTATATTACCCAGTCTGCTAATATACGGTTCTGTTCCTTTCTGATGCAGATGAGGAGTTAAATGCCAGCAAAAGAAAGAACTATATTGACTACGTAAAACAGATAAGGCTCCATCATTTTTCTGGCTACAACAGGGTGCCCTGGGTTTTGCAATGTAACAATTGGCTTTCTCAAGTCCTAAGGCAAGGTTCTCACTGGGACACTTGGATTTATTCAGATGAATTAGAAAAGCTTGAAAGGGGCCCTCTAATATGCTCTCAGGGTACTAGACTTAACGTATAATTCCTGATACGTTTTAATATTAAAGTGCAGCGGTATAAATGAATATTACCCGCTGCTACGTCTTCCCGCAAGGCAAGTTCAAAGCCCTTCGTCTTCCATCAGCCCTCCGTCCTCTCCAGCAGTTTTGCACCCTCCTCATTCTTGCATTTATTAAAAAAAATTACAGGTGGAGGCAGGAAATGAGTTGAGGAGGTCAAAGTTAGGCCTGATTCTTTCATGCTGATATACATCTGGAAATGCTCCGCTGACATCTGTCAAGGTGCGTTGGTAGAAAACCGGTACAGGAGGAGAATGGCCCCACGACGTCTATGTGGCTGCCGTAAGCTTGTTTCCAACTAGGGCTGTGTGTGTCGTTAAATGGGAATAAAACCACATCAGTCTTTGGGAGAAGAAAGCTCTGGGGTGAAACTCATGGGCCAGAGCTGATCCACAGGCTAGATCCAGCTCGTGGACCTGATCCAGGCTATGGATCCCCTCTCACTTGCCTGGTACAGCATGCGACTGGCCAGCACAGTATATAGGTCAATGGAGCAGCACCAAAGGCCGGATTTGGGGGCCCTGGAAACTGGGGACCAGATTTGGTGCTCCAGTTCCATGGATATCATTGGAAAGTAGCTGCAAGTGGAAGCAGGATCTGGCCCTAGGAGTGCTTAGGGGATGGAAAAGTCTCAACAGCAGGTTCCTGAAGAATTGGCCTCTATTATGGCGTAGAAACCCTCCCCTGGATTCGGATCTGCCCCACGCCAGGCTCCAAACCCGGCAGGCACTCCAGCTTTGTGCCTCTACTTCGGACATGCATTCGCAGGCTTTCGAGCAGGGAGCTAAGCGAGTTAAAACTCCCTTCTTGTCAAGTGTAGAGCAAAGACAAGTCCAAGCAAGATCGGCATGGGTCCTCTGGCATTTAAAGTCCCACTGTCTTCCTTGACTGGGAGTCAGGTGATTCGAGAGGTGACAAGGGCGCCATTTAACGTCCCAGAGGCGTCTTCAGAGGAAAGGCATCTCGTAGGGTTATAAAGCGGGAAGTAAAGTCTGCGTGTGCCACCCAGACGTGGTGCACGCCTATCTGGTACCTTTGGCACTACGATGAGTTTTGCACACAGACGTCGTGGGGCCATTCTCCTCTTGTACCAGTTTTCTACCAACGCACCTTGACGGATGTCAGTGGAGCATTTCCAGATGTGCATCGGCATGAAAGAATCAGGCCTAACTTTGACGACCTTCTCAACTCATTAAGAAAAAATTACAGGTGGAGGGAGGAAATAAATGCAAGAATGAGGAGGGTGCAAAACTGCCTAGCAAACCATCTTGTCTGCAGGATAGGACAGGGGGGAGGCATCCTCTTTTCCCTTTCCTGTTGACCGCTTAAAATAACCTCACCCAGCTCTGGAGACCGTCCCAGGTAGAGCAGCTCCTTGGTCCATGCTGCCCTACATTTAAATGAGGCCTCTCAAACCACCCAACCGCCTGAAAAATCCCCCCAGCCCTTTCCATGATGATCTCTCTCACTGATTCAGCTAATAACAGATTTATTTCCTCATTTGCTTTTGTGCTGCTAGCAGAAGTAAGAGGGAAACAGGAGGGGAGGGCTCCCTCCAGCCCTGCCTTTGGGGAAGGGGGAGGCTACTCCCAGACAAAACTGTTATCCATTAACATCCAATTATCACTTGGTCCAAGCCATTAATTATAAATCAGGCTCCTAATTGGGATAATTAGCTCTCTGCGACTTAATGTAGCGTGACTGATGCGTTTGGAAAGAATGTAATCACTCCATTTGTTTAGCGTTGGGAGAACAAATCCAACTCTCACGGTTTAATTTCTGCCTTATCGTCCCTCTCAGCAGCACTCAAAAGCCCTTCACGGCGCTGTTAATTGTTGGGGGATCAGGCGCATGGCAGTGCCCCCCCCCAGCATACAGGGGACGGAGAAAAATGGGCAAGTCCCCGTCCAGACACTGCGGATCCGGGCTGGCCCGGCCCCAGGGACCTGCCTGGGCTCTAGTCTCCGTGTGAATTATTTCTTTTGCTAATGAACTTTGCAGCCTGGCTCATCCCATGTGTGCACCCCGATACCTGACACTGCTCCCCCCCCCCCAAAAAAAAACCCCCATTGAAGTGCATCCATTAAAAACTATTTGGAAAGGGGGGTGTGGGGGGAAGGCTTTATCCGACAATGATTGTAGGATCACAGTGATCCACGCAAGCCCCCGCGCTGCTCCACAAGTGCGCTGGCTCTGAAGGCATTTGGGGAAGGTTTGTTCAGCATCTGGCCGGGGGAAAAGCTTGATCGTTTTGTCAAGCCCTAAATGAATCAAAGATGTCCCCGACCCGTGCCAAAGTTAAGTGTGGGCGCCTGCTCTGTCATGGCTGTGGAAAGGGGGGGGGGATAAAAAAGACGACAAAACCCCCCAAAACAGCTTTCCCCAATGCAAGTTTTCTTGTTTAAAAAAAACAACCCCTAGTGATACTGTAATTCCGCCTGAGTTTCGTTGGCTGCTTACAACTCCGCTTCCTTGGAAAATACACCCCTAGGAGGTCTCAAAATCCTCCATCCGTCCATCCATCCGTCCATCCACCCGTCTATCTACCCATGCGTCTGTCTGCGCACAGTTTATACACATATATTTATATACACACGATATATACATATTTTAAAAACTCCCCCCCCCCATGGGCTTGATGTTTCATTAATGAGGGCTGTTCGGAGCCGGCTATAGCTGGGGGACATGATTAGATATTTATTACTGTCATTTACATGGAAAACTTGAGGATCCGACCAAGTGGAACCGGGAGGAGGAGGAGAGGAAAGCGGGGGGGTTACACAATAGACATCGGGTCAGCTCTCAGGCCGGTCCCGGGGTGGTTGGGGGCGCAGGGAAATAGTTTTTCCGCTCCAGAAAAGTGCTGAGATGGGAATAAAAGTTGAGCGTCAGCTCGGGGGGGGGGGCAGGAAGAGGCGCCCCCGCCCCAGGACGATGCGCCCCCGCGATGAAGCTGCCCCCCCCCCCGGCGCCGCTGGCCCGGTCCCCGCGCGGCTCCGGCGGCGGCTCGCTGCAGCTGTGCTCTCTCTGGCCAACATCTGCACGCGGGTGTCCGAAGATCAGTGCCCCGGGGGGGGGCCTGGGGGGGGGCACATTTTCCTAATCTCCTAGTATTCGTTGTCCTCTGGCCGGCTCCGCACGTGGGCGGACACAAGACGGAGAGGGGAGTCCAGGGCGCGGGGCAGGAACGGGAATATATGTATGTATGGAGAGATGGGGGGGGGGGATTTCTAGGAGGAAATAACCCCCACCCCGGGGGGGACGGACGAGGCGTATTACCAAATGGATCGATTTAAGAGAGGGCAGAAATGGTTGGCAAGTGATCCGGAGGAGAGACCCCGTCCCACATCGATTTCCAGAGCAACACGCAGTGCCGGGGGGGGAGGGAAGAGGAGAGGCATCCCCCCCCCCCCCCCCCCCCCGCCCGGGAGGGATCCCCCC
>NW_017728993.1:23948470-23949003 GCF_001723915.1 Gavialis gangeticus | reverse complement strand
CGACCCCGCGTTCGCGGGACTTATCACGCGATGGCCTCCGGACCGCGGGTGCGGACAGACGTTCGCCGGAGCGCCGCACCCGTCAGCGCCTTACAAAGCAACAAAAAAAAAAGGGGGCTTTTTTTTGGCACGGGGGGGACCCCCCTACTCCCCTCGCGATGCTTTGATCCAGACCATGAAGCAACTAGTCACCCCGCGGCGTCGACCCCGAGCCGGGGGAGGCTGGGCCCACCCTGGGCTTTTAGGGCAGAACTTTTTTATGGCTCGCCACCCCCCCGTTGCCCGAGCGCGGGGGGCTTTGCAGAGAGAAACTGGGAGGGGGCGGGAATAAAAGGTCGTTCAAAACCTTTGAGGGTTAGGAAGCGGGGGACCATCCCAGTCTGGCTGGCTCTCCCCTTCTCCCGCTCTTGCACGCACGCACACGCACGCACACGCGCACCTGTCCCACTCTCCCCCACCCCCGCGCTTGCAAAGAGCATTTCCCCAACTTCTAGTCTGAGCCACTGCAGGTATTTGCCTGCATTTCTGGGATG
>NW_017728993.1:23940712-23943470 GCF_001723915.1 Gavialis gangeticus | reverse complement strand
AACTTTTTAGCTGGTCTGATCCAAGACAGCACGTTTACCCCAAGAGCCTCAACTGTCCCAGTCTCTCCCTCTTTTACACTTACACACCTGTCCCCCCTGCCTCAGGCACACGCGCCTGTCCCAGTCTCACACTCACACACACACCTGCCCCCGTCTCTGCCTCTCTCACGCGCCTTCCTTCCTCCCTTCATCCTTGCAGGAATTGCACCTGAAAAAATAAAGCGTGTGCGTGTGTATCTGTGGGCGTGAGTGCGAGCCCTCCACCCACATCGCGGACAGGGCCGCCCCCCCCAGCCCCGACATCAACCCCGGCCCCCGCCGGCGCGGCCGAGCCCTATCGCGCGTTCCCCGCCGTGTGTCCGCGGCCCCGCTCTAGTTTGCATCGGGACACGCGTGTGCCGAGACCTCCCGCCTGCAGGGAGCGGGGGCCGTGCTGGCTCGGGGGGGCGATCGCCTCGGCAGAGGGCACTTGGCTAGACAGCCACTCGGCTGGACGGATGCAGCCCCCCCCTCTCCCTCTCTGCTCCCCCCTGGCCCGAGGGGCGACTCTGGCTGAGATGTATGAGATCTCCCGCGGTAAAATATGCACGCGGATCCCCACTTGGCTCGTCCCGGTAATGGAGGTGCAAATAGGTTTCCACTGCGGAGCCTTTCATCTATCAATCCCGGCTGACAGCGCGGGGCCGGAGTTTATTCCCCCCCCAAACACACACCTGGAGCTGCTTGGGGTGCAACCTCCCCTCCCCTCCCGCCTGGAGCCCCCGGGGGCTCTGGGTCCTGCCACCCCTCTCCCCCCTTTGAGCCCCAGCCGTGCAGAGAGGGGGAGGCTGGGTTTGCCCCTTGGGGTTAACAAAAAAGGGACTCCGCAAGAAAAGGAGGGGTGCGTTTAACCCCCCCTGCCCCGTGGCAAAGCCGAGCCCGGAGTTTTTAGCCCCTCTGCTAAGACTGACGGGGGGGGCTGCCTCCATGCCGTTTGCAAAAGCCCCCGATTTCTCTTCGACGGGATTTCCTCCGTGCCTCGGAGCAAACTCAACGACTCCAAACCGGGGCAGAGCGGGGGTACCGGCCCCCCCACCTCCCGCCCGGAGCCGCACGTTTCTAGTGGGGTTTTACGTCTTTTTTTGGGGGGGGTCCCTGCAGAGGAGTTTGCGGGGCAGATCCCGCAGCACTTGGTGCCCCCCTCTGATTGCAACCCCCCGAGCCCACGGGCTCGGGCCCAGGGGACGCGGCGGGGACTTACCTGGGCAGGTCGGTGCGGGGTGGCGAGGAGTAGGGATGGGATGGGATGGGGGGCCGGGTCAGAGCCGGCCTCTACGTCTGTCCTGCTGCTTACTCCAGTCCGCTCCGGGTTTGCAGGGGGTGCGGGGGAGCTGCCATCTACTGGGGGCAGAGGATTGAGGAAGGATTTTTAAAAGGCGCTTCACACAGACCTAGGAGCTCCCCTGCGCGATTTTCAATGGTCCTTCGTCCTGTCAATCAAACCAGGGCTTGCAGATACACCCCCTTCCCCCCACCCCCTTCCCTTCCCCTAAGACTCCTGATCAGCCACTTACTCCAAGTCCAGCCAGGTGTAAACGCCTAATTCCTTCCCTGGGAGAGCACGGGGCGGGAGGGGAGGGCTGCAGCCCGCCATAGGGGCTGAACCCGGTTTGATTCGGGATGGGGAAGCGTGTGTGCGTGTGTAAGGGGTCAAGGATCAAGCGCCACACTTCACCCCCCCTAAACCTCTTGGGTTTCTTCTTGCTGCATCGGAGCTGGGTCTCCGGTCTTGTCCCGGGGCAAGCCAGGCACCGCGGGCTATTTCCCGGGCACGGGCAGCGCGGGGCACGTCGGCCACCTCAGAAAAAGTCCCTTAGTTCGGGAAAACCGCTTCTGTTTTTCCCTTTTGCTATAGGGGGGAAGGGTCGGGGGTGGAAACAGCCCAGCTTTTACCCCCGCTGGCACCCCGGCTCCGGCGGCAAGTCGGGAAGGGGGTGCTGCGTGTTAGGCACTTGTCGGGGGGGTTGTTTTGTTCTTGATTTTACTATTATTTTTTCTGCAAGTCGGGTGCATAAAAGCGACCACGTTCACCGCGAGTCCCGGGGGCAAGGACTTGTCGGGGGGCCGCTCATCTCCAGCCACTTCTTGCTTTTCCTTCCAGCTGCTGCGGCCCCCCGCCCCCCCGGCTGTGCGGGGCAGGTAGCCGTGCCCCTTGCCCGGGCTGCAATCCCCCCCCGGGGCCGGGCCGGGGCCCTATTTGCTTTGCAGCTTTGTCTCGCCTGGGCGCAGGAAGGGCAGTGAAAGCCTCTGGAGAGGCGCGGGGGGCCGGCGGGGCTCGCCCCCAGCCCGGGGGGATTTAGGATGGGGCCGGGGAGCCAGGACGCCATTTCAGGCTCCGAAACACCCTGGTTTAAAATGACTGCGAGTAAGAGGATTAAAACAATAATACCCTTCTCTTCTCGAAGGGGTTTTTTTCCCCTTCCCTCCCTTCTCCCTCCTATAGAAAAGATTTCTTCTCCCAGAGCAAAACCGTTTAGGCAGGAATTAAGGGAACAAGAAAGAAGGGGGTGGTTGTGGGGGGGGGATACCTTTTAATTTGGGCTGGCATATTTTGTATAAATTCTGACCCCGAAAGGGGAGGGTTTGAGGGGGGGGATTTGCAAGAGGGCGTCTGGGCAGGGCAACAGAATTGCCCCCGAAAGGGGGTTTTTTCGCCTTGTCTTTTTTTTTGCTGCTCGGGCAATGGGGCAAAGCGGGCGAAACGTCCCCCAAAAAGGGG
>NW_017728993.1:23935404-23935712 GCF_001723915.1 Gavialis gangeticus | reverse complement strand
GGCATCGATTTGGGGCGGAAAGGGGAAAGCGGAGTCTTTCGCATCTCCCCTGCCTCTCCCGGTTAATTCGCACGAGCTCTTCCCAGGCCAAAACCGGTGCCGAAGTTGCCACCCCCGCCCCCAGCCCCAGGCCAGCCCCTCCCCCGTTTGCCAACCTGTAGCTGCGAGGGGCAGGGGGCCGAGCGCCGTGAACTCGCTCCCCATCCAAACCTGCCCCCCCGACGGACAGCCCGGACCGATTTCGCCTGGGTTTGGGTGGCCCCTTCCCCCCGTCTGTGCCCGGGTTGGGGGGGGGGGGGGGGCAGGGG
>NW_017728993.1:23929353-23929682 GCF_001723915.1 Gavialis gangeticus | reverse complement strand
CGAAACGTCCCCCAAAAAGGGGGGGTGCATTCCCGGACAGCCCCGGCTGGCGGGGGGGAGGGGGTCGGAAGCCCCTCTTCGGCGGGGGTGCGGTTTAATATCATATTAACATAATAATGATTGTTATAATGATAAGAGGTGTTTTGAGCAGCAGGATCGGGCCCTTTGCAGCGGGGCATGTGTGCGCGGGGGGGGGGGTGGTCAATTGCACCCCCCCCCTCCCCGCACCGTCTTTATTTCGGGATTTTTGATTTTCTTCTGTCCTGTTTCACGCGGCTCGGGCGGAGCACGGGGCCGGGGGGGCCCAGAGCTCCTCTCCCGGGGGGGGG
>NW_017728993.1:23921832-23928913 GCF_001723915.1 Gavialis gangeticus | reverse complement strand
ACCGGATTAAAAAAAACCCAAAAATAAAAAAAAAAAAAAAAAGCAGGTAAATGCATTGCTTCCCCCGCCCGGCTGCCAGATCCAAGGGGGGGACCGACTCGACCTCGCTTGGCGCCCCGAGCAGCCGGCAAGAGGGAGCCGGGCTGGGTCCCTGCCCCGTTACTTCGCCCCGACACCCTGGACGGAGGCGACCACCCCCCCACGAGCCCCCCGGCCGCACTTGCAGGGACACGAGACCTGCCCGGGCTTTGCACCGGGGAAGAGAGAAACAGCGGAGATCCCTGGTTTTCGTTTTGCACAACAAAATCAAATGCAACGACAAAAAAGGAGGGGGGTCGATTTAGTCGAAATCTTTGAAACGCAGCCCCGCTTCCCTAAAAAGTTGGAGCTGGCAAATCAGTGCGACGCAACCCCTGCTTTTCCAGGGAAGAAAACGAGGCGTGGAGACAGGGAAGGGAGAATACAAGTGTTTGGAAACGTTTCACAGGCACAGCCTGCGCTTGGGCAGCCCTGGTTGAAACAACACAAACCAAGAAAAACCCACAACCGTTTCACAGCTCCTGTGAATCAGTGGGGGGGAAGCAATGATTAATTCACCGAGCAGAAAGAACCGTTTTTCTATCTATCTATCTAGCCAATTTATATATGTATGTATATGTGTGCATGGCCGCAGAGAGACGGGTGAATAGACGGATGGATTTATCTATCCATCTATCGATAAAGAATAGTTCATAGATAGACAGTGACCGTGTGTGTATGGAGATATATACATGTATACGTGTGTATATATGTGCGTGTACATATATGTATGTGCGTGTACATATATGTGTGTGTGTGTGTGTATGGAGATCTGTCTCTCTAGATAGATGTTACATCTATATAGGTATACTATAGATGGATGTAGATGTGTCTATATACCTATCTCTATATTGACTTGATTATACATATTGTGATGTACCCAAATATTTTTATTTCAGTGAGGGGATCCAGCCTTTTTCCACATAATATTCACTTTTAAAGACTTTGAAATCTTCCCTAAGTAGGTCTAAATTGTTGCCTCTCTTTTCTGTGTAAATCTCTGCCAGCACTCACCTGAAAAATGAAACGTGAGCTACAGCTTATTCTTCTCCTGGGGAAACTGGTACACTTAAAAACTCCAGGGAAATAAGTACTGCATGAGATTGAGGGAAATTTCTCACCCCCCCCCCAACTCCTTGCTGCCTCCATTTTATTTGTCAGGGAATTGCAACAACCTTTTCCTGGTTTTTTTGGGTGGGGGGCATTGTTTTGTTTTAAACTCATCACATTTAGACACCCCACAGGGCAAAAATAGTGTGTGACTGATTCAGGTCAATTAAAAGAAACCCCAAGCTGTTTAAGTTGGAAACAGTTGGTGCCCTGTAACACACACATGCGCGTGCACACGCACACCCACACCCACACCAGTTATATATTTCAAAAATGATATGCATCCTAATCAGGGAAGCCAGATGTGATCTACTATACACCACTTACATTTTGATCCTCAGTCTAACTCTCGAAAGCACCGAGAGGGGACGAGGACTGCGAGCAGTTGCAAGCTCTCCCTTCCCTGCCTGGATCTATGGCTAGAGCCGGGGGAAAGATGATTTATTGTCCCCCCAAATTCTAATGGTAACAAGGTCTTAAAATAGCGACTTAACCAAATCAAGGCCACTTAGTTTTGTTTTGATTTTTTTTTCCATATGGGGGCATTTCCCCCCCCTCCTTTTTTTTGGTTTGAAATGTTCCAGACATTGTCCAGTACTTTGTCCCCTGTGCCAACTGCATTCGTGTGAGACTGAAAGGGGATTAACTTGTGAACTTTGAAAAATCAGAACTTAAATGAGAGGCAAATCTAGGCCACAGCTCATTGTGGGAACCGTTTCTTAAGCAATTAAAGCGAGAAGAAATTCCTCTCAGCCTTTTTCCTGAAAGCAGCTTTCTGAAGGATTTAAGAAGGACTAATGTCCACTCCATCAAGAAAGATTTAAACTGCACAGTGATATAGAAAATCTCCACTTGCTGTTACTTAAAGGGCCACTATCACCATTTCCATAAGACCCTTGACATTGTTTCTTTAATCTTGTTTATAAACTTAAACAGATTTAAAAGTTTTTTTTTTCTTTCCCTGCCTCCATTTTTTTTTTTTTTTACCATGAATCCATTGAAAATATATTTGATGAAGTATTTGAAAGAGCCATGAACAGGCTCATTTTAAGGGGTTTCTGTTGCTAAAAAGTCAAGAGCTGCTGTATTTCTTCTTTTCCTCTGGGAGGTGTGGAGAAAGGGCTAAGACTACTGAGAGAGAGAATTCATATAGATATATTTTTCCCAGGGTCCACTCAGGAATAAAAATCCCTAATTTTGGGAGAAAGGGGCATGCATACACAACCAAACAGTTCCTCCCTAAACTCTCTTGGGGTCTGCTGGTGTGTTTTACTGGCTGCAAATGGGAAATGTGTAGTTTAAGGTTGCAAGAAGCCTAGTGCCATGGCAGAATTCGGCCCTTTATTTTCTCTTCCACTCCTGAATCCTTTGGGTTTGCATGTCTCTTTGCTGCATCCTATTTCCTGAACCCGCATCCTCCGGGCACCCCGTCCTCGCAGGCAAGCGGGGCTAGCTGGAGCGAGCTCTCGGCACAGCATCAAATACCTGCTTCCTTGAGCCCAGCAAACCAGTTGTTCCCCCTTAAGCCTTCAAAAGGGGGGAAAAATGCAAAACACCTTGGAGTCACTAAAGCTTTGGTGCTTATAGCTAATTAATAGCCCTAATGATATTTTTCCAACGCCATGCATACATTATGTTTGCAATCCAAAAAGGCTTTAGCCTCTTTGCCTCTATTCAAGGGTACTTCAACATCTGCTCATTTAAGGGCAATTAATCATTTTGATATATGGTTTAAAATTGACTGCTTCCAAGGGACTTTTTTTTTTTTGACAAGAATAACAAAGCAATTTGCCAGGAGCCATCTTCTGGACATGTTATTAGCAGAGCCTTCATCTTAAAGAGGTTTTTTTAAAACTCAGACTTGGGTACCTGCTTTAAAGGGACCAAACCCTCTGTCTCTGCCCCCCTCTCTCTCTCTCTCTTGCTTTTGAGTCTTTGCAAATCCTTTTATTTGTGGCAAGGGCTAGAGATCGAACCCATCTTCAGCCTCTCTGCAGAAAATTTATGCCTCCCCCACAATGTCACGACTCTTATCATTTGATCTTTATGCGCTAAGTGAACTGTCAGGCAGGACACACCAAGAAAGCTTGGTTTTCCTTTCCACATTTCTGCCTCTTTCTCCCTTTTCCTAATTGCATTTCTATTTTCAAATACCACTCCCCACACGCTTTATTCAGCGCTCAAAATGTGGGCCTCTCTTTTCCCCACTGAAGTCAAGGAGATTTGTGCCATTCACTTCGGTCTGTAATAGAACTAGACCATTTGTTACTTTATCCTATTTTTTTTAAATACCTGTAGGAATCAAATCTACCAAGAGCATTAGGGGAAAATAGGCAAAGAGATTGATTTTTTTCACTGTTTGGTTCCTGGTAAAGGTGTTAGCTGAAAGAATGTAAAGGGGAAGTCTGTAGCATGGATGGCATTTCAAGTTTGGGTACAATAAGGAGATGCTGCTGCTATTTATTTGCTGCGTGCTGGTCGTCTTCAGAGGACTGAGACTTGATTTGTGCTTGGCGCTGTAGAAACACAGTGAGAAATCGGTCTTGAAATGGACAGGCGGAGGAGTAAAGTAACTGGACCAAGGGTTCATAGCAGCCCAGTAGCAGAGCTGGGAGCACTGGTCATCTGTACAGTCAATGCTGTTCAGCAATGAGCGCCAGGCATGTCCTGCCCACGTATATCAGTGATTCCAGCTCAGCAGTGGCAGATCCTCAAACATCTCTCCACATACCTCAGGGAAGAGTCTGCTTAGGGAGCTCCACTGCATCCTTTCCTTGCTTAATGCATCGCCTGTCTATAGGCTCCAGACAAACAGATCAGAAACGGGCTGCTTTGGAGGAATAGAAGTTAGGAGGTTCAAAATACATGCATCCCCTCTAGGATGGTTCCCCACTCACAAACTCCTGAATGCTGATTTACGGTTTCATCTCAAGTCCCTTATACGGCTGACATAGACCCAGATGGGTTTTCCCTCACACCTCTGAGCACTTGATGCGCTGGCCAGCTCATCAATTAATGGTACCCTGTATTTATTGCTCAATCTACAGCTTGGCTGGAGATGTCCTTATTTCCTTATGCAAGGTTATGAAGACCGAGGTGGGATTGAACAGCAGCCTTTACTTCCCTGCAGGGGGGCTGCAAAGAGGATGGAGCTGGGCTAGTCTCAGTGGGGGCAGGTGACAGGACAAGGAGCAATGGGCTCAGGCTGCAGCAAGGGAAGTTGAGGTTGGATATTAGGAAAGATCTTCTCATGAGGAGGGTGGTGAAGCACTGGAACAGGTCGCCCAGAGAGGTGGGGGAGTCGCCGTCCTTGGAGGTTTTTAAGCCCCAGATCGACAAAGCCTTGGCTGGGAAGGTCCTGCTTGGACCAGGGGGTTGGGCTAGATGTGACCCCCTGAGCTCCCTTCAACCCTCATTGATTTTAAGATGGTTGCATGAAACAGGGTTGCTCGAAAGCACTGGTTTTCCAAAAGAAAATGTTTAATTTATGTAGAAAGATTTGAATTCAGTGCACATTTTAACCCAAACTCGACATGTATGGTGCTCCATGGGGCTTGTAGTTTTGTTGCCGAATATATTCCGTTTCTTCTCTAGGCTGGGTTTTGTGGTTGGGCTGCCTTTCCCATGAGGCACCAGGGCCTTTCCCTTGGCAGAGGAGCAAAGTGGTGCATCATGTAGTCTGGCCGGAGAGCTTGCTCCATGACACAAGGGTCACAAGATAATGGAAGTACAGCAGACACCATGGCAAACTTTCCGAATGCAAATGTATCCGTTGTTCCATTTTCTTTTTCCTGAAAAATCAGATTTTTCCCCCCCCCTGCAGAACATGCAAACATTTTGATTCTGTCGAAAACCTACATTTTTGTTGCAAAACAGCCTGTATGGTAAGTTTTAGTCAACCTTGCTGTTGAATGCCACATCAGTCAGTCTAGCTCTGATTTAAGGGACATGCTTAAAGTTAAACATACCCTTTGCTCAAGAAAGATGGACCTAACCGTGTTCTGAAGTTATTCCCTGATTCGGTGTCCCCAGGACTAGTCTCGTGGATGGAGAGCCTTTGTTCTAACATGTTCTTCTATGGATTCATTCAGATGGGGAAAGAGCGACCCGCTTTTCTAATTGTTAGACCACATATGAACAAATCCACTTTCCAAGGATTCGTTAAAGTCATCATCTTCCTATGATCTGAGTAGTCTCCCCACTCCTTGGAAACACTGTGGGAGACTGGCTGGCTTCTGAAAAGCATTTCATCCCTAGAAAATGATTCAGCTGCCTTTGAAGGTGGGCAGCTCTACTCATGGATGATGATTTCAGTATTGTTATTGACTCTTTGAAGGGACTTAGCAGAAAAAATGAGGGTGAAGAAATGCCTAAGGATGGGAGGTTTGTGCTGTTTTAAGCATTGCTCTTCAACTCCTGGACTGACACTGTCTGTTCTGTTTGTACCAGTGGGAAAAATAACCCTTGATGTTCAATTGCTTTTTGGCTTTGACTTCTTAGGTCTGTAAAATTCAATGGCCAAGGATGCAATATAACCTGGCTTCTAGGATTTGGCACGTAACGGTTCTTGTCAGTCATGTTTTGCAATCATTCGTCCATTTTTTTACCAGTGAAGAGTAAGAGCCCCCCCCCTCCAAGGTGTCTAAGTTTTCTGGTAGTATCTACAGACAGAGGATTGCTAAATTTGTGGTAGCTGGAAGTTACCTTGACCAGCAGATCTTTATCTTTTATATCTGAGGCACTAAGCTGGTTCCACCTTTATCACAAATATTTCAGGTCTATGCTGTCTTTATCCTCCTAATGTCCCCCTGAAAGCGGGGGAGGAAGGGGGTGCAATGGTACTGTCCTCCTGTCACTGATGAGAACCAAACCACTAAGTCCCAGATTTTGATATAACTTGGAGGTAGGTGCCTAAATAAATTGCCCTTGATCACACTGAGGCAGAGCTGTGACTTGAACACTGGTTTTCCACATCCCTGACTAGCCTCTTAACCATTGCACCAGCCTTCCTCTCCTTTTGCAGTCCATGGCTTTCTCCAGCACACCTGCTAAGGCCTAGCTTTGTAACCTGGGAAGGGGAGGGGAGCTTTGGCTCCTTGCTTGAGCACCTGTTGGCTGTCACTTTTGGCCATCACCTGCAGGCTATCACCTTCTAGACACAGTAAAAATGATGAGGGAAGCTGGCTTCAGGGGAGTGTCTAACCATTGCAGTATATCCAAGGCCCCCTCAAAGGTACTCTCACTAAAGCGAAGGCAATTTCATCACTGACTTCACAAGAATTGACCCTTAAAGGCCAGACCACATGTGGAATTGGCCCATCTTCCATAATTTTTCAGATTTGTCAGGGTGGAATCACGGAGCTTAATCATGTTTTGAAGTTATTTCCTGATTAGGTAAACGTGTCACGGAGCTTGGATCCATGACATGTCTACACCCTTTTACCAGTGTAGAAAGGGAGTGGATCCACGATGCATAGCCCCTGTACTGGTTTAATTGGCTTCAGTCCAGTGTAGAATCTCCCTGCGGGTAAAAATGGGTAAAACTCCACTGGTGCTGTGTGTCTGCTTCTATCCTGGGGCAGGCTTTTGTTTGATACAAACAGGCTATTGCCCGCTCACCTGCTCCCTCGTGATAAGACTCTGTGATAGCATACTCTGGAAGAGCTGGTCATCCTCTGTAATTTGCATTTATGTAAGGGTTTGTTTTCAGTGCTTATCATTAATGTGTTTCCGTGGGCAGATGTACAGTTTTGAAAAGCTAAATGCAAATGATGTAGTGCATCATCCCATATAACAAAGGACATATTTTTCACAATGTATAAAGAAACTAGAAGCCTTACTAGCATGCTAGGGGCCTAAGACTATATTATTCAGTTTAACATCAAAGCAAAAA
>NW_017728993.1:23910762-23916832 GCF_001723915.1 Gavialis gangeticus | reverse complement strand
CATTTAGACCACACTAAGGGCACTTAAAGCATGAGTGTCCACACTTTAAAGCTCATTAACCCATGCTAAGTGCATTCTGAGCATCTCAAAATTATGCCACTTCAGGCGAGGACTAACTCAGGGTTGTGCTACCTAGCTCATGTTAGGGTAACTTCAGCCTGCCAGTAATTTGTAGCCCTCCAGCATCCCAGGATGCACTTCTCCCAGCCTCTTCCTGTCCCCAGAAGAAGACTAGAGGCCAGGTGTCCTGGGTCCCTGCTGTCCCACCCTCTAGTGGCAAGTCAGAGCCATGCAGGCAAGAAACAACATGAACCTTTAATGTGCAACTGTTTACAGCATGTACTATCTTTAACACTACCTAATGCTGCACAGATTTAGAGTCATCTAAGTGTAACATGTAACCTCACTTTAAAAAAACTGGTGTGCCTTATACCAGCCTTAATGTAGTCTATATCAGGCCTTCAGCCTCTTTTCACCTCAAGAAAAGTTCAGCTTCGGACTTTCTAGAGGCCGGTAGGACCCAATTCTGCTCTGTTTCTCTGGTGCAAATCCAAAACAATTTAATCAAAACCAGTGAAACTGGCCTGGATTTATGCCTGGGCCAGGGAGAATTCCAGCAGTCCCTTTGCTAGCTCCTATTCGAATTCATCACTGGCAAATAGTTCCAGTGCTTGTAGTTGGGCTGCATCTAGGCCCAAGCAAAATATGAGATATATTTCCTTTGGGTAAAATCCATTTTGCACGAACAAAGTCTGAGAAATTGGGCTGGATGCAGGGGAAGTGTGAGGGACTCGGGTGGGCCGGGGAAGATGAAATCTAGGCAGTAACTCAGGGCAATGGCACAGGTTTGTAGCTTAGCCCCTATTACTGTTATATGAGTCTGAGCAGTGGCTCCAGTCCTTGTGTACAACCACTGGGAAATGTGGTTCTTCCCCCTGGCTTATCAGCATGGCTGCGGTGCACACTGGATCACGAGGGGCCAGCCTGGGGGACCCTTTCCAAGGTGTGCCAGCATTTCCCTGAAATGGCTGCCAGAGCTGCCTAAACACAGGGGCTCCACGGCACAGGTGGTTTTCAGCCTCTAGAGCAGGATTATTCCACCCAAAATGTCAGTGGGAAGTTTCCATGGGCTTCAGGACACAACCAACCAGCATTCACGAAACAAAAACCTAATGTCCCAATCCCCATAAACTTTCACCACTGAAGTTTCTTTCTACAAGAGAGCGGGGTGGGAGGGAATAAAAACAAGTTTAGGTAGGTAACGTATGACATGAAATATGTTGAGCAAATACCTTATTAGAAAAGATTTGTCATCCCTCTCTTTCTCTCAGCTGCATATAACTCTATCTCCAGACTATTATAGTATAAAATATATTTTACAAGAGTTTTACCTACAGGTGACTTGCTCTTTATTACTGGATGTGGGCAAAATCAATACTTTTGTAACTAGAAGATCATTTATTTTGCTTTTTGAAACATTTTTCAACAGTGGGAGCACAGCTAAGCTCTGCAAAGCTATGATTAAGAATTATAGACCCTACCTTTCCTCTGCTCTCCTCCCCAAACCCATTTATTGACTTAAATACGTGTGAATTTCCAAACCCAGACCAACATACTGTGCAGCCAGCAATGGCGTGTACTATTTTTTTTCCCCTCAGAAAGATAATTCTTTAAACTTGCAATAATTTCAGAAGGGAATCAACTTAATATAAATGTAGCTGTCAACGGTTGGAATATGAGCAGATTCTGGTTCGCTATGAAGGCCATGTCGACAATTCCACGCTGGGGAAAAATCAAAAATTGCTGTTGACTGATAATGTATTTCTAAAGCCATTCAGCTCTTGATGGAGTCAATGAAACCAATATGCCATCTGGGTTTTACCTTCTGATTTGTTTTGAAGGTCATCTAATGCAAAAGATGTTTGAAATGAAATTAGGGATTTTTGGATGTTCAGAGCCAAGTCACACGATTTCAGTATCTTGCTGCCGTCTATTTAAAAAAGGGAAAATGCTATACGATTTATACAGGATAAAAGAGAGATTTTTTTTTCTAAATCAGGATGAATCTCCCAGTCTCAAGTTTATAACGCTCTCTGCTATAGCTGTGGCTGATCCAAAGCTTAATCAATCAGAGATACTCTTAGCAGATGATGTGTACATGCATTATATAGTGTTTGGGGGAGAGCAAAAAAATGAAGGCACAGTAGAAAGGTCAGTTGAAAGTGCCTCCACCTTTTGCTACAATAAGCTATTAAATCCTTGATACAGAGTCGGCTTGGAATAAAAATGCATCCCTTAGCTGCACAAGAAAGATGGAATAAATGACATTAGTGTTTGGCTTTATTCACTCTCATCGTCAACTTCTGCCAACCCATCGTTAGAGCGAGTGGTAATAGCAGGTAATTATGACAGATGTGAATATAGACAGCCTGCGTGATTCATAGCAAGGGAAATCACTTTATTAGCAGGGCCGTTAGTGAGAACTGCACAGCCTGGATCATGGAGGCAGCTCCATCTCACTCCACAAGAATAGCCTTCTGAATTTAGCAGTGGCATGTTTGCGTCAGCACCTGGTGGAAAGCAAGCAGATAAAAATGAACCCAAGTGACACTGGCTTGATTCCTGCCTAGGAGGAGGGAAACTTTGCAGAGGACTTCCCTCTTCTACTATATCCTCCTGATATTAAGTGGATCTGCATCAGATAAGCCATAGCTTTGGGGCCCTTTTGACCTGAGCCCCTTTATTCAATACCCAGATAGTCACCTGGCATGTCTACATGTGCTTTTACGCTGGCTTAAATTTATTGCGCAGTAAGTTACTG
This sequence comes from Gavialis gangeticus, assembly GCF_001723915.1. Lineage (NCBI taxonomy): Eukaryota > Metazoa > Chordata > Crocodylia > Gavialidae > Gavialis > Gavialis gangeticus. The sequence goes on along the minus strand of NW_017728993.1, from coordinate 23,914,011 downwards.
CTCAGTGAGTGGGAATAGGTAGGTCTACACGTGCAGGCATTAAAGTGCATTAACGCTGTGTGTGAACTGACTTGGGACTAAAGTTAGTCCCAAGGCAGTCCACACACACAGCGTTACTGAGCAGTAAAGTGTCTACATGTGTGTCACTGTGCAGTAACTATGCGGGTGTAAATTTGATACCTGCATAATCAGATTTATGTTCCAGTTGGCGTAAGTTGCCATATTTACTGCACAGTGCAGGCGTGCATGTATAGATGTGTGCCTATACTGCACAGTAATTTCAGTTACTGTGCAGTAAATGCACACATGTAGAAGTGCCCACTGTGTTGTAATCCAGCCCTCAGGCTGAGCTCCACGTTATTCTTTATCCACGACCTCCAGGCTTGCTTATTGCAACTCATACAATATTTTACAAGAGTTACAACAAAGAAGTCACACCTCTATGATCATGTCTAGTTGCAACAAAGCACTGAAGCCCCTTTGACTTAGTAATACACCACCAGGAACACCTAGGACTAGAAGGGGCCTCCTAGGTCATCAATCCTGTACTCTTATGATGCCAGTCAGACCCCTTGGTAAGATTGCTCCCTAAAAATTCACCTCTCCCTTAATGATCACTCGTTTGAGTCCCGTTTCTCTTTTTGGGGTTTTTTGTTGTTCTCCTGCCCTGGCGGGGGGTCGGGCTAGAAGATCTACTAGGTCCCTTCCAACCCTTAATCTATGAATCTATGAATCTATGAATCTATGATCATGATCAAAATAGCCCCACAGGAACCATAAAACTATTGACTGGTAGAGGGTGGCTGTGAATGCTGGAGGACAAAAATGGCCTAGACTTGTCGATGCTGCTTCTGTGATGGCACAGAGGTAGGGAAGTATTAATACCATTGTACAAAGCACTGGAGAGACCTCACCTGAAATACCGTACACAACTGCTGGCCCAGGGTCAAGAAAGATGTACCCAGACTGGAATAGGTGCTGAGGCACTAGGATTATCCCGGGAATGGAAGAGTTATCAGGTGAGAGGAGATTACAGGAGCTTGGCTTTTTTAAGCCTAGCAAAATGGAAGCTGAGAGGGGCTAGGACTCCCCCAGAAGGTGACCACCTGGAAAGGAGAAGAAGAGGTACTTAACTGAGCACACAACGTTGGCATATAACATTGGCCTTGCTACTACATGTGTCAGGGTTTTTTTCTAAGGTTTCCTCAAAGGCACCAGTTGTTGACTGCAGCCAAGGCTGTGGATTTTGCCTAGGGTGAGCTAATGCTCCTGCTGGGAGTTCAACTCAGATGCTGCTGGCTAGGGGGTCTTGCCCCTCCATTCAGGGTCAGAGTGGTCATCGTATTTGGGGTCAGGAAGGAATTTTACCCCTTCCTGTATGGACTGCAGGATCTTTGTCTTTCTCTGTAGTGGCAGGAATGGCCCTCTACCAAGGATCTCTCACGCATGTATCAACGACCTTTGCAGCACCAGTATGTTGCCCACTGCAGTCCCCCTGCTTTTTCTGTGGCAAGTTCACGTCTTAGGTCCTGTGTTGTGCCGGTGTTGACCGTGTAGTGTGTAGTGTAGCATTGTTACAAGGGTAGACAATGTATAGGATCATTTGGCTTCAGATGATCCTGCCTCAGGCGGGGGGTTGGACTAGATGACCTGTGGAGGTCCCTTCCAGCCCAACTTCTCGATAAATCTGTTTGGCTGTGACAGCAAAGGGCTGGACTTGGGGATCCAGCAGGCTTCTTCCTGTCCCATGGCCCTATTTCAAGATACAGAAATAAACCATGTTGGCTTTGGGAACTGCTGAAAAGTCAGTTGTTGCTGCAGATTCTGTGCTAGGTGCTGTACAAACTCAGAACAAAAATACAATTCTTGTCCCTCAAACCTGTAGCATGTAAGGACTGGTCCACAGTAGGACATTTAACCATTTTGCAATGGTATGGTTCAAATGCAGCCCCTTTCACCCAGCAGTGTGTGCACAAGTAGGTTGCTATAATGGTGCTTATAATATTATAGCTCAGTGGTTTTCAACATCTTGACATTTGCGGACCGCTAAAAAAATTCAAATGGAGGTGCGGACCCCTTCGAATTATAAGTGTGGGTATTCACATACTTTTGGCTGATCATAGTCATCTTTCATGGGCCACTTAGGCATAGTCTGTGGACCCCCAGGGGTCCATGGACCACAGGTTGAAAACTACTGTTGTAGCTTATGTTAGGTAGGGAAAAGGGATCAACCATATTAGTATAAGGCACTTTTATACCAAAAATACGTAGCTTATACCAGTAAAGAAATCCTACCATAATAACAGAGGTACAACATTTAAGGGCAGAGCACCCCTACATAGAAATTCTTTTTTTTTTTAAATGAAAGTAGTCAACATTTTTTCCTAATGATCTGACAAGGCCAACAGATGAATGATATCAGCCAAAGAAAGTCGTTATTTTTACACTAATGGTCAATGCAAACTGTTATTGTATAGTTGCTTCCGGGTGAGCTGGCATTAGATATTCTATGCCATGCCAAGACATGAATGAGAACATAGGCACGTAAGAATGCAATCCAGTGTGCCGTGTACTTTGACAGTATCCTCCATAATATCCCAGGGTGCTTTGGTGATACATTCCTTTCTTCCCAGTGTACCTCCCACCAGTGTCACTAGGCAAAGAGCATGATATGGACCAATGTTGAACAGAAGCAAACAGTAGAGACTCTGGCTCCCTTCCATTTATGTTGGTCAAAGCAACTAGTCATTGGATAGAAACCTGTGTGAGCAAGGAGAGGTAGGGCAATGTAGGCTGGATTGTGATAATTAATGACAAATACCTCATGCCTTTTGCATTTCTTGTGTTGGAATTTAGAATGATGCAGTGGATGTCCTTGTTTTACGGGATATAAATCTAAATGATGATGAGGAGGAGGTTCATTCGAGGCAGGTCCTGTCAGACCAACCTGGTGGCCTTCTACGACCAGGTCACCAGATCATTAGACGCAGGGATAGCAGTGGACATCGTCTTCCTGGACTTCCGGAAGGATTCGACACTGTCTCTCACCCCATTCTCATTAAGAAACTGGGGGGCTGTGGTGTCGACACCCGCACAGTCAGATGTGTCACCAACTGGCTGGAGGGCCGCACCCAGAGAGCGGTGGTGGACGGGTCATGTTCGACTTGGAGGGATGTGGGAAGTGGGGTCCCCCAGGGCTCGGTCCTCGGGCCCGCGCTGTTCAACATCTTCATCAGTGACTTGGACGAG
>NW_017728993.1:23907130-23910502 GCF_001723915.1 Gavialis gangeticus | reverse complement strand
CGGACTAGATGATCTGCTCAGGTCCCTTCCGACCCTAGAAACTATGAAACTGTGAAACTATGAAACTGTGAAGAAGATATGATGATAATATCGGTGGATGGAAGGCAGCCATTGCTGTCATCCTGGACATCTCTGTCTATCATGAAATGTTGATCTTTTGCCTGAGATAAATGGCAGAATCCACAGAAATGCTATAATGGGTTGAGTCCTTGTTATCACGGGACACCCAATGCCATAATGGGACACCCCCAACAAATAGCAGTGGGAAGCTACATCAGCCACATCAGATTTTCCATGCGTGCCGTCCAACAAGGTTCAATGCTCTTCTGGTCCTTTTCAGTGATTTCACAGAGGCACAAATTGACCCAGTCAGATGATGCCAACACTTTGTGGAGGACATCTGGTGCTACTTCTCCTGCACCATAGAGGACCACACTGCCAAAGCCAGCATGAGCTACTACCTGGCTGAGTTCAGGTCATGGCTGAAGAAACTGAACCAGAAAAGAGCAGAGGCAAGGCTGCGGGGTGGAGGAAAGGACTGTGAAGAGCATTCAGCTTGTCTCGGTGATGGCGTGTATGCCCCCAAATTTGATCAATTCAGTCTATTTTGTAAGGGCACTACTAAACCTATTTTGTTCACAGGCAGGGCAGCAGCCCTGAGTTTTTGGCTAGGAGACTCCATCCCATTCTAGCCTCAAGATGATGATGACCTGGCCTCAGCTCTTCATAACTTTGTCACCTCTTGGTCAGAGCACAGCAATGTCATCTACCTGCAAGTGAGACCTTTATAGAAACATAGGGGTAGAAAGGAGCCCAGGGAATCATCCAGGATAGACCCCTGCTAAGGCAGGATCATCCCTGTCTAGACTTTCCCAACCAAATATTTGCTCACCTACACTTGAAAATTTCCACAACTTGTCTAGTTAACGTGCTGCAGTGCATAATTAGGAAGTTCATCCTAGCAGTTTATCTAAATCTCTCTTGTTGCAGCTCAACTCATTACTTTTCCTTTGGGCAATGAGAATAATTGATCGTCAACCTTTTAACAACATGCCTTTTTGTGTCTGAAGTCTGACATCAGCCATCCTCTCCCAACCTTCTCTTTGCAGGGTAAATCAACCCTTTTTGTCCAACGCTTCCTTACACGCCAGGTTTTCTAGACCTCTGATCACTTCTGCTGCTCTCCACTGGGCTCTTTCCAATTTGTCCACATCTTCCTTGAAGTGTGGCACCTCAAAGAGGACACCGTCATCCCGGTGAGGCCTCACCAGTGCTGCACAGGGTGAGGACTTGGTCCGGTCAATGTGTCTCAATGTGCTATTGATTTATTTGCAACTTCACTACGCTATTGACTCATCTTGTGGTCTGTTCTGATCATTTTCTGCAGTTTCATCCAATTTGTGCATGTGACTGTTGCATCCTAAATGCAGTATTTGGCACTTGTCCTTACCTACTTTCATCCCCCTTCCAAAGGAGCAAGGCTTTCTCTTGGTCTCCCAAGCAGGAGTCCCACTCATACTCACCTATTGACTGGCTTCTGGTGTCACTCGCTGTTTGCCCAGCTGGTACAAAATAATTCAGCATATCACAGCAGCATCGGTTACTACTGCAAGCACATCAACTCTTCCCTTCACTCCTTCCACTGGCTTCTTTTTGAGTACCAAATTAAATCCAGGGGCTCCATATCTTCAAGGAGCTCCAGGGTTTGTGTCTGGGATAGCTAAAAGAGCACGTACAGCTTCATGGCGAAGACCTCAGTTGGCAAATAACTTCTTCCAGGTGTAAGGAAGCTCACTTCAGCGAGGGGAAAGCTCATCTGTGGAAGAGACTGAGCTTTCTTGGGGGTTGGCCCATCCTTGTGCAATGATCTCGCAAGGTCCCTTCCCACCCTAAACTTCTGTGAATCTGTAAACTTCTTACGAACCGAAGGATCATCAGAAACCTCATTTCCTTGTATCCCCAAAGCAATGCTGGAGACTGCAAGTGAGTGAGGAACAGTGGAAAAAACCCTGGTCAGACCCAGTTCACTCTCCCTTTTAGCATCCGCCGTGCCGCTGCGTGACACGGGAGTCTGGGCAGGATGGACCTTGGGTCCGACCTAGACAATGGCAGTTCTTATGTTGTTATATTTCTTGGACCTTGAGTTTTTTGACCTATATATTGAGCAGAATTTGTATTTGAAAAAAAAACCTCAGCTCCCCAAATGCTGAGAACACGTCCCCTCCATAAAGGCTTCCTATCGAAACAATATATTCCGTGGCATATTTCCCCCGCTGGCTTGGGGAGAGATTAGAGAACAAGCAATGCATGACAGATATTAGCCACGTTGCTTAACATCTGCTGGAAAGCCATCAGATATGGTGGTGGTGAGTGCAGCATGGGACTTTATAGACTAAAATAGACCTCGCTTGGTTGTATTTTAAAGACCATGGGGCAGATCCTCATCTGATGGAAATCGGTGAAGACGAGGGAGCTCTACTGATAGCCACCAGCTCAGGACCTGCCCCAGCTTGGTGTGATGTCATTCAGTTTGGGCCTTGTGTTAGTTAGGCAGTACTTGGAAGAGCAACACGGGTCTACCAGGAGCCTGCCGAAGGATGGCAAACCAGGTTATCCGGATGGAAAAACGCACCCTGAAGGATATACAGGAGGCGCCGCACACCGTCAGAAGAGAGAGGATTTCCTAAGAGGCCATCTGAGCTGCACCACAGCATAAATTAAGCAGACGGGATCTGAACTCATCCCTTGGCACAATGCAAGTTATTTTTGCATGCAGAATCGAGCCAACCGGAGCCCCTGCCGCCCGCCAGGAGTGGCCGGCCGTTGGCTGAGATCCGAATGATCGATGGTGTCAGATTCTGCCTAGAGAACCAGTGTAACCAAAGGAGAACAAGAACCCGAGCCAGCCATTGGCAATCAATCATGTACAAGCCTGCATGAGCCAGGTCTTCGTAGGATGATGGATTTGGGAACCTGACTGGAATTTTTTTTCATCTAAAGCAAATGCAGCGTCAAACCGGCTTGCTTCTGTGTGGTGACAAATTCCCTTCCCCGCGCCCCTTGGACAGGAAGTTTAAGTGACCAGCCAGGAGTCCGGCCTGTTCCTCTGACTCTGATTTCGGAGCGAGACTTGACTTGCGCTCGAAGGGCCCCTGCCATCCATTAGCTCGGAGGGTACAGCATCGGGTTAGGATCTTAAGAGTTACGGGCTCTGCCACTGACTTCTTTTGTGACCTTTGGCCATTCACTGCATCCCTTTTTACCTTTGGTTTTCCCCTCTGGGAGCCTATAGCTGGTTTGCAATTGGAGAAGTGTCCGGTGGGCAGCTGGGGTTACTGAAGTGGTTGCTTAGTGGGCTGAATTGTGGTTTAG
>NW_017728993.1:23860723-23902130 GCF_001723915.1 Gavialis gangeticus | reverse complement strand
GCATTGGGTTAGGATCTTAAGAGTTACGGGCTCTGCCACTGACTTCTTTTGTGACCTTTGGCCATTCACTGCATCCCTTTTTACCTTTGGTTTTCCCCTCTGGGAGCCTATAGCTGGTTTGCAATTGGAGAAGTGTCCGGTGGGCAGCTGGGGTTACTGAAGTGGTTGCTTAGTGGGCTGAATTGTGGTTTAGGCTTGGTCTACGCTCGCGTGGCTTTTGCTTCTTGAATTTCTGGGGGCAGCCAGATGTTCGGATTCACATCCTCCGGCCTGTTGGACTAGATGTGATCTCTGCAGGTCCCTTCCAACCTACTTCTCTAACTGGTCCCTGATGTCTCAGTCTTTGCTCCATTCTCTGTGCCAGAAAGGGGCAAAGGCGTATCTACACGTGGCCTCTTCCAGCTTCCAGGCGAAGCCTTTCTTCAATCAGAGAGATGGTGTTTTACTGTTGGGGTTCAGGCCTCAAGCGACTTTCCCCCACAGGCACATGGGAATCTCTTCCTCGTCCTTCTCTTGGGTGACCTTCAGGAGAGGAGCTCATTGCTGGAAAAAGCCGGCAGCAAATGTCCCAGCTCCCTGGAGCGCAGCGGAAGGAGGCAGGAAACTGGGTGCATTTGGGGGGGTGCTTCCCGCGCTGCATCCTCCGGACACAGCCTGGTCCTATGCCAGAGATGGGCAATTATTTTGGATGGAGGGCTGCTTACTGAGTTTTGGCAAGCCATCAAGGGCCGCCTGACAGGTAGCCGGGGTAGATAAATATTCATTTTCTAAATGGTTTAGGGGCCCCACGGGCTGTATATGGCCTGCGGGCTGCCCACACCTATCCTATGCAAGCCTGGGACAATACCTGTTAGACATAAACCTTGACCCAACTTTAGCACAGTTTCTTCTCACATGCAGTCGGGTCTGTGGCTTGGCTGTGGTTGGAGGTACACACATCTTGTACTATTAGTACGAATACCACTAGTCCTACCATAGCTGCTAGCAGTCCCAGACATGAACCAGGACCCCTGGACACTTGCGGGGGGAATAAAACATTTTACAGTCTCCATACGGTATTACTGTGTTTACTGTGAGGGCTCGCTGAACCTGGAGACCTTCGAAATCTCTGGATTCCTGCACAAACTGAACATGCATAAAAAAATTGTCATGGATACTAAGGACAGATTTTGTTTTGAGTGGGCATTATCTTTTAAATGAATCCTGTTACTGCTTTGAGACCAAAACAGACCAATACAGGGAAATCAGCCTATCTTTCTTTCCTTCCCTCTTTCTTTCCTTTTTTCTCTCTCGTTCTCTTTCTTCTTTCTTTCTTTCTCTCTCCCCCTTTCTCTCTTTCTTTTTCTCTTAAAAAAAATATGGACAGCATCACAAACTTGCGTGTCATCCTTGTGTGCATCTGTCTCACTCTCTCAGAAATAAAAGCTCTGTAGAGAAGAATGAAGAAACTCCCAAACAGTTGAAATCGGCTGTTCCCCAGCAAAAGGGCACTCTCTTGGCTTTAATATGAAAACTAGGTGTATTGGGTCACAGCCTTTTATCCTGCAAAGGAATAGATTTTAAATCACAAACAGGAGCGGGGATGTCTACTACAGTAGCTGCAGGGTGGAAATAACTTGTCTGGGGGCAGTTCTGTAGGATTTAAGTAGGGGTGCATTTCTTTTTCCACTGTTCAGTGCCATTTTTAAATGGACTTTGGCAATGCAGCTGGTGAGTTGTGCAGCAGACAGTGTGAGGGGATGGATGTGGGGTGTTTTCAGACTCCGGTGTTCAAACTTTTCAGTGACCAATGTGCCTGACTTTCGGAGAGAGAGCTCAGCACTTCCGCTATGTCTAGGGTTGCGTGTGCCAAAATTGGAGCCCCTCAAAATCAGTTATCTCAGCTGGAAAATTTTGCTTCCTTTGGATAATTAACAAGTAAACTCATCAGTGTGTCAGGCAGAGAGAAATCTGGGTAGGGCGAATGGTGTGCAGTAGCAACTGGCCGTGTGGTCCCAGTTCCTTTCTTTTATTTAAGGCTGCTTTATTTTGCAATTTTTTTTCTTGCTTCCGGCTTTGCCTCCCAGCCTGTTTCCCTGTCCCCACCTCCTAAAACAAATTGATCACACTCTTATATATAGGATATCTTAAAAATTAGCTGAGCGTTATGTTTGACCTTGTTCTTCTGTGCCAGGGCTTTGCTGCTGCTATGAGAGGGCGGTGTGGCTCTCTGGGTGGCTATCCCACCATTTTGTGACCCAGGGATATACAGCATGACATTGAGCGTGTGACTCAAACTAAATGGTGACTATCCCACCTTGCTGTGCATGCACCCAGCTTTCAGCGAGGAAGGGGATGGGGTCACACAGTGTCCTGGGGATAGGGAGACTGACAATGAATTCCTCCTCTCCCAGACCACACGCTTGACTTCTAGCTTTAAATCCCTGTATCTCAAAAAAATCTCAATCCCAAGAGAGATCAATGTCTTTCCCCCACTCTTATGGCTTGTAAATGCAACGTGCATCCTTGCAGTTGGACAGTCACCTCCTATCGTTGACAGAGCACAGCCCCAGATGCAGGAGGACTTCATTCTGCCCAAATACAGCTAATAATGCACTTCTGTTTCCAGACTCCACTGAAGTTGTGGCAAACAGGACAGGTGCCATACTGAGCAGAGAGAAACGTTACACAGTACGTTTAGACCATACTAAGGGCACTTAAAGCATGAGTGCTCCCACTTCAAAGCTCATTAACCTGTGCTAAGTGCCCTCTGAGCATCTCAAAGTGACACCACTTCAGGCAAGGGCTAACTGTGTTGTGCTCCCTAGCTCGTGTTAGGGATGGCTTCCCTAAGAAAAGGAACTGTAGGTAAACTACTATAAATGAGGAAAACATATATTTTTTTTCTGTAGAGAGGGCAAGGAAGTGTGAACTAAAGCTGCCCATTTGCAAACATGATCCTGGAGAGGGGAGCTACACTTAATTCTTCTTGAGGCCGTATGAGCTGTTAATTTAAGCACAAAAATACATGGGACTGCTGGACTAGATCAGACCTATGATTAGTCTAGACAAATATCCAGACTCTGATGGGATGTAACAAGAAATTCCCTCATTGGCCCTTTTACACCCCACTTTCCCATCTCTTTCTATCATAATTATAGCCAAACACAAAGGAAGAGACAAGCAGTGGGTACGATTCCTGGAAGGGATCTGTTGAAGTTTCCTGCTCTGCCAATCTAGGAATCAGTTTACCTACAAGTTGTTTCTCCTTTTGTGCCTCTCATGTGCCACTGCATCAGGCTGAGTTAGATGGGGAAGGGGTTGGCTTGTGTGGCTGGGGGTATCACAGACAAACCTTAGAGGTCCTACTTTACAGTCCTGCAATAACTATCTGCTTTCCCTCTTCTACAGCATTGTTTTGTATACTGCACTGGATTAAATTTTGTAGTTGGTATTGTATGGGATCCCAAGGGGTCCCTCTGGTTCGAAAAACATGAGTTTGTGAATGTGTCTCCTCTCTAAGATCTCTTTCTTCACAAGACTTTTGTCTAGGGTTGGCTTCTGTTGTCTTGAGTTTATCTCTGACAGCGACCAGTTCTGTAGTATTCGTGGTTTGATTGCACTTTACAAACACTGGGGCAGACGGTGGGTTTTGAGTAGTCTCCATATGTAGTGACTCCCTTCAAAGAGCAAAAATAGAGAGGATCATGCCTATGACCTATGGAGCATTTAGAGGGAGAAAGGAAACATGTTTTTGATTTTTCTAGATTTTCAGCTTAACCATGCTCTGAACTATGGACCTGATCTAGCAAAGACGGTGGATGTGTCTACATGAGATGCTTACTATGTGGTAGCCTAATAACACGGTGTAGTAGCATCATGGTCAAAACCCAGGCTAATAAGCTACTGCGCCGTGTTATTAGGCTACTGCTCAGTAAGTGTAACATTAGCGTCTCGGTCAAAAAACATGCTAATGAGCTATTGCGCAGTATTATTAGGCTACTGTGCAGTAAGCATCACCGAAAGAAGTGTGTCGGCACATTTAGTTAGTACTTCATTAAGCAAGTACTAAACTAAATGCTCGGTAACTACTGCTCATTAATGAATGTGTACATGCGCCCAGTGGGCAGTTCAGTTGCAGAAGTAGGAGGGTAAATTTGCTCACGCTGATCTCCAGGCTACTGGACTTCTGCAGAAACCCAAGCTGGTTTATTCTGAACTATCTTGGGTATCTCTGGACGTCACTGCAGGCATTTGGGTGGTTGCAGCTTGGATCTACTCTTGCTCCTATGCTTAGGTTTATGGTCTGGGACAGAAGTTCCATAAACCGATTTGACCTAAATCAGTTCAGTCTGATACTACATCTAACCAGGTTGATCTTAAACCATTTGCAGCCATTTTGAAAGTAGTTTAAGTGTACTGAGCTTCTGTTGCGTCACAGATTTGAACCGGGTTCTATCACTGCAACCGGTTTACATGTAACTTCTGTCCATAGTCTATGTGTGCAAGTAGGATCCCTGAGTGGCATCCCAGCCATGATGAAGTTATAAGAAGTCTTGACATCAGCTGCCGTGGAACGAGGATTTCATACATTGACATCGGTGGAGCTCCAATTATGCAAAATTAAGCATGTTTGTAAGTCTTGGCAGGATTGGATCTTAGAGAACAAGGTCATGGATCATAGATAACTTACTGCCCGAGTCCCATAAAGCAGATCCCAGGATGCAAGGCAGAAGGGCATTGGGTCTTTGTGTCGCTGGCGGCTGTCAGTTCATCAGCTCTCCTCGTCCGTCTGTAAGACAGCATTTCTAAGCAATTCTGTGGTTTCCATTCCATCAGTGCTTGCCTATGACATTTTAGCAAACTTGGTTCGATAGTCCTGACTCCTGTTGGGTTCACAGGCTCTTACATTGTTATGGAGAAATGTCACCCAAGCCCTGGTGAGTTCTTGCTTTCTTTGTTCCTTAGCTCTCCAAGCCCATCAGGGTTTTTACTAGTTTAGGGAAGAAAGCCTATAAAGTACAGGCCAGGCCATGGCGGTTAATGCCATCTTGAAATAAAAACCCCATCAATGCAGTCATCTGGCATTCCCACTAAGGGTCTTGGAAATCTTGCATTCACAACGTGTCCAGCAAAGTTTGTGTCAGTGGATTTAAACTTTGGATTTGTGTGACCAAGGCATCCCAATTCTCTTGCCTGTGTGCACCCCCTGTCTCTGCCTCTCCCCCCTTCCCTCACTTGGCTGTTGAACAGCACAAGGAGACTCTTTGTACGCTCCTAATCCTGAGGCAACACAGCTTTAGCAACATCCAGGGATAAAAGCACCATCAAACCACAACTTTATGGGGGCAAATCTCCTTTAATCCTTCGCTTTAGCTAAACAAAGCTTCTTGCCCTAATCCGTTATCGCTTAAAAAAAAAAAGCTCAGATTTTGTTTTTAGTAAGAAGATGATCCAAAGGACTAATTTTGAGAGAGACTAACCAACTCTGACAGCCTTTAAAATAGATGACGAGGAAATAGATGCAAACTTCCCTCGCAATTCAAGGGGCTTCAGGCTACACAGTAAGGAAAATATCAAGGGTTTGACTGCTTTCCTTTAAGCTCTCCTTCATTGTATTAAATGCACCAGCCAACTCAGATTCAAATTGCCCGGCCTAAATGCCATTTGATCTGAGAATAGGAGTGTAACAAGTGTGCATATTATTCCCAGGAAGGCAGGCCAAGGAAAATCAATTATCATAAACAAGGATTATATAACACACGCAGTCAATACAAAAAAAACAAACACCATGCAGCTAATAGGCCACTGAGGCCTTTCAAATTTGATTACACCGAAGACGCTTCTTCGTTAATCTATGTCTGTATGTGCGAGGGAAGAATAAACCAGCTCTCAAGCAATCAGCCCTAACTTTTATCCCAGAGATGCACCTAATCTTAGCTTCCTGTTCACATGAGGAGTGGAAAGGTTTGCTCTGATGGCTTCAAGTCTTAGGTTGCTTTAGGCTAGCTTGTGTCCCCTTTGGAGCAGGCGAATTGGTGGGTTTCTGCAAGGAGAGGTAGCAAGGAGGTTCTGGCCCCTGGATGGCACCTGGGCTAGAGGGACAGCTCTGGTGCTGGGACGGGTGAAGTTGCTACTGTCTTGGCCTTTCTAATTAGGGTCCCGGGGGCTGGCTGGCTGTCTGCCCACCCGGATTTGTGTTACTGCTACTGGGATATAACGTGAGCGTCCGCCTGATCTGCATAGGGGTATCACTGCAGTCCCCAGGGGTATGTACAGAAGTTACATTTGGATCAATCACCCTAGGGTTAGGTCCATCTCAACACCTAATGATACGGGCCTTCAATGAGGTTAAATCTGGCACAAAATGACAGGCCTGACGGGTTAGCTCAATCTAGTGAGTGTTTCGCGTGGAGCCCTGGGGCCGGGAAAGCCCAGCTACTTGTCCCAGACACTTTTTTTTCCCCCCTCCCCAACCCTGAACAGGTGATTTTTAGCTCTACAACCTCCTACCTCCAGGCAGACAACCCCCCACCAACGCCCGCCCCATCCCGATCCCACCAACTCCTCCCACAGACCTGCTAGCCCCCCCAAATTCTGCCTGCCCCTTCCTCCACCTCGTTACTTCCTCTGGTTTCCCCACACAGCTCTTTGGACCAGCAAATGCCAGTACATGCTGCTCCTTGTCTATGCTCACACAGGTAAGAGTGGCCCATGTGAACGTAGACTGGGTACAGTGAACGAGTGTACATACCCTAGGGCAGCTCAACATGAAGTGGATTCAGCTGCCCTCTCCCTTGGGTTTAGCTCTTCAGACTTGAGTCGTGACACTCTTCGAGCACTTAGAGTGCACCTACACATGGGTATTTAAGGCCAGTTTAAGGTGCATTAAGGGCACGTGTCTACATGCGTGCATCCTTAATGCACCTTAAAAATGGCAATTTATGGTGATTTGAGCCTAAATTTGATACTTACGGAAAGCTAAATCGCATTAGCGGACATGTAGATGCACTAATGTGCATTAACACGAATGTGTCCATTGACGTGGAACTAACTTCAGTCCCAAGTCAGTCCACACACCTGCATTAATGCGCATTAGCACATCTACACATTCACTAATGCGATTTAGCCATTTGTGCATCAATTTGATACCTGCTTGATGCCTGCATGTGTAGACGTACGCCTAAATCCCCTTAATTTGCATTAGGTAAATGTGCATTAAGTTTAGGCACAGGTAAAAGTACATGTAGACACACCCTTAGATCAGTGATCCTCAACCTGTGTGCTGTGCAAATAAGTAGGGTGAGTGTACAATGCCTACATGCAGTTTGCCAGAGATTTGAATCCCCCACATTAGAAACATATTGCCCTGCTCGGTGACCTGTTTGAGTGTGATGCAAATGAAGAATTGCTCTAGTATTTTTCTATAGTCGAAAAACGAGTGAAAGAGAAGAGCCTGTGGGTTGCCTTGAATCTACCAAGGAGCATCTTGAGAACCACTGCCTTAGGTTCACACAGCCATCTGCCTGGAGCGGGAGGGTGGCGGGCGATGGGTCTGTTCCTCAGTCACCCATTGCTCTGTTTGCTGCTGTAGGGAGGAAGTTATCAGCACCAAGGTCTTTCCTGGCATGACCCACTGCCCCTTGCAGCTCAGCTGTACCGCCACGGCACTGGAGAAGGCACAGCCACGGTTCTGCCTACTTACCTGGGTAGAAAAGAGGTAGCACACAGCAAGTGCCACCTCCTTCTCTCTTCTAATGTTGCGGATCGGATGAAGGAAGCCAGCACAGGGTAGAGAGAGGGTGGTGGGTCCTTTCCGTTCGGAGAAGTGCTGCAGTGACACATAGCACGTCTGCCCCGGGAGCGCCATACCCCGCGATGGAGGTAGCGGGTGTTTTGTCTCAGGCGGCGTGCATTCGGTGACACTCTGGTGCCCATAATCTATCTTCTTTGTGTGGAGCAAGTGTGCTGGGCTTTGTTACAGGTGCACAGGCTGAGACAGCGGCAGTGTAGGCATCCCCTTGTTTCATGCACAAAAGAAAGCTGGTAAAAATGATGAGAATTTCCATTCCCGGAGAGACTCTGACCTGCGTTTCGTTCCAAATCAGAGCAAAAAAGCAGCATCCCAACTTTATCCCCGTAACTGAAATCCTGCAAAACGTTGCTCCGATGATGTCAAACTGTTTTGTTCTGGTAATGCCCAGAACAATATTAAATATTACCGTTAAACCCAGCCCCCCTTCAAATAGCATCCATATAGAAATTAGTTATTTAATGGAGCAGAAGCAGCTGAAATGATGACGTCAATGTTTTTCAGCTGTATTTAAATAAAACATTTTGATGTTAGATGCCAAAAAAAAGGTGGAAATTTCAATGCTTTTTTTGCAGGGGGGTTGTTAAAATCACTGCGTGTTTTGACTGAGCTGCTGCAAGGGTACTTTTGTCTGGAAACCAGTCCTGCCTAACACGTTTTGAAGGGCTCTAGCATACAACCAACTTGGACATGAGCGCTTACAGTGCTGTTTGCTCCCATTGCTTCATCGTGGTTGTGTTAGCTGGCAACGGAGCTCAGCGGCTCACAAGGGTGGCTGGTGGTTTGCCGCTGTCTTAGATGGATGGTTTTGGCTTTGCTGCCCCATGTATTTTTGGCCCGGATTGAAGTCGACTGCTTTATAGCGGTTCATTTCAGAGGCTGGCATCAGCGTCTTGCGTGAGACGTGCCTTTTATTACAGACACCAGGATGCAGGGCAGGGAGGCTTTGTTCTAGACCAAAGAGATGTGCATAATCTTTGGCTCTGGCTCCAGCAAGACACCCAGCTTCCCCATGCTTATCCAAACTGAATGGACCCTTTTGAAGTTTCCCCCATCCTGCTGGGGTCTGTGTGTTAAACTGGTAAACACTATTTGTCTATGAAAATCTCCAAAGTCCATATCCTTTTATACTACACGTTTCCCTTTCTCATTGACCTGTGGCCAGAAGTGACTCCTGATTTGAATAGCAAACAGTTGCTTTTCCTCCCCAGCTCACTGAAGTTAAGCCTATTTTTCCCCCTCTTTGCTAAAAGAAGTAGGATCTTTCCCCAGAAACATATTGATCTGTCCCTTAACACTGCAAAGCTCTTAGCAGATGTTGGTAGAGACTCACAGCATTGCAGATGTTTGAAAGGGCCTAACTAGGGATCCACAGCTTGCCAGAAGCACCAGTAAGCCCAGTGTATCCCGGCATAAACTACAATCAGTCTGATTTTCCTAGGGGTTGGTGTTGCCCTTCAGATACCCAGGTGGGTTGGGAGAAACAGCTTCTACTTTTGCCAGGGCAATGCATAGATAGCATTTCTAACTTTTGATGGGGTCTGCAGCAGACAGCATCGGAGGTGTCCCTACTAGGGATTAGGTTTCCCCTTTAAACGATACATCAACTCTTTGGTGAGTCACGGTATCGGGCTACCCGCCGATTGGCAAATATGCGAAGTGCTTCTAGTTCCTCTTGACTTCTGTGCAAGTTGTGACTGTCTCACGTGCCTGGAAAATCGGGTGCTGGGCCTCTGCTTCTTGCATTTGCTCACGTAAACGCCTGGAGAAAGTTCAGGGGTAGGAAAAAAACAATTGATGGCACCGATCAAAAATAAAGCCGCTCCGCTCTGGGCTGCACTTCCAGAAGGTCGGAGGGAAGGGGGCATTTTCAACAGGATTTGCCAAGCAGCCTGGGAGGCTACCGCCCTCCTTTCTGCAGGTCATTGATACTCTGCAGCCGCCGGCCTCCTTCGTATTCTCACACTGGAGCAGGACAATAGGGCAGGCACTTTCATTTGGATTTGTGCTAATGAAGTCGAACAAGCATCAGGGGGCTCTTATAGAGGGGCTGGATCGACAGAAATGCTTCTTGGGGCGGGTGGGGGGAAAAAAAAAAGCTTAGCCCCCAACAGCTTCTGGAGGGCTGAAGGCAGCGCCTTTGTTTTCGCAAGCAGGCAGAGATGGCGAACGGTGCCTTTTGTGTCCGATTCAGACCTGAATCCGAATGTCTCCATTGCTTGGGTGTTAAATCCCTTTGGGCGAGTGACCTGTGATAGCGCCGACCTGTTCTGGGGATAACGAGCAGCCCAAGGAGTTCAGGGTTGCCAACAACTGTGACGTTTGGACAGGGGGAGTCTTAAATTTCCAGCTCCTGGAGTCAGGTGATGATGTGAGAGTCGGTTTGCACTGCTCAGCTCTCTAGGTTGGATGCTTTAGTCTGGGACGATCCTGCCTTGAGCAGGGGTTGGACTAGATGATCTCGTGTGGTTGCTTCTAGCCTTACTTTCCTATGATCCTGCGAGCGTGGCGCAAAACTTAAACATCTGGACCAAGCGTAGCCTCTCTCACCTGGCGAATGCTTTGTCAGTTTAATTCAGTGAAGCTCTTTGAGATCCTGGCATGGATGAGGCTATAATGGAGGGCAAAACAGTATAATTTTAAATAAAGGCAAGGGTCCACTGGTGTGGCTAAGGGCACCCCAATTTCTGTAGCCAGTGGCACACAAGGGAATGATGTAGCCAGCATCACATCCAGCCCCTTTGACTGCCCAGCCCGATGGACTAGACGCCTAGTTACACCTGGGTTGACTGCAGGGAGTCTTGGTCACAGATCTGGAATAGGGCTTAACTCACGCTTGTGGACCCATAGTAAGGCACCGTGGCTGCTCTGCCATCCTCTCTAGTTATCACAAATTATTTAGTGATAGATGAGCTAGGTGTTATCACCACTGCAATGAACTGTGCCGTCAGAAGCTTTCCGGGAAGGGGATGCCAGGGGAACAGGGTGACACGGGGTGCAGCCAGCTTCCTTTATGGCAGTGGTTTTCAACCTTTTTTTTCATTTGCAGACCCCTTTGGAAATTTCTAATAGAGGCACGGACCCCTTTGAATTGTAAGTGTGGGTATTCACATACTTTTGATTGATCCTCATCATCTTTTGCAAACCCCTTAGACAGTCTGCAGACCCCCAGGGTCCACCGACCACAGGTTGAAAACCACTGCTTTAGGGGGGCACAAAGCTGACCCACCGTACTTGCTGTGCTGTCTAACGCTTTCTAGCCTCTGGTTTCAAGGCCCTTTAGAGGCTCTGTCAGTCTCAGGAGCCCCATTACAAAGATGGGGAAACTGAGGCACTCTGCAGGTAAGTGACTGGCCCAAAGCCACGTAGGAGAGAAGCGGGAGAGCTGGGAACAGGCCCCTGGAGTAGGAGACCGGTGTTCAAGGCACTACACGCCATTGTTTCCCTGGTTCAGGATTTTGTATGGCAAATATCACCCTACTATCTGCTGCTAGAATCGAGAAACGACAAACACACCCGCCTCTCGTGTGCCCTTGTTGTGAATGCGGCGACCGGCATCCTGGGCCGCGTTGGGAGGAGCGCTGCCAGCAGATGGAGGGCAGTGATCCTTCCCCTCTATTTGGCACTGGGGAGGCCACATCTGGAGTCCTGTGTCCAGCTGTGGGCCCCCCACTACACAAGGGATGTGGACACATTGGAACGAGTCCAGTGGAGGGCAGCGAAAATGCTTTGGGGGCTGGGAGACAGGACTGGTGAGGGAACTGGGCTGATTTAGTCTGGAGAAGAGAAGACTGATGGGGATTGAATAGCAGCCTTCACCTCCCTGAAGTGGGGCTCAAAATAGGATGGAGCTGGGCTGTTCTCAGTGGGGGCAGATGACAGGACAAGGAGCAATGGGCTCAGGCTGCAGCAAGGGAAGTTGAGGTTGGGTATTAGCAAAAACTTTCTGATGAGGAGGGTGATGAAGCACGGGAACAGGCTCCCCAGAGAGGTGGTGCAGTCTCCATCCCTGGAGGCGTTTAAGACTCTGGTAGACAAAGCCTTGGCTGGGATGATGGAGTTGGGGCTGGTCCTGCTTGGAGCAGGAGGTTGGACTAGATGTGACCTCCTGAGATCCCTTCCCAGCCTCATTGTCTATGAATTTTCTATGATCCTCTCTCTGCGAAGGCCGAAGAACCCATTGGAAGAAATGAAGTTAGATGAAAAATAATACGTGTTGGGGTTGGTTCAATTTCTATCTCCTTTGTGACGGCAGGAGAGGGGGAAAACGTTCCCCTGATTGCAAAAGACTGTCCCCTCTTCTTGACAGCTCAGCTCCAGCCACAAAAGCCTTAAGGAAGTTGTTGTCCATAGCGCCATTGGATGGATGAAGCCTCTTCAGTCAGCACAAGTTTTCCTCAGACAGCAGCAGGAATAATGGCTCATGGCTGGTCAATGGGCTGGGTGGGGCCTTGTAAGGCAGGATTGGGCCCCGGGGCTCCCTCAGCCCCAAGCCACCATCTGGGGCTCTGTGCCATTCCCCCCAGCTCCATGCTGCCTCCTGGAGTCTTGATCCATAGGATCAGGGTCCACATTGGCCCCTGTATACCTAGATCAGGCTCTGGGCATGCGAATCTACCATGCAATTGGTGCCACCAAATTTTTAGACCCCTGTGGGCCAGATGGCATGGCTTCATGGGCTGGATTCAGGCCGTGGGTTGAGAACATTTCCTCTGGGCCTTGGAGATGCTGATGTTTGGGAAGAGCTGTAGAAATACAGATCCAAATCCCGGATGTCAGGGAAAGGCTGTGGATGAACCACAAAGAAGGGGGCATGTGCCTGGCTCGGAGAGAGATTGTGAGGTGGTCATGGGAGAAGAGTGGATAAATAAAGGGTGCCCAACCTGGCCACTTTTGCCAGCACAAGTGGTTTCCAGCAGTCTTTTTGGATGGAGACATCTGGATTTCCCAAGCCATTCCTTTGCACATGCTTCACATCACTAAAACTAAGCTACGATGCATGCTTAGATACATAGAAGTGATATGTACTATATACAGCCCACATCGACAGCATAGGGAACAGTGCTTGGAGTGATGCAGGGCTGGGAAACCTTTAAAGACCAGGGCATTTGGTCTCAGGTTTAAGGAAGGACTCCTGGGTTCTCCTCCCAGCTCTACCATCAGTCTACTGTTTGACTGTGGACAACTTATCTCAGCTCCCAGTGCCTCAGTTTCCCCATTGATTATAGGTAATCTATCTTTGTTCTGCTTCACAAGGTATATGCGCCTACCGTGAATCTTGCAAACACCACGTCTTTCCTTCTCCCATGAGCGGTCTTCTTCTGGCAAGTCCTCCTTTCCCACTCTACACCACCTTCTCCAGCCAACAGCAGGCCCACGCGGCCCCCACAGTGAGGGTGCTCATTCCTGAGGGACACTGATGGGGGACAGAGGTATAGGACAAGCCCCAGGTTGTGATCTGTAAGGCTCGTCCCACTCCTGCCTCCGCAGCCCAACACAAGGCCTGTTGCAAGGTTTAGGAGCAAGGAGGAGAGGTATGTTATGGAGGCGGTTGTGAGTGCATCTTGGCATCTCCCCTCTTTAATGGTCTCTCAGGACATCAGAGGCTTTCACCCATTTGGCCATGCCATGGATAAATGTCCTGTCAAGGACACTTGGGGCGCATCTACATGTGCATGAACACACTTTAGTTAATGCACATTAAATCTAGTACCTCCATTGTGAGGTACTAGGAAAATGCACATTAACCTGTCTTAATGCACATTAACTAAAGAGCACCACAGTTTTTAAGTGACGCTTAATGCACATTAGCCTATTTTAAAGTGTATTAACTAAATAGCATGGTATTTTTGTGATGCTTTAATGTGCATTAAACTAGGCTAATGCGCATTAAAGTGCATGTGTAGACGTGCCCTTGGGTTCTGTTTCTAACACTGCCATTAACTTCCTGGGTAACCTTTGCATCTTCATGCCTAGGTTTTCACTCCTGTCCTGCATGGCGCACCTAGTTACAGTAGGAGCTCCTGCAGGCAGGGGCTGTCTATTCATTTAGGAACGTACAGCGCGTGACACAGTGGGTTGCCTCATCGGGGCCATGAGGCAATACTGTCATCAAAATCATTAATAATAAATAATAAGCCGCGATGCTTGGGCTACCGAATCTTCTGATCTGGTGGAGCCATCTGGCAGAAGCCTGCTAGTATTTATTATCCACCGTATGTGTTGCTGCTGGTTGGCGCTAATGCTCCGTGCTGTTATCACGCCTAGCTGATCATACTAAACCAATTAGGTGGAATGCTTGATGACAGGTTCCCTGTTAATCTGCTGCTGTTTTTATTGTAGACAGTCGACTATAGCCATTCTCTCCGATGTTGAGCTCAGAAACACCTCGACGGTCACTAATCTGGTTAAAATATTTACAAATCTCTCCCTCTCTCTTTTTTTTCCCCTTTTCCCTGTTCCCATTACGGTTGACTGGGCAGGGATTTGTTCGGAGTACACAAGTGCACCACTGTTTTAGAGGTGCACGGTATTATGCTCATATAGGACTTACACAATAGATGACAGATAAAAGGACCTTCCAGACATCCAAGCTTGCCAAGTCAATTTTTCTTGGGCCGTATTAGGTTGCTTTTAAGTCAGCACAAGATATTCCCACCCCCCGGCCCTGTACATACAGTAGAGCAAGAAGAAACTGTAGCTATGCACGGGATGGGGGAAAGAAATGAAATGTTCTGGTGCATTAATACTTACGCCGTGGCAGCTACAAACAGTGACTTTAAAAATTAAAAGCATTCTCAATGCAAACTGGCCCCGATTCTGCTCTGCCTGAAATCAGGCTTCTTCTACTGAGGAAGCCCAATTCTTTCCCTTTTTGCAGGCAGTGTGGTCTGTGGAGATACGCGGGCAGTTGGTCTCTTGGGTCCTCTTTTTGGGCTTCTTACCGAGGTCTTGGTTATTCATGGGTGGCTCGCTTAACTTCTCTCTACCTCACTTTCCCCACATAAGGGGATACCAATGCACGCAGAGAACTGTGGAAAAAATGTGCATATTCATCTCAGTTTTTAAAGCATTTGCATCGTACTTGCTTAGCAGGCCAGACTGAAGTCTAATCAGGGCACTTTTCATTGCCTTTGAATGGCCTTTGGACGTGGACATTTTGTCGTAATGCTTTGACTGGCCATTGGACACGAACAGACTGTCGCAATGCTTTGAACGGCCTTTGAACATGGACTTTTTGTTGTAATGCTTGAAGATGCTGTCATTGTTGTCTCCATGCTGATGGAAAATCACTAGCCAGTAATATCTGGGCAAGTTAGGTGGCTGGAAATGATGTCATGTGGCTGCAAAATGTCTAGAACCAGCAACATTTGATTGAGAGGATTAATAGCAACACAGATTAAAGAACAAAGCACAAGGCAGAATTGGATGGAGGAGAAAATTCTGGGGTTGCGCAAGAGTGTACCTTGTTAGTGACCTAAAAATGGGGACATCCGCCAGCCAAATGTTATGATGTCATGTTATATTTCAAGCTCACTGAATCAGCAATTTCTACCCAAAAACATCCTCGCTGGAATTTTTTACCTAGCTGTAGTTAAAATGCTACCATTTTATTAGTGTCTATAATGCCTGGAGAACATTTATGCTCCAGCTGTTTCTGGTTTCTGCACAGCTCCTTGATGCCAGTTACCCATCAGCACCAGTTACAACAGACCTGGGCTTGCTTTAGTTTGTCTGGGGGGTCACAGAAATTAAACATATCTTAGGTATGTGGGTTATTTCCATTGGTCTGTTCTGGGCATTTAGGGCCCCTCTGGGGAGTGCCCTTCTCACTATTTAACCTGCACGACCCCTTTGCAGTTTCATCCTTGTAACAGGGACAGGTGTTTGCAACCTCACTGGGTCTGTATCCAGGGTCCACATGTATGTGTTGAGTCTTTCAATCAAAGCAGAGAGGAGCTCTTTGGCAGGGAGGTTTGGGCACAGGTATTGCACCCAAAGCACCCAGGCCCGCTGTTTTAGAAAGGGTGTGTTTCACATTCCTGAAGTGCCTAATGGCTTTAGGTGCATAGCCGTCAGATTTCTGAAGGCATGAAGATAGGCATCTAATGGGTTTTTTCAACATCACCCATTTGAAAGCTTTGTCTGGGAAATCCTCCTGGGTTTTTGTCCATTTCTGTAAGTCTAGAGATCTTTTAGAAATCTGGCCAGTGCTAAGTGCCCAGGTCCCTTCTGAAAGTGCCCCCACTACAGAAAGGATGTGGACACATTGGAGAGTCCAGTGGAGGGCAATGAAAATGGTTAAGATGTTGGGGCACATGACTTTTGTGGAGAGGCTGAGGGAACTGGGCTGACTGAGTCTGCAGAAGAGAAGACCGAGGGGGATTGAATAGCAGCCTTCACCTCCCTGCCGGGGGGCTGCAAAGAGGATGGAGCTGGGCTGGTCTCTGTGGGGGCAGACGACAGGACAAGGAGCAATGGGCTCAAGCTGCAGCAAGAGAAGTTGAGGTTGGATATTAGGAAGAATTTTGTCCCTAGGTGGGTGGTAAAACACTGAAACAGGCTACCCGGAGAGGTGGGGGACTCTTCATCCTGGGAGGTTTTGAAGACCTGGGTACACAAAACCTTGGCTGGGATGATGCAGTTGGGGCTGGTCCTGCTTGGAGCAGGGGGCTGGACTAGATGTGACTCCTGAGCTCCCTTCCCACCCTCATTTCCTATGACTCTATGAAATAGAAATGTAGGCTCCTAAGTCACTTGTGAGAATCTTACCTCCTGTCTCTTGGAAAGGTTTATTGGACAGACTGGAGGCTAGAAAAGTTGGAAATTAAAGTGACTGAAAATGACTTCTAACTCACTGAGGAATCAAACCAGATGATACATAAAGACATTTGGCACACCGCTAGTTCGAAGGGAAGAAACTGGGTGAAGTGATCCCAAGACAAATGTGGGTATTGTTCTTCCTTTCAGTATTAGCGGTCTTCTCTCTCACAATCCTGGACAACAGGGGAAAATGTTGGGCCAGATCTTCAGGTGGCATAAACTGGCATAGCTCCATTGAGCTTTAGCATTCATAACTCCCAACCAGACCACGAGGCTGTGTGCAAAAACTTCCAATGCACTGGGACATTTCTCTGTTCAAAAGTGAATTTCATGATATGGCATCTCTTCTCCTGACATAGCA
Organism: Gavialis gangeticus; assembly: GCF_001723915.1. Taxonomy (NCBI): domain Eukaryota; kingdom Metazoa; phylum Chordata; order Crocodylia; family Gavialidae; genus Gavialis; species Gavialis gangeticus. The sequence goes on along the minus strand of NW_017728993.1, from coordinate 23,885,154 downwards.
GAGCGGGTGGGAGAGATACTGGAGCATCTTTATCATCACACATAGGGGTGGGCAATTATTTCAGGTGGAGGGCCACTTACTGAGTTTTGGGAAGACATCAGGAGGAACATGTGAGGCATCACAGGGAAGATAAATATTAATTTTCTAAATTTGTAGGGGCCCCGGGGGCTGCATAGAATGGCCTGGCAGGCTGCATCTGGCCCACGGGCCGCATTTTGCCCACCCCTGGTACACCAGCTCTCTCCAATTGCTCCCTTTCTTGGGCCTGACGAAAAAACTGCTATATTTAATAAGAGCTAATCCCTTTGACACACTTGCTGGTCTTGCCTTTGGAAATTGGATTAAGATTGATGCACCATAAAGAGTTCTTAATGCCAATGAAACGAACATGTTACAGGAAATGGAAGTTGTAAACACGGTGCCGGCGCTTCTCTTCAGATAGCCTCAGGAGGAACTTAACAATGGCCTTGAAACCTTTTTAACTAGACAGGGTGTTCAGGCAATGACACACAGAGATGAGATGGGGAATAAAAGAGTTTCCCAGATTTGGGATTCAGTGTCGTAGCTCAGTGCTGCAGTCACTGAAACCAGCGGGAATTTTGGTAGCAGCAAAGCTGGATGTTGCATGTAATATACCCCTCCCCGTGCATGCCCACGTATGCCGTGTTACACGTAGCACCATGCCTCGGCCACCCAGGTGCATCCTTTCAGCCCAAAGGGAACATAAGAGAAAAGGGAATTTATGACAAGGTCCTTTGCTGGGTGGGTTATTTGACCCCCGCAGTCTTTCCTGCCCAGAGCAGGGGGGCTGGACCGGATGATCTCACGAGGTCCCTTCCAGCCCTAAACGTCTGTGAATCTGTAAGCACAAGGAAGATGAAAGCAAGGATTCAAGCTGAATCCTGCCAAAGAGGAAGCACACTGTGAAGATCTCCTCTTTCTGAAGCCGCAGAAGCACCACAAACAAAAGTGCAGTTGTCTATAGACAGGTGGGGGGGGCGAACTATTTAAACATGCAGTAAAATGAAAGGTGCAATACAGAGAAAGGCATTTCCACTTTCTAACTGCATAAACCAGTGGTCTCCAAAGTGGGGTGCGCACTCCAGGGGGTGCGCAAAATGATCCGTTGGGGTGCGGGAAGAAAATACTAGACCTTCTATTTCTATTTCTATAAATATACATATATTGGGGGTGCGTACTCAAAAATTTTTTACTCATAGGGGTGCACGATCAAAAAAGTTTGGAGACCACTGGCATAAACTGTAGATATTGTCTTTGTGCTTTTAATAGGTAACTCAGTGTTTTTTATAATGATGATCCTCCCCAAAAACACAGATAATTGCATGCCATTAGAGAGAGACTCCCTCTCATTTCCTCTGCATCGTTGAAAATACTCCTTGCAAGTGGGGGCAACGTACTTTAACAAGCGGCGCAGGCACAGGAAGAAAAAGATGTCAGCCAATTATTCCCTGTCGGGAGGTTTCGGGGAGCTGCCCTGTGCTCTCTGCTGTGGGAGACTGGGATGACCCGGTTGTGGGCCTGTCCACGGCTTGCTCATAGCAGGGATGCTTTCGGAGCGCGCACGGCAGATCCGTTGCACTCTCCTCACCTTTTTGCTCTCTGCTTTCCTATCCGTCCCCCAAAAAACAACCTGCACAAAGTCCATGCTGACAACAGAATTATTTGGGGCGTTTCAATTCCCCTTTTCCTCCCTCCCACCTATATACACTAGTCCAAGAGATGAATGTCCATCTCAAGCCCTTCTGGCTGGGAGCGTTTCTAATATTTCATTTCATTTTCTTTTCCATTCATAGTCTTATTTCATTTTTTGCTAAGCAAAAAAACCCAAAAACCTCTCCTGAATTTTCATCACCGGGAAGCTCCAACGGGGATCAGGTGCTCCCCCCCCGGGTACCGGGTGCCGTACAAAACTCTTCAGTCTGCAAAGCACTTACAGTCCAAAGAGAGAGTGGGGCAGAGAAAAGAAGCATCCTTCTCTCCATCTAATGGTTGAGGAGCAAGCCAGAGGGATGAAGTGACTAGGTCAAGGTCATAAAGGAAGTCAGTGGCAATGCTGATCCCTGTTTTCCTGAGTCCCTTGCCTTAATTGCAAAGCCACCATCCCTTTCCAGAAGGTCGTGTCCGTGGTTTTCACATGCCCGGTCTCTTTTCTTTCTCCCGGCACAGAAAGCAATAGTAGGGGTAAGAGCACTTCTCGATCCTGGAGAAATGTTGTGAGGTTCACCAAGCGGGAAAGACTGTGTGCTAGTCAGATAGCGGATAAAGTTCGCGAGACAGAAGAACACAAAACTGTATTGCTATCAGGAGTCACATTGACTTAGAGTAGGTAAGATGTGGCAGAAAAGCCATGCATGTGCTAATGGTCACAAAGCCAGGCTCTCGCTATGGGATTAAAAACCTCTCTGAAAAGTCTATTAAAAAATCCCCTGCTTTATGTCTCGTACAACACTGGGCTGACGCGTGGCGAACGCTTATATGAGCTAGTGGACTGCACACTAGGCTGGCGCTCAGGAGACCCAGTTTCTAGTCCCATCACTCAGTGATGAGGCATGTCGTTTTCCCTTCCTTAGCCTCAGTCTCCCCATCCGCAAAATGGGGCCACTGCTACTGACCTCCTGTGTAAAGTGTTTTGATGGCTATGAATGAACAAGCTCTGTAGAAGAGCTGGGCGTCATTATTAAAACTAAGCTAAATGTTGATATTTCTAAATGGAGGGGAAAGAGGGACGGGAGACAACTTCAGCAAACCGCTCCTACATTTTGCTCACCTGTTACCAACTGTAAAGTGCCTCAGGCTTCAAAATGCCCAAGACTGTAAAGTTTGAAAAAAAGTAGGGACGTAGCCAATCACAGCTTCCATCTGCTCTTTTCTTTCTTTCTTTCTTGAGCAGGCCTACTTTTAAAGAACCAGGTCGCAGTTGTGCGGATGTCTCAGCTAGAAATTCCCTTCAGGTGCCCCACAAAACCAGCCTCCATTCAGGGTTTTCCTAATACTAATGACCGTGCAGCCAAGATGCTGAAGACGTGGAGCCTTGTTCTTACCAGGCAAAAAGGGCCCATGTTCCAAGACGGGTTCATTTTGTACACGCTCAAGCCCCTTTCATCTAACGGGGGGGGGGGTGAGATTAGGCATATTTCACTCTTGTCTTTTCACTCTAACCCTATATTTATGCAGCTTTGGAGGGACAAGTGAAGATTTGTGCTTTGCGAGTGAGGGTTTGACATGGGGGTTTAGGGAAAACTTTAGGTCAAAAGTTATGCAGAGCATTGGGCTCAATGGCCCGGAAGGCCTCTGTGTTCCTATCTGTTGCTTATTTTACCCAGTTTGATTGGTCCACCCCCTAATTAACCTCTTTCACAGCATTGCCATAACACCCTCCACTTGCAGAGCAGTGAGGATATATATCGTGGGCATCTAGCAGTACAGCGCTGGCACACTTTAGTTGGCAGCAAAGGGGTCAGGGCTGAGCGCATTTCCATGCATGCTGTGCAAACCATTCACAGATTGCTCGATCATTTAATGCTATCCAAGCCTTGGTTTTTAACCGGTGTAAACCCACATAGCTCCATTGCCCTCTGCCGCTGAGTATCTCGCCCCCATCTTCCCCCTCCAACCTTAAATCCAACAGCTTTCATTGAGCCAGACCAATCAGTGGGAAGACTGGCCTAGAAACTGCAGCCAGATGCCTCCAGTCTGCAATCAATATCTTATCACGCTTCCCACGCCACCCCTATCGACGGGCTTCGCGGTGCGGCCCAGACTCCATTCCACCCGTCCGATGTCGGAGGGGTGATTATCGACACGAGCAGCTGCTGTTCTGGTGCTGACATTTGCAAACCAGAGTAAACAGACCTGGGGGACTCAGCCCTGACACAAAAAACAAAGTGATGGATGGCCCACAGTGACCAATGCCTCCACTGTCTGGAGGAGAGGAGGGGAAGGTGGAAAAAGAAAAAAAAAACCAAAAAAAAAAAAAAAACCCAGGACAAGCAATCCGCAGCCAGCCTAGGAAGATTACTGCCATAAAAGCAATGCTGGAAGGGGCTAGTTATCAAGTGGAAAACAAGAAAGTACAACCAGCTCCCCCGTTGCCAGATTTAAGGGACTCTGGTTGGAAGGTTTGTTCTCCTGTGGGCCATTAGAGCCGGAGCAGAAATGGATGCAGTAATCCAGAACATATTGAGTCTCTAGGTTACCATGAAATATAATGCAGGAAGAAATGAATTATTTGCGAAGGGAAGCTGTAGAAAGCACATATAGATTTTTTTTTATTGGAACTATGTTATCAACAGCCTCTCTTAATAGTCGAAAACAGCTTCTTATGTTTTTTATAGACTTTTAAAGACCCCCCCCGGACGTGTCTGGAGGGGCCGTGGGTGTTTTGTAGGGGGAGGGAGATGGAAAGGGAAGGGCAGAAGACAGGGAAGGTAGATTGCCAAGCACTTGCTCTTCTGGCAGACTTCTGTTCCTCTTTCTCAACAGTTGGATGCGATATGTTAAACCAACACCGTTCCTTGCATAGAAGCAATAACTCGTGCCTGGAGGAGTTGCACGCTGAAGCTCGTGAGCCTCCTGACTTAGGAGACATCTAACTAACTTTACCTTTGCAGTAATGTACGTAATGGCCGTGCTGTGTCCAGCTACCATCCGGCCTGGCATCCTGCCCCTCTCAGCGGCAGAGAGTGGTTGCAAAAATATTCCAGTAAGGTCTGTTCAGTCTCATCAGCCCCTTACCCCTCTCACTGCACAGCTTTCAGCATCGTGAGGCCTAGGAAGTGCTCATATGGAGGCTGCACCCTGACTACCATGCCTAAAACCTGCTGGTGGACCAGTTCTCCATGAATTTATCCAGCCCCCTCTTGAGCCCATTTAGTTATCTTCTTTGCTGAAGATGAACCAGAGCCCTGTCTGTGGATGTCTCTGGGAGTGGCCCAGATCCTGAACCCAAGGGTGGGTCCTGCTCTTTGAGCTGATCTCCAGCGCACGTGCTTTCCTTTGCTTTTGTTTGCCCTGGGTATGCAGAGGTGGATAGCCAGTGCATTTCTTTGAGACGAGCTGAGTGAGAAGGTAGGAGCTTAAAATAAAAAAGCATTTCCAGCTCCAATTTGCTAGAAGTTCACCTGACTTGGACAGCCAGCAGGTATTTACTGGTCCTCTTTCTCCCGCTGGCATGCCTTAAAGGGCATGCTCATAGGATCATAGGAAGTAGGGATGGAAGGGACCTCAATGAGGCCATGGAGTCCAGCCCCCTGCTCCAGGCAGGATCATCCCCAACTAACCCAGCCCAGCCAAGAGTCTGTCCAACCTGCTCTTGAAAATTTCCAGGGATGGAGATTACACGGTTTCTGTAGGATGCCTGTTCCCATGCTCATAGCCAGAAAGTTCCTCCTCGTCTCCATCCTAAATTTCCTTTGCTACAGCTTGAGGCCACCGGCCCTAGTCCTTGGTTTGCAGGTGATGCACCTATTCCCCAGTAGACCATTGGCCCTTTTCTTATCAAGAGCACACTGTTGGCTGATATTTGGCTGAATATTGTTGACGTGAAGCATGCACGCGGTCTGTGGCAGGAGGGTGGTACTGTTGCGGGAGCTGTGATGGTCCAGAGGTATGTGAGAAGCAAGATCTGTGAGATGAAATCTTTTCTGGATAAACTCTCAAGTCAGGAGAGCTGTTAGCCAGCACTGTACCTAGGCTCCTGGCAGCCCCGGGCCAACTTGTAGTATTGGGCCCCCCTTCGCCAGAGATAATGATAATAATAATCAGACAACAACAACAACAACAAAAAACAGAAAAAAAAAAAGAAGAAAAAAAGGCCCTTTCTGTCCAGACCTCTGATTTGCCCAGGCCTGCGTCTGGCCCTGCTGTTAGGTAAGTTTTTAGGCACAAAATGACACTTTCTTGGGTCTGGGAGAGAGGACCCATTCAGCATAAGCTGTATCTTTTTCTTTCCCAGATTTGAGGAAAAGTAATTTGGGCCTGGGATGGCTTGAGAGGGGATCTGGGGTCATGCTCAAGCTCGTTATATGGTGGCTGCGCTGCCTTGTTTGGGGGAGTTGGTACTCACCGGGCAGGGCCATATGTGCACGGCACAGGGTCAGTATAGACTGGTCCACTGGGTTTCCAGTGCCCTGGGTAAGAATAACACAGGAACAGTATTACTGGGTGCTCATTTGTGGTGCTGTGAGGTCAGGGCAAGGTGGAAAATTCAAGCCTTTCATGCAGGCATAAGCCCTGGAGCAGAGTGACTAAGTCACAGTGTCACCTACCGTCACGGCTTGATCACAAGTCTCATTCACACGGGGAATGAGACTTCAACTCTCCTAGGAAATATGAACTTTCAGTTCTACCCAGGAGAGCTTTTACAATCTTTTCCCCGATGCCTGAGGAAGGGTGTTTGTGCCCGAAAGCTTGCAATTAAAGAATTTTTTTTTGTTGCAAAAATCTAGTTGGTCTAATCAAAGATCTCACCTCTCCCACGAGTACTGATTGCTAGTCAGACAGGGAGATTTCTTAGATTTCATAGACATTAGGGGCTGGAAGGGAACTCGTGAGATTGAGTCCAGCCCCCCCACTCCCCCACCATACACAGGAAATCAGCCGGGATCAAACGATCACAATTGTTCATAAAGCTCCAGCTCCTGGAGTCAAGTGAATACACGAGAATCTCGGCCTTTCCTGGAAAAGTTTTAGGAGCAGAGGGAACAGTCACAGCTCGAAAAACCAGGATGAAGAGAATAAGACTTAAGAACATTTCCCCACTATGGTTCATTAAGGCCATCTCATGGTTTTGGATAGATGTGATAATATTTTAGTGCTTTTCTTTGGTTCTTTCTCCTTTCCTTCCCGCTGTGTTTGGAGCCTTTCAAATTGCGTCTGCAACTATAAAAGTTGGATACCTAGTCTTTTTTTTTAACATATGAAAAATGGACTTTCCCTGCCATCTCCTGACTCCAGAAGTCGGGACTTAAGCAATGCACCAGCAGCCACGAGACTTGTGTTAAAACCATGAGGTTTGGCAGCACTGCTTTTAGCCTCACTGATTTCAAGCTAGATCCAGGGAAGCTAATAAAATATCCCCTTAATACACACGTGCCAGAGCATGTGGCTGTCTGTCCTCCACTACTGATCTTTTCTGTGCAGAAAGTGTTGTCTGTGTCCAGCAAAACCTTTAGCAATTTAAAGGTGCAGTAGGAGGGGGGGGAAATGATTTGCTTTGTGCCACATACTGCAAGGCACAGGATTTGGATTTTTTTGGGTAAAGGGAAAAAAAATCTCTTTTCATCATGGTATGGTAAGGATTTTAGTAGAAGGTTTTAGGGGGGAAATTCTGGTTTTCAACCAGGCAAGTCCGTTAACATTTTCAATCCATCCATCTATTCATCCATCCATTCATCTATGAACACACAGTAATATCTGCTCACTCTTTGTCCATCAAGCTGCCAAATGGAAGAGATTATAGAGACAGTCCCTGTCTATCCCACTGCAGTGTCACCCCCCCACCCCCCGAAAAAGGCATTTATCTTAAAGGTTTTGCCTAAAGTCCTTCCAGTGTTAAAAGCAACATTAGGGCAGGATTTGTCAGAAATATAAATACTAGCTCAGATTAAGTCTCATGGGAGTCCTGTTTTGGAAGGTCATGTGACATACAGGCCTTAAGCTGGACTTTGATATATATCTATATATCTCTATATATCATTATATATCTATATATCTATATTGATATAGATATATATACATATATGGGGTGTCTTTCACCTTGCATGCATAATAGCGTGCGCTTGCAATCCAGAGCGCGATCAGGGGTTCGGTCACCGACGCGATGTCAATTAACAATGCATTTATTTTCGTATCATCGCCAGGTGCCTGTCCCAGATATTCTGGGACCTCTTAACAATTTGAGTTTCACTCACCTGAAGTCTGACGAGATGCTTTTTCTAGCAGCGGACGTGCCAGCTAATGAAATGTCCCCCATCCAGAAAACCACCTCCACCCACTCCTCGGATGTGGAAGATAATATCAGCATTGGAGCTAACTGAGCCAGTCCAGGGTTTCGGGGAAAATTCTCCGAGATCAACTTTCGGGGAGGAAGCCCATGGTCGCACTAATCGAGGGATGAGCAAACAAGATACTGCACGGTCCAGTAGCTGAGGTCCTGTACAAAGAAAATCCAGTTTGCTGTGCAAAAGACTGGGGGGGCCATGACTTCTTCCAGAAAGGGATTCTCCTGGTTTTCCATGGCAGGCGACACATCGCGGCCTGCTCTGGTATTTCTTTCTTGCAATGCCAGTTCCCGGGTCTCCTGGAAGCATTTGAGGGAACGGCACAGATTTATATGCCCCCCATTGCCGTTCGTGCCGCTCGCGGTGCGGTTCCTCCTGGGTCTCTTTAATTTAGATGCCTTTGTTACCAAATGTAATTGATATCGCCCTAGGAGCCGGTTTAAATTGCTCGTGACGATGTAAAAACAATTAGGCAAAGCATATTTTTGTTTATGCCCTCCCTTCCCCTCCCCTCCGAGAGTCTGAGCGCTCCCTGGCCAGCCGCGTTATTAAAAGGTTGCTCCCAGAGCCAGGGCCCAGATGAATGGCACGGGGTAGACCCTGTTTCCCCAAGGGTGGGGAGGGGGGCAATCCAGAATTTAAAGCAATATGAATGTCCTGGATCCAATGCTTTGGGAGGTTTTCTGTTAACTTTAAGAGGATTTGGATCACAGGCTCCTCAATGCAATGTGGGCCCTATCATTAACAGGATGGCTTGGCATTGAAACCAGCCTTTTGCTGCCTACAGTGGAGCTGTTGGACAGGAGGTATGAACCTGGCAGGGAGAACGGGAGTCTCCGAACTGGAGGCTGAGGATATGTGGCAAGGCCTTTTTGGAGTGATTCTGTTCCCCCAATGATGCTGTCAGCATGACTTGGTTGGAAAGAGAAGGTGGGCAGGCATGTCGCGAGGGGCACCAAGGGCAGGCTTATTTTGTTATCGTCGCTCTTGTTGAAGAAGGCTGCGCACCGTGAGTTAGAAGCATAGACGATGAGGGTTGGAGGGAGCTCAGGAGTCACATCTAGTCCGACCCCCTGCTCCAAGCAGGACCAGCCCCAACTACATCATCCCAGCCAAGGCTTTGTCTACCTGGGGCTTAACCACCTCCAAGGATGGAGACTGCACCACCTCTCTGGGGAACCTGTTTCAGTGCTTCACCACCCTCTTAATGAGAGTTTTTCCCAATATCCAACCTCAGCTTCTCTTGCTGCAGCTTGAGCCCATTGCTCTTTCTGTCATCTGCCCCCACTAAGGACAGCCCAGCTCCATCCTCTTTGCAGCCCCCCTGCAGGGAGTTGAAGGCTGCTATTCAATCCCCCTCAGTCTTCTCTTCTGTAGGCTAAATCAACCCAATTCCCTTAGTCTTTTCTCACCAGTCTTGTCCCCCAGCCCCCAACCATTTTCATTGCCCTCCACCAGACTTTCTCCAATGTGTCCACATCCTTTCCATAGTGGGGGGCCCAAAATGAATAGAGGGGAAGAATCACTGTCCTTCATCTCCAGTGCCATGACTCCAGCATTCAAATAGCATCGTGCCTTTGTGGCGCGTCTCCGATGGCTCTTTGGGCCGGGTCAGATGGGTGCAGAGAGCTGATCGACAGCATATGCAGAGGAATACAGCTGAGCACGGGTGAAGCAAGCCTAGAGGGAAATAGTGTAGGACAGGGATGCTCAGCCCCCGGCTTGTGGAGGGGGGGTACTCCACTGGTGCCAGATTATTGGACCTGTGGGGAACCCTGGGCTTTGTGCCCTCGATCGGGCATGCAGAATAGCGCAGGGCTGGACCTGGCACAACCCAGGACTGCATGGGCCCAATCCAGTGTGTAGGGCTGGGGGGAGCAATGTTGGATCCTAGGGCTGGATTAGTGAGTGGGGCTTGGCAGGGCCTGCTTCCAGTGCATGGGGCTGGGCAGGGGCAGAACAAGCTGCCAGGGCCTGATCCTAGCACACGGAGCCGGGCAGGGACGGCCCAATCCCAGCGCACCTGACCTGGTCCCAGCATGGGGGGCTGGGAGAGAGTGGTGTGGGGTCCAGACCACAGAGCCCTAGGGCCCAGTTCTGGCATGCAAGGGCCACCTGAGGCTACATAGCTTCCTACCCAGGCTCATGGAGCCCGGTGGAGGCAGCGTGGGACCTGATCCAGGTGCGTGCGGGTTCGTTTCAGCCGCTCCCCTGGCCAACAGCTTGAGCACAACTGGTGTGGGATGGCAGGGAGGATGACTGCAGTCGGCTTTGAAGGCAGGGAGTTGTAAAGCAAGTTGTGGCGCATTTGTACAGCACCCAACACGCTGAGAGCCCGGTCCGTGCCTGGGATTCCTAGGTGCTACCTCTACCTAAACTGCATCCACTTGAAGCAAATAAATGTCACCTCCTCAGCTGCTGGAAATGGGTGTAGCTCTATTTCCCTACCCCGACGTTGTGATGGAGCAGGTTCAGCCCAACCAGAGGAAGTTTTTTTTGTGCAGTGTGGAATCAATTCGGGGCTGCCAATGTAATCCGGTTCAGAAGAGGACTGGAGACACCCTTGCAGGATGGGTCCATCTGTGGGTATCAAATGGGATCGTGAGGGCTATTTATTTATTCATATGGAGGACAGCAACAGAACAACCTATACACAATGGCACTGAGGGATAAGGCTCGAATGGCAATTTTAGCTTTGATATCCATTGCAAAGCATCATCAGTCGCCTGGTGCGGGTCTTCAATGCCACCATTCGACTGATAAATAGGGCATGCTTCTGTGATGTGTGCTATAATTTGGATTTTGCCACGCATACACTTGGGGTCTTTAATAAAATCCAATTTATGTAGTAGGTCGTTACATCTACCTTGTCTAGTACAAGCCCTGTTCAGTGCTCGGGGATGCAATCTCCAGAAGAGCATTTCCTAGGCCTGCGGATGCTGGGAGCTGTAGTGGGAGAATGGTAGCAGGTGGATTTGGACTGTCCCTGCTTAAATACTCTTCCCTTGAGCATCTAATTTGCTGCTGTGAGAGACGGGGCTGGACGGGCCCCAGTCTGGCAGCAATTGCATCCCATCCTTAGAGTTTTTAAAGACCCGGTTAGGCAAAGCCTTGGCTGGGATGATCTAGCTGGGGCTGGTCCTGCTTGGAGCAGGACTAGATGTGACCTCTTGAGGTCCCTTCCCACCTCTCATTTTCTGTGATTATATGATCTTCTGTCCATTGTCAAGCCCATGGACACCAAACTTGGCTGCATTTGGCTGACAGGAGCAGTTTGGGGCCCGATTCAGTGAGGTGCTGGCTGCTATGGCCTGGCCAACCAGCCCATCCCCTTCTTAGGCAGGATCAGTCCCTCCAGGACTCTCACATGCATCCAGTCTGGTGTTAAACGGTCCCAACGATGCAGCTGCTTCTCTCGGGAGATGGAGGTGCAGTTGAACAGAGGTGTCATTACACCCCTCTACCCTCTGATTACCCCCCTTCATAGCAGCCAAGGGCATCTCAGCAAAGAGCAGCTAACCTGAGCACCAACATACCCTTGTCATCGGTGGACATGCACACAATGGACCTCAAAAGCCCTGCCCCAACCCCTGCCAGGCAGCTTAACGAGTCCGATGATCTGCATACAAACAAGGGCAGGGAAGGGGAGGGAAGCAAAGGGCCCGGGGATGCTCGGAAACACATGGCCTGTCCTTGGGAAATTGTAGCCGGAGGGTAACAATGCGACTGGACCTTCATCTGGCACTGGGAATAGGCCCAGGGCTGCCTGCCCTAGTCATTTCAAATAAATCTCAGTTACTGATACAAAAGGCTCTCGGGAGGCCATTGATAAACCTCAGTGTGAAACCCAAACACTGCGGCTACCTCCCAGTGAGGACGGAGCAGGTTTAGAATGGGTTAATTAGAAGGATAATGAGCTAACAAGCCTTCATTTCTGTTCAATGGCTCAATGAGGAATTCATTAGAAGGGCTTAATCTCACCGAACAATCCCAAGGCTTAGCGAGAGCTCCCATTGATTGCCAACCGGGCTGTTTGTTTACAGGTTTTCCACCGGGTGGAGGGTCCCTCTCCTTCATTAGTATTATTATTTTAAGGCTGTTATGACACCCCTCCTTGGAAGAGTTTGCTCAGGACTGGGTCCAAGGCTGTGTCCTTAAACTGGACGAGTAAAGCAGCAGCTCCTGCACTCTTAGGCATTGCAACCCCACTTTACACCCAGGCATGACATCTGGTACGAACTTTGCAGCTCAGCCGCGGCTTTCACTGGAAACTCCCCAGCAGAGGAGGAAACAAGTTAAGCGCGAACGAGGCAAAATGACAAGGGCCGGGGTCAGATCCTCAGGCTCCTCTCCACAAAAGGATGCAGTTTAAAAAGCCTCTTTCTGCAAATGGCTGGGTGCACTCGGTAGCTGAGCTGGGTATAGGGGCCAGCGTTTGTATGATCCTGGCACACGGGAAAGGGATAGATGAGTAGCAAATCATTAGTGGGGCTTGGGGTGTGAATCCTGCTCTCCCTGTTTCCTTCTTAGCTTCTGCCCCCGCTCCTCTTGGCTAACACCAAGATCATATTATGGATACGAATACCCTGATGTTTGACTCTAGATCTGGGCTGCGGGGGTCTTGTTTTGGACTGGAGGTGGGATCACAGCTCAGCTGGGGTTTGGCTCTGATGCCGAGGTCCTGGCTGCAAGTGGAAGAAAAAACTTCCTGACTCTGGGCCCAGAACCATTAAAAATGCACAAATATCTGAATTCAAAACCTGCACCAACATCCAAATGACCTGGGCTGCGAATTTCTGATTTCAATGCATCATTTTCCTCTGTCGTCATATTCTTCACTAACAGGAGCTGTCTCCAGTTTCCATTTTGTATGAAAGGGGCTATAGCAAATTACTGACTTCTATTCAAGACGCACACCTTCATGACAATGGCATTTTCATAGGCGCACACATATTGCCCAGAAGCCTTTCAAAACCTACGAGGCCATAATCCGATCTGATTTACACCCCTGCAAATCAGGAATAATATCGCTGCGACTCATGAGCAAACCACTTCTTCCAGAGAACAAGCCTCGAATCCAGCCCATGGCCTCGTCGAGCAGTTTATTGGAGGCATTTTATAATTGCCGCGCAGTTTTAAAGAGCGGCGTTAACTTAATAGGCCAACCCCCTCGCCCCCCCCCGCGCCTCTGTGCCAGAGATGCATTAAACGCGCTACAGTGTATTAGCTGACAAAACCCAAATTGTTCTTTAATATTCCTAAAGCTGGTGTTAAGCACAATCACAACAATTTTCACTTTCAATGGAAATCTGACCCCTTGCGTGCCCTCTGCCCTGACCCCAGGCTTTCTCTGCAGCCATAAGGGACCTGGAGGAGCACCAGTTCCCAGCAGCAACGTGCCCCTTGAAAAGAGGATCATTAAAAGCTTTGGATTTTCTCTATCTCGCTCTTCCCTTCGCCTTTGGCTGCTTTTCGGCCCAAATGTGATGCCTGCTTTTTCGCCCCTCTCTTCTCTTGGAAGGCCCTGTGGATAACTGGAAATCACTGTACGTTATAGTCTAACTTAGGTTGACTTGCTGTGCATTTATTCATAGGACAGAGAGACGAGGCTGATTAGTTGTGGGTAAAAACCTGTGTTCAGCGTGCTGCCCTGGTCATTTGTTGTCTGTCTGATCTAGGTCAAGGTGTTAACCTCCTCCTGCTTGTATTTCCCAGTCTCTAAAGGGGACATAATGAAACCTGCCTTGATGCTGATATTTAGGGACTGCCCTCTTGGCATCCTGGCACCCAAACTAGAGGTACTTATCTGAGAGGGGTGCAGCGAGGCTGAATTTAAAAACACTCATGACAACACGAGACCAAGGAGGGACAGCTCATGAACTGGAAAGCAGGCAAATTTATTAAATGGCATCCCTTTCCCCCCCAGCAAAACACTTAATTAAACTATGGGATTTAACGATACTGGATGCCACGGAGGTCACGAGCTTTGGTAGAGTCACAGAGGAAGTAGATATTCCCATGGATAGCAGGGCCATCCGGTTAGCATTCAGCCTTTTTTGGAGGGGATGTAAAACTTCGGGTTGAAGCTCATCTGTAACTACTAGAGAGTAAAATGAAAAAGAGAAGACTCAGGGGGGATTTGATAGCAGCCTTCAACTCCCTCAATAGTGGCTGCAAAGATGATGGAGCTGGACTGTTCTCGGTGGGGGCAGATGAGGAGCAATGGACCTAAGGAGCAATGGGCTCAAGTTGCAGCAGGGGAAGTTGAGGTTGGATATTAGGAAAAACTTTCTCACAAGGAGGGTGGTGAAAGCACTGAAGCAGGTTCCCCAGAGAGGTGGTGGACTCTCCATCCTTGAAGGTGTTGAAGACCCGGCTAGACAAAGCCTTGGCTGGGATGATGTAGCTGGGGCTGGTCCTGCTTGGAGCAGGGGGTTGGACTAGATGTGACCCTTGAGGTCCCTTCAACCCTATTTTCTGCGATCCTGTGACTTCTGCTGGGGCCAGAATAGCACGTGTTTGCTGACTGTGGGCTCTTCTACCAAAGCAACCGGTGCTGGCTATTACCAGATATGAGCAGGATCGCAAGGCTAATCCATTCAGGCCATTTTTATGTTCTTCTGAGTTTATCCCCCTTGACATCTTTATCTAAAAGAATGATTAAGGTATGCGGGATTTTTAAAGGATGGTGAGATGCCCATGGAAAGGCAGTTAGCTCCCTAAGGTCTGAGTGTATATAATATTGCATACAGTGTGTATATAATATATAATAATGGGGAAAAGATGATTCTGGAACTGGATCCAAATATGTAGTTTCCAAAGCCTGACTTGGTCAGCATCGTTAGTCTCATTTGACCTCTTCTCTCAATAGAAAGTTTGGATTCTGGATCTGGGGCTTTCCCTAAAACTTCAGGCCTCCCAATCCCTCTCTGGCTAAGAAGCACCAACATTTTTACCTTGTGGAATTCAAAAGTGGCTTAGCACACTTGTCTGCTGGAGATGGACCTTGCAATTAAAAATGTACACTGAATTACCTCCACTGTGAGTGTAGTGTAGGTAAATGTTTTGCCCGTGCAGTCTGCAAGCTTCTTGGGGCCGTCTCTATCTATGTATGTGTTCAGTGCCTACCTACCATGCTAAGGGCCCAGCCTGGCTTGAGGTGTCTAGGTGCTTCTGTAACACAATATTAATTAAGTCTAATCTTGATGAATTCACTCTGCTTTGACCTTTTATTCATTTTTTTAATAGCGCTCATTCACTTTTGTAAAAAGTAGGTGATGGCATGGATTGTTTGGCAAATCATTCTCCCTGGAAAATTAAGACTAGCCATCAGAGGTTTACAAACCAACAAATACGTGCTGCATCCATATAATCATTTATTTGTAGTGGAACAGGCACCTTTCCTTCTGATGTGCAGCAACTTGGATGGTTATTAAGAGAAAAAATCCAGAGATCTCCTTGTGTCTCTGCTATTCACACCCTTAAACTTAATCTTGCCTCCAGAATTCCCCATTATTTCAATGGGCGGCTCTTGAGAGATCTTGTTAGAAGTCAATTTTGCTTGTCCTAAGATGAAATCAGTGCATGAAGCTGTGCTTGATTTTGTTTTCTTTATTTAGGAAAGTTTGCTATGCTTTTCCTATACCCCCCAGCACATTTATTAGGTAGCTATGCAGCGTGTGAACTTTTCTCAGGAGGGTCAGTGTTCATGGCATGGCTTTTCCTTTCATCATCATCATCATCATCATCATTATCATCATCATTGTTATTACTTTGCTTTATTTACCTGCTCTTTCAGAGAAGCCATATAAAAAGAAAGAGAGGGGGGGAAAACCCTTCCCCATGTATTGTTCCCTATGAAAGCATCTCTCTTCAGCCCTCACCTTCTGTTCAGACGTCCCCAGCTTGAAAATAGAGAATGGCAGATTTGCGCTTTCTAAGCCCAGATGGGGCTCCTTTCTTCCTCTTCTGTAAGTTAATAGTGTCTTGCTGAGACCAACTGGGCATGTAAAGATTTGGGCAAAACTCACAGCGGTGGTCTCATAACCCAGAGGCTTCCCAGCCTCATCCCAACATGACAGCCAGTCCCTGTTGGAGCACGTAGATGGCTCTAATGCAGTGCCGAAGGATATATGAAGGCCGGTGATGATTACAAGGGGGATACATTTGTTTACCAATTGTTAAATAAATTAAAAGGCCATCTTAGACCACCAGCAGGCCATGGCACTGGAGACCCTCATCACTTGGCATTTAGAAGAGACCCGGTCCTGTTTGACAGATTTGTTTGCTTCTGCTGCTCCTGAATCAATAATGCAAGAGAAACTGGTTTGGATCAAAAAGACGCTTTTTCAGTTGGATCCACCTCTCTTCATCTCCTGCAAAGCTTATGGGTCAGATCTGCAATGGGTATAAATCAGAGTGGCTTCACTAAATCCACTGACATTGGGCATCTGGGTGGATTACTGGGTGTACTGCGAACGCTTTATTATGTCGAGTGCTAAAAGAAGGGGTAGCAAGGAGTGGCTGTGGATCACCTGCAAAAATCATCTCGGAGAACACCAGTATTATTATTACAACATTACTATTATTATTTTTGCCGTCATTTTATGGTGGTTGCCCGGATATGGTTTGTAAAGGCTCCATCCCAGCTCTGGGGCCCATTGGCTTCACCATTCATTTAGAAACATTGAAGACAGAGTCCCTGCCTCAAAGAGCTTACAGTCTAACTAGGTACAATAATGCCATGCCTACTAGTTGACACAGCATCTCAGAAAGGACCAGTGACAACTAAATGGGACTAAATACTAGCGGATGTACAATAGGCAGCGGGCCTGCCATGGCCTTGTCTACGGCTGCTGGCAGCTGGATCAGAGGAAGCCACAGGAAAAATGAAGAGAAGTGGCCCTGGTCCTCTGTCCAGATCTCAAGGCATCATCCGACTCCCCAGGAAGGAGATAGAAGTTATACTGAACTGGCTGACATGTCTTTTGTCTTGTCCTGTTGCCATTCGATGAGTCTACTGCCTGTCCCTTTGCTTGCCTCCATCTCTATTGTGGACCATGCCCACATCACAGCCCTTGGAGCAACACGATGGCAAGGCAGTTTTGTTTTATTGGGCCTGTGGTTGAGGGCTGCTTTAATTTGGAACCTCTGTATTCCCAAGGGCTGATGTTCCAGATGGAGCCGCCTTGCAGCTTCAGAGGCCGCCGACATTCAGCTGGTGCCCCACGAAAATATCCTACAGGCGTTGGGGATGTTGGACACATGGGCAAACATAAACCTCCGTCAGAGTGGATATCTAATATCCATAGGGCAGTAAAGCAAATCATAGGATCCTAGACAATGAGGATTGGAAGGGAGCTCAGGAGGTCACATCTAGTCCAACCCCCTGCTCCAAGCAGGACTGGCCCCAACTACATCATCCCAGTCAAGACTTTGTCCAGCTGAGTCTTAAAAACCTATAAGGATAGAGACTCCACCACCTCTCTGGGTAACTTGTTCCAGTGCTTCATTATCCTCTTCATGAGAAGGTTTTTCCTCATATCCAACCTCAACTTGCCCATTGCTCCTTGTCCTGTTGTCTGCCCCCACTGAGACCAGTCCAGCTCCAGCCTTTTTGCAGCCCCCCTGCAGGGAGGTGAAGGCTGCTATTCAATCCCCCTCGGTCTTCTCTTCTCCAGACTAAATCAGCCCAGTTCCCTCAGTCTTTTCTCACCAGTCATGTCCCCCAGCCCCACAACCATTTTCATTGCCCTCCGCTGGACTCATTCTAATGTGTCCACATCCTTTCTGTAGTGGGGGGACCCAAAACTGGACACAGGACTCCAGATGTGGCCTCACCCATGCCAAATAGAGGGGAATCATCACATCCCGCGATCTGCTGGCAACGCTCCTACCCATGCAGCCCAGGATGCTGTTAGCTTTCTTGGCACCAAGGGCGCACTGCTGGCTCCTATCCAGCTTATTGCCCACTGTAACCCTAAGTCCTTTTCTGCAGAGCTGCTGCTTAGCCAGTCAGCCCCCAGCTTGTACCGGTGCATGGGATTGTTCTGTCCTATGTGCGGGGAATTTGCATTTGTTTTTATTGAACTTCATGAGATTTCTTTTGGCCCAGTCCTCCAATTTGTCGAGGTCTCTCTGAATCCTAGCCCTACCCTCCAGTGTATCTACTACTCCCCGCAACTTGGTGTCACCCATAAACTTGCTGAGGGTGCATCCATCCCATCTTCCTCATTCTTGATGAAGACACTGAACAAAACCAGCCCCAGGACCGACCCCTGGGGCACTCTACTTGGCCAACTAGACATTGAGCCATTGATTATTATCCTTGGAGCCAGACAGTCCGTCCAGTTTTCTATCCACCTTACAGTTCATTAATCCAACCCTTAATTTGCATGCAAATGGCATCCAGACACAATACAAATACAAATGGCTACAATGGGAAAAATTATAATGGGGTCTATTATGTAGAATCAACCACACTGTCTTTTGAAGGTCATCATTTGTCTCTTTACAACCTACTTAATGCTCTTTTTAAGTGTACTTCCCCTGTGTAAAGTGGCTCTGGATCCCTGTTGGGTAAACCTGACTCCAGGCTACCTGTGCTTTAACAGAGGAGAAGGATAGTAAATTCAATCCCGTATCTAAGCATTTTCAGAGGTGTTGTTTTGCCCCACCACTCTTTTTAAAGAAGTTTAAAGGGAGGTTAAAGGCAGGGAACTTAAGACCATACTTTGCACTAAGATGTCCGTGAGCACTGAATACTGAGATCCTATGGGGAGTTTCACATATGGGGCTGATTCTTCTTGAGGGACTTTCATACTGGAAGGAGCTCTTATATTAGATTTCCTGGTAGGTGCATATCTCTCTCCCTCCCCAAACACACACATACCCATCTGATCATCTCTCAGTTTGCTAATGCCATGCTTGCGGTACCATATCTGCATCCATATCCATGGAAACAGACTGGGATGCCATGCACAAAGCATACTGTGGAGCTGCCAGAGGCGGGAAGGCCACGATATGGGAAAAATCCCCTTTGTAAGCCACCTGTCTTCACACGAGAGACCGACCATGTAAATTAGCTTTTGTATAAATGTTCTTGTTTCAAGTTTCTTCAGGTGCAAAGTCTCCCTGTTTGACAGCCCATCAATCACATTTGGGGACACCATTAATAAAGCTGTCCCCACATCTCCCTTGAGCTTGAAGAAAGAAAAACTCTAACTGTTAGCCATTATTATATAAAATTAACTCTCCTTATTTTAAACAAATGGTCATTGCCACCTTCTTTCTGCATCTTGCAGGAAAAATAAAACCCTGTGAACCAAGGTGGCAGACACTTACAGTTCCTTGTAGAGCGTGCATGTCCAGGGACAAACTTCACCCTAGTGTAGCGTTATAGATAATAGCCAGATGAAATTAAAGGAATAGGCCCAAGAACAGGTAAGTTGGTGATAACTGGCTTATACTTTGTGGGTGAAGAAGGGGACTAAACTGGATGTAGTAAATGGATGGCATGTTGCTGGCTTTGATGAAGATGCACTGAGCAACTTGGACTCTTCCTAGCTGATACCACTTGGGAATGGCTCACTAGGGAGCATTGCACTGCAGGTCTCAAGGCCGTGCCTTTGACAAATCAAAAAGTTCCTGGATTTTTTTTAAAGTTAGGTGAAACCAATATGATTGTTCAATCTGACCTCTATATAGCATAACTTGGTCATTCCCGTACATGGCCAACAGCTGATTGGTTGAACTAGATCACGGCAAGACACTCGGTCTTGAGTCATCCTTTCCAAGCAATGGAGAATTTGCCAGATACTGTAGAAGTCTGGTGCTACGCTTAGTTACCCCCAGTCATAAAGACTTGCATTTTATTTCCAGTTTGGACCTTGCTGACTTCAGCTTCCAACCACTGGATCTTGTCCTGCCTTTGCCTGCTCGATTGAAGGACATGCTGTTAGGGGATGCCTTCTCCCGGTGCAGGTAATTATAGACCGTCATCAAGCCTGTCATTCTCTGCTCCGGGGGGCCAAACGGAAGGGGGAACTACCTCCGCCAGGGTCTGTGCAGACTGAAAGCTTGCTCTGAAAATGCCCCACCAGGGATTGCAGGAGGGTGATGTCAAAAAGGCGCCTTTGGACCCTGGCGTTCTTGCACCAACTTTTGTATAGAGCTGTTTGCATTCGTGACAGCTGAGGACCTGGCTCCTGTTGGCTTCACTGGTTGTTCTGCATATGGGAGGAATGGCAGATTAGATCCCAAGAGACTGTTGCTTAAGTAGCTTTCTCTCTTCTCTGCCAGATATTCTCTATACAAACTAGAAACAGCGACAGTATGATGGGAGGAATCTTCCTCTCCTCGTCTAGCTCCTATTGCTACCTTTATGCAGGCACGTAGAAGAGGTCTCCTTTTTAGTACGTGTGCTTCCCAGGAGCTAAGAGTAACCTTCCCCGATGCCTCATCTTACCAAAGCATTGAATGCTGAATCCTTTCCTGCCACCTTCCCTCCCCTGTCAACCCTTGCTGTGTCAAAAGCTTTCTCGGAGTTGATGAATCCATGCACAGTGGTAGGTTATATTCATTTGTCTTCTTCTCCAGTTCATTTATCACAATGAGTGCTCTGTTGTGGAGAATCCTGATGGAAAGCCTGCTTATTCTCCTGCCTGGTTGCAACACGGCATTTCAATCAGCTGATTGCTTATTACTGCTATCTTGCTGGCAAATCTAGACAGTACACAGAAGGGTGGAGAGGTCTTCCTTTGTCACTCTTCTCGTGTGGAAGAATGATAATAGCATTCTCATTTCTCTCCCACCGCATGCTGTGAATAGATTTGCTTTGCCTTTCATTTCTCCACAACTACTGGACTTTCCCAATTGACATGCTCATGACACATGAAGGCTTCACTTTGCCGCACACCTGTGGGCAGTCTGTTGTCCCTCCTGTCCTCTATTTCCTTGTCTCATTAGGTGAGGGATGACAGGAAGAGTGCATCTGTAGCATAATGTCTATAGTAGAATCAGACCTGTCAACTCTGCAGACTCCTCTGAGGATCTCAAAGCACTTTACTATCATGAGTCAACCCATTGCTAACACTGAAAATGTGACCTAGCCACCTTTGAAAACCCTTAGGGTTAGGTAGACAAAGCCTCTCTTAGCCATAGTTTGAACTACTGCAATTTATTCTGGTTTCAAGTCCAACAAATTATGGCTACTGGTGGTTTCGCCCGTCTATGCAAAGTGTTTTCACTGTTGCAGCCCCTCAATCCAATATTGCCAATCCTATGAATTATGGGCTGCCGGCATTGCAAAAGCATTAAAGGATTTAACCTTTAGAACAAAAATTAAAAAATAACCTTGGGAGATTGGCTTAAAACATGCATTTGATAAAAGATTTCAAAGTGCATGCTGCCCCTTGATACCCAGTTCTGGGTCCATCCTTTCAGCAACAAAAGAGTTAGCAGAGGTAGGTTATGCAGTTTGGAGACTTAACACAGCATTTGAAACAAATGGATTCCACACAGCAAAGCGCACCATGGGTTTATCATTCTCTTGACAGGTAATTTTCTCCCTAGGGAAAATAGCCTAGACTTTTGCAAAGCACCTCTTGGTGGGGAAAATGAAGTAGTTCTACTCTTGGCTGCAGGAAGCAAGCCTCTGAGATGCATTTACTTGCTCTTTTGCACTCTTCCAAGGCCCTGAAAGCATGGCTGGATTCTTTGTTATCCTTTGCATGAGCAGACAACCATTACCCACCACATTTCATCAGGCATATTATTATTTATTACAGTATAGATTCAAGACCCTAGTCATGGGTCTTGACCCCTTTATACTAAGCACTCTACTTACACAACAAGAAGTGAATGCCTCAAAAAACTCAGTCTAAGGACTCCTCTTCACTGCAAAGTTGACTTGAGTTATACCATCAATGTGGCCTCTAATTCACATCCCATCCACACACATCCAGCCTTAACTGTTGCACGGTGGTGCTGATGACTTGAGCTGGCCGGCCCTACAGAGGCGCTAGGTAAAGAGCTGGGTGAGAATAACTAGCCAGGGGCCAACATAACCCATCTGTAGTCTGGACTCAGGCTACCACTGCAGATAGGCTGCCAGTGATTGGTGATGCATAGGGCATGCATGCGGCAGCATGTGCACCGCCTGAGATTAGCTACGCACCCCCTGGACACCCAGCCACGAAATTGGAAGTGCCAGCGGAAGTGCACTTCTTGTTTTGCTGCTGGCTCGGTGATCATCTGGTGCCTCCCACCCCCCATTGGCAATCCGCTGGTGGGGGGGGACCGCCGGTGGGGGGGACCCCCCCAAGACTCGGGAGGCATCAGTTGCCCATGCTGCCAGTCCTCCAGGGATGCATCTCCCCACTCTCCTGTGAAATATGAAACATCATAACCAGAAGGAAACATAATTCTGGATCCTGCTTGCCACCAGACAACAGACAACTTCGAGATAAAAAGACAGTTTTAACTTCATCTGAGCCTAATTGGCACAAAATGAACTATTCCAACCAGGAAATCTTACAGCACCTTCAGTTCTCCTGTGAAATATGCATTTTCATTTCCACCTAGGAGAAATTTGACAATTTTTGCATTCTCCTATGCCTGAAGAAGGGTGTGCGTGCCCAAAAGCTTGCAAATAAAGATATATTTTTTGCAACTATCTAGTTAGTCTAATTAAAGATATCACCTCTACCATGAGTTCTGATTCCTTCCTGCTAGTCCTCCAGGGCCTACCCACAATTCCCAGGGGGAGACCAGATCACTGAGAAAGAATTTATAGGCTGGATCAGCTCGTTAAGAACCACAGGAAGTGACCCCAGAAGTCACACTGCTACACCTGAGGGTCTGTGTAGACCCTGTGTCATAGTGTGCTGCTGTCTCTTCAGTCCGACTGACCTGAGACAAGTAACTAGAGTGAGGGTGACTCAAGTTAATTCTTCAGTGAAGACGCCCCATTTAATCAGGCATTACCTCTTCTCCAACATACAGTGTTACTTTCCTTGTACAAGCTATTGAGAAAAAGACTTGAGGTAGAGAGGACGTAGTATTTTTATTTTAATTGTTGACAATCTCTCTTTTTTTGCTCTTTTTTTGGCCATTTTTATCAATACAACTGAAAAAGCATTTTCCTTTCTCAAAATCCCCTTTTTCAAAAAAGCAAACTTTTTAAAAACTTTGAAAGAATTATGCAATGATCCCTAACATGTCTGGTTTTCCAAAAACATGGCTTTGGTAAGCAGAAAAAACCAGGGGATAACCATTTTGATAAAAAAAAAGACAGCAAACATTTGTGGAAAGAATATCAGTTGTTCCATTTTGAATGCTGACATAGAAACAACTGGTATTTTAAAGCAGAGCAGGCATGCAGGAAAACATTGTAGACCATTTGCTAGTGCTTTAATTTTCAGGGGAATTTGGTCAACATTTCAAATCTTTGAAAAGTGGAGAATTCCTTTTACAGTGGCTAAAAACCATAAATGCATAACAAGCTTCTTTGTTTGTGCTTCTAAAAAGCAGAGATTTTCAGTGGCTTCTAGACTTTTTTTTTTGCATGAAAATATTTAAGCCAAATCTCAGGTGCACCACAATTGCTTCTCTCACCTAATGGCACTAAGCAGACCCCAAGATTGAAGCCATTTCATCACTGTAAAGAGAGTAAATATTTAGATATGAAACTAGAGCTAGCATAGAGCAGGCTGGATCCTCAGCTGGTGACCTGACCGGAGCTACGCTAATTCATGCCAATGCAAGGTTGGGTCCCTGTGTTTTTAAAAATCAGTTTTCCTCTCCTTCACTGTCAATAGAAACTTTGAAGGGTTTTTAACAGACTTGAGAAATTAAAAGAAAAATCAAAATGCAAGCGGTTTCCTTTTTTCCCTCATTTTAGAACGTAAGAACATAAAAATTGCTATTTGCTGGGTCAGACCATAGGTCCATCTTACCTGTTATCCTGTGTCACAGTGGCAGAGAGTGAATGCTGAATTTTGCTCAAGAAAGGTCTGAATCAGAGCTGTGAATTAGTGCAAAGCTCTGTCAGATGAGACCATTCATGGTTTGCAATTCAGTTTGCCTTCACTTTACACTTAAGAAGTTCCTCTAGATGCAATAAGCTCAAACTCTGAGAACAGACCAGTCTGGTTTAATTTTGTTTAAATTGTTCAGGTGAGACTCACCAAATGGGTATGGTTACACATGGCCTCATAAACCCTTTTCTCTTAGTATGTAAGCAGGGTACACAGCCTTAGAAGAAATGGCATATTTTTGGTAGTTTTGTATTATAATTTCATTTTTAGGACACCCATAGGAAAGAAGACAGGAGTTTACACTACTTGAATCTCTCTAAGAAGAGTCATCTCGTAGGCTAGATTTACATCCTGGAAACAAAGAACTGGTTTG
>NW_017728993.1:23859999-23860712 GCF_001723915.1 Gavialis gangeticus | reverse complement strand
AGAAGAGTCATCTCGTAGGCTAGATTTACATCCTGGAAACAAAGAACTGGTGGATGGCCCAGAATTACAAAGGCAGGGCTTGGTTGTTGCTGTTCATGACCATCTCTGTCCCATGACTTGTGGGTTTAATGAAAATAAACTCGAATGCTGAAGCCCTGCATCACTGCTTCTCTGTGGGTGTGTCAACACATGCTGATTTAAGGTGCATTAGCCATTTTTAAGGTGCATTAAGGATGCGGGTCTACATGTATGATTTTAAGGTATTCGTGCCTAAATGTTTTGCTATTTGTGCAAAAGCAGGTATCAAATTTATATGCAAATAACTAAAGTGCCTTAACGCATATGTTGATGCACTAAGGTGCATTAATGCGGTGTATTTTGACTGATTTGGGATGAAGTCAGTCTGCGCATCACGTTAATGCGCCTTAGCACATGCACTTGTAGATGCACACCTAAGTCACCTTAATGTGCATTAGGCAAATGCACGTTAAGTTTAGACGTGCGTAAAAGCACGCATAGACATGCCCTATGATAGTGATTCTCAACCTTTTTAGGCTCAAGACACCCTTCGCTAGACTTGAGGCTCCTCTGGGAAAAAGCCAGCTTTTTGTTTTCACTTATTTTTTGATTGGGGAAAAATAGTAGAACAGCTTTTCTGTTGCAAAGCACCCAGAAAGATCACAACAGGGCAGAATGCTTTTAACACTCTGGTT
>NW_017728993.1:23807754-23854999 GCF_001723915.1 Gavialis gangeticus | reverse complement strand
CTTGAGGCTCCTCTGGGAAAAAGCCAGCTTTTTGTTTTCACTTATTTTTTGATTGGGGAAAAATAGTAGAACAGCTTTTCTGTTGCAAAGCACCCAGAAAGATCACAACAGGGCAGAATGCTTTTAACACTCTGGTTTCCTATGTGAAATCTCTGGGTTTATCTTGTGAATCATGTTTTCACACTGCTAACATGTTGTGGCACCCTTGAAAGGATCTCAAGGCACCCCTGGTCACGAATCGCTGCTCTATAAGATACAGACCCTCAAGGTCTTGACATCCATTGTTTTTTTAGCAAAGGATAAAAAATTATAATACCCTGACGACATTAAAGAAATTGCACCAAGTGTAATTACATTGACTTAGTTTATTCTTCATTGAGGTAAGAGTGCTTTTGCATTGGTTCAGTGTATCTCCCCCAGGGCTTTGCAATATAGTAACTGCACTGATGTCCTTATAGAAATGCTAATTTCTCCAATTTCGGCATGCGATCAAATCACTTTAACTCTCAGGTACTCATGCCTGAGCTCTGCAGGGGAAAGTAGAAGCTGACAATCCTGCAAGGAAATATTTACTAGGGCATAAAAAAAAAAACCCAACCCCATTTCCACTGAAATTGCAGACAAGAGTGTTTGAAATTGCCCTAATGTTTGGAAAAAGCAGATTTCCAGCAAACCATCTATGTCAGGGCTGTGCCAGACCTGAGCAACGTGCTTGCGCCATCGAAAGTGAATGTAAGAACATAAACACAGCCTCTGCTAAGAAAACAGAGCCCTTCATTCATTACCTGCCTTTTCCCCTCTGGCTTTTGTCTCATGAATGTGTCCAGCTGGGTCTGAAAATAGTTGAAAGCTCTTCCTCCCTGCAGGCCTGGAGGGGTCAGTTCTCTAGTCCCAGACCTGCAGGTAATGGGCCTTATAAAGAAATAATGAATTGGAAAGCAGGGGGAGGGAAAAAAAAAAAAGACTTCTTCCAGGCAAATAACTTGGGCACGCAGCCCTTTTGCTTTCAACAATGTCGTTATTCCAGTGCTGAGCTTGCAAAGTTACCTTCCGATGACTTCTTGTCTAGAAAGATGGTTTGCCCCTTTATAGCCTATTCTGTATCACTCTTAATAATATTAAGTGCCTTTAGTCCCGTGCGATTCAGGGAGATCAGCTCTGTGGTCTGTGCAGAACCGCTCCAATGCAGCTGCTTTAGAGTGAGAGACAACCACCAACTATGTCAGGTGGGACTTGACCCCAGCCTAGGGCACACGTGCTCCAGGTAGCACGGGCAGCTGCTGTGCTTGGCATGTGGCATATGGAGGAGGGGGCGGACAGCAGAGCAGCAGATCAGGGAGGGCTAAATTTGTGGCAGGCTTAGATTGGAGGCACTCCCTCCCAAGTTGTGGCTGACTACCACTGAACTTGGAGGCAAGACTTGATGTAGAAGTACTGGCACCGGGGAAGAAAGAGTGAAGAAATACCCCATGGGAGTTCGCAGGGACATCGTGCATCAGTCATGACTTCAAGGACCAGAAAAGGAGCGCTGGAGTCGTCCTGCTATTGCATACTGCCCCATAGCCCTTAGGAACGGCGCTACTCCGGGACACAGGTGTCTGGGGTAGAATTCAAAAGGAAATGCTGAAAAATAGCAGAGATACTGAAAACATTTCCAGTCCTGAATCGGGACAGAAAGACAGTGTCTCAAAAAAGTCTTAGGCTGAAAAAAAAAGATGTAGCTCCATTAAGATACTTTGCTTATGAGTGATTTATTTCTCTTTTGAATTTGGCTGGTTTCTAGCTTTCAGCTGCTGGTTTGTCCAGTCTGATGCCTTTCTCTGCTAAAGTGGTATTTTTTTCCCCCATGAAGTCACCTCTCACGCATTGAACTCCTCCAGCGTCTCACTGTAAGGCATTTTCTCCACTTCTCTGCTCATTTTTGTAGGTCTTTTCTGGTCTCTCCTTCAATTTTTCCACCATCTCTCTAAGTGGTTGGCACCTGAACTGTATGTAGTAGTCCAGTGTTGGTCTTAATATACACAGAAATTGCATTGCTCTCTTACTGGATACATCCTGGTTTATACACCGAGGGTCCCATTAGCTCTTTTTTTGCCACACCATTGCATTCATGTTGGGCTCCTTTGACCCCTAAACCCCTTCCAGAGCCCCTGCCTTCCAGGATACTGTGCTCCCTTCTGTAGACATGGCTTCATTCCCTGTTGCTAGCTAAATTCGACCAGATCTATTTAAAATTCAGTCAGAAAGTGGTTATGTCTTGTTAGAAGGCAGCGGTCGGAAATGGATTCATCACTCCACACTATTGGTTTTGCAACTCATGCAGCCTCCTCCTCAATTCAATTTATTTTTATGTAGGGTCTTTAACACACCGTCTCTCCAAACGCTTTAGCAGATAGAACTAAAATAATGAGATAACGCTTTGCCAAACTGTGTGTAGTGGCTCCCAGATGGCCGGCAAGGTAAAGCAATATGCGCAGATAGAGCTGAGAGTGGAAGGCGGAGACAGCTGTAATTTAGAAGCAGCGATCGCATAAACAAACAGACTATTACCGTGAGCGGCAAACTGATGGAGGGCGAGGAGAGGTGGGGAGGAAGGTGTGTGGCAAAGAAGGGAATTAAGGAGAAATTTGCAATCGAAGGACTAGGCGCTCAGTAGGGGAGGGAATTCTGCGTGGGGAGATGGATCAATGGGAGCGAAACGGCACCAAATCTCCTGGGCTTATATAGCACCCAGCACCGTGGCTTCACTGATCATGAGTGGGGATTTTAAGTATTCCCTGGTCTGGCAGGGAGTAGTTACTGCTATGGGAAGGGTGTCAGTGAAGCCAGCAGCTGTAGAGTTAATGCAGCAGCTGCCAGATGTTTTAACCCTTCGACAGCCCCCTGCTGCCCTTGCTGCTTCCTGTCTCAAGTGGCAATGGGAAACATGGAATTGGTGGTGAGAAAAGTGGCTGCGGGGATGCCGAAAGGTCTCTACATCCACTGGCATTAACCTGCCGGCCATGCTGACTCCTCCCTCCATAGGATCGGCACCTATCCTGATGGGGGCTGAGGCTGATGAGAGGGATCCTGCCTCTGCTCCCCATAGCTGGAGCCTCAGCCCCCTTCACCTCCATTCCAGTGTCCCCTGCCTGCATCCTGGTGCCGCCCTGAGCACATGGGACTCGCGCCCCACTTGCCCAGCTCTAGTTGCACTACTACTGGGTGCTAGATATATATAGTAGAGTGGTGCTATATATATAGTAGAGTAGTGTGTGTACACACACACACACACACACACACACACACATATACATACATATATATGTGTGTGTAGGGTAGTAAAGCATTAGGACAGGTTACCCAGATTACCCAGAGAAGTGTTGGACTCTCCATCCGTGGAGATGTTGAAGACCCGGCTAGACAAAGCTTTAGCTGGGCTGATGTAGTTGGGGCTGGTCTTGTTTGGGGGTTGGACTAGGTGTGACCTCCCGTGGTCCCGTCAACCACCATTTTCTATGATTCTATAAAATAATTGTGAGAGTGCAGCATAACATTACTCTGACCAGGATCCAGAAATGTTTTCTTTATGGAGGTGGGTGAGCCCATTGACTTCTGCCATTGACTTACAATTTGGAATCAGTCTGGTTAGACGTTTTCAGTGAAACCCTCTTTCCAACCAAAAATGCTGATTTGTCAAAAGAGTACTGTTTTGGGGAAAAAAAGGGGGGGGGAGGTGTGCAAAAAGTTTTTTCAATATGAGGAAATTATCCAACATTATCTGTGTGAGGTGTCAATAGGGCTTTGCATGACCTCCACTGCATTTATCCTCAGTGCAATGGGAGACTGCGTAGAAGGGTTCGTGGAGTCATGCAAGTTTGCAGAGCAAGGAGTCTGGGTTCAGGTTGTCTGATGCCCATGTTGCATGCTACCCACTAGGCAATGCTTCCTGCATTACCATCAGCTGGGAGAACAGATTTCACTGCGAAAAGGGGGAAGCCCAGAGCTTGCCGCTGGCGGAAGCAGGCGGTGATAGACTGTGAGTGACCAGTGAACCAGGACACTTGATTCACTAAGCTCTGCTGTGAGAATCTAGTTGCCCCTGCAAACACTATTACAGCTTCGCCACAGGAGAAAGTAATGCCAGGAGTTCTTCAGATCAGCTCCACGGGAATCAAAACAATTATGTTGCAGTGCAGACAGGATTTGGGGGTGGGGAAGATAAATACACCCTGATGTGATTTCACTGGTAAATCTCCGCCCAATGCCCGGACAAATCCAGCTTTTTGGCTGCTTTTATTTCAGTGGCTCTCATCTTCACTTAGTGGCTGCCTCTCCACGGCCATTGTCATGGTATGTAGACCCCAAGGGTAGGACTGACTTGGGGAGAGGGTGCAGTGGGAGTTGATCCCCAAAGGGCCAGGGATGTCAGAGTACAGGAATGGACTCAACTGCCCCATATCTCCCTCTGTGCCCAGTCTACAGCGAGTGTGAGTCTAGTACCGCCTCAGGTAATGGGGCAGAGCATTTTCTCCCAAGGCTTGTGCTAATGGTCACCAGTGCAGTCCTGCAAATAGCTATGACATGCCACTCTACTCAGTGCTGGCTGGACCTCAGCTGGAGGATGGTGTCTGGTTTGGGACTCCACATTTTAAGAACTGGGGAGGATCTAATGGCGAGTGATAGAGATGGCAAAGGGGCT
Source organism: Gavialis gangeticus (assembly GCF_001723915.1). Lineage (NCBI taxonomy): Eukaryota > Metazoa > Chordata > Crocodylia > Gavialidae > Gavialis > Gavialis gangeticus. Next base: position 23,850,318 of record NW_017728993.1, on the reverse strand, counting down.
TAGAGGCAATTTTGTATGGGGACAGGTCAAGAGGAAACAAGGTATGCTTAGCCTGGAGAGAAGGTGATGAAGGGAGGAGGGACAAGAGAGCCATGAAGAGGAAGAACAACTGTTCTTCTTTGCCACAGAAGGGAAATGAGGCAACAAGTTGATGCTGCAACCAAGCAGATCCAGATCAAATCTTGGGAAGTGCATCTACATGAGATGCTTACTGCGGAGTTGCCTAATTAGCTCTGCAGTAAGGCGTCACCATCTACACGAGTGGTGCTATTAGGCCAAACTAAACTAATTAACCCCACTGTAGCATAGTACAGCCCAGCACAAGTATTAGTCTACAGTGGAGTTATTTACTCTGCAGCAGCGCACATGTAAATGGTGACCAGGGCTGGCTGGGGCACAAGGGTGCTACAGTGTAGGGCTGCCTGCCGGTTAGTCCCATGATGCCTTGTGCCCCAGACAGCCCCTCTGCAGCAATTTAAGCTAGGCAGGAACAGACCCAGGCTGTCAGGCTGCCCCCTTACCCCACACCATCCTGTCAAAAGTTGGGGTGTGGATCCAGATTTCAATCCAGGCATGTGGGTAAAATTTCACAGGGCCAGGCCAAAATCTTCAGCTGCCTGGGGGCTGCGCCCTATGGGAGCTGGTGCCATGTTGTGGGGGTGAGGTTTTTGGGTGGTGTTGCCTTTCAGAGGGATATGCCCTACTGGAAGTGTCCTTGGACATCAAGGACTTGGAGCTTCCTTGGACATCTGGTGAGCCTCAAGCCAATAGTGGCCTAGGGCAATGGCTCTTCCTGTCCTCTCTGTTTGCACCCTCATTTTGACCCCCTTTGTGCACCAGATTTCAAGGGTGCTCAGATGGGGATTTTGATATCATGCACAAACACATACACACACAAGTATATGTATATGTATAGGTATATGTATATGTATATGCATATGCATATGGATGTGTGTGTGTGTGTATACATACACATGCGGACGTGTGTGTATATATACATGTGTGTACGTGCACATATATGTGTGTATCTGTATGTGTATACACACACACAGACACAGACACACACACACACACAGACTATAGCCATAAGGAGGAAAAGAAGAATATATATAGGCTATACATGCTGGGATATATATAAAACCAGCCTGGTAAGGAAATGTGAATTTTGATTATATTTCATATAATGAGTTTTGAAAAGATTTGGAGCTGAATTAAAAGCAACAAAAAGCCAGGGAGATAAATGACCCTTATATTCCATTCAATTGGCTTTCGTGCCGCTCGTTGCATAGCGAAGCCTTGTTAATACATTTTGCAGAACATTGGGCCATTTGTCATTGGAATCACACTTTGTATGGGGTGGGAGGGGAAACTTTTCACCTTTTTTCCCCCCCAGTGTGTTTGCTCCAAGCCCCACCAGCTCCCTGGGCCCAATCCACAGCTGGCATAAAGCAGATTGGTACCAAAGGAAGTCTGCTAGGTGACACCACCTGAGGATTGGTCCTTTTTGTTTGTAATAGTTCATTAATGGGATTCGTAAGTAGCTCATAAGTAGGACTGCAGGTAGCATTTCCAGGCTGTATATGAATAGCCCTGGTCCATTGAAGGAAGTCCAGTTATATATCTTATTATTTTCTTTTATTTTTCCCAGGATGCTAGCATGCCTCCATCTCTAGAGGGGAAAAAAAACCCCTTTATTTCCTTTGCATTTCCATAATTTGGTCCCCCCCCCCCTTCTGACATTTGTTGCCTATAAGCTATTAAAACTCTTTCGCCAGGGGTATTTTTCCTCCTTTTCCATCTGATATTCACAACTTCATTGCAGCTGGATCAATGGCTGCAAATTTGCTTTATGACAACTTGGACAAACCCGTGATGGATCAGAAAGGGCCTCAAAGTAGGCCGAAGCCTGCTAAAGTCAAGAGCACCTGACACGTTTGTTAAAGACCTCATTGACCTCTGACCCTTGGGTTGCTTTAGTATTGATTTTGAAGGCCTGGGCTCAATTGCCCTGGAAGTAGAGTCATATGGAATCGCATGCTTGGCAGGGAGATGGGAGTTTTATAATGGGAACAGATCAATGTGGAATGATTTAACACACAGGGACCTGGAGGCTTGGCATGAAAGTTAAACAATAATTGAGTTTGTGGACTCGAGCCGTTTCAAAGAGGCGGGCTGCCTGTCTTGCTAAGGAACCATTCAGGGGACCAGGTGAAGGCTGTACAAAGGGAATCCCAGGGAGCTGGAACAGGTCTCACGCTCATTTGAATGGCTTGTGTGGAACCGGGATGGTTCTGCGGGGAAAAAGGGACGCAAACATCATTAATCTCTGACGGGCAGGTGTCAGAATTGTTTCTCTAAAAGCTGCGGGGTGAAAATAATAGGGGGTGTAAACTGGCAGAGCTGCCAGGGCTGCACTGAAATCTGGAGCGCTCCGCTGCTTTATGCTAGGGGACAATGTGGCCCGGCTGAAAGTGGTGCGCTTGGGTTGGATGTGCTCACTACAGTCTAAGATAACTTTGGTTTTGTTGAATCTACTGATGGCAATTAATGCATCGCTTTGCATCAGCACTGTCCAGCCAGGCAACGTTCTTACCCTCCTTTGTGCCCTGAGTCACTTTATTTAGGGGTGTATTTGGATGAAAGCAACACCGGTGATTTTAAAGAGCTATCAAAGTGTGTGTGTGTGTATAGATCTACATATAGACAAGGAACATGCACCAGTACTGCTTCTATCTATCTATCTATCAGGCCTGCGCGAAGCAGGGAGTATTTGCTTCAGATTCGGATTCGGCCGATTCGGAGGACAGTGATTCTATTTCGTGGTTCGAATCACTGTCCCAAATCAATTTGGCTGAATCTGATTTGGAGATTCATCTGCTGACGAATCTCTGAATCTCCAAATTGCCTAGGCCCACCCCCTGCCCGCTCTCCCAGCTCAGCCATGGCTGCCCCGCTTGCCCCAACTCCTGGTGCTTGGAAAAAAAAATTCCCTGGTTCACCGGGTGCTGCTGGGAGGGGGGTGGGGGGTGATCCCTGCTGCCCCTCACTTCCCCACACTGTGTGAGCCCCCCACTGCATGAGCCCCTGAACCCCCCCAACTGCCCCACACTGCACAAGCCCCCTGACTGCTCATTGCCCCACACTGCATGAGCTCTCCCCGCCCCCCATGGCTGCTTCACTTGCCCCAGCTCCAGCCCTTTAAGAAAAAGAAAGCTGAGAAAAACCCTGCGACTCACCAGATCTTGGCTCATGGGGGACAATCCCTGCTGCCCCCACTGCCCCATGCCATGTGGGGAGCTCTACATGATCCCTGCAAAGCCCCGAGGCTGCTGCAGGAGCCCCAGGATTTCTTGGGGTTTTTTTACTTGAAGGGCTGGAGCTGGGATAGGAAGGTCAGCCATGGGGGAGAGGGGGCTAGAGGAGCAAGGTGGAGGGCAGGGGGCTCATGCAGATCCCCCCAGACGGCAGGGGGCAGTGGGGATCACCCCCTGCCTGGCAGCACCCGGTGAGTTGGGGCATGTGGGGCAGCCATGGGGGGCCTGGGGGAGCAGGTAGGGGCCAGGGGGCTGGGGGAGCAGGCAGAAGATGGGGCCTGGCAGGGGTCCCCCCATGTTCCCCTCCCCCCCAGCCCTACTTACCAGCTCCAAATCCGGCTGCAGCTCCCAGCTGCAGCCACCAGGGACTCTCCGAATCACTGAAGCTCTCCGAATCTTTTCCGAAGATTCAGAGAGTTTTGAATCGATTCAGACCTTTTAATTGGTCCCCCGTTTCAATTCGGAGATCCTGCCACCGAATCGGGCTGAATCTCCTCCGAATCGAATCACCACCTGAAGCTTCACACAGCCCTTCTATCTATAGATAGATATAGTTGTATAACTACAAATATGTATGATATATAAATATATGTAGGGAGATATATATACAGATATATAGCTACAGATATATCTCTACATATATAGAGATTTATAGAAATATATCTCTATCTCTATCTATTTAAGAGTGGTATTGGTGCATGTTCCTTGGTTAACAGGGATTGTAGAGAAGAGTGCCAAGTGACGACATGGGTTCAAAGGTCAGCCTGACTTTGGCAACCTATTATTTTTTACTGTGTATTTATGAGTTTGAAGGTTTCCCTATCTGGATAAGGGGAAAGTTACACTGCTAGTTCTGAGCTGACAAACCTTTGTTGTTCTCACAGGTGATCCACATAAGATTGGTAGCTCTTTGGGGCAAAAACAATCTTCTTGATCTGCGTTTCCACAGCCGCTGCAGCCGGAGCAGTGGGGGAAGCAGCAGTGGGGTGGGAGGTGGAGGGAGTTTCAAATTAACCCCTTGCAGACTACCAGCTGGATAGTCCTGATGTCGGCATGAATGCAGTTTTCCCGTTCACGCGGTCTTGTGATGACACCTGTCCTAGACAGCGTGCTGCGGTGTCACTGTACACAAGCTCCAGATCCCTGTGGCTAATTCTGTGATCCAGACCAGAGACAGTAACTTACCTGCTAGAAATCCTACCAGCAAAAGAAGGAAAGAGGCTTTTCCTGCTTGGGGAACATGCTGGGCATATCTTTCTCTCCTGGGGAAACTAGGCTTGGGTCTATATCATTATCCTCTAAAAGCCCAGTCTCCCTCTCTCTGGCGCATGTGCTGTCCAGAGGCAGCAAAACCAAGGAATAGGCATCTGTCTGTCAGCAAAGAGAGGACAAACCTGATCCATATTTGCTCAGGCTTTGTCAGAGATTTCTACTGCTTCTTCTTTCTAGCCCCTCCATGGAGGGCTGCACCCAGGAAAGTAGTGTTGTGGGTACACCCAGGTGCACCCTGTTCTGAGGATACCCAGGAAATTCGTGTTCCCGAGCTGGCTGCATCTACCTACATCTGTATCCATGCTCCAGTCCTGGGAATAAGTTAGTGGAGACACTCCCTGCAGTTGCTCTCAAGACTTCAGTCTCTGGCACAGTTGAGGTCCCCATGGGGCAGCACCTTTTGAAACCTGAAGGGACCTTCTCCGGCAGCAGGACCAGTTTCCTGCTGTCCTAGAAACCAGGTCACATCATCTTTTCCATCAAGTCATCCAGCTTCAGCCTCAAAGCAGTTCGGCTGCTCCCCACGGAGGGTGTCAGACCAGACGGACCACTACTTTCATGAAACACGGCAGTTCACAGAGGGAGGGTCACATCAGCCTGACTTTTGCATGTCAACGAAACCAAGAACATAGCACAATTCAGAAAGGCATTGGCCAGTCACGGGGGTAAAGGAGAATTTCCCAGGTTTATTGCAACGTTAACAACCAAGTTGGAAGTGATAATAAGCCTCATACTTCAGGGGCTTAAGCCAATCTTTAATTTTGAGAGATCAAGAAGAGACCAAATGTGCAAGGGCAGATTATCCCCACATCTGGCCTCTGCCTTTCTCCGAACCATCTGGAGCAGGTCCTCGTCAGGCAGGATGCTGGAACAGATGGACCACACGTCAGATCCAATTTGGCCATGCTTATGGTCCTTGGGAACGCATCGGGTTTGATTACTTTGTAGCTGCAGAGTACAGCCAGCCGCAGAGGGCACCAAAGAGGCACGATGCCCCCGTAGAAGCACCTGGAGGTATATGCAGTAGCTCTACATCGAATAGATAAGCAAGGACTTTGCTTCACCATCTTTGAGGGGGTCACTGCTACCCCATCGGCCCAGTCACCACATGTGGCCCTGAAAAGTTCAGGGTAAGTGCCAGATCATGAGACATTGCATGGCAGCGTGGGGTTTCCCAACACTTTCTTCCCTATAAAGTCCTTCCCTGCCATGTCGGGCTCCTCCGAGACGCTGCTTCACACTCAGCTCTGAGAGGTTAAGCAGCATTCATAGCTCTTAAATCATCCAGCGTGGCTGTCTCTGCTAATCAAACCACAACATTTCACCCACTTACTTTTGCCTGGAGCCCACTTACCTGTGGTCGACTAAAAGCAACTCTTCCAGAATGGCACCCAGAGATGGAGCACCCGCCCTTGCCTTTTGATGGGAGTCCACAGCTTTTCTAGGCCGCCTGCTCCAGTGCTTGACCGCCTGCATTGCCGGACAGTTCCTCCTCATCTCCAACCTGGATTTCCCCTGCTGCAACTGGAGGCCATTGCTCTACAGCAACAAAGAAAAGCCCATCTCCATCCTCTGTAACTGTGTTTTGAAGACAGTTATCAAATCCCTCCCCTCCCCCCATGTCTTTTTTTTCCAGAGTAAATAACTCAAATTCTTCCAGACTTTCCCCATCAGTCTTGCTTCCCAGGCCTTTAATCATTTTTGCTGCTCTGTGCTGGGCTCTTTTCCAAACTGTCCACATCCTTCTTGAAGTGTGGGTCCCAAAACTGGACACAGGGCTCCGCGGGGAGACCTCACCGGTGCTGAAAAGAGCGGAGGAATCACGTCTCATGATTGGAAACTATGAAACTATGAATTTACAAATGACACCATTTTATTTACATGGGGCTACCTTGGGCGTTTGATGGAAAGGGCTGACAAAGAAACCGGGAGACTGTCACGGATGTACCGTATTGCTTTTGCTGGGCAGTGTCACTTCAGGAGTAAATTGTGATGACACCACTGCATAGCATATTAGCACAGCTGCTTTGCTGTAGCCAAAATTGCTGTGATCGGCAATTAGATCTACACGGTTACTCCTACTGCCAGGGTGAGGGGCTTGGCACGGGTATATTGTAGGACTGGGGGCCTTATGCTGCTGGCTTGAGACTTGGTAGCAGATATGGGTTCAATTCTCCTGCCACAGCTTCCCTGAATGATCTTGGGTGATTTATTCAGTGCCTCAGTTCTGTGTCTGTAAAATGGGCCTAATAGGCTGTTCTTTTTCTGTCTGGCCAGTAGAAAAGGTCTTGGGTATTTGGATGCCTCTCTGGAGAAAGGTGTGTCCCTCCTGCAGATAACAGCACCTGACACACTGTGGACAGTGGGATGGGGCTCTGATTTTGCCGGGTGCCAATGACAATAATATACCTAGGCATAGAGCAGATGGTAAGACATCTGCCTAGGGAGCCAAGAGAGTAAATGCAACAAATGAACCACGGCTGTCCACGGTTTCAACAATGCACAATGTTTGGAGAGAAATGAATGACGTCTTAGTTCTCTAGCAATTCAGTGCAGCCTCTGCTCTTAAATCTCTGATGAAAGGTGGAGAGACGTGTGCAGGGTGGGGTTTTTTTTTTTTTTTGGTGCAGATTAGAAAGTGTGGGGATTAGCAAAGAGCGATTACAGTGCTTCCGCTGTATATTAAATGTGAGAAACAATATACAGGCAGTCTGTACAGCATGCATTATGGCTCGGTGTCATAGCTGGCGTTTGTAATATCCATTATTCCAAAATTGATTCCATGCCTGACTATCAAACGGCTCCCAGCCACAATATGGGAGTAATAACACACACAGCAGCGCTGTCATCTTCTAAGAGCTTTACAAACATTAACTAAGTCTTCCTACCCAACTCCTATCTTTGCCAGTCAGGTAAGTGCTGTTATGCCGTGCTCTGGATGGGGAAGCTAAAATTGCGTGCGTCTCATTGATGGAGTCGGGATTAGAAGTCAGGAAGTCTGGTTGCTTGTCTTTGGGTGTAGACAGGCATAACCACTGTATTGATATCCAACGATAGCTATATAAGCTGTTCTGATGCAACTATTACATCTGCCGAACCTGGAGCAAACCAAGTGTGGCAAAACGGTTGCAACTTTAACCCACTCGGGGTTAGTTGCAGCAGTTTAGCTGATTTGAGCAGGCAGACGTAACCGTCATATGATCATGGCAGCTGATGTGATCTACTGAATGGCAACACCTCGCCTCCCTGGTTAAAGCAGGTACAAGGTACGTTTGTCCATAGCATTAGACCATGAAATCGTCACACACGCTCAATTGCGGAAGCGTCTTCTGTTTAGTAGAATTAAGAAGCTGGACCCCAAAAAGTCAAATGAAAAAGAAATGAACATAAACCCCATTGAATAAAATGACTTCTTTGGTAGGGCTGGTAGGAAAATAACCCCTTCATCCCTGCAAAATTATGCACAAAAAAAGAGCCACTGAAATCTTTCTTTCTAACATAAAAGTCAACAAACTAGAAAATATGAAAAAGAGATGTTCTTTTCTTTCTAAACAATTTCTGTCTTTGCTTTCATGGAAAAAACATTTCTAAAAGAACAGTGTTTTGTTGCTTGATTTAGGAAAAAGGCCATTTTTTTCAATGAAAAATAAATTCTCGTAAAAGTTGTCAGTGTGCTCTGTGGTTGGTAGTCTGGCAGGGTATCATCTCATGAGTATTAAAGAAAGAGAAACAGTCTACTGCAGTGGTTTTCGACCTGTGGTCCACAGACTGAGTCTCAGGGGTCTGCAAAAGATGACTGTGATCATAGGTGAGTATCCGCACCTGCAATTCAGAGGGGTCCACACCTCCATTCGAAATTTCCAATGGGGTCCACACCTCCATTTGCCATTTTTTAGGGGTCTGCAAATGAAAAAAGGTTGAAAGCCACTGGTCTACTGTGCACAGGGTCACGTACAGCTCTCAGATACTAGGAAGAGTCTTCTCTAACACTGCTATTTATAAGCCAGGTCTCATTTTGGATTCCTTCTCTGTTGCACCTGAGTTTGTAGTTCACCTCCCTCTCCTTGCTCAAACCTCTGCCAGGATTCTGATGCCGATTAAAAAATGAGGGAGCTGATAATCAATGAAATGAGGTAGGTGATAATCCATGAAAAAATGAGATCAGTGATAATCAATGAAAGCTCCAACAGGCCCATCGATGGGTAGCACCCATACCGAACAGCCACAGAGTCTTATTCATGTCCTTATCCTCACTCTGCCATTTCCTCCTTTTCTCTCCCTCCCTTGTTCTCTCTTTCCTGCATTTATGCCTGCATCTGGCATGGAGTCCCATGCTAAGGATTGCAGAGTCTGCGCAGGGCTGCAATGAAGTCACAGATTGTCTTTTCCTTAGCCACACTGCTCACAGCAGTATCAGAGCCATCTATTATAAACTGGGCTGGGTAGAGATAATGTATTAGTCATAGGGAAATAGGGCTTGAAGGGCCCTCGGGCAGTCACCTAGCCTAAACCCCGCTCCAGGAAGGATCAGCCCTGTCTAAACCATCTCATGCAAGTGTTTCTTGAATGTGGGAAGCCATTAGCATTATCCAATCTAATAAATAGCAATGATGATCATGTGAAAAAGCCATTTGCCAATGTAATGAGGACATTTGTGTCAAGGATGCATTGGGAATTTGTGTTAAAATGTTTGCGGGGGGTATGGGTCTGTATGTGACTATATAGTCGAAGCATGGGATGGAAACATTAGGACAGCATCTGCACTGGACAAGAAACAAGTAGAATCCAGAATGCTATTCTAGGCAAGGGAAACTCAAGAAGGGCATTTGTGCCCGAAAGCTTGCAATTTAAGAATTTTTTTTTTTTTTTGCAAAAATCTAGTTGGTCAAATAAAAGATATTGCCTTTATCATGAGTCCTGATTGCTTTAGGTAACTCAGAAACATCCAAACAGGGCACCGGGCCAAACGCATTGCCATGTGACTACATCCACATCATTGACTTGATGTCCATTACTGTTCTGGCTTTACATCATTGTTTTGTACTAGCACAATGTACTCGGCAGAGAAATCCAGCTCCAGAATAGTTGTAGAGATGTTAAGTCTTGATCCTTCTTGGGATAAATTCCACCCACTGGGACACTGGGACAGTGCCACCCATGGGGAAACTGGGACATATTCTACCCACCGATAGCTTGGCTCCCCTCAAAACGTCCAGTGTGGTCCATCCTTTCCAAATCCTTTGACTTTTAATTATTTCATGGCACAAAGAAATGTCAGCACAAGCTCCAGTCAATCGCCACATCATCTCTGACCCTACCGTCAGTTAACCGGGATTTAACTGGCCACACCGTTATCGGGCACTTTTCAAACTGGACGGGACCACTGTGCCTCAAATCTACACCAACGGGGCCTTAACAATGACAACAAATGCCCTTGTGGACAAGTTTAAACCATGTCCCACATTGTTGACTCGTGTCCATTTACTAGGCTACCCAGTGGCCTTCAGGCTCTTCACGCTGGTGATGACGTTGCCTTAAGATGGCTGAAACAATATGCCGAACCCGCATACACTCAATAAATTGGGATTAATGGACTTACACCAGGAAAAGTTTTATAGTGATGGGTTTGGTCCTCACATTGACTTTAATGGCATTACCTCTGATGTATGCCAGTACAGCTGAGAACAGCCATACTCTTCATCGCTTGACATGGAGTAGTAACACAGCTGTGATCCAACTCCACCTGCACTCCCCAGCATCGAACTGGAATGAGATGGTGAGAGAATCGGGTCTACTGTGCTTAGTTATCATGGGTATCTCAGAAGGAGCAGTTCTTGGCTTCTCCTGTTGCATGTGCGCGCCAACACCATGAGTTCAGGATGCAGCTGGGCAAACTCGTGTTATGATTCTCTTAGCAATTTGTCCAAAACTTTGTCTCTCAAATACATACCACACACGTGCACATTATATCTATCTATCTATCTATCTATCTATCTATCTAGCCAACACAAACATTTTAAAGTATCCTTCAGTCTAGCTTCATTTTGAGTTTAAAAATAATGTTAAGATTCTCCTTAAAAAAACCCCAAACCCCTCATATTTGAAAGAAACCTGCCCCTTTAAGAAAGGATTGAGTTTAATCTATTTCCAGCGTACAAGAGATCAGCCAGGGATTGCTGGGACACTTCCACTGACACAAATCTACATAATCGTTTTAAAATTCTCACCATTTCTTCCGATTATTCTCTTTCTGTCACTTTAGGAAGCTCTAAAACTGATTTTCTCTCCCTAATCTTCCAGTATTGCTTAGCACCCAAATCTCTAATATTTTAAGAAGATTATTTCATTTATAATTGATTGAGTGTATTTGCCAGATTGCTACTTCAAAGATGTTGTGCTTTAAGTGGCTCAGGTATAGCATTACTGTTCCCACCCCCTATTTCCCCCCGCCACTGAAAAATAAAGTTTTGCTGCTCGCCCGCCACAGTTTGTGTACTTTTATTTACATTGTCAACAGGGTGAGCAGCTAAAAAAAAGGATCTTCTGAGATGAAAAGCCAGGCAGAGCTGCTTTTAGCCAGGGCTAGGGTTTTCCATTCAGAAAGCAGGTTACTGCCGTTGTCGTCTGCCAGCAAGTCAAAACCGTTAATCAACCTTTGATGTCATCATAATCTCCACTGAGTGGTTTCTTTGTTTGGGGGCGTGGGGGGGGCAGGAAGACGTGGGGAGCAACTTCTGGGAATAAAGGTCAGGCGTGTGATAGGTTGGCGGCTGCTGTTTACCCAGCGACTTATAGTGGGCCAGATCCGGCCCATTTACACCAGGCCCTATGGGCATCCAGTTTTGATATGAATTGCAATTAGCTCATCTGTCATTTTCTTGGGTTCTAAATTTTATGCCACAGTCAAGCCACATCTGCACTAAAACCTGAGGCATTGACTCATAAGGGAAGCAGTGTTGCCTACTGGTTGAAGCTGAGGCACAGGAATCAAGACTCCTGGATTTATTGCCAGGTCTACCCTGACTGTAGGTCATCGCCACGGTCACTACTGACTATAGGTGACCTGGGACAGGTAACACACCCTCAGTGTGCATCAAGCGTATTGCCATGGCTAGTAAATATTATTATGTAAAATGCTCCAACTGGGCCCTAAGGTAAGAGGAAGTCATCGCTGGCTTAGCCAGTCTGGTCCAAAGACCCAAATCTCCATGCTTCTCACAACTTTCTTCTTCAAAAGCTAGTTCCAATGCTCATTAGAGCCAGTGGGAAGACTCCCATTAATATGACTTGGTTTTGGATCATGAATTTCCATTGGCAATCAAGGGAGTTTGAGCAGACATGATTCCCATGGGTCAAAAGGCACAGTTCTCTGTATGTCAGGGCTGGCTTTTTATCAGTGTCCATGTGATGTAGAGTTGACTGCTTCCCATTGCACCAGCTGAACAAAAACCTGGAAATGGTCTATGCCCAGTGCACAGGTCAAAGGTGTAACATAGTTTGCTTATACAGATTGGCATTTCACTACCCAATGTAAGGAAACAATGTACAGCTCTTCTTAGGGGACCCCTTACTTGAGCAACTACCAACGGGCAGACGGATGGAGGCAACGTTAGTTCCTCACTGACCCGTCATAAATTCCCTTGAAATAATGCTGCTTCTCCATTAAAAAATAATAACCTCCACTAACCAAATTACACGACTGTATGCAAGGTAGATTTCTCAATCCTTGGCCCTTGCAGTCAAAGTGTGGAGATCAATGATAGGTCTAGGAGAGAGCTAAGCAATACATTGCCAGAGTCGGTTCAGCTTGCTTTCAGGGAAACGGAGCCGCTCCCAACTAACAAGGACGAATCCCAGGGCTGATCACCTGCAAGAGAGGGATAACGTATGGTCTGAATAATCAAACACATCTTCTGTTATAGTAAAACAAGCAACACTTGAAAAAGACGTGGAAACAGGCTTCTTTAAATCCAATTCAGGGATTTGGAATCCCCACTAAACGCTTAATTAATTTTTGATTAGCCTGAGAACCCATTAAACGGACTGATTCTTCTAGCTTTATAAGTAATGGCAGCATGCTGCTTTAATTAAATTAATACTAAAAGATGTTCATTTTCAAATCCTTATGTTGGTTATTTGAGAAAAATCATTTCATTCCGTTCCCTAAGAGGTTTACCATGTTCTTTTAGCCCAATGCTGTTCGAGTATCTTTTCCTATTCTAGTTGGGATCCTGCTCCCTCTCCTAGAGTCAGAAAGGTTGACATGCTGAGCACTTCAGCACCTGTGGGCACTGAGGATGCCTAGCACTTCTAAAGGGCAGGACCGTGGGCATTCACGCGTGGGGTCATCTTCCTTGTAGACAACGGGGTAGGTGACCTAACCATGATGGAGTGACCTGAAGAATGCTTTGCATTCAAAAGCTTGTCTCACTTTACCCCAACTATACAGTTGGCCCAATTAAAGATATCAACCCCCCCCTCCAGAAACCCTGGCCTGTCTTATACTTGAACCGTCATGGCTACAACATCACTCTAAGACTACCATAACACGGAGGGTTTGGTAACAGAACCGCCCTGGCTTACCCCGACACCCTTCTGATGCCTAGCTAGAGCTTCCTCCTGCATAGGGATATGAGAAGAACAAAGTGTTTGTAGCACCCAGACACCTCTTGATCCCGAGCTGGAAACCCCCAGGCATCCTCTGTATGACGTGCAGAGCAAAGCCACGGGGAGCCCTCCGACACATGCTGTTGTGTCACTACCTTAACAAACCCGAGGAGCTTCCAACCTCTTGGAGTGCGCTGGACACCCCAAGAGCCTTTAATCAGGCCCGGATGCTGTTGTTACTGATATCTGGAACCAGGAGTCATGGGCTTGATACAGCCACCACTGGGTCACTTTCTTTAGCTGGGATTATGCAGGGGGTTGGACTAGATGATTAAAGGGTTCCCCAATAACGATGAAATCGATGATGCTGAGTTCAGCTCAGGGGACACGCCTTGACGCCCATCTTGCTGGGTTCATCTGTCTTTCCTGCCCAAGTGCAGGGGAGCTGGACCTGATGATCTGTAAGGTCCCTTCCAGCCCCTAACAACTATGAAACTATGACATGAAGACATTTCAACCACTGAAGAAAGCTAAGGGCAAACCCGCTCTGGTTGCCCAATGACCTCAATGAATGTTGCGCCCAACGCCGTAGCTAGAACAGGACAAAGCCACCTAGCCACGACACCATGGGTCTTTGTCAGAGAGGTGGGGCAGGTCGTTATCTTGATTTGGGGCCAGACTCTCTTCTTACTTCACCTTTCCCTGCGTCAATTAGTTGATGGCGGTGCAGTCGCTCCTGATGGAGATCAGGATTGGGCTCCCACGTGCTGCAACTCAAGCCCTTTCCTCCCGAAACCCCAGCTGTAGGACGTCATGCCAAGGGAGGACATTGTATCCTGAGCAAGCAGTCTGTGTGTCTAAGGGGTCTGGCGTTACACGCAGCCGACCGTATGCATGGGCATCTATCTGAGCTAGCAACACCCAGCTCAGCTATTCTGCCAGTCATAGGGACCCGAAACAGATGCTGTTTCTTTGCCCCTGCAGAACAGCTTACCTTTCATTACCTCTCCATAACTGGGGAACCTTCCTCATAAGGTTCATTTTGTTCCCTCTCTCACTTGGCAAAAGAAGAAACCACTCTTCAGAAGCAGCTTGTGCGAGGCTGCGGCTTCAGGCAAACTCAGGGCCGGACACAGGCATGGGAGAACGGGGTGGCTACCTGGGGCCTGGACAGAAAGGAAGGCCAAAAATGATCATTTTAAAGTTATCATCATCATCATCTCTGGTGAAGGGGTGGACAATACTCAAATTTTGCCAGGGGCCACCAGGAGTCTAGGTACAGTGCTGAGCAAACGGATAGAGCCTCTGTATCCCAAATAAAGCCAAAGCCACAGGTATGATCTATACGCCCACCTATTCCTCACCTGGGATGGGATATGCAGGCTTCCCCATGCCTGCCATGCAGCAGCTTGGAAGAGAAAGCAATAACAGCCGCTTCGCCCCTTTGCTGTGGCTGGGACCATTTATTTGGACGGGGCAGCTCTTTGCTTGGGTGCTGGTTGGGTTTCTCCTTCAAACTCCAGCTTACCAGGGCTGAAGGCGAATGATGCATAGACCCCATCCACATTACAAATGTGCAAGGAGCCTTGCCGCAGTCGGGTCCTCTAGAGAGCTGCGTTTGCGAGATCCCTGGCGAACACTGTAATTAAAAGGGATAGGCTGGTAAGAGCTTTAGAAAGAGTCATAGCCCTCCTCTTCCCAGGCCTCCCCCGCCCTTGCATCCAAGTCCCCACTCCTCCTTAGGAACTGTCGGAGGCAGCTGTGTGCTCTTGCATTAAATTAGCAGATGTTTCGGCTACAGAGCATTAAGCATTACAATGCCGTTAATGTGCCTTCTGGAGCCCTCTGCTTCCCACATGCACCAGGCCTTGCCAGAGCCGGCCTCTCCAGAGGCAGATTAATTCCAACTCCCAGGATCATAATAAATTAATTTTTATTAGGAAAAGGGGGCTGATCTCCCAGGCTACAGAGGGATTTAATCGTGCAGAGGCTGTCTGATGGCATTCAAGTGAGAAAAAAAAAAAAGAAGAGAGAAAAAGAAGTGGGGGGGAATGAAAAAAAAAAGGCATGTCAACTCAGCCAGAGCAGATCTTTGGGAGATGGACGCAAGGGTTTTGAAGGCAGGAGGAAAATAAAAGTTGACTGGGGTTTTTAATGCCTTGTCAGAAACCTAACCCGGTATGAAACAGAGGAAGGGAAAATATTCCCCCTGCTTGACTCTTAACCTACCTTCCTCCCGTGAATGTAAGGCCCACAAGAAAGCTCGGATGCAAGTGCCTGAGAATTTAAAAGCATCCAGAAAAAATTAACTAGTCCCTCATCTGCATTAAGCACCCCTGTATTAATAAGCTGCCCCTCCATGGGACAGCCAACTCAAGATGTGTCAAAAGAAATGTTGATACTGCACCAGGCAGCAGATCTTTAATGGAGTGGGAAGGCGACAGGTCCCACTCGGTGCCTCAGGGCTGCTGAAGTCCTTTGGCTCATGTGAGGACTCTCTACAGACTTTCATCCTATGCTTTCTATCCTCTGCTGTCATGTCCTTTCTGAGCTAAGGGCTAGAGAATGAATTTAATAATAATGGAGCTAGGAAATATGTTTAATAATAGTGATCTGTGCCCCTAGAGTGGCCTCGCACCCAAGACCTCAAATATCTCACAGTGCTTTCCAGGGAGGCAGGGGAATAAGGAACATGGAAGATGTCCACCAGCTCTGAACTCTTCCAGATGTTGGGTGTTGTTGGTTAACGGTCTGTCTCCAGTGTTTTATTCCCCATGAGGTCAGGGCCTTTTGATTTCAGAGGTGCTGTCATCTTTGCAGCTCCTTGGACTTCGGTAGGCTTTGATGTCTTAACATTGGAAGGCTCCCTGAACTGGACACTCACCCGGTAGCGGTGATGGAGTCTCACCATATTGGACATGTGAACTCTTAATCCTCTCTTGGCCTGTTGTAGTCCCATTTCTTAGCCTTCCTGGTACACATCCTGGGTACAGGCTCTCTGTCCATTATGTCTTCGTGGAAGTGGGAGACTGAGGCTCAGCTACCCTACCCACCCTACCAAGTGGGCGCATGTACATGAGACTCTTACTGCATATTAGCCTAATAACACTGTGCAGTAGTGTGGTGGTTAAAAACCGTGCTAATAGCCTACTGAGCATTGTTATTAGGGTAATGCGCAGTCAGCAACACAAACAACTGTGCGCTGGTGCTACTCTAGTCAGAGCCAACCCTTGGGTAGGGTGATAGTTATTACTTCATT
The DNA here is from genome assembly GCF_001723915.1 of Gavialis gangeticus. Lineage (NCBI taxonomy): Eukaryota > Metazoa > Chordata > Crocodylia > Gavialidae > Gavialis > Gavialis gangeticus. The sequence goes on along the minus strand of NW_017728993.1, from coordinate 23,833,866 downwards.
AAAGAAGTACTAGACTAAATGCGCAGTAATTAAGGTGCATTAATGAATGTGTAGACGCACTCACTGATGACCCTCCATCCTCTTTCAGTAGCTTAAGCAACTCTATTCCCGGAGCACCAGCCTGGTGGTCACGCTCTGCTTGCAGTTCAGCTCTTCATGGACACATGAGAGTTGCAGCCAATAGACTCACAGGCTCCAGGAGGGTCCCAGGCACCTGTCCTTTCTTTGCTGGAGCTAGCACAAAAAAATCATGGATCTGGAAAAAAAAAAATAGGCACCTGCATGCCTTCCCCTTGCTTTAGATACCCTACCACTCTGGGGTGATCTTCAGACTCAGACGAGACTCTAAGGAGCTCCATCAGGACTCATAGTAGATTGAAGGTGCTCAGGATTTCCAGGATTTCAGGAGCTCAGGATTTCCAGCCATGCCTGACTTCTCTGACTCTGTCTCTCTTTCTCTCACTCTTATGCAGCCAGTTCCTTCCTACTTTGGCTGACCTCACTTCTAAATTTATGCCATTTTCTGCAATAGTGCACCCTTCTCTTCCTCACCAGCGTCCAAGCCTCCTCCGTCTCTGTGAGGCCCTCTGAGGTCTTGTGTCTTTCAGACTGGTTTTCCAAGCCCTGGTGCCAGCTCTGGATCTCTTAGCTCTGCTTGTGGATAAATTTCATTATCCCAAGACCTCTCTCTTCAGACAGATTTGGCCAGGTTATGGCTCCCTGGACTTCAACATCCTGTGCTCTTATTTTAATGGGATCCACTGACGTTTAGCACCCCGTCATTATCCCGGGGCTGGGGGATGAGTGATGTTGACCTGAGAGCAGATGGCTGACTTCCCATCCGCTGAGACATGGCATAATACAGCTATTTCATAATCTCAATCAACTGTGCATAGAAAGAGTCCTTAAATTAACCTTTCAGGGAAGGCCGTTGTGAATATGCCATGTGTCCCTTCCCTGCACACAAATTACTCTAAACGACCACAATGTAGGAGATTAGGTTAGTCCATCAGAGGCTGGTTCTTCCAGATTCAGAACATTTACAGTTGCTTTCAACTTAAGTAGGAGCTGCCTGTACTCAGCATTTATGAAAATCAGGCCCAGGGGCTTTACTCAGGTTAGCAATCCGTTTAAAAACCGTGTGAGCCCATATCTTACTTTATCGGCGAGAGACTGTATTGCCATTCATTGAGTTGGAGGACTTGGAAGTCAGGAGCGCAGCTGTCTATTCCTTGGTCTTCTACTGTCTTGGATAAGTCTTTCAGGTCCTGGAGACGCAGAATCGCTGCTGCTCACAGGGGTTTTTCCCCAGCATTTTGAGTCTATCCATAGCCATTCTGTAGATGACACTGTTCCCTATAGCAGGCACATAACAACCTTTATTGCCAATTGTGGACATACAGAGTTAGCTCCTCATGTGGATTTGAAGGCAGGATAAACCACCAGCTGAAGATGACTTCCTTTAACTAGGAAGTGTCACTGCGTGTTCCCAGCAAAGCCATGCTGTTGAGTTCTGTATGGCAAATGCAGAAGTATTAACCATTGTTTCTTCAGCTTGAGATCTGCACCCCGGCTTCAATCAAAGCTCATGCATGAGTCCCATAGATTTTGGTAGAGCTCCTCACATGAGCAAAATGTTTGTACAAGCTGTGTAGACTTTCAGTGAACGGACTAAGTTTTCCCTCCTGTTGGTTTGATCTCAATTACTGTTAAATGGATATGTCGTTAAAACTTGGCACCTACCGTCTCTGGCATGATTTAGAAATACCAGTTAACCTCATGCTTGAGGTTATGCTTTTATTGTGGTAATAGTTCATAAATTCAATGGCAAAGAAATGGTGGGGGGGGAGCAGCATTCATAGCGGAGCTACCAAGGTCACTTGTTGCTTGCGTAGAACTGCTGGAAAACCACCTTGCCATGTGTATTTCCCTATGGAGAAGGATTGCCTCTTTGGAGCAGCAGTTTGGAAGGCTAATGACCCCCTTCCTTTTTTGCTAAGTCAACATCCTTGACTGAATTACATTTCCCATGATCCTATGCCCCACCCTCCGTATTTCCCCATGTAATTGTGTGAAGGGTTCACCATGACAGTCATGGAATTTCTTCCAACTCACGGTTTCTGTGACTGTTGTGACAAAGTCATAGCCTGACTCATGTCATTTCCATCGCATAAACGGGTTGCATAGAGAGAGTCCCTAACATTGCCATAACACAAGCAATAAACTCCTTGCTCTGATATGGCAAAGAGTTTATTGCTTGTGTTAGGGCAATGTTTCAGGAACCCAACAGGGTCAGCACTACCTTTTGCTGGGCATAGAGAAGGACACAGTCCATGCTCCAAGAAGCTTGCCACCGGCCAACTTCTGTGCAAGCACTGACCATACTGCATGTTACATATCTACCTTTTTTCCAAAGTACCCATGGTTGGAGGTACCTCCATATTCAGGTTCTGTACTGCCCTGGTGACAAATATTTGAGTCTGAAGTTTGAGACTATTTGCACTAGGGATTTTGACTGAGCTGTGGCAATGTTTCTGCTGGAACTACAACCTGAAGTTTTCAGGAGTTGCCCAGTCCACTCAACGTCAGACCAGTCACCACATTTGAAATTAGGAAAGAATTTTACCCCATGGTCAGATTGGGTTTGCCTTCCTTTAGTGGGGGGCACAATCCTCATCCTTGATTGGTAACAACTCTTGCAGTTGGCAACTCTTGCAGTGGCATCCTTGCATGGTAACAACTCTTGCAGTTGGCAACTCTTGCATGGTAACAACTCTTGCAGTGGCATCCTTGCATAGTAACAACTCTTGCAGTGGCATGCTTGCATGGTAACAACTCTTGCAGTGGCACGCTTGCACAGTAACAACTCTTGCAGTGGCATCCTTGCATGGTAACAACTCTTGCAGTGGTACGCTTGCACGGTAACAACCCTTGCAGTGGCATGCTTGCATGGTAACAACTCTTGCAGTGGCACGCTTGCACGGTAACGACTCTTGCAGTGGCACGCTTGCACGGTAACGACTCTTGCAGTGATAGGACACTGATTGCCATTGTTTCCTTACTGTACCTTTGGCAGGTTCAGATGCATTTGGTGTCTTTGGGTAATGGGCCTTGTAGTGGTGTGCCAGGGTTGAATGTGTAGTTTTAGAAATAGGTTAGGCAAGGACTTGTATGAGTTGGTTGGAACAGGGATGATCCTGCTTGGAGCGGGGGGCTGCACTAGATGATGTCTGGAGGTCTGTTCCAGTCCTACTTTTCTGTGATTCTATGGTTTTGGTTAAAATGGTCTTCTTGCAATGACGAAACAAGGCTGTTAAGCAGAGGGGTAATAAGAAGGTGCTGTCCCTTGGACAGCAGGGGCAGCAAAGGTGGTGGCAGTGGCCAGGTCAGTGCCAATGTGTTGGGTGAGCTGGCAGTGGCAGCAGCTCTGTTTTTGCACCCCCTTAACTCAGCACCCAAGGCTTGCACTACTGTTGTCCAGGGAACAAAAAGGATCCCACTCCCCAGAAAATCAGGCAGTCCCTTCTATCCTGTCTTTGAAGATCTCCCCTCTGGGATCTCATAATGCTTGTGTTTGAATGCTTTCATGAAAAGCAGTCAAGTTAGATGCGACTGTGATCACACTTGAAACAAATCCATTTAAAAATTCAAATAAGATGGGGCAATAGGGCAATATTTAGTCAGAATTTCTTGGCTTCAGTTGGTTTTATGTGTCCCTGAAAAAGTTCCTTGAAAAGGTTAATATTTCTGATGATTCTCTTTTTTTGAAATCTTCCTGAGGCCAGCTTGACAAGAAGCATTCTGTATTATCCAAAGGCTCTTAGATCCATTTGGTAATACAGCAAACAAGACACTACACATTTCTTTAAGTGATTGTGAAGGGGAAAAACAGACTTTGCTGGGTCACAGCAGTCAGCAAACTGTGAAAGTCAACAAGACAGGGCCACAAAGCGAAATGGAAAAGAAAGGGGGACTTCTGTGTTCAGTGTAAAAAGCCTGGCCATGGAAGCTGTGGGAGATAAGTGCTGGGTGAGACTGGCCCACTTACTGATCCATAACTTAATTTGAAGAAAGAACACGTCCTAAAAGGTAGCACAGCTGTGTGAATGGGGCTTCAAAGGTAGACAAACCAACCTTTCCAGTGTATAAAATGTCTGCATTACCGGGGCTATAAGGTAGCTGTTGATATACCTACTTCTATAAGAGGCTCTTGGAAATCTGGCTATTTCCACTATTGGGACATCCTCTGCAATCATTTGCTAATCAGGAGAGGTTTCTGACTGCATGAGAGAGAACTTGCACAGGTTCACGAATGGGAGACGTTGTGTTCAAGGGCTTGCAGTAACAGTAGTAAGATTTGTAAAAGATGCTATATTAGTTAGGGACCTCACTCCCATTGACTTCCAATGGAAGCCAAGTGCCTAACTTAGGTACTTTCGAAAACCTGATGCTCACCAGTTGGAATCCCATTTTACTAGACCAAGCGTGGGCAAAATGCCATCTGGGGGCCTGATGCGGCCCGCCAGGCCACTCTATCTGGCCCACGGGGCCCCTAAAAAATTTAGAAAATGAATATTTATCTGCCCTGGGCTGCCTGTCATGTGGCCCTCGATGGCTTGCCAAAACTCAGTAAGTGGCCCTCTGCCCAAAATAATTGCCTGCCCCTGTACTAGACTTTGTATACATTTATTTTAGAGAGGTGGACCCTACTCCTCTGAACTGGAATTGAATCTGAGTTCCCACAGCTGAGAGTCAGAACATCTGTACACAGTCCCCAAATCCAGCCATAGCTACAACTTCTCCCTGAGGGCAACACCATTTTCACCTTTCATGGGAGTTCATGCACAGTACTGCATAATCATAGCCACCATAGAAACCATAGCAATTAAGGGCTGGAAGGGACCTGGCTCATTATTCACGTGTACTCTCATGCAGCAATGGGAACACAAGGCCACAAGTGGCCAGCAGAACAGGATCCTGAAACAAAGTTCTTTGATAGTAACTTAGAGGTACATGCCATTTTCTACTCCTTTTTGATACCCTTTTTGCCTTGGGCGGTTAGGCAATATTGCACCTTTTGCAGGTTGTTTCCATTTTGAGGGGCAATGAATACTGAAGCTGGGATATGTGTGAAGTGATCATATTCATTTATAAAGAACATGCCATGCTGTGATTCTCTGAACTTAACAGGGATCTCGCAGCAAGAGAAAATGTCTTTGTTCCTAGCCTCTTTCTAGTCAGCACTTTGACTGTGTTTGCTCTCTCGCAAGGCACAGAGGGAAGTGATTGGGCCCCTGCAAGTGCTCTACAGCCATGACCAAACGGAAGTGCACAGCTGCAAAGCACTTTGAAAGGGCCCAAATCCATGAAAATCTGAACCCACATTGCATGAGGGGTCAGAGGAAAACGTTTCAAAACATAGTATCTTTTGTAACTTGTGTCTGCACTGCCTGTCAGCCTTGGAGCTGTTTTCTGAATGGGAGGGGGGAAAGGGAGTGAAGGGAATTTGGTGGGGGGGGGAGTGCTGGAGTGTTGGGCAGGTGTATTGGAGGCCACCCACCCCACCCTCCAGCACCAGCTGAGACCCCTAGAACGAGCTCCCTCTGCTCCCTTTCCCCTGAAAACAGCATTCAGGCTAAGGAGGAGGGGAGGTTGTTAGGGAAAACCTGCTGCAAGCTCCCAGCCAGCAGTTAGATTCCCTAACACCACCCACTGCTTCCCCCAGGCCCAACAGTGAACTTCTGTTTGGTCTAGGGGATCATTGTAACTCAAAACGCTTCCTGCAAAGTGCTATGAGTTACAGTTGCACTTCTGTCTGCACCCTTAGCTTCCTCACCCTTAGCATTTCTCACAGGCAACCACCAACCACAACTGAAACCTAGCCCTCTGCATGTGCATTCAGTCCCTGGTGAGACTCTTCAACCTACATAGCCCAATTTCAGACTGGCCTCTCATGGGATCTGTATTGTTGGCATTGGCCCCTACATTTGCAGTGATCTTACTCCTAGAAGGAACTTAATTACTTCTTACATTCATCCTGAATGTAGAAGGACTCACACATTCCCCAGCTTCAGGGTGGTTTTACCTAACCAGGTCTAGAAATTTGATATGAAAGACTTTGGGTGCAGCTGGTGAAAGGCAGCCATGAAAGGCAGAGGATATGGGCACACAGAGAAATGACCATGACATAAGTCAGGACACAAGCTTCTAGCACAAGGGTGGGCAAAATGTGGCCTGTGGGGTGGATGCGGCCTGCCAGGTCATCCTATCTGGCTCATGGGGCCCCTAAAAAATTTAGAAAATTAATATTTATCTGCCCCTGGCTGCCTGTCATGCGGCCCTCGATCATTTGCCAAAACTCAGTAAACAGCCCTCTGCTCAAAATAATTGCCCGCCCCGTCCTAGCATGTCAGATATTTTATAGTAACTGATTTTACCTACAGAGCCCTAGACAGGGACCTTGCGTCTGATCGCTCATGTTTATTATCTGCATTTCATGCAGAATTAATTAAGAAAATATTGTAATCACGGCCAAAACAATGTTAACAACTTCATGTAAACAAGTCATTGAAGACTTTTCAGTCATTAAAAGGCCAGATGCTATTGTCAGATGCATTGATTTATGTCCAGAGGAGCATCACTGGAATCAGCAGTTATCCCATCTTTATATTGACACATTTCACATCATATCTGCTCATTGTTAGACACGACATACTGGGTTCATCTACACATTCATTAATGTGCCTTAGATACTGGGCATTTAGTTTAATACTTGCTTTAAAAAGTACTAGCTAAATGCGCAGTAACTAGAGTTACTGCGGAGTAGCGTCGGTGCATGGTTATTTTGTGATGCTTGCTGTACATTAGCCTAATAACACTGTGTAGTAGGCTATTAGCACAGTTTTTAACTTCCACACTACTGCACAGTGGTATTAGCAGGGATCCTGGTTTTTTCTAATTAAAAAAAATCCCCAATTTTTGGATTTAAAAAAGTAACCCAAAATCCCCATTTTTCCATGATTATAATGAATACCACTAATATACAGATACGCTAATATATAGATATATATATAGATATAGCTATATATATATATAGCTATATATGAGTAGTGTTTCATTTTAATCATGGGTTACTTTTTGGGTTACTAATATGTATCTAGATATATCTAGATGTATTAAATATTAGTGGTGTTTCATTTTAATCAGGGAACAATATTGATTTTGGCTTACTTTTTTAATCCAAAAATTGGGGATTGTTTTTATCAGAGAAAACCAGGATCCTTGGTTATTCAGCTAATGTGCAGTACGCATCTCGCATAGACGTGCCCACTGTGTTTTGATTTTGCTATTGCAAAATCCCACTGGCAGCAAGTAGACTTTGTGACCCTCCATTCAAAATGTGGGTGGCGGGCGTCTGCGTGCTCTTCCCTCTGGGGTTCAGGAGGGACATTTTTAGATAGAAAATCCCCAGTTGCTATTTTATCACATTTCCCTGTGTCTCACCTATCTGGTTATCTTCAGGGCAAGGAAGAGGTGCTCAATTGCTAAGTAAAGACCCTTCTAAACAGCCTCTGTGAAATCTGTGCTCCCTTTGAAAATTCCTCATATACATCCCCCAGGGGTTAAGCCTGTTATCATCATGTTTAGTCCATTATGAAGCCTATGCCAGAATCTGACACCTTCACCCTAAATACTTCTGGTGAACGGGTCTGTGACTGAAGGATGCGGAGAAAGCTGAACAAGGCGGAGAGAGGGTGTGGGAGCCGGGGAGGAAAGTGCTGCTTGTGATAACACAAGATCAGATTTCACTAAATCCCTCTTTAAAGCCAATTGAAAACCACTCCTGTCACTTGACAAGGTTCCTCTCTCTTTCCATGATGTACCGGTAGCACTCGAGTAAGGAGAAGGGGCTCTGGAAATGAAAGCTTTATTTGCTCTATGAAAGAGCATGACAGTGTGTTGAGAGAAAGGGTTGCTGCACTAGACTCCGAGTGTTAAAAAGGCCTCCATTTATCTCCCTCTCTTTTCTTCTTCTTCTTCTAAGGAATCCCCAGTTCTAATCCTCCGCTGGGATTTTTCACAGTCGTTTGATAGTGTTAATATTTATCCTGGCTCAGAGATGACCTAACTCTGTCATGTCCTCTTTTGGTGCCTTTTATCTCATTGCATCTAGGAGGTGGTCCGCGTGTTTTTAACTATATTTATACCCCCAACCTGGAAAACCGATGGGCAGAAACAGAACCGAATGTCTCTAACTCTCTGATTTACCTTTCTCTTCTCTTAGCCTGCACAGTCTCAGCTCTTTGGTAATTTATTTATCCAGGGGGAAAGGGAAGCTTTTGGGCAGCATGATAAAGGTGCTAATGTTGGAAATAATTTGACAGTCCAGCAATCCTCAGACTCCAAATAAAATTCCTCAGGCTATTTTTCATCATTGAAAAAACACAGGTTTATACTCACTTTTGAGTATGGAAGTTCAGTAGCTCAGAGAAAGGGGTCCTGACATTGGTGGAAGTATTGACTTCCAGTGATCAGAGGCCACATCTACATGAGATGCTGACTGTGCGGTTGTTACTGCACAGTCATTTAGTACTTGCATACATGAGCACTAAATGACAGTGCAGTAACTAGCTTTACTGGACAGTAACAGCCCTGCGTGGTTTCCTGGTGATGTTTATTGCACAGTAACTCATTACTACTGCACAGTAGTTTGTTACTACTGTGCAGTAGCGTCGCATCATGGTTCGTGTCCCACAATGCTTCTGTGCAGTAGTAATGAGCAGTAAGCGTCTCACGCCCAGAACGTTCTTGAGCTTTGCTTCCTTTAGGACCCAGTGCGCGTGTCTACATGTGCACATTTACTGCGTAGTAACCGACACTACTGCACAGTATGGGCATGTATTTACACGTGCATGCTCATACTGTGCAGTAAATAAGGTGACTTATGCTGACTTGAGTGTAAATTTGATACCGGCATTATGCAGGTATCAAATTTACACCCAATTAATTACTGCACAGTAACACATGTAGACGCCTTACTGAGCAGTAACACCGTGTGTGTGGACTGACTCAGGACCAACTTTAGCCCCAAGTCAGTCCACATACAGCGTTAATATGTATGCTTTAATGCCCACATGTGTGGTTGCTGGCCTATTCCAGCTTACTGCACAGTAAATTTAAACTGGCATAAATGCACACATAGACACACCCAGTGCGAAGCCCAGAAAAACTATGGGTCTCCTTCAATAAAGTCAAGTGCAGAATAGGAATACGCAGACATTGTTTCCGGTGGAGACAAACATCCAGCATATCTTTCCACTTAAAAATGCAAAATACAGAAGTGGATAAGTTGGAAAACAGGATATCTTCAGATAGTGCCAGTTCCATAGTTGCCAGCTTTTGCTGTTTTCTTGTGTGAGTCGCCCAATCGTGAATATTTACCTTAAACCCACCAGACCTGGAGCCGGGTGATTAACTGAGAATCTTGCCTGTCATTTATATAAGTCAGTGTTTGGCCCTTGTCACTGTACAGAAAAGCTCAGAAATCATGACCCCATTAAGATACAAAAAGACAAGAGGCAAATAAAAGAATCCAAATGTAATTATTTAAAAATGTCCCACGATATTTAAGAAGCAAGGATTTTAATGGATGAAATCTTTTATTAAACCAATGGTATTTAACGCACTCTTGCAATTTTGAGGATGATATTTAAATGTGGGGCTTGGTGGTACTATAATACTCTGTCAGCGATTTCAATGCTACCTAGGTTTTACAGTGACAAGAACTTTAAAAAGATGCATAACTGCCCCATGTCTTAGATATCTTAGATGGGGGGTGGGACCTGGTCATCTGCAAGGCCCCTTCCAGCCCCTAACAATCTATGAATGTACTGTGAGAAAAAGACCTTCATTTGGAATAGCTCTATTTCAGATTTCTAAGAACGTTTGAAACCAGCTATTTCAACACTTTCCTCCATGACTCATGACAGAGATTGGTGTGTTGTTGCAGACAACTCTCCATGGATACTGGGAGGGCCGTACTCATTTATTCTGGCCACATTGTTCATAGGGCTACAGACCCTGGGCTGCTACGGTACAGTTACTGATGAAGATGCAGGGATGCTCACAGTGGCCTGTTGTAATATTGCTTGTGAACACTTGCAGTCATTTTAAGAAAAAGAAGCAAAGGTCTTGATTTTTCCCCCATTACATTTAAGGGCAAAATTCTGACTTCTGGTCAATGTAATCTCAAACCTAACTTGACATGAAGCTGATTTAGAGTCTATTGTCTTATGGGGTGGTGGAAAAAGAAAACCAGGACCTTTTTTAGCATCACATAGGCTATATCAATTGTTCCAGGCACCTCATACGGCATAAACACTCTTGCATTTCCTAGCATATTCCCACTCTACCCCAGGTCACAACCATGTAGCTCTGACAGCCCATTTGAATATAGGCCTGGCAATGAGGTGGATACCAATGTTACCTGAAAATATGAAGCACAGTCATGGTGTAGCCCCTCATGAATACTATCAACAGCTCCCATGATTTTTTCCCTCTCCACCTTCATTTGTGAGTAAACCTGCTGCCGGTCCACTCTGATCAATTTTTGACCTCCAGCTATAGAATCTGTGCATTATTGACAGAGCAAATTTGGTCTATGGACTAGCTTCTGTGTAGACACCAGCCTATTCATGCTCGCTGTGCAGTAACTTACTGTGCAGTAAATTGCAGCTGGTGTAAATGCATGTGTAGACATGCCTGAGCTTTTATGGGGACCAGCAGCTCCCAGTGCCTGGAATATTATCTGTTTTCCGTCAGAACTCATCAGTGATGTGGAGCTTTCTTAATGTGCTCATGATACTTTCCAAAATAGGTTTGTGAAAAAAATAATTGATTTTATGTGGGAGAGGGGGGGTTGCATGTGCATTTGTGCACTTTTTAAAATCAAATGTTGGGACATTTTAACCAAGTTTTGCTCTCCACAAAATATTAGCTTTACAGGTGTGAAATGTCCACTAATGATGATGAGTTGTTCAGTTTGACCCCACCGTAAGGTATGTTACCGTCAGTCATGTGTGATAGATAACAGACTTCCTGTTTTAATGACCTGTTTCAAATCCCTTTTTGTCCAGTGGGATATAGTTCTCCCCTTGCCTTGCAAGATACAGGTGGGCTGATCAGACTCGTGGGCGAACACTTAACAGTGATGTCTTTTATGCTACACAGTTGAAAACTGAAGTGTGTTTCAGTCATGGTGACTGAAGACCTGTTTCTCTTTTCACTATTACGGACACTTTTGGCCATTCACACCAAAGTCAACCTAGAAATTACATAGTCAACCCACAAACCACGATAATTTAACTGTTGCCCACATTCAGATCATAGGCTCTTTATCATGGTTGCTGCAACACAAGTGATAGAGTCTAGCAAAGACCGTAAGAGTCAAGAGGAGCCTTCTGCTGTGTCTGTTGGGTCCTGGATTAGCCCTTTGAAGCTAGGGCAGAAGGAAATTACACCCAAAATGCTGTGTAGAACAAAACTAGTGAATGGAAAGCCAACCAGAGGGATAATCAGTAATACAACAGGCCCAACCTTCTGTATGGGTATCTACCAAGGTCACTGAAACCCTTGTTCATTTTTTAGGTAGAAAAAAAGTATGTGGATTTTCCATTGCATAACATATAGATCTATATTGCCCTTCTTACAAAATCTCTCTGCATCTGCTCCATCAGAATCAACCTAGGGAATCTCTTCCACCAAATTATCCCATAGCTATTGGCACAGCACAGTTCTGTATCTCTATACCTCAGAGAGAAAAATATATTGGTCAATATAATGCCAATAATGAATTCATGCACTGGCCCCTTGTCATGACATTCTCACTGCCCTATAGCATGAAAACCTTTCCATCACATCTGGCTTGGGAAGGAGCTCTTTTGAACAAGTCTTCTTAGTAAAACAGATTTCTTTTTTTTTTAGCTCTTCCACTAGCTCTGAAAAAATATATGCAGATTTATACAGTATGGCATATGCAAGATACTCAAGAAGGCATAAAATAGACATTAATCAGATATTAAAAGACGAACATGACAGGGAAAAATATACATGCGGGTGTCTTTATTATCAAGTCTGTTTATTTAATGGCATGTTTATGGGCTACCTGACTCGAGTAGGGTTGGGAAATTGGGGAAAAATGGAAAAGAAGGGGGGAGCCCACCCCTCTAAAACTACAGAAGTGTGGCTAATCTCCTAGTGGATCCAAAATGGAAACAAGTTACGTTTAATCTGTGTTGCTTGAAAGAGGTGGAATGAGGGGTTAGTAAGCTATCTGACAGTCTGAAGAGCTCATCTGTAGCTGGGGATTGGGCTAGAGAGAATACAGATATTTCTAAGCGTGGCTGGTATCAAATACATTGGATATGGATTTTGATCTACCGGGGCTAGTGCTTGCCCTTGTAAAACTCCCGCAGGAAGTCATGCCTGAGAAAAGACGGCAGGGCCGGCTATGGGGCGAAGGGGGCTGCTAGGAATTTCTTCGTGTGTTGTTTACAGTCTCTCTGGCCATTTCCCCTTCTGTGTTTCTTGTAATTTCTGGAAATCGGGAATAAGCTGATGTGATTAGACAAGCAGCGATCTGGCTTAGCGCTCCTCCGGCTTAAGAAAGGTGTTAAAGATTTGCCAAATTAGAAATACAGAGCTAATAGTGAGACTAACTAAGGAGGGCTGGCTAATGCCTTTATATCCAGATGCAAATGGGAGGGCATTATCGTGACGGACGGACGGATACAAGTTTGGCCAGTGAGAAATCTGCAAAGGAAATGTGATTCCCATGCGTGTAACAGCATTTTATAAGCAGCCCACTGTATCTACCTCTATGGGAAAGATCATATTTAGTAGCTGCGATAAATTTGTTAATGGCTCCTCGCTGATCAGTGCAGGGTGGTTGGTGTGTGTGTGCGCGCGCGCGTGCGCGTGTGGAGAGGGGTTTAGGTTACACTATTTTCAATCAAGCCTCCCCAAGTCGCCTTGCATTAATTAGTCTTAACCACACTGTTGCATGTTTGTAGAAGAGATCTCTGAATTCAAATCAGACTGACCCTAAAGGGACCGGCTCCCTGGCTTTTCTCCTCTCATCTCCTTAAATCTAAAAATTGCTAAGTGATCTCTGAGGCTCAGGCTTTCCTCGGAGATTAATGTAAGAAAAGCCCCAACATCTGCAAAAGTGACTGCTTTTGACAACCGTACAGATATCTTAAAGAGCAGGAATTTCCCTAATAAAACCCCTTAAAATAAGTCTTCTTAAGATTTCTTAATGCCACAGTGATCAGTTTGCATGTTTCAGAAATTCAAGATTTTTTTTATCTGCTTTGGAAAGTTATGGCGGGGGGGGATGAAGTAGGTTTATTTAAAGCAGAGAAGTATTTGAGAGGCAGGGCAAAGCTTAGGAACTGTTGATAAAACTGTAAATTGTATAGCTCAGGGAATTTGGGGAGAAGCTCAAGAGGACAAAGCAAAGCAGCCCAACTTGGCCATCAGAATAACAAGTGCCAAAAAGGGACAGTTTTGCTCACAAAAAACGGCTGAGTTTGCTGGCGATTAAAATAATTGAATTTGGCAATGTTACATCCTCTGCTCGATGTAACTCAACCGGGCTCCACTGACAACAGCGGCTGAGGCTTCCCCCACCAAGGAAGACAGTACATCAGCATGGTTTTAAATGTTAGCATGTGTTTAGGGCCCACTGAAGTCAATGGGAGTCAAGGACCTACTTAGAATTAATCCAAAGTGGGGACCTGTCATGAGTGTCATCTTAAATCAGAGGCTGAAAACTGGGTCCCAAACAAGTTTTGCACTTACATACTGAACAATTAGAGCCCAATCCAAAGCAACAGCCTTTCCACACACTTCAGTGGGCTTTTGGTGAGGTCTTTGTGCTCCATGGCATCTTCTGGCATTGTAGTTTCTGCAGGCTTTGAGGCCCCTTTATACTGGTCGGATGCTGGTGTACCTCCACTGGCTTTATCGGAGACATCCGCATGTCTCAGATGAGAACTGGGGGCTCTGGTGTATTTGGGTTGGGAAATGGAGTGACTACAAGCAAACCACCCATTGCAGACATCTTGGGTGAAATTCAGCTTGACTGGAATTAAATGAGTTTATGCAGGGATGAATCGGGCCTCACGGACTGCTACAAATTAATTCACGTGAGGATTGCAATCACGCACACAGTGACAGAGGAGGGTGCCTATGAACTTCCAAGAATGCTGACACCAGCGATGCTGTTACAGTCCACTCCTATATTGAGGCCTAAATCAAATCAATAATAAAGGCGTAACCAGTTATCAGACCAAAATCAACTATCCCAGTACACTTGGATTCTTGGGGTGTGTGCAGATGAAATGGGCGCCCTAAATTGAAGCGATGGGTTTTAAAAACACCACTTCAATTTAGGGCTGATTAAACCCCTGTGTTGTGCACACACCCTGCTGACTTACTTGCCTCTCCGGTGGGGAGGGGAGGGCGGGCTGCCAGCGGGTGGAGCGGTCCCTGGGATGTGGCAGGGGCTGATGCTTTTCTCTGCAGCAGTGGTGCCCCCCCTCAGGAGGCACCCACCCGCAGGCACCTGGCTCGGGTGGTCCCGGGGGCACTGCAGCCGCAGAGGGAAGCACCAGGCCCCCATGCAGCTCAGGCAGGCAGGCAGGCTCCAGGCGGGGCAGGAAAAAAAAGATCAATCTCTCACTTTTCTTGGGCAGAGCTGTCTTCCCAGGCTGCTGCCAGGCTGCCTGCAGGGCTTCCTGCAGAGCCCTCGAGCTGCACAGAGCCCGGTGCTTCGCTCCATGGCTGTAGGGGCAGCAAAGTAAAACTCCTTGAAAGAGTTTTAGTTTGCTACACCCCAAGTCATTTAAAGCTCATTACGCCACTGAATTTCCTACAGCAGCTAGAATTAATGCGCGATACGCTGCTGAGGCATGCAAACACCGACACCATTAAAGCAGGGCAAAAACATTTAGCTTGCTTTAAAGTGTTGTGCACACACGCCTCTCATTTTGCATACACATGGCCTTGGACTCACACTAGAGGACTGGCTCTGACCAAGCCAAACCCCTAGATTCAAACATCTCCACAAAATTGGAAAGCTCAGACCTAAATGCAAGAGAAGTTGATCTTAGCTGCTGGTGTCTACCTTCAATATGGAAATTCAGAGAATGAAGTTTATATCTCCAGGGCCTGATTACAGAATTATAGAAAATTAGGATTGGAAGGGAGCTCAGGAGGTCACATCTAGTCCAACCCCCTGCTCCAAGCAGGACCAGCCCCACCTACATCATCTCAGACAAGGTTTGGTCTACCCAGGTCTTAAACACCTCCAAGGATGGAGACTCCCCCACCTCTCTCTAAAGGTGGTGCTTTCGAGACAGACAAATGTAACTAAATGTACAGTTTATCCATAAAATATTGTTTATCCATAGAATATTGCTTTGACAAGAGTGTGACTCTGGACATTATCTGATAATATCTCCAAATGATCAAATAAACACAAGTTAAAGGAGTCCCAGATCACCTGATGGGCAGTAACCATTTTCATGAGCCTATATTTGTACCATGGTAAGTGAAATCTAAGCCAAACCTTTCCTGCAGAAATTAGTATCTGAGCAACTTCCCCATAAAATCCATAGAAACAACAAATTAGCTATTGAATTTCATGAAGTCTTTGGTCCTCCTTTCTTCTCAGAGTGCTGACTTGACTTGGAGCAGGATTTTAAATTTGAATTTTTAGATTTTGTCCATTTTCTTTTGTATTTTGTTTTTGGTTGGTTGGTTGGAGAGTAGAGTAAAGAAGATATTGATGGATTAGGAGAAAAAAAAAGAAAGAAATCCAGGTCCCTAGAGATCAAAAGGGCCTTGAATCATTGATCACTCTGCGGCTGATACGTAATAATTCCCATTAAAAAATAACTGAGTCACAGAACTAGACTCTGTTATTCTGAGTAAGCCATTTTTTTTCACAATAGAGAGAGCAGAAAAAGGCTGAGGGAGGTACAGAAACTTGCTGTTGAGAATTTCTGTTGGTGCCAAATGTCAAGGAACTAGAGAGAAAAGTATTTAATGCCGTGATAAATTGTAAGCAGATACATGGGAACACAACTGATTTCTTACCCAAAGATAGCATTGCACAAAGGGAGAGTGGTAGAACCATCTGTGTAGACCAGGTATGGCCAACCTGAGCCATGCGTGCAACGAGTGACATGCAAAGTCTCCGCGTGGCACACGGCAGCTCAGGGACGGAATAGGGAACACTAGGCCAGGGAGCAGAAAGCAGAGCAGCAGACTGGGAAGGGGAAGGAGATTGGAGTGGTGAAGGGCTTCCTTTTTTGGCATGCCTGTCAAAAAGATTGGCCAACTTTGGTGTAGAGTCTACACTGTAAACCATGTCTTTGTGTAACAACTGATCTGGAATCCCTCTTGGATGGAGAGGGGTGTTTCAAAGCTCAGTGAAGTCTCTTAAAATCTTTCCATTAACTGGGTGGGGCTTTGGGTGGCGGCCCTGGATATATAATGGAAAGGGACCGTGGACAGAATAAGGCATATGGATGTAGAGTTTCTATCTGAAGCTTTTTCCAATATCATGGCTATGTCATGTAGGACCAGACTGACTGCCAACGTATTCAGTGGGGGAGGTGATTAGGAATTTTCCAGGGGAAGGTGGTTGTGTCTGAAAATACTGATTCATCAAAAGCAAAGCAGACTAGGAAGGGGAAGGAGATTGGAGTGGTACTCGGGGGTTGAAGGGCTTTCCAGGAATTTCTCTATTTTAAGAGAAGATTTTTTTTGGTGAGCTCTTTGGTTGTTTCTACTATAGTTGGGAAAACTGTTGGACAAGCTTTTGAGCATCATGTGCCCTTCCTTGGGCCAGTTTTAACAAAGGTTTGTTCTGTTAAAAAACAAATTGTTGTGACAAGGTCAAAATATCCTGTTTCACTCGTTTTGAAACGGACCATTCAAGTTTGAAATGACTCTTTCATTTCCATTATTTTTATTAATTGAGTATGATATAGTCTAGAATCATTCAAAATAGAAATGAAATGTTTCAATCAACCCAAAACAATTCCCTTCTCCCCATGAATTTTCATATAATAGGAACTTTCTATTTGTTTTTTGGGGAGGGGAGGGGAGGGGGGTTATTTCATTTCAAAACGGGGAAAGATTCATTGAAATAGAAAGATTTCCGTATGAAAAAAACAAACCAAAAAAGCCGGTGTCTACCTAGCCCTAATCAGGACTAAGAATGAGATGGGATGTAGTTTGGGCTCTAGATTCAAAAGGGATAAGGCCAGTCTCAGCAACTGGATTGCCACTTGAAGCATCCAGGTCCAAAATTCAGATCTTCAAAGCCACTGCTCGACTGCTACTAGCCTTGGAGATGCCTGACATTAATGATCCTTTGACGCCTAATGCTTGCTTCTGGGCATGTCCAGAAGTACCTCACTCTTCACAACTCAACGCCTAATCTGCCCCGGGCTTTGTGGACCAGATGTTCTTCTGTCCATCAAGTCAGATTCCCTGCAGGAACTTGCTCTACACAAAAACGAAGGTTGAAGAGACCTCAGAGGGTCACATCTAGTCCAATCCCCCACTCCAAGCAGGACCAGCCCCAACTCCATCATCCCAGCCAAGGCTTTGTCTACCCGGGTCTTCAAAACCTCCAAGGATGGAGACTCCACCACCTCTATAAGTAGTCTGTTCCAGTGCTTTACTACGCTCCTTGTGAGAAAGTTTTCCCTAATATCCAACCTCAACTTCCCTTCCTGCAGCCTGAGCCCATTGCTCCTTGTCCTGTCACCCGCCCCCACTGAGAACAGCCCAGCTCCATCCTCTTTGCAACTCCCCTGCAAGGAGCTGAAGGAAGTGCCAGGATTGCCACAATTAGGATCAGGAAGGAGTTTTACCCCACAGTCAGACTGGTGTGGACGGTGGAGGTTTTTACCTTCCCCTGTAGAGGATGTAGGCCATGGCCACCTTCCTTGGATCTCTTGTGTATTTTAACAAACGACTTCCTGTCCTCTCAGTGGCAGGACAGTGACAGTGATGTGGTCGTCCTGCCTTACCAGTGGTGAACGAAAGGGTGATCTTGACATTTTCTGACATTGTACCTGGTAGTCATGCAAGAGGGATGTTTGTGCAATACTAAGAACAGGTTAGACAAACATCTGTCTCGGATGGTTTGGATAAAGATGGTCCTGCCATAAGCAGCTGGCTGAACCAGATGTGATCCCTGGAAGTCCCTTCTAGACCTACAATTCTGTGATTGAAACCCGGGCGAGACAAACGCCTTAATTACTGGTCCCTTTTTTCATGCTCGCTCTTGCTGTCTGCCACCCACTCCGTGTACCAATAATTGCTTCCTTATGCCAGGCAGAGAGGAACAGCTTCAACAGGAGCACAAGTCTAACCTCTAGAGATAGTTAGATCTACTTAAAACTTACCAATTATTTTTTCATAGGAATTTGCCAAACATTTCTATTAAAATGTTTGGGTTTTTTTCCAACACTCGCCCCCCAAAAACTGAAAAGCAAAATATATGGGGAAGGCTGACAACTCCTTTCTTTCAAGAAATTTGTTTTTCATAGTTTCTAGGGTCGGAAGGGACCTGAGCAGATCATCTAGTCCGACCCCCTGCCATGGCAGGAAAGAGCACTGGGGTCAAACGACCCCAGCAAGGTGTTCGGCTAGTCCATCTTCAGTGAACATTTTTCCATATGCCACAATCAAAAATATTTAATAAAAATCCTATTTTATCCATGATTTCCTGGATTAAAAGAAAAAAAAAAAACCCTGGGACATTTTGACCCAAACCAATATTTTCTGGGAAAAATAAATAGTATTTTTTGCTCCCCTCTGCCCCCTCCTCCCCATGTAAAAAAAAATGTCAACCAACTCTAGCAGCAGAGAGGTCACAGCATTTCACAGATGCAGGCTTCCTTGGATCTGGGTAGCTAAGCCCAGAAAAGGCCCCCTTGAAAAGCTGTACCCATCTGTAAGTACTGTAACGATACTTACCTTCAGGGCCCTACAAAGTGGTTCTGTAGCAACAGAGAACAAATCCTTCAAGAAAACGTGTTTTGCAAAAGGTGGGATATACTGGATGCTCATTTGCTTGGGATGGGCGCATTAGCTAGAGCAAGCTGAGTTCAGCTGTGTCACGGACTCGCTCCGTGACCTTGCCCATGTCATTTCATCTCCCCGTGCCTCAGTTCTCTATCGGCAAGATAAAGATAAATGCCTGCTTTCAGCCGCAGTCTCACCAGGGGCAGGATTGTGTCCTGATAGGTGTGTTGCAGGGCTGCGGTGGCTTCACCTAGTACCTATTACCTGCTCGAGGGGACTTGGGAATCACAGGCGGCTGGAGGGGATGGTAGTCATATCACCTTCTTATGTGCTACAGCCTACAGAAACTGGGATGCTTGATCCATGCTAGGGATGGGTGCATCTTTGACCTCAATGTGCATTTTTACAGGGCTTGGCAGGAAAGGACTTCCACTTCTTTTGGCTTCTCTAGGTGCTGCTGTATTACAAATCATATGCTATGAGTGATGCAAAAGAGGAACCAGTGGAGTAAAACTCTCTGAAAAGGGGCAAAACTTGTGAGCACAAAGAGACTCTGTTTGCACATGCACTGGGTTCAGCTTTGCAGAGAGCCGCACAGAAACAACGACCGCTCCAGACAAAATCTTTGCCGGCTTTATATCTCAATCAGCAAGAACTGTCCTTTTTAATTCAAACGCCGGGGTCTAGAGTTGTTTTCCCCATAGAGGCCCTGTTGTATTGGGAATATCTGGAGCTGCCAATTGCAATAATGGTTTCTAATTCCAAATTAATTCAGTGTAAATGAACTGTCAAGAGAAGATTGATTTGCTTTGGTAATTGCCCTGATGCAGGCTGCCTGGTGACAGCAGGAGAGAGCAAAGAAGGGAGCTGTGGCCAGCCTGGATGAGCCTAAGGGTGGATTGCAAAGACACGGGCCTCCTTGCAAATATCTGTCAGGCCTACTGCTGAGCGAGATGCTTTCCCAGCCTTCGACAGTGTCTTCAGGAATGAGGCCGACGCTGTGAAAAGTCCTTTCAACGAGAAGAGATTTGTGTTTGAGGCACGGAGTAAAAAATACGCCATTTCTCAGGCTGTGCTGCATCCTTGTTTGAAAACCCACAGCAAGGGACGGCGTCCTGCTAAGTGAACATGACAACACAAAGCCAATATTTGTGTCAGCTTTTACGCTAGTCCCTAACGTGCCAGGAAAAAGAAAACCAAACTCCTTCTGATAATGCAGGGAGAGGTAGCTGGCTGTGTCAGTCTGAAGTCAGGCAGGGTGGTGGTACCTTACAGCAGGGATGCTCAGCGAGGTTCCTGCGGTACACGAGGGTGCCTTGAGGTCCTTCCAGGGGTGCTGGGGCATGCTACACAAGTCAGCACTGTGAGCTGCTGGAAGAAAAGCCCAGACATTCAAACAAGGATCCGTAGTATTCAAATTGGTCTTTCTAAGTGCTTTGCCCCAGAAGAATTGCTCTGTTATTTTTCTGTAGCCAAAACACGAGAGAAGACTAAGCTGGCATTTTCCAGGGGGTGCCTGGAGCATCAGATGCTAGGCTGGTGCCTCGGAAAATGCATGCTTCTCTGAACCGGTTAGTCTCCAAGGTGCCACGCTACCCTGCTTTCTGCTTAATCATAGAGTCAGAGAAAATGAGGGTTGAAGGGACCTCAGGAGGCCACATCTAATCCAACCCCCTGTTCCAAGCATGACCAGCCCCAACTCCATCATCCCAGCCAAGGCTTTATCTAGCCGGGCCTTAAACACCTCCAATGTCTTAAAAACCTCTAACGATAATGAGCTACTGATAGGACTTGTAAAATCCTCCTTTGGGGGAGGAAACGTGTGGCATTACAGAGATATTGGTCCCTCCTGGGTGGATCTGGGCTACATGTCCATAGGAGGGAGGAAGAGCCATCCTGCTTCTGCACCCTGAGTCCAGGTGCATAAGGGTAGACAGTAGTGTAGGAGTGATGGTGTAGCCATGATGGTCCAGGAATTATGCAAGAGGCAAGGATGCCTTAGGGTGACATCTTTTATTGGACCAAGGACACTTGGGATAAAGTGAGACAAGCTTTCGCATGCAAGGCATTCTTCCTCAGGTCTCTGCTCACAGGAAGCCAGGCCGAGCACCCTGACACACAGCAGGGGCGAGAGGCTGAGAGAAAGTCTCAGGGGGACCAGACACAATTAGCCGAAGAAAAGAAGCAGATGACTGGGAGATGGAGACCTGTCAAAGGGAAAGAGGGTTGCTCTCCCCTTCCTCACGCAGGAGTTCACGAAAACAAAGTGTGCCAGAAAGCCAGTCTCAATGCTTAGTCCTTGGTTCTTCATTTCCAGCCAGCTTATGAAGTGTTGTTCCCAAGTTTGCCTTTTCAAGGTGTTGGGTAGATCTCCCTTGAGCACGAGGATAGGGAGGTCAGAGGGGGAGCGGTTGCTTAGAGAGAAATGTGCTCCTAATGATGTGTGCAAGTCTCCATCCTTGATATTTCTTTTGTGAGAGTTCATTCTAGTACGTAGTCACTGTTTCATTTCATCCACATGGTTGCCCTTGGTACATTGGATTGGGTATATCACATTTTGGCAGAGGCACGGGTAGAAGCCATGGGTTCGGATGGCTTTGTTATGGGGGGTGTTGATGGTAGGTGCAATGGAGATGTGCCTCTACTATCAACGCTACTATTAACTTGGTTAAGAACCAATGGCTACCCACTGCTATCTGTTTATGGCACATTATATTTTATTTAACTCCTGCACAAGGAAAGTGAGGGTGACCCTCTTCCCTTTTGGATGGGCCTTGATCTCTCAGTAAACAGCTGCTTTTCTTCTGCTAATTGGGTGCCTGGTCCCCCTGAGAGCCTCTCTGTCCCTCCTCTATGCCATGCTTTTCTTACTGTGATCAAGAGACCTGAACGAACAATGCCTTGCATTAGAAAGCTTGTCTCACTTTATCCCAACTACATAGTTGGTCCAATAAAAGATATCACCCTACGACATCCTTGCTTCTCGCGTAGGCAGGCACTTTGAACACATGAGTAGAAGAAGCTGTGAGTGGGGGGGGTCTTGGCTATAGATGCCATATATTTTCACAAAGACATGCACCATTTTCCCAAAAACCAGCTACTGGCAAATGGAGTGCACATTATGTGTGGGGAAATACGGTTGGACCAGTTTCTGCCATTTAACGGGAAAAAACCTAAAGTTAAGTCTAGACACCATCCACAGGGATGCAGCTCCCTTGTTGCTATGACTTGGCTATTCACTGCAAAGAAAGAACAATTTTTTTCCCCTTCGTTTTGCCTTTCAAAAGCAAATGTATTTTGGAACATGTTGCATGCATGAAAATATGGTATGTCCTCAGTGGAGCGATGCCTGGGTGTAAATGCATGCTGAAGAACTGTTGGTTGTAGCTGTGTTGGGCTAAGGACATAGGCAGACAGGGTTCTTTGGGTAAATCCGATATCTTTTATTAGACCGACTCAAACAGTTGGAAAAAATCTTCTTTGCAAGCTTTTCCTCTGCCTGAAGAAGGGTGTCTGTACCTGAAAGCTTGCAAAAAGAAGTTTTCCAACTATTTGAGTTGCTCTAATAAAAGATATTGGATTTACCCAAAAAACCCTGTCTGCTGAAGAACTGTATATTTAGTAGTAGCCCACTCCCTGTCCCTTTGCTGTGCCTGTATTCAGTGTATGACATACTGCACCTAGTTCTCCTCTGGCTTGCAAATGAGGAGCAACTCGGGGGGGTGACCTTAGTACTGGTCAGGTGCGAATCAAGATGGACAGAAAAACAACCGGGCGCTTGGGAATCGCATGGAGAGACGTTCCACGCATAACCTAGGATTAGATTTGCATAGTATTTGGTAACGTAGCAATCCTCCGTGTGTGTGTACACGCGCACACGCTAAAATGCTACTAAAACAGACCGTTTTAATCCAGCATATGAAAAAATACTCTTCTTAAAACAGTACACAAACAGGCCAGCACGGCTGTCAGCAGAGTCTATAAAACGTGCCGGCGAGGCATGAAAATTCGCAAGACGGAAAGATACCAGTAAAACGACACGCGTTAAGGCAGCCGCTCTATAAAGCACTGCTAGGTAAGCTAGCTTTTGCCTGCTTTTTTGGTTTAAATTCTCCAATCAATACAGGTGCTGTGTGACTGAATTGCTAATGGTGCTGTGTAGATTAGTTTATCAATAACATTTAAATACTTTTCACACTCGCAGTGGATTTTGAATTATTTATTTGTTTCTGGTCAATCGCATATTATCTCATTAGCATTAGTGTGTAAAGTGATATCAGACTTGGTGGAGCTCTTTAAAGACTCTGTGGCCAGCAATTTTTTTTTCTGGGACCAAGAGGCCTAAAAGCCTGGTCTTGAAAGACCCCAGTCAGGAGAGGAGCTCTTTAGCAGCCATGGGTCTATTCACTGGGATGGTGAGTTAGTGGAGGCCTGTTTCCATCTTCAGTGCATCTGTAAAGATTCAGTGTGATTAGTAGGGAATATTATTGTCCACGTTTTGGTGGGGTCTACAGGTGCCAGTGGAAATCAGGGGCCTCTAATACAGGGCTGTTCAACTGGCATGTGGACCCCAAAGGGTTAATGCGTGGCTCCTGGGTGCCTGCATGTGGACTCCAAAGGGTTAATCTGTAGCTCCTGTGTTCCCAGTTTGGGCACCGTCCCTCCACCACGCCAGGTGCTGGTCCAGGATGGTGTGGCCCATGTGGTGTGTGGCTGGGTGTGGGGCTTCAGCGCTTGGCCGTGCCCAAGCTGGTGAGACCTGCTCTAAAGCAAGGTGCTAAAAGAGGGCAGTTGCTATAAGAAGGGGAGTTAATGTGTTACATCATCAGCATGAAATAGAGGGATTTTGGTGCTAGGATGGTTGAAACTGAGGGTATTGCTATGCCTGGGGGGCTGGTCACCATTTATTAATATAGGGGATGTGCTGTTCTGCTTCGCTCTCACCTTTCCGGCAGGAGTGTTGTCCAACTCAGGGAGAAGCAAAGTGCAGCTTGCAACTAAGTCTGAGTTACATGCCTGAAGTGTAGGAGCAATTTTATTACCCACTCTAGGTGCATGAGGGCCCTCATAATAGAGTTAAGACCCCCCCACCACCACCCCAGAGACTCTCCAATGTCTCCCTAATCCTATACTAGGCACTTAAACAGCCAGAGGGGTGAAGCAAATCGGTCCTCCACTTCAGTCAGGTCCCTCAGAGGTGGTTGCAAGCTGCACTGTGCTTCTTCATGAGATGGACTTGAATTCTGCCCAAAAGCTGAGAGAAAAGTAGTACAGCACAACCCCTATATTAATAAATGGTGATCAGCCCCCCATGCATAGCAATACCCTCAGTTTCAACCATCCTAGCACCAAAATCCCTCTATTTCATGCTGATGATGTAACATATTAATAAAGGTTAATCAGCCTGGTTCATAGCAACATCCGAACCCCACAACCATTTTATTTAATTATGATGAGGCAGCTGGTTCACTAACGTTCTTGTAACAATCACCCTCTTTTAATGGCGATTTCTCCCAGTCCCATCGGGGTTTGTTCGAATGAGCTTGCCCTGCATTATCATCTGCCATTTACAGATGGGAGCTCTGGGGAATGGGCAGATTAAAAAACATGCCCAAGGTCACGTAGGGCGCCTGTGGCAGGGTCAGAAACTGAATCTGGCTCTTCCGAGTCCAGTCCAGTACCTTCTCCACGCTCCTCTTCTCGCAGATAAGTTGACTATGCAGTATGGTGGTCAAGCGGTGGAAGAGGCTACCTAGAGAAACTGGAATCTCCGTCCTTGGAAGATTTCAGAAACAAGTTAGGGTATCACTTGACGGGGATGGTTTAGTCAAGGATGATCCTACCTTGAGCAAAGGCTAGACTAGATGACCTTGTAAAGTCCCTTCCAGCCCTATGACCATGCCATTTGTTCCATTGTTTTCCTTGATGGGTAACTTGCTATCATTTACACCTCGCAAGTGGCCAGATGTCCCAGTGAGGATCCAGGTTGCTGTAGGCACAGATTAAATGTAGGCCCTGCCCAAGAGATTTTACTAGCTAATCAAATGAAAAAAGGGCATGAACTGAGTCTGAGAGAGAACAGGAAGGGAGGATAGTAGGAAGCAAAGAGGCGGCAATGGCAAGAAGATGAGTTAGTTGCTGGTTCCAAGTCCACCGAGATAACTAGGTGGGGGCTAAGAGTCAGCTCATTCCTTGTAACTGTTCACAGAGTCATAGAAAATGAGGGTGGGAAGAACCTCAGGAGGTCACATCTTGACTAGCCTCTTGTTCAAAGCAGGACCAGCCCCAGATAGATCATCCCAATCAAAACTTTGTTAAGCCAGGTCATAAAAATCTCCAAAGATGGAGATCCTACCACCTCTCTGGGTAACCCCTTCCAGGGCTTCACCACCCTCCTAGTGAGAAAGTTTTCCCTAATATCCAACCTCAGCTTCCCTTGCTGCAGCTTGAGCCCATTGCTCCTTGTCCTGTCATCTGCCCCCACTGAGACCAGCCCAGCTCCATGCTCTTTGCAGCCCCCCTGCAGGGAGGTGAAGGCTGCTATTCAATCCCCTCCTAGTCCTCTCTTCTCCAGACTAAATCATAAAATCATAGAAGTGGGGTTGGGAGGGACCTTGTAGATCTTCAAGTCCGACCCCCCGCCTGGGCAGGAGAAAAACTGGGCTCAAATGACTCCAGCCAGGTAGGCATCAAGCCTCTTCTTAAAGCCCCCCAGGGTAGGAGCCAGCACCACTTCCCTTGGAAGTTGGTCCCAGATCCTAGCCGCCCTGACCGTGAAGTCGTTCTTACGGATGTCTAATCTAAACCTCCTCTCCAACAACTCGTGGCTGTTATTCCTTGTCATGCCGGGGGGCGCGAGGGGAAACAAGGTCTCTCCCAAACCTTTCTGGTCCCCCCTCGTGAGTTTATAGACAGTCACCAGGTCCCCCCTCAGCCTTCTTTTGTGAGGGCTGAACAGGTTCAGGTCCCGCAGTCTCTTATTGTAGGGTCTGCCCTGTTATC
>NW_017728993.1:23791334-23802754 GCF_001723915.1 Gavialis gangeticus | reverse complement strand
CTGATTTGAACACGTCCAGCCCCTCCAGAAGCTCTCTGACCCGGTCCTCCCCAACCCGAGGTCTGGAGGCGTTCCCCTCGAGTCCGTCTTGCATCACATAAACCCAGTTGCCTCAGACTCTCCTCATCAGTCATGTGTCCCAGCACCTGAATCATTTTCATTGCCCTCCACTGGACTCTCTCCAACGTGTCCACATCCTTTCTGTAGTGGGGGCCCAAAACTGGACACAGGACTCCAGATGTGGTCTCATCCATGCTGAACAGAGGGGAAGAATCACTGCCCTCCATCTGCTGGTACCGCTCCTCCCAATGCAGCCCAGGATGCCAGTAGCCTTCTTGGCATCAAGAGCACACTGCTGACTTTTATCCATTTTATTGTCCACTGTAATCCTAAATCCTTTTCTGCAGAGCTGCTGCCCACCCAGTCACCTCAGCCTGCACCGGTGCATGGGATTGCTCCCTCCTAAGTGCAGGACTTAGCACTTGTCCTTGTTGAACCTCCCGAGATTTCTTTTGGCCCAATCCTCCAATTTGTCTGAGTCACTGTGTATCCTAGCCCTACCCTCCAGGGTATCTACTACACCTCCCAGCTCGGTGTCATCTGCAGACTTGCTGAGGGTGCGCTCTGTGCCATCTTCCAGACTCTTAATGAAGATATTGAACAAGGCCCACCCCAGAACCAACCCCTTGCTGTTGCTCTTTTATGTTGTGGCAACTTGAAATCATATGGAGGGATATTCACCCCACAGCCTGCTCCCTCGCAGCCCTCAAGCACCAGAGGCAGAGTGGCTCCATTGCTAAGGAAAGCAAAGCCCTGGGCAAGGTCTTGATGACCTCCTAGGCCTTCAAACCCTTCCCCCTTCTTCTTTAGAAGACCATGCCAGATTGTCCTCCGGCAGATTATCTCTAGGGCTTGCATCAGTTCAGTGTCAAGGGAACCAGCGTGTTAATATTCCCGCAGGAAAGCTCTGTAGATGTCTCCGTACTATCTGAGATATTGGTAGACTACTGGGCATAAGCAGCTAGCTGCAATTGCTATGCAAAGCCATACAGTCATCTGAAACAGCCTGATGCATAACCTGCGTGCTCAACCCTATCCGATCGGCCGTATCAGGAAGGGGACCAGTCAGCACCTTCAGCATCCTCTGGCCTTATCCTAGTGACTGCAAAAGCCGTCCAGCTCAGTGCTTCCCAAGAAGGTATCTTGTCCTGGGTCAGTTAACACTCACGTTTGGTCCCTTCTGTTTCTGGGGTTGCCAATCTGGTGGCATAACGGGTATCTTAATTTAAAGCTGTTTGAGAGGATACGGGACTCTGTGGGCTCTTGATTTCTTCATCTCCCAAGGAAATTACTGATCGGTTACCTGCTCCCCATTGCAAAAATCAATCGGCGTGTGTGAGGGGAATGAAGTGATTGTGTTCGTCCAGCTGAAGCAGGCTCTCCTACAGATCCAGTCTCCCAGGCACCGCGGCGGATAACTTCACAGCCTAAAGGAGTATGGGCCAGTGCACTAGAAGCCCCAAAGGCCTTTCAAACTAGAGCACAAATCCCACAAAGACCTCCCAAGATCTCACCCCAATGTGAATGCACTTGGCACATCTCAACAGATAGGTGGGTTTCTGCATCAACTCGAATTGCAGCTGTTTCTGGGGTGAAGTAGACCAGCTGAGGCATAGCGCCCAGTTACTTTACACCATGATTAGAGCCGGGTACGAAGGAATCCCTCTGTCACAGCAAGATGTGCCGAGATCCGACGAATGGAAGTAACCCAGATATACTGCCAGAAATGTGCAATTATTTAGGGTCGACATACATGCGTTTTAATTCTCCAAAGCAAGCTCTGAGAATATACAGACTTTTCACTGGAGGAGAGGGGGATCTCAGATTCAATCGTTTCCTTTCCTTCCCCTCCCTTCCCAAGTCTGCCTAAACAGAGCACAGCGATCTAGGACAGCACTGTCTCTTTAAAGGTGGCCTCTGAAAGTGCAGCCTAATCTTCTTCTATCCACTTGGACCTTGGATTTAAAAATTTTCACCAATCCGGATTTCCAAATCCTTGCAGATTCCGAGGGGGCTTGTTTATGGAAGTATCCTTTAGAAAAACAGCTTAGACTTTAAGATGAAGGAAACGCAGGGAGCTAATGTGAAGATTTAGGACTTTCTAGGAGGCTTGCAGTGCCTAAGCTTTGCTAGCTTGAGCAGTCGGAAGGTCCTTTTGCAGACTAAGAGGGATTAATACCCCTTTAACCAGCAGGGCTATGCACACATTCATAAACATACCGTCTCTCTCTAATCACTCCGCTGCCTAATCCACAATGATTTCTTAGGAATTATCATTTTATCTCAGCTAAATAAGTACATTCCTTGTGCTTTCCTGTAGGAAAAAAAAAATCTTTCAGAAGCTTTTCTTTTAGAGGAGGTGTCATGGAAATCATGCCTCTAGTTAAAACTTTGAGTAAATAGAGGAAACTTCATTTATTTGCCTCTCTCCAGAGGACCTGATCATCCTTTTGCGGACACAAGGGCACAGCCACTAGCTCTGGGGGAAGCGTTCCTGGTTCACAGGGTTAGAATTAAACCTGGAATCAAGCCCAATTATTTTTCCAGGCTAAGCGAACACAACAGCACTCTCTCTAAAGGAGCATCGCTCCTTATTAATAACTTGTTCGATTATTTAAGGAATCCATTATCATTTTTACCTTTCCCCTCCACATGCCGGGCCGGATTAATGCATAGGCAAACTAAGCCCGTGTGTAGGGCCCTAAGTGAACAAGGGGCCCAGCTGTGCTTATTTTACCTATTGTAATTATTGAGTGAAAAGAGTAATATAAATATACAGTATTAAGTAGGGGGTGCATGAGTTTGTTTGCTAGGACCCATTAAAGGGTTAATCTGGTCCTGCCTGCATGCCATTCATCTTGGGCTAGCTAAGGGCAAATAGTCCATTTCTAGCAGTTGTTCAGAGTGAGTTTCATGTCCGGGTTCTCCTGGACCAACACAAATGTTGGGTCTACACACGGGGGTTCAGAGGCTGGGGTTACGAGAGTCATGCTGGTATGCTGATATAATTTAAATCCAAATAAAAACCTTACTTCTAGTTAGATATCTTTAAAAAACACCTAATTCTCAGTGGGCACATCTACGCGAGATACCCCCTGTGCAGTTGTTGCTGTGCAATCGTTTAGTACTTGCATAACCAAGTATAAAAGACTGTACAGTAACCGGCATTACTGCGCAGTAGTGTCCTGGCACAGTAGCTCATTACTACTACACAGTAGCTCACCTTTCTTTCCTGCTCAAGTGCAGGGGGGCTGGACCCGATGATCCTGTAAGGTCCCTTCCAGCCCCTAACATCTACGAATCTATGAATTATTACTGTGCAGTAGCAGCGCATCACGGGTCGTGCCTGGTGACACTACAACGCAGTGAGCATCGCATGTAGATGTGGCCGATGACATTCAGAACATGCCATGAGTCATCCATGGAGGTTTTTAAGGCTTGACAAAGCCCTGGCTGGAATAGATTCATAGATTGTAAGGCCGGAAGAGACCTTGGAAGATCATCGGGTCCAGCCCCCTGCACCAGGCAGGAAAGATAATTGGGGTCAGGTGCCCCCAGCGAGGTGACTGTGTAGTCTCCTCTTGCAGATGTCCAGGGTAGGGAATGATCTACTTGGGGCTGGTCCTACTTTGAGCAGGGGGCTGGCCTAGATGTGATCTCCTGAGGTCCCTTCCAACCCTCATTGTCTGTGATTCTATTATTCTATTTTCATTCAGGCTTTGGTTTCCAAAATCAATTTGAAACCCAGAAAAAAGTCCAGTTAGATATCACTCGATGATGTGCAATATGTGTTGGGGTGGAGAAGGTTGTGGTTTCACATCACAGGAATCTGACTGGTGTCCATTTGTACTTCATATTAATTTTGGTGCAGTTTTGTCTTCCTTCATCACATAAATCAAATTAAGCTTGAGTCACTTGAATGTTAAAAGCTTCTAGAAAACCTATAGGCACTTTTATTGGACCAGCTGCATAGTTGGGAGAGATTTATGCAAGCTTTTTGGCACAAAATACCTTTCCTCTGGTACTATGTGCTCAATGCTGGTCTAAGATCTTACCCAGCTACAACGATTGGTTCAATAAAAGATGTCGTGCCACAAAAAATCCATACATCTCATCTGTTTCCTGGACCATCGTAGCTATAACATCACTCCAACACTATAAAAACTTTGTTTATCTAATGGATTTTTTTTTTTTACTTACTGGATATCTTCATGGGTTGCCTTTTTTATGAGAACCTAGAAAATTATACAAAACATGTTGAAAAAAATACTTTTTTTTTTTTGCAGAAAATCATTTTTCTTTTGTAGCAAACAAAATTGATTTTTGATCAGCTCTATTCATTTGACACGAGGATGATTGAAAAATGACTTGGTGTGGGACTTTTTAAATGATTTTTTCCTTAATAATAATAGTGGTAGTACTACTAGTAGTAGTAGCAGCAAGGAAAGAGGGTCAGTCGTTCATCAAGGATTTTTGTTTTCTATTAAATGAGGATATTCCACTGAAAGTGCCAGAGATGATTGACAAATATGATCACTATAACCATCAAAGAAACTGAGGGACATGAAAAGAATAATACCGCTTGTTTGTGGTAGGTTGGGGGTATCGTGAAGGGGATATCACAACAGAACTGTGCAAATTGGAAACTGGTTCCATTATAAGAAACCAGATGCAGCCCTAAGGGGACAGCATTGAAGACCATGGCTGGAGTTTCTTATTTCGAACATAAGCACACATGAATGTAATGCACTGAGCACAAGGGAGAAACATAACCATCTATTTAGATCCTGTGTTTAATCTGCAGGACTATTGCAAGGCCACAAAACTGGGATTCACTGATAGATTTACCATATTTACTCGAATATAACGAGGCACGGATTAAAAGACAACCCCACAGTAGCTAGAAAAGTGTATAAAAGTATTATAATTTTCCAGGTATAGAATCTAATTGTTGGAGGGCTGCCCCAAATTTGCCCCCTTCTCACTGCTGCATCAGGGAAAATAAATCAGGGGGGTCAGGTATTCCCTTGGCCTTCTGCTGCACCCCTGCAGCCCCTTGCAGTCCCTTCCCCCCTTTCTTACTGTCAGACCCTGCTGTCTCTGAGCACATGGAAATGAGAAGCAAATCTGAAAACACTGACCTTGCAATAAACATACCTGTAATCATTTGCATATAGGGAAATTACTAGCGGTACCGATAGACTTAGCTTATTCAGAACTGATGCACTTTGCCTCTTTTGAAACTGCTTCAAGTTTTATCACAGATACTCTGCAAATGCACTTTTAAGTAGCACTTCTGCACCTACTTGTATATAGTAGAAACTATGGATAATATTAGTCCAAAGCTAAAAGGCTCATGGTTTACCATGGAGTTCATGGGGCTGGGCCCCAGCAAAGTCAACAGCATTTCAAGCCATGGGGACCCCACAGCTTAGCACTGCTCAGTATGTGTGAATATGCAAACTGCCTCCCACAAAAGACCCATGTGCTAATTAGCCCTCCCCACCCCCACAAGGACTGGAGCCGGTTATTTTCATGAGTCCTGTGATCCTCCAAAAATGTATATGCAGTTTCATAGCTTTCATAGACATTAGAGCTGGAAGGGACCTCGTCATCAGGTTCAACCCCCTGCCCAAGGGGGAAGTCAAATCACCCCAGCAAGGTAAGCATCCAAGCGTTTCTTAAAGGTATCCAGAGTAGATGCTGGCACCACTTCTGGGGGAAGTCTCTTCCAGACTCTGGAGACTAGGACTGTAAAGAAGTTTTTCCTTATGTCCACTCTAAAATGGTCTTCCAGCAGTTTGTGACCATTAGACCTTGTCTTCCCTTGGGGTGCCCTGGCGAACAGATGTTCTCCCAGTTCCTGATGCACCCCCTGATGTACTTATAGGCTGCCACAAAGTCACCCCCGAGCTTTCGCTTCTCCAGGCTGAAGAGTCCCATGCCCCTCAGCCTCTCCTCATAAAGCCTGCTCTCTTGACTTCTAATCATGTGTGTGGCTCTCCTCGAGCTTCTCCTCATCCTTTCTAAAGTGTGGAGCCCAGAACTGGATGCAGTAAACCAGATGTGGCCTCACCAAGGCCGAGTAAAGCAGGAGGATGACTTCTTGGGTCTTGTTTGACATGCATCGGTAGATGCAAACCAGAGTTTTATTTGCTTTTCGGCTGCGGCATCACATAGGTGGCTCACGTTCATCCTGTGATCAATCATGACCCCCAAGTCTCTTTCAGTCATGATGCTAGCAAGTGTAGCACCGCCGAAACCATAAGTACAATGTACGTTTTTTTCCCCGAGGTCGAACACCTTGCATTTCTCTGTGTTGAATGTCATCAGGTTTTGATCCGCCCACCTTGAGATCCTGTCCAGGTTGTCCTGAATCCCCGACTTATCCTCTAGCGTGACCACGCATAATTTGGTGTTCTCTGTGAACTTAGCCAGTACGCTTCTGACACCTGAATCCAGATCATTTATGAATATATTAAAGAGTACTGGTCCAAGTACTGAGCCCTGGAGGATGCTACTGGTCACCATGTGCCATGTTGACTCAGTTCCACCGAATATCTCTCTGGGTCCAGCCGTGGAGCCAGTTCCCCAGCCATTGGACTGTAAAATTGTTGAGGCCATGGTTCCCCAATTTCACCATGAGGACATCATGGGGGACCAAGTCAAAGGCTTTTTTGAAATCTAAATATATGACATCAACCTCTTCTTTGTCCAGGTGACGCATCACCTGGTCGTAGAAGGAAATGATGTTGGTCAGGCAAGACCTACCCGCATTGAAGCCATGTTTGCTATCTCAAAACATTGCCTGTTGTTGATGGTTTCTTTGATGATTTTTTCCAAGATCTTTCCAGGGATTGAGATTGGCCTGTAGTTCCCTGGATCTTCCTTCCTTCCTTTCTTGAAGATAGGCATCACATTGGCACTCTTCCAATCTTCAGAAACCTCTCCTGAGCACCATGAGTTTTCAAATATCTTCACCATTGGTCATGCTACAATGTCAGGAAACTCTTTTAGCACTCTTGGGTGCATTCTGTCCAGGCCAGCTGACTTGTGGATGACCAGCCTCTCAAGCTGTTCCCTCACAAGATCTTTGCCAATTATAGGTGTATGATTGTCCTTACCCTGGTAGTCCTGTGTCTTGTCAGGCAATGTGATCCCCTTGGGCTGGGGGAAAACTGATGCAAAGTAATCATTGAGGAGATTAGCTTTCTCCTGAGTGTTGGTTGTCAGCTGCCCCATTTAGTTCAACGAAGGTCTGACGTTGCCCTTTTTTTTTCTGACTTCCCCCATATTTGAAGGAGTTTTTATTGTCCTTGATTCCCGTAGCCAGTTTGAGTTCGGTTTCAGCCTTGTTTTTTCTGGTCCACTCCCTACAGGTGCAGGCCACTGCTGCATAATCCTCCTCGGTGGTAGTTCCCAACTTCCATCCCTTATAAACTTCTCTTTTTAGATTCAGGAGGTCCATTAGTTCCCTATTGAGCCAAGGGGGTCTCCTAGCCCTTTTGCTACCTTTCCTATGAGCCAGAATGGACTTCCCTTGTGCTTTGAGGATCATGTCCTTAAGAAGCAACCACTCATTGTGGACTCCCTTCCCTGTCAGATCACGGTCTCTCAGGGCCTCAACAACCTGAGCTTGTGAAAGTCAGCTTTCCTAAAGTCAAGGATTTCTGCACTGCTGACTGATTTGCCAGCTTTGTGATGGATAGAGAAAGTGATCACCTCGTGATCACTGTCACAAAGCTTCCCTTCGATCCTCAGGTCACTGACTAGATCATCCCCTTTGGCCAGTACCAGATTCAGCAGTGCCTTACCTCTTGTCGGCCTGTAGACTTCTTGAGTCAAACAGAGCTCATCAATGCAAGTGAGGAAGCTTCGTGACCAATCATAATTGGCTGAATGCTCATAGAGCTCATCAATGCAAGTGAGGAAGCTTCGTGACCAATCATAATTGGCTGAATGCTCTTCCCATGAGATGTCGGGGTGGTTGAAGTCGCCCATGATGACCATGCACCAAGAACATGCAGCCTTTGCCAGTTCCTTTACAAATTTGTGGTCAAGCCCTTCCTCCTGGTTAGGGCATCTGTAATAGACTCCTACAGTTATATCCCCCTCACCACGTTCTTTCCATATTGTAATCCAGAGGGTCTTGAGTAGCCCTCCTTGGGTGCCAATCTCTGCTTGTAGGGAAGTGTATTGCTCCTTCACATATAGAGATACACCCCTGCCCTTCTGTGCAACACAATCCCTCCTGTACAAAGTATAGCCACCTATATCTGTGGTCCAATCATAGATCCACCAGGTCTCTGTTATCCCTATGAGATCATATTCCTTTTTGTTTAGCCAGTTCCTCCTGTTTGTTCCCCATGCTCCTGGCATTTGTGTACAGGCAGCTAAGCCTGCCACTGGAAGCCCTGGGCTTCCCTGTCCTCTTAGAAGAGTCCCATGCTTGGGCTAGGGTAGGAGTACATTCCCTTGTGTTACCTGACCTGCTGATGCTGTGGTTGTCACTTCCAGGGCTTGCACTAGTGATTGTCCGCCTGTCTCCCAGTGATCTTGACCTCTCAAGCAGGTCAGCCATTTTGGCCAAGAGGAGTTTCTTTCCCATAGGAAGGAGGTGGAGGCCATCCCATCCCAACATCCCAAGGCTGTCTCTGTCTCTGAAGTGTGGGCTATGATCGAAGCAGCTGAAGCCTTCACAATGGCACCAATGCCACAGTCTTCTGTTGACTTCTTCAATACATCTTTCCCTCTCTTCAGTACATCTCTCCCTCCTGTGCCTGTGATCTATAACTGGAAGGATCAAGGAGGAAACTACCTGTTCCCCCAACCCTCTGAGCCCAGCCCCCAGAGCCCTGTAGTCACTCATGACCGGGCCAGGATTGCTCTGAGCCATGTCATTTGTGCCCACATGGATGAGAAACATGGGGTATTGGTTGGAAGGATGGACAAGTTTAGGAATCCTTTCTGCCACGTCCCAGATATGGGCCCCTGGGAGACAGCAGACCTCATGGGCCAGCAGGTCAGGGTGGCAGATATCTCCCTCT
Organism: Gavialis gangeticus; assembly: GCF_001723915.1. Lineage (NCBI taxonomy): Eukaryota > Metazoa > Chordata > Crocodylia > Gavialidae > Gavialis > Gavialis gangeticus. The sequence continues at coordinate 23,793,647 of NW_017728993.1, read as the reverse complement.
GTCCCTTTCAGGAGGGAGCTGCCCACCATGACCTCCTGCATCTCTTCTTAGGGGTGGCAGCTAGGTGCCTCCCCTCATCCAGAGCTGGTACTTCTGCTAATGCCTTTGCTGGTGGCGTGAGAGTTGCGTACCTGTTGCTGTCTTCCAAGAGAAGAGTGACCCTAACACTGCATGTCTTGGGACCCTCGATGACCATCTTCCAAGCATCCCCCAAGTGTGGCTCCCAGTTGATCTTACTGTTGTCCATCTTCATTTAGTTGGGCATCCATGCTTTTTCTTCTTTAGGAGGAGAACCTGACTGTAGTAGTCATCAATTTCCTGTTTGTGGTCCCTGATGGCAGGAAGTCTGCCCATCTGGGACTGGAGCTCAGTCACTTGGGACTCCAGGGACCTCTCTAAGGAGAATACACCACAGGTAGGGGTGACCTTGCTCCCAGTCCTGGTTTTTGGCAGCTGTGCCAGACAGCCCGTACAGCCTGGAGCCAGGGCCTCCATCTGGGTGGAGGCCTCAGCAATGGAAGGGAAGGGAGCACCAGTTGAAGCCAAGGTGTACCACGCATCCCCACCATTGTACAGTAATAGGCTATGCTGCTACCCACAAACTGTTTCCTTTGTTTGCAGTCCCTGTTCATTGGCTCCCTGGTTACAGGCCAAAACTAATCCTCAAGGTGCTGCTGGGATTCGAACCCAGGATTTCCTGCTTACTAGGCAGGTGCTTTAACCAGCTAAGCCACAGCACCTCTTAGCAAGCAAATGCGGCACAGAGCAACCTGGTCCATCCCCATCTCATGCAGGGCAGGGCTATACTAATCATATGTAACAGGCTGAAGGAGGAGGCAACAAAGGGATTCTGAGTTACCTATTTGGGGCCCTGTTTGCTGATATTTGCCAGACATTTAAAGCTGATTAAAAAACAGAACTCATTGGGAATAGAAAAGAAAGGTGCAACTCAGCTGTGGGAGTGAAGAAGAGGTTGAAATGTATTGAGTGTGGTGGTTCACCATGACTTGGAAGTCAGTGCCAGAGGGGCTGCACTCATTGGGCACTATCATTATTTTTTTTTCAGATGGGATGTACTGAGTTGTCCTTGTGATAGGCTCCTATCAGTATCTTGGTCTTTTGGCTAAAATTGAGTATTTTTGACACTAGGGGAAGGATTTCAGGGCTCTGAACCTCCTGTGCTGGCCTGGTATTGGAGTAACTCCAAGCCTGGTGCAGTTCCCTGTAGAGGGAACACCTATCAATTTTTTTTCTTTTTCTAAGGGCCAGAAAACTAAATAAATAAAGAGGTTCCCATCAGTATGTTTGCCCCATATGTTTTATAGTCATGTTCAGTGTTGGCTATATTTAATCAACTTAACTTTATAGTTGGCTTTCACGGCTGAGCATGCACTGCTTTTAGTAGCAGTTTAATGATAGTGAGGTCTTCTTGTATATGAATGTAAGATGAGGGACTCCCCCCACCCCCCCCATATTGATAGGGAGAAAAAAACCTCTCATCTTACATTCAAGTAAATATGGTACCAGGCTCTTAGCTCATATATGATACAGTGCATCCTCCGAAAAATTATCAGCCTTTGAAAAACACCTGTATGTCGAAGAGCCCAGTAGAGGCTGCATTGTTTCTTGCATCAAAAAAGCAAGAAGTCCCTTTGCTACAGATTTCTTATGTCCCTGTGTTACAGAGCAGCTGCCTGCCAGCTGAATCATGAGGCTGCAGTGGTCCTGGGCTGCATTCCTGTCAATAATCTTGGTAGACGTCAGGAGAAAGGAATTACTGAGAACTAGATGCATACGCACTTTGGGAAGAAGATGGTAAAGGGGTGGGTTGGAAAGCAGGCTTCAAACTTGATCTGGAAGCATCGCTTAGTTTGTGGGCCAAACTCTATCCTTATTTTGGGCCTGACTTCCTTGTTCCTTGGTAGTCTGGAGGGTGTGGGCAGAAGAAGGCAGGGTCACAGCTGTTCCCCAGCACTTATCCCAGCTGGGACCACTCTAGCTACCTTTAGGTGCCTGGATGTTACACCTGATCCTGCTTTGGTCTCAGGATCAGAGGAATGGACAGATGACTTAGAAACAGAAACAGAAATACTAAAGCGACTCTCCTTGAGCGCCCACATGCTCCTGATATATCTGTTCTTTCCTGACATAGATCTGTTCTTTTGTTTGCAGATCTCTCTCTTGCTGCCCCCTTTCTGTATCCTCAGCTCACCACCGTGGGCTCTTGATATTATTTATTTAGATACCTACGTGTTTTGGGACTCAAGTTCTTCAAGGAATCCCCACTGTTTTCTTGCATGCCTGTGGAGCACT
>NW_017728993.1:23782111-23786334 GCF_001723915.1 Gavialis gangeticus | reverse complement strand
CCACCGTGGGCTCTTGATATTATTTATTTAGATACCTACGTGTTTTGGGACTCAAGTTCTTCAAGGAATCCCCACTGTTTTCTTGCATGCCTGTGGATCTCTATATAACCTAGGGCACTATATGAATCACAGTAATATGAGCATTACAGAAACTTCACATGCTCTGTCAGTGGAGCATCTTGAAACAAGATCTATAGCACATGTAACAGCCTGAGGATCTATAAATACAGCATGGATCAAATTCTCTTGTATGTTGATTTTATACCAGAGTGATTTCCTTAGCTTAGCAGGGGCTGCTCCTGACTTATACTGGTATTAAATGATGTCAGAAGTAGACCTACTGGGATGAGGCTACTTCTAGCCTGCTTGATGGGATCTCTTTAATAACAGAAGTAGCCACACAACTAGGATGGACCCCTAGCTATAACCCAAATGCCACCAAGCTCTATGGGTTCACACTTTCCATCTAGCTCATTGTCTTCCCATCTCTCCTGGATGCAATGACCTACCTCAAAGAGCTGTTGGGAAGATTTTGTGAAAAGAAAGTGTTGTAGTATAGGTCAATCTGAACAGCACTGAACTACGGGGAAGTTTAGACTCAAATCCAACGTTGTGGCTTTGTCCATCTTCACGTGGAACCAACACCTCTTTGTTTCCTTCTTCTAGTCACATCTTCTCAACTTCTTTGGAGGTAGGAGGCTTCATACCTCCAGTCTTTTCTCACTTAGGATCTTATCAAAAAGCCAGGGAAGACAGCGGAGGTGTGCATCAGGCCTTCAGAACCACCTACAGACCTTCCTTTGTCACACATCTCACACATGAGGAAAGAGAAAAATAACCAGTTAGGAAAAGTCAGTTTACCTGTGCACACACAAACTTTTCCCATTGTGTCTCTCCTCTATCTGGAGAGAGCTCGCCGGTAGGAAATCTTTGACAACAGCCCTGCCATAAAAAACATTATCATAATCTCAGGTCTTCTTCCTTTCTGCATCTCCGGGCTTTATCATGATTCACCTTTGCAGACACAAAGGCCCTAATCCGTAAACCACAGCAATCTGTTTTAATGGAATTTGAGGAATTAAAACATGGGCTTGGGATTTATCAGCCAGTTGCTAGGGGAGCTCTGGGCAGTATTTGTTTATGGAATCATCACCGAATAATCCCTTAATCTAATCGTGGGTGATGGAAAGTCGCCATGCTAAACTGACCCTCCTGGGAAGGGATTGTAAACAAAGAGCAGAGCCGAGTGGCTGGGCCTGTATCCAAGAGAAGGCCTCACATCTGGAGTGCTTAGGAGCCACGACGAAGATATTTTCTGACTTGACCAGTGGTTTTGTGGACCTGGTTAGGGCCCCTGATTTTTAGACAGCAGGCCCTGAGCACTTTCTAGGAACCAGGCCCCCTTCTAAAGCATCCCAGGGCCTCAAAAATGCTCACCTTAGAAAATCGTGATCCAAAAAGCCACATCCATACATACTTGGAGCTATACTGATTCAGCATCTGATGCCAAAGCCTCTTTAAGGATAGTTCTAGGGCATATAAGATACTAGTGATTATCTGACTAACTGACAATTATCTGATTAATTATTAAACACATCCCCAGTTAGCGCTGTAGCCTTGAGGCTACAAGGGAATCACCACCATCATCTCCACCTATTCATAAGGAAGGACTGACACAGGCCACTCATTCTAGGAGAGGACTTGTGACACGAGTCCCTTGCACATGGATATTCCCAGTCCCTGAGAAGGATAAGGTCTCTTATACTGCTAAGCCTCAGTCCTTTCTGTGGATATAACCTTTGGTCAAGTCAACCCTTGGTGACTTGACCAAGGTCAGACAGGAGTCCTGTGGCAGAACAGCGAACTGTACTGAGGTCTCTTGCATCTGAAACTATCCCCCTAAAACAAAGACCATCTTTCTTCATATGTTCTTGCTTGTGGAAATATTTTCTTAACCATAGTCAAGCCCTTTTAACTACGTTCAGAACCTGGATGTCTTCCTTCTAAAACTCCTGACTGGCCAACTCTTCACAAAGAAGCATTTTACAGTTCAGGCTGTGAGAGGTGAAGATTACTTTTTGGACCTAGTTTATGTTTCTGTGAAGAATAGGCCCTCAGGCTTGTTTCTCAGTTGGCAATAATCAAGGTCATAAGAAAAGGAAGGGACGGTCAGTGGGAGTTTGTGCTCATGATGGAGATGCCGTCTACTTATCAAATTGTACGAAATGGGTAAGAGATGAGCCTCTTCAAAGCCATTGGTGGGAGCTGAACTTTGTCGGCTTAGATAACGTAGCAGCTAAATCACATCTGTCGTGGTCAGGGCCAGATTAATGCATAAGCAAACTAGACACATGCCTAGGGCCCTGAACTGTGGGAGGGGGGGACCGTGGTCCTTCCCTCTGCAGTGGCGGTGTGAATGGCCCTGTCCACCTCCCTCCACTTCCCTTCCCTTCCCCTCCCCTCCGCTGGCCTTGCCGCCACTGCAGCTGCTTCCTAGTGGTGGCTCCAAGCTCGACTCCCTGCAGGCGGCAGCACTGGCATGCGGAGTGGGGGTCTCGACTGCCTGGGACCCACTAAAGGGTTAATCCAGCCCTGATCATGGTTTTGGATTGACCAAACCCCCAAAAAACATCCCTGGTTTTGCCCCGCTCTGCAAAAATCTCTCTGGAGTCAAGCCCATAATGAATTTATATTATTCTGCTGCACTTCAGTCAATTATACTCCTTTCTTTCTCAATTAGCCCAGACATAGAAAAAGGAAATATAGTCACTCCCCAAATATGCTTTATAACATAGGGAAGCTGCCTGAGCAAGTTATGGTATCACTTTTCATTGGAGATTTCCAAGCAGAGGCTGAATAGACATGTCTGGGTGGTTTAGGAAGAGTGAATCCAGCATCTGTGCTGGGTTGGGGGTGGAGAGGCAAGACTGACGAGATGATCCTTGAAGTCCCTTCCAATCCCGTGATTCTGTGACATGACATGATCTATAGCAGTCGATATAATCTAACCCAGGAAGCCAAGCATTAAAGATAGTTGGACAAAAAATTTCCATTTAATCACGTACCCTTTTAAGCTCATTCACAAGGATTTATGCGCACAAGGAATGTTAAAAGACTGTCCAGATCTCACAGCATTACTTTTTTTTAGCTCTCTAAAATACTAGGGTGATGATCTTCGAATCTAGACAAAGAAAGGAGTCTCGGAAAAAAAACGGTGAGTCAGATTGGCAGCATTTTGTGCGAGCATTTAAACACCTGCTGGATGTGTGTGAATGCAAACACCAGTGCCACACCTGATTGGTGCGCACCTGCTAAATGCACTGGTATTAGTGCATATCTAAAGAATAAGTGTGTAAAAGTGCAAATCCAGTTTAGCATGGGCCTCTTGAAAACCCAATTTTCTGTGTGCACGAGTTTTCTAATAGAGCCCGCATTGACTAGGGAAATGTATGGACTCTATGATATAAGAGAATATGCCACAAATGCTTTTTCTAGGTGTCTCCATTAACTGCTAACTACCCATTTGAAGATGGGGTTCGATTGCAAACCCACGGAGTGCAGTTTCTCCCTGGCTGTAGATGTGATAGTGCAGGACAGCACCCAAAATAAATGTTGATTTATTTGTAATACTTGCCTTGTATTTCAAGGCCGATGCACTGACTCTGGGTGAGAGGGTCTTTCATAAATCACTGTCCAACTATTTCATTCCCATACACTGCCCAGGACAAAAAGCGTGATTTACTGCTTAATTTAGAACTTGATCCAAAGCCTTTTGGAGTCAAATGGAAAGACAAGGGCCCTTGGATCAGTCTGTTAAGGCCATTTAAGGAGGGCTGATGAAGGGAGTAGGTAGAGAGGTGAGTTGCCTGTTCATTGTAGCTTACTGGTGTGGTTGCTGAAAGACTCTGTGATGAAAAGGGATTATTATCTTTACCTCCTACTTGCCCCACTTGCTCCTAGAGTGCCTACCCCTCAAAGAGAAAGACTGTCCTGAAGGCAAAATGCCTCTTCAAAGCAGTGCTATCCAGGAAGGATGGCCTGATCCTGAGAAAGGAGCCCCCTACTCAGAGCATTATTGAATTGAAACATAGACCTGGCAAGGACTGCAGGAAGTCACATAGGGGCTAGGGACAGAAGTTACACATAGACCAGTTGAAGTCATCAGAAAATGGTTTAAACCTGTAACAGGAGCTCATTGCATGGGCCCACTAAAGGGTTAATCA